>NC_089591.1:46039780-47239780 GCF_019320115.1 Miscanthus floridulus | reverse complement strand
ATGAGCTAGCCGAGCTTAAGGTTCAATTGCATGAGCTTTTAGAGAAAGGTCTCATTCGACCTAGCTCATCTCCATGGGGTTGTCCCACCTTATTTGTGAAGAAGAAAGACAAATCCTTACAGATGTGTGTGGACTACCAACCACTTAATACCATAATGGTCAAGAACAAGTATCATTTGCCTCGAATTGATATCTTGTTTGATCAGTTGTCAAGGGCTAAGGTGTTCTCCAAGATCGATTTGAGATCTGGTTACCATCAGATTAAAATTAGGTCGGAAGACATACCTAAAGCAGCTTTCTCCACTAGGTATGGCCTGTATGAGTATTTGGTCAGGTCCTTTGTGCTGACAAATGCTCCTGCATATTTCATGTATCTGATGAATTCAGTGTTCATGCCTGAGCTGGATAAGTTCATGGTTGTGTTCATCGATGACATTCTGATCTATTCAGAAAACGAGGAAGATCACGCAGAGCACCTGAGAGTTGTTCTAACTAGGCTAAGAGAACATAAGTTCTATGCTAAGTTTAGCAAGTATGAGTTTTGGCTTCAAAAGGTACCTTTTCTAGGTCACGTGCTGTCAGAAAATGGGATCTCGGTAGACCCCTCTAAGGTGCAAGAAGTTATGGATTGGAAGGCCCGACTTCAGTTCACAAAGTTCAGAGTTTTCTTGGTTTAGCAAGTTACTACCATCGGTTCATTTTGGACTTCTCCAAAATCGCCAAGCCAATGACAAGATTGCTTTAGAAAGATGAGAAGTTTGTATGGACTCCGGAGTGTGAAGCTACTTTTCACACTGTATGAACTTTGTTGACTTTAGCTCCTGTTTTGGCACAACCTGATATCGAGAAACCTTTTGATGTGTTTTGTGATACATCAGGTACCGGTTTGGGATGTGTTCTTATGCAGGAAGGCCGAGTCATTGCATATGCCTCACGTCAGCTGAAGAAGCATGAAGTCAATTACCCAAGCCATGACTTGGAATTAGCAGTGGTTGTCCATGCATTGAAGATTTGGAGACACTATTTGCTTGGTAATGAGTGTCATATTTACACAGATCATAAGAGTCTTAAGTATATCTTCACATAACCCGAACTGAATATGAGACAGAGAAGATGGCTAGAATTGATCAAAGATTACAATTTAGAAGTACATTATCATCTTGGCAAAGCAAATGTTGTTGCAGACGCTTTGAGCAGAAAGTCTCATTGCAATTCTCTGTTAGAAGATGGCTTCAGTTTGTTACATCCTGTTGTGCTGCACAATATTATGATCAGTTGTTCTCTTGAGAGCAAGATCATCGAGCTTCAGAAGACCGATCCGGGTGTGTTCCACATCAAAAGAAAGATGAAAGAGCAAGAGACTAAGCATTTCAGAATAGATGAGAATGGTGTTCTATGGTTTAAAGATAGACTAGTAGTGCCGAAGGATAAGAAACTTAGAAACCAGATCTTAGGTGAGGCTCACTCTTCTAAACTGTCCATTCATCTGGATAGTAGTAAAATGTATTAGGACTTGAAGACCCATTTTTGGTGGACCAAAATGAAGAAGGAAATTGCAGCTTATGTTGCTAAATGTGATCATTGTTGCCGAGTCAAGGTTGTTCATTTGAAACCTGCTAGACTACTTCAACCACTATTTGTTCCAGGTTGGAAGTGGGAAGAAGTTAGCATGGATTTTATTGTTGGACTTCCACCTACTCATAAGAATTTTGATTCCATATGGGTGATCGTAGATCGCCTAACTAAGTCTACACATTTCATTCTAGTCAGAACCAACTACCGGCCGCTTGAGTATGCTGAGTTGTATTTCTCCCCCATAGTACATCTACATGGTGTGCCAAGAACCATTGTGTTTGATAGAGGGCCTCAGTTCACTGCTCATTTTTTTGGAACATTTGCACAAGATGTTATGCATCAACTTAGTCAGAAGTTCCGCCTATCACCCTCAGACCTCTGGGCAAACTGAACGTGTAAATCAAATATTGGAAGACATGTTGAGAGCTTGTGTCATCTCTTCAAAGGGTTCATGGGAAAAGTGGCTACCTTTAGCTCAGTTTTCCTACAATAATAGTTCTCAAGAGAGTATTAAAATGGATCCTTTTGAAGCTTTGTATGGCCGTAAATGTAGAACTCGTTTGAATTGGGTTAAACCCAGAGAAAGAAGATACTATGGTATTGATTTTATCAAAGAGGCTGAAGAGCAGGTGCATATCATTCAGCAACATATAGAAGCCGCTTAATCAAGGCAGAAGAGTTATGCGAACAAGAGAAGAAGACCCATTGAATTTGAAGTAGGTGATTATGTATACCTGAAAGTGTCACCAATGATAAAGGTACAACGGTTTGGGGTAAAAAAAAAGCTTGCACCTGGATATGTAGGTCCATATCCAATCATTAAGAAAAGTGGAAGAGTATCCTACAAGATCTAGTTACCTCCAGAAATGAGGGCCATCTTCAATGTTTTTCATGTATCCCAATTAAAGAAATGCTTACGTGTTCCAAAAGAAAGAGTGGAGGTTAGAGATATCAAGTTAAAATAGGATCTAGCCTATGAAGAGAAGCCGGTGCAAATTATAGATAGCAAGGATAGAGTAACTCAAAACCATGTGATCAAGTTTTACAAAGTGATGTGGAATAATCATAGTGAGCAAGATGCTACGTGGGAACGGGAAGATTATTTACGTAAGGTTTAGTCCGCCTTTTATGAAAAATGGTAGGTCTTTCGAATCTCGGGACGAGATTTCTATACGGAGAAGGGGTTGTAACACCCTAGATGTTAGGCTTGCACTTTTGCACCTGCATTGCATGAACATAAGCATAATTCCTTCATATATGAGCATAAACATATGAAACATACCTTTGTTATTCTATGTTGCAACGTGTGTATGCTTTATGGTCATGCTTGTTAATGCAAGTGGTTGATGTTGATCACTAAAATACCTTAGACACACTTAGGATGGAACATGGAACAAGTTTGGTATTCATGACATGGACCAAAACAGCTCTCAAGTCATAGTTATTCTAGAAACTCTAATTTTCATGATCCTACTTTGACCAAAGTTGAACTATAGCATAGATTGTTTGCATGGCAGTGCACCCTTAATAAAAGTTGTAGCTTATCTTATGTGGAACAATCTTTATTTAAGGGACATGAGCTAATTCAGTGCCTAACATGGTTAAATAGGGCTCTCAAGAATCAACAAAATGTTGTTTCTAGAATGAAATTTTGCTAAGTCCAAAATGTTGATTTTAGTTTCAAGTGCACCACTTTAGAGCTTTGTAACTTGCTAACCATGATGAATTAGATGTTACTCCCTAAAACAAAGTTGTAGACCTCACATAGCTCTACAACTTTCACTAATACCATTTCATCTGATTCACCACGGATTAGGAGTTACATGGTCAGAAAGTTGCTCTGTCAGACGTGCGCGCCGGGCTCTGAAGGCCGCGAACGGCGCGGCGTTAGTGGCCTACCGCGCCAGGCCGCGGCAACCACGTGGTGGCTGTACGTCGGCAACGGCCGGACTGGTCGGGCCAGCGCGCGGACAAGAGGGCCGCGCCACTGCTGCTCCACTCCCACTCGCGCTCACTCCTCTGCCTCGCCTCGCGCTCGTCTCTCCTGCAGTCGAGCAGCGCCATCGCCGATGTGCCTTCGCCGAGCTCCCGCGCCACTGCCGCCGCGCCATTGCTCAATAGCTCGTGCACACTACGTCGCCGCGACCCACTCTACATCCTCGACCCATTAGCGCCTTAGCTCGAGCCAAGGTAAAGGCCTACGGCCGTTTCCGCCACCGCGACAACACCGGAGCGCCGTTGCGCTCTCGGCTCGCCATGGCCAAGCCACTCCACTGCATCTCCGGCCTTCCTATCTTCCAGTCTGTAATTGCCTTAGGTCACTACTGCTCAGGTCGGAGCTAGGGTAGATACTACCGTACCATCACGCGGGAACGCACCACCGCTCCCGCCATGGCCGCGAGCTCGAGCTCGCCGAGGCCAGCAGCCCCTAGGTCTCGCTACCCCCCGCTCGAAGATGTTTATGCATAGTTAGGAACGCTAGCTCCTACCGCGAAGATGGAGACCCACCTATCGCCGCTGTTTAGCCAGAACAGAGAGCCCCGCCGTGTGCGTTGGGCGCAGCTGTGCCGCCATGCACGCGGTCAGGCTGCGTCGATCCCTTGCACTGGCAAAGCCGCAGGCAGGTGCCAACGAGCCCCTACGGGCGAGCGATGGTGAGCCTGGACACAACAGACGCCGGTACCAGTGCGCCTCGTGCAGGCTAGCATCAGCGGCGGCGAGCGGCGAACTATCTCCGGCGCTGATGCATGTGTGCCTTCCGTATATTAGTGAAATGACTAAACTATCCTTAATTGTACTTAATTAATTCCTTTTACATCAGACGTCTGCAAAAAAAAAATTCATAAGAGGAACTACCGGTTCCTCCCAAGCACAGTAAATCATCTCCTTTAATATATATTTAGTTAAAGTTGTTTCTCGAGAAATGAAAACGACAGATATTTAGAGACAGAGTGAGTACATAGTAGCACATAACATAGATAGCCACACACGACACTCTTACATAATCTTGAAATGTGTAAATGAGCTTAATTTTTAATTAAGAGCCAACTTTTCTCTTTCCTTTATTAAAATATGAAGAGAGAAAAATAGAGCTAGCTTACGATGAGTCACCCATTATGCCATTACGGGTACCCTAATAAACAAGTTTCGCTGGCTGTCCTTGGAACGGAAACTATTATGCCGATGATGTCTGCCGGCATGGCCCCATGACGATCGCCGAGGTCCAAGATCCTCGTCACTGATTCCCTCTTGATTCTGCGTGACTAGTATAAGCGCAACTAGATAGCTTGTTTTATACTAGTATATTTTACGTATATAATAAAGTGGTGTTGGTACCAGTCACATGAAATGCGATGGATTAAGGACAAAGCTACAGCCACCGTTGCACCTTTCATCTGTGGAAATGGAATAATAGTTCTAATATGCCTCGGCGAAACTGCCAGGGATCGGAACACAAGTCAATAAACTCAGCTTGTGGTATCCTAAAAGCACATATTGTTTTTATCAACTTCCTTTTTATAATTACAAAGAAATTGAGATATGTATGTGCTATACATACCATGAGCACTTCGTAACATTCCGTATTTTCTTATGACCTGCGTACGGAGTACACCTGAACTGCTGCCTACTAAAAGCTCACTAATGTTAGTGCATCTGTCAGCCCAGTTTAGGTAGGCTCGTACTTCTCTTGTTTTCCTATTCCTAGGACATCCTTAGCTGTTGAAGCAATTGAACAGTCAGATACCTTTTTTTTCTTAAACTTGAACTTGAACAGTCAGATGCCTGGTAACAATGTTCTGTAATCTCCTTAAGGCTGGATGATGGCCTGTTACTCTATCAGTTAAACGTTACAGCGGTAGGTCGGTTTGTGCTGCTGGTCTCTATGTTGAGCCAGGCGTTTTGGTTCGGTATGTTGTTTCGGTCTCTTTCTTCTTACTCAAACATCTGTATTTCCGTTATGAGCTAATGGAAATAGGGTTTCCTCGTGTGGGAAAAAAATACATGGTAACAATGTTTTCTAAAGGTTGCCGCCAAAGAAAACAATACAATGTTTTCTAAAGAATTGCAGGAGGAAAGGGTCAAGATTACGACGGAGCTTCCTTTGAAGGGGTAAAACACTGGACAAAGTCTATGGGGACACTCGATCGTCAATTGGCCAACGACTTGTCGTCCGAAAATTAAAGGAGGGCTTGGGATCTTGGATTTGGAATGCTTTGCATGAGCGTTAAGACTGTGCTAGCTATGGTTCCAATGGAAGCAAAGGGACCAGGCGTGGAATAGCCTCGACCTTCCCTGTGACAGTCGGGATAGAGAATTATTCGCAGCATCGACAATGGTGAAGATCGGCATTGGGAAGGTGGATAAGTTCTGGACATCATCGTGGGCTGACGGGAGAACGCCAAAAAACATTACGCCGTCTTTGTTCAGGAAAGCTAGAAGGAAAAACATCACAGTATACAAGGCGTTGCAAGGAAATAAATGGATTGCTCATGTCACTCCAATGGATACGGTAAAGGAATTGCAAGAATATGTGATGCTCTGGCAAGCCGTCGAGCACATTCAGTTGGAAGAAAATACAGAGGATAGCATCGTTTGGCGATGAACAAAGGATGGAGGATACACAACCAAGAGTGCCTATGCAATACAATTTTAGGGGACTTTTAGTAAACTAAAAATGATGCTGATATGGAAAGCTAAGGCGGAACAAAAATGTAAATTTTTTTGCCTAGACCTTTCTGCATAAAAAGATTCTAACTGCGAACAACTTGATGAAGCGGCAATGGCCACATGATCCAATATGCAAGCTCTGTGGAAGTAATCCAGAAACGCCAACACACTTATGTAAAGATTGTCTTTTTTCAAAGTAAGTCTGAGAGACACTGAAGCAGTGGCTTGAGCTTGCTACCATTGACATTGTGCGAACGGAAGGTTCGCTCCACAACTATTGGCGCAGATGCCATTCAAAGATTGAAAGCAAACAGAGGAAAGATTTTGATGGCATCTTAATCTATTACTGATGGAACATATGGAAGGAGCGAAATCGTAGAATTTTTCAGAACATCTCGCTGCAACCGAGACAAGTGGCATTTCTATGCAAGGAAGACATCGAGCAGTACCAGTTGGCCACGAGATCTAATGCGCAAACAGTTTAGTAGCAGCAGTAGTGTTTTTGATCTTCCTGTGTTGTATTTGGGTGTGAGTAGTTTGTCTTTTAGGTGTTCTTTTTGTTGTTATCCTGCAAAGGGGATCCACAGTGTTGCATTTACTGGGCGGTGTTCAGAGTTAGGTTCACTGGGCCTTGTGGCCAGAGGGGTAGGCGATAGTGGAGTTAGTGTTTTTCTCTTGTAATTATGTTTTGTTTCTATTTTTTTCTTTTTTTCTCGTCTAATAAAAATACGGCAAAAAAACTTTTGCCACCTTTCAAAAAAAACTATTCATCCTTGATCCAAGATTTGTTATGTAGTATATATAATGACGGGTTCAGGGTAGCACGGCAGTTTAACGCTCGCTCCAGCAGTGTCATGAACCCCCGCTCCACACATTTCATCGGTAGGGTCATTTTCTTACGCTTAGAGAGGTACAGCTACTTTAGACCAAGTTTATAGAAAAAAAATACACAAACATCTATAACATCAATCAATATTTACTTTGATTGTACATTTATTTGACATTATAGATGTTAATGTTAATTACTTTTCTATAAACTTGCAAAGTTAGACAAGTCTGACGACTTAGAACAAAACTAAAAACCACTTTCAATTTGAAACGGGAGAAGTAAATAATAAGGGATGGTATTGTTGAACGTCTCTTGTTAATGATTGATAAAAAAAATCACATATTATTGACAGGTATATATGCAGATGCAACTACCAGGAAACTGAACACAGGTCAAGGAACACAATTATCTCGTGCCGTACACCAACCTGGCTACCTCCCATGCATGCATGTTTCCTATAGAAAAATATTAGGATTTTTCAGAACTATTGATCTGAAATGCACCTGAGATTATAAATAAAGGTGTAATACTAGCAGGTAGCACATTTCTAGGAAAGATATCAGTCTAGTATATTTTAGGCTGGCTAGCTAGTTAGGCACATTCTTTTGCTCGTCCTTATTTCCTGATTCTCCAGTAGTCGCACGACAAAGGAATTGGATATGTAGTCAGATGCTCATCGATCGGCACAATATCTTCTAAAGCAGCGGAAAAGCCAAGAGCAAATCGGAGATAGATGATGCTTAACCCGTGCTGTGCATTTTGTCAATATGTTATTGCAGGCAGAGGCTATCCAGTCTTCACACGATCAACGAGTGCATGCAGATATCTATCTATTCCTCTGGTGATCTGGTCAATGCCTGATAGCTAGAGATGAAAATGGTACGGATATTTTCCGACCGTATTCGAAACCAAATTCGTTTAGAGGGGTTGGGATCTGTCCGTATCCGAGTCCGGATATCCAACATCCGATACCGTATCCATATCCGAATACTCAAATCGCATATTTATGATGTCGATATCCAATCGTATCATATCCGACATAGTTGACACTATCCGTATTCGAATCCGAATCCGGATAGAAATATGAAAACAAATATAATATCGGTGATCTCCGTCCGTATCCTATCGACAAAGATAACAACTACTGGGGGCACTTTGGCACGTAAACAAGTGGAGCATAAGATGCGTGCTCCTCCTGTGCGCTTAAGCAGAGCCCGGCCGGCCATAATTAAACTTGCTTTGCTCGTAAGCTAACACGGGAAAAGGTAGAAAAGTTAGCGTACGTTGCTGAGGCCGCCACTGCGAACAAGCCGCGTGGCTTGGTCGGGGATCTTTCCTGGTTTCAAATATGCATCGGCAGAGCTCACAACATAAGCTTTTTTATTCTAAATACTTATTTTTAAAAACAGTTTTATAGGAAGCTGTTTTTTTCCTTCTCTTAGGGCACCCTAAAAAATTTACAGTACACATAAGCAAAGCAACAATAAGACCGGTAGCCTCGTAAAAAATTTACAGTACACATAAGCAAAGCAACAATGAGAGTATGAGACTGCTAGCGTCCTAACCCGGGCGTACATCCAACTTTTAGTCATGGTCCCCACATCCTTTATGAAAAGGCATGCATGCAGGCCCGAGATGGCATGCATGGCAGGCTGTGTGTACGCGCTAGGGACATCAGCCTCCGCTCTCCAACGCGAAACTGAGCATATGCTTGATCTTTTCGTCAGACGGAGCATTCGCCACCTCTGCAAGACACCATGAGCACCTGCAAGGCCAACTTTTTTTGCTTTTTCTATCCGAGCCTACGTGGCTTGAGAGGGCTAACATTCACGTAGAGCGTTGGGCATAGCCTGACAGACATAAGTTGAAATAAAACTGAAAATAATAGTTTATCTTAACTATCTTTCTTAGAAATTATTGATGTAGCTATTTTACTAAGTTTTTTTTTAAAAACAGCTCAGCTTCACTAAAAGGGCCGGCTTCACTGATAAAGCTGAGCCGTGCCAAACGGACTCAAGTTCAGTGTGATATGTTGCTGCTGAAGTAGGACACCTCCAACTCCAAGCACGTCCATTCATCGACGTTGACCATACACAAAAAAGAATGCATGCACGTCGTCCCTTAGCTTAAAACAAGGAGCTGCTGTAAAACATTTGCATGCACAATATAATCACTCGATCCATGTGGAAAACGAGAGAGAGAATGTATAATGACTGGGAGCGGGCGTTGCAGACTTGCAGTGACAGGCTTGACTCTTGATGCTCCATCACACCGGAACCGTCCTTCGGGAGGGGGCAAGGTAACGTGGAAAACGTTCTAACCGAAGTCAGAAGGAAAACCCAACCTATTTTTTTATATTTTTTATTTCAGATCTTTTTAATTAGTTTTCACAAGAATTCGAATCCAGACCTACTAGATGCTACTCAGCTACTCTAACCGTCGGGGACCGCTAGGCTGGAGGCCCTTTCGCCGTAACATGGAAAACATGGAAAGGGCATTGTAAGGTTTAGCTGGCGTCAGGCGATCTGCCACACCTCCCTTTTGCGCCCTAAATACTTGACGTCTTTTGGACCGTTTGCCGGCGCCATGCGCGTATGGTGGTCGGAGACTGTGTGTCACAGCCTAATTTTTTTTATTTTTTTAGCATTTTTTTGAATTTTTTTCACAAATATGTCTCTGGAGGAAAGATTTTAAAATCTGGACCCTTAGCTCGGTGCCATCGTTGCTGGCGCCGAGCTTACACTGCTCGACGCCAGCGTCCCTAACGCCAAGCTCTTGGGCTCGAAGCCAACGTGGCGGTGACATGGCAGGAAGCTCCGCACCAGTCACCCTAGCGCCGAGCTCGGCGCCGTAGATCCTGGCGTCGAGCTCGGCGCCGTAGATCTTGACGCCGAGCTCGGCTCCAGGGTGACTGGCGTCGAGCTTGTGTTTTAACCCCGGCCCCAACCTTTCTGCCCGAGCCTTCTTCCTCTTCTTTCTCCTCCCTCTCGGATTTTTTCTCTCCCCACTTCGTCCTACCTCACGAATCAGCATATTGGACCTTAGAAACTTTAATTTGATCCGTAGATCTTCGAGAGCAAGGTATCCTCGCTTCCCTCCTGGTTTTGTTCGCATCGATTCGGTATATATTAGTCGGATTTTTCAACCTAAGAATCGTCATGACTTAGCGTTTCATGCAATTTTTAATATTTGTATTAAACCTAGGTAACCGCAGCGCATGTTCTTATGTTTTATGGGTTCATTGTTGTGCATAACATTGGAAACCCTAGGTTTAGGGTTTAATGTTAATTGCTTTCGGTTCTTAGAACGAAATTGGTTGTATTATAGTTATGGTTTTGATTGGCATTAATTTGTGATGTTTTGATTTTTGTTTGTTAAATTGCATCCGTTTTGTTAGATACAAGAAATGTATCGGAAGGAGTTTTGGCGAAAACGGAGTCATCCTCGAGAATTATACCCCGACGCGTCTAGCAAAGATGCCCCCGTCCCTCCTAACCTTCCTGTCCCTAACTGTGACTGTGGTTTCCCGGCCCACGTGTTTCAATCAAAATATCCGGACACAGCGGCGCGTTGCTTCTACACATGCAGTCGTTTTAATGTAAGAAATTGTTTCCACTCTTTTTTTCTTTATTTGTGTAAAGTATGCTACTAATATTTTATTGGAATCTCGTTGTGTATGACCATGAGAGGTGCTTTTTCTTTCAGTGGGTCGATGGTGCAGACAAGTTTGACCCTAGGTACCTCCTTTTCGACGATTGGTTTAGAGGGAGACATCCACGTGAGCACTTCAAGCGGTGGGTTCCACCCCCCTAACCCACCGCCAATGACGGCTAAGGAGAAGCACCTAGCCATAGTTAGACAACTCGAGGAACCTCCTCTGTGAGAATGCAGAGATCGAGCCATGATAAACTCTGAGAATATGTTGGAGTTTGTATGTCCGAACAAACATGAAGTTAGTGGAAAGTGTATCTGTTTATGTTTAGCTCTATGTGTGTGTGTACTAATGTCACCTTATTTAGGTGTTTTCAATGGTGAAGTGTCGTTTCAAGGAGTGGTTGTATGGTTCTAAGAACCAATGGCTGGAAGAACCGTGAAAGGTTAAGGAAAAGAAGAAATAAAGGGTAATTTACAAAGCACCTCCTGTCATGTGCGAATGTGGTGTTAAATCCAACTATGGCCTAGTCCCTTCGGAGCTTGAAATAGGCCATTATTGCAGCCATATGGTTGACTATGATGAGGTTGGTTCTTTTTGTGGTAAACATGAAATCGTATTTTGTTTCTTTTGCTAAGACATATATGATATAATTTTTCGTTTGAACAGAGCACTAGGAAATGCAAGTGGAAATGTTATGATGGTCAAGCTAAGTTCTTGGATGAACTGAAGGGGAGGCAAGTAATTACACAAAAGAGGGGATATAGACCTGACTACGTCAACCTATTCGTTAAACATCATAAAGAAAAGATGCGTGAGTTTGCTAGACAGCGCGGTATTTGTAACTCGGTCGATGTTGGGTTTGACAAATGGGGATTGGAGAGACGGATGACGTTAGAGGAGGAGAGGGCAAGGAAGGAGGCAAGGGAGGAGACAAGAGTACAGATGCAGGTCTTGAACGAGCATGTTGTTGCATTATGTGCCAGTGAGTGCTTGAAAGCCTTGTTTCGTTGCCTGATTTTAAATGTAATATAATCGTATTGCTAACTGATTGTATTTTATACATGAAGGGATTGGATGCAGCGAGGAACATGCCGTAGAGGTTGCTCATGCAAGGTATGAGGAAAAGAAGTTAGATGAGCACAGATTGTGAGCTGGTCGCACCATTCAATCACCGATTGTGTTGTCTAATGAGGGGGACGAGGATGAGGACGACACTGGCAGACTCAGTGAGCTCATCGCTCTAGAAGAGGTGGGCTTGCAGGCGGAGGAGGCTGAGGACGACACTAGCAGACTGAGCGAGCTTATCGCTCTAGCAGAAGCGGGCTTACAGATGGAGGAGGCTGAGGACGACACTGGCAGACTAAGCAAGCTCATCGCTCTAGCAGAGACGGGCTTGCAGGTGGAGGAGGATGATGACGCGTTCTTCACTCAGGCCGCTAAGGCCGCAGATAAAGCGAAGGCTGCTTACTACGGGAGACAGGCAGGTCAGAGCAATACAGGTGAGCCTAGCCATAGCAACAGGGTTATGGTAGAGGACTGGTACTCAGATGATGAGTTGCTTACTCAGTATATTTCAGACTGAGGATTTGAAAGTGCATTTGCCCCCTATGTCTAGTGTCAGCGCGTACTTCTAGTATTATTATGTTGTTTAATGTGACATAGTATTGGACTTTTCATTATGTGGTTGTTTTCATTATTTGTGGTCATAATATTCAGCTTAATATTATGGACGTATTGAAATGTGATCACGTGCTGCAAATAAAACCTAACGAAGTAGGGCATTATATAACTCAACACACAAAACACATGAAATGGAATGTGAGAACATATACCGAACTAGGGTACAGAGTTCCTTCGACTAAACCTAACATGCCTTAGGTAATTAAACCAAACAACAAACACATACATGTGGCATGTGAATAAGATAAAGTTGTCCTAGTAGTGTGGCCACATAGCAAATTATGTTGCACCGTCTCCACAGTAGCGTCCTATTATTGGTGGTGGTGGTGGTAGGGGTGATGGGGGAGGCCCCTTGTTCTTGTGGTTAGGGTAGGTGCAATATGGATCATTACAGAGTGCCTCCTGTGAATCGGCACCATTGTTGTTGTCGTCCTGTCCATCGTCCTTGTAACCGCTACTAACTTCCCTTTCTAGATCAAAGATACGGTCCTACAGGTAGTAGATGTACTCTGCATGTGGATAAATAGGTCGAGGATCGACCCACCTAGTGAACCCACAATTTTCTTTGACCAAAGAAGACTACAATAAGTATGTCATGTAAGTTATATAGAAGAGGAACATATTGAAGAAACAAATAGTAATAGCAATTACCCATACTCGCGGGCATTTTGAAGAAACGACGACCTCCATCTATTCCCTCGGTGAACATCTGCACTAGGCAGTCCTCACCATGCATGTATTTTGGCCACTCTTCTTTCCATTCATCGTATCCTCTCGGTGGTGCCTCTTTGGTGAAATCGCTTTTGCTCTCAACTAGGAACCTCTCATAAAGAGCTTCCTCAAAGAAATCGGGACCAAGAGAACCCTCCCACACAATAGTAGTTCTCTTCCCCTTTCCTCTACCTCTGGACGACCCTCCAGACATTGGTATTGCAACGAAAGAAAATATTGAGGAGTGCTCTTATTCCTTGTTGTGTGTGTGAATGAGAGGGAGTGAGGAGTTATTTATAAGTTGAGAGGAGGAATGGAGACCTCTTAGTGTGCCATGTTAGCTATCCGTGTGCACCTTAGTCCTTGGATCAAACAGTCCTAAGATGGATGGTGGAGATGGAGTGGAGTTGTGCTTCCTTGCATGCCAGAACTATGTCAGTGAAGTGATAAAATCACTATTGTCCTTGTAACTAAAAAGTCTATTTTCATTGTCTGAACAACCTAGATTCGTTCACTGTTACTTGAAAAACCTAGATTCATCTGCAATGTGTCTGTACGATACGATTGGACTATACATGTTCTAATGAATTTACATTTAATCTATGTACTACATTTGTGCCTTTTTAGCAGTGTAGTATGATTAATGATTCATGAAAAAAAATCACAAGAGTTTTCCTTGTTTCAGGAGCATCCATGGTTACAAACAGAGACATCATTATATAATCCAAATATTTAATCAGCCGAAGAGCACAATGCAAACACAACGAACATCACAATCAACATAACATGTCCTGCATAGTCCATAATGCCCATATAGTCCCAAATAGTTATAGGAAAGTAAATACAAAATCCATAATAGTGCATACTAACATCTACCACAACCCTCACAGCTTCCTAGTCTTACCCTTACCCTTGTGACCAAGAGCGCTCATACCTAGAGTGTAAGGGTCAGGTGGATGACATTGCCTAGTGCCTAGAGGCTGTGTAGGCTAAGTCGAGGGAGCGTCATGGAGCTAAGAGGGGCCAAGCTCCTCGTGCCTCTAGTCCACATCATCCTCGTCCTTGTCCTCGTCCCCTGTAGCTGCTTGGCTAGAGGCAACTAAGCCTCCTCTACCTACGAAAGGAACATACATGTCTTGCGTCATGTCTATCCTGCAACCACAATGAGCAGCCGCATAGCGTAGCTGATGTGACAGCCTCTGTTGTACAAAATTATGTTAACTGAAAGAATCTAATGTATTAATAATATGTTTGAAAGAATATTTTGAATCTTATGTCTAGGAAGCTACACATGTCGTCGTCTCTAACTCTCGGACGAAAGCGCTCAATGTCTTCAACGGAGCATTTGAGTGTATTTTCTTGCAATAAAGTTCTCAGTAATAATACTTCTGAACAGATATCAATAGGTTTTGTTTTCTTTTGTACAAGAATCTAACGTATTATAAGGATGATACGGCTCGAAGGTGGCACTAACTAAAATAGATAACTCTAACGCCTAATGTATTGGTATGCAACTTAACATAGAAAAATAAGACAATTGACTTACCACTCTGTCCAAGATCAGTCCTGCCTCCATCTGCCTTCCTGCACGAGTAGATTGGTCATACGTCATGTCTTCATCGTCGAAGGACTTGATGTCAGCGTAGTGATCTTCTGTCCACTGTACCCTCAACCTGCAACATGTCGCATGCTGGTACCAAGCTTGGTACCGCCTGAACTCATGGTTCATGTGCGGCTCGTTGTTCTCATCCACGTTGTCGGGCATCTCCTCCCATTGCTCAATGTAGAACTGGTGGTGCTTCTCCCAGTCAAAAATCTTTCTGTTCTTCTGACGATCCAACCTGCACGTATGTCATCGTTACTTGAATCCATGTACATGTGACCATATTAATAGAAATGGACCATCACGAGACATTTGAAATAGCAAAACCCTTACTTGTGTAAGTCAACACCAGTCGAGAACGGAGTCATAGGCCAAAGCAGTCTCACTCCAAATTGGCATGCAACTCTATCTGGCAGGTGGAACTCGACAGCATAGAAGCAGATTAGAGGGCACCTCATCCTATAGAAGTTGTTGTCAAACCCACAAATGTTGCTCAACTAAAAAGGAAGTGCCCCCTCTCCATCGTACGGCTCCCACTCCACCTGCAATATGTCCAAACAAGATGTTAGATGGTATACTAATCCATTTCAAACTAGCATGGGAAATAAAATTTACTTACACTAGACGTCATTAGCGTGTCTAGCTCATTCCTGAACTCAATGTACGCCCACTCTAACCTCATGTATGGAACCCTAACCTGGTCCCAAAGGTATGCCCACGTCGGTTGTCGACTTGGAGGCTGACCTTGGAACCACTCACGACGAGTCAGAACCTTTGGACGACCAACTAGAAGATGAGCCCACATCCACAACTGGAGCAGGTACACGCATCCACTAAGTGACGCTGTGGACGAAGTCCGACGACACCCCTCGCACAACTGCCGGTATAGAAAACACAAGACTATAGAGCCCCAGCTGTAGTGACCCGCCTGGTCCCAGTCACTAAGGCAGTGGACCCACATCCAGGACGCAGTGTCACCCATGGCATTAGGAAAGAGAAACCAGGCAAACAGGTGTAGGATCCATGCCCTGTAGTAGTACCCAACTGTCTCCTCATCTGCCTCCTCGGGACACTGTGTGAACTCTTGCCGGAGCTAGGAGATGAGAACTCCAGAAGTGCGAGCCCCTTGTTCGCTAAGCTCACACCCAAGGAAGGCCTCCACTCGTGCTCTCTAGCCTTCTGACCTACACTGCTCGGTGACTAGGTTGTCGTGAATCCTCAGGCCTAGCATCTTCTGACAGTCCTGGAGCGTGACTATCATCTCCCCAAAAGGTAGGTGGAAGCTGTGAGTCTCTGATCGCCACCTATATTTTAGACAAGCAAGATTACATGTCAAAAAGGCAAGCGCATGAACAAATGGCCATGAATGGAGGCAATGATTGAATATAATACCTGTTAACCAATGCAGTTATGGCTGCTGAGTTGAACTTAGGCAACCCACGATGAACCTGAAAAGAGATGACATTCAGGCCAGCTCTTTGCAGGAAAGGAGTGTACCTATCATTGTACTGCATGTCCAAGAAACCATTATGGATTCTAGGATGAAGGAGCGGAAGGTCCTGCATAGAATAAAATATAGTCTTCTGTTACTTCATGAACACATGTATGCTCACCAAAATTTGAACAGAACGTATAGATTATTACTTGCCCCTACACTATGAGACGTCCTCGGTGGGTCGCCTCATACGTCGGGTCAAGCAGGTGGAATTGCGCGATCCCATGGAGACTGGCGCTGTGCCTCGCTAGCACTACGGACTGCATGGAGGTGGTGGCCATCCTATGAGAGATACTGTCGTGCTCCTCGGGACTAGGGCGGAGGCCTTATGGGGCATCGAGCGCCGGTGGCGAGATAGGGCGAGGGGGGTGGCATAGAAAATAGATGCCATTGTAGTGATTTGTGTTCGAGTTATATAATCTTGTGCATCTGATTGTTGCAAATCGTGCTTTGGTTGTGCCATTATTCTTTTGGAGAGGATTGTTCTGAATTGTACTTTCTTTGTGTTTCGTCATTCAATTGATTATTCTGAATCCTACTTTCTTTGTGTGTTGTCACTCAATTTTTGAAGGTGCGGTTCCTATGGAGGGTCACCGCCTCCGCTCGCTTCGTGCTCGGTGGCGTCGATGGCCGGGAGTCCCATCCCTGCCTCCTGCGCCACAAAAGTTTCATCGCCCATAGGTGTGTGCATGTGGGCATCGTGTCAGCGCCTCCTCTGGCTCCTCCCGTTCCATGCTCGGTGGCGTTGACCATAGGAAGTCGCAGCTGTGCGTGTGGCGTCGCTCTTTGTAGCTATGGATGTGAGGAATAAAGATCTAGCTCCAGCGTGCGGCCCTGCTTCCTGGAAGATATTTGGTTTTGATGATGCAGGTGGCGAATGGCTCTCTGGTCACCATCATTTCCTAGTCCCAGCAGTGGTGCAGTGGCATAAGAAGGTGGAGAGGATCAACACATGTGTGGAGGCTAGAGTGGGGCTTCAAGCAAAAGGTCTGTACTGTGTTGTGGCCCTGGATGAGTGGATGTTGCAAGCATACAAAAGTGATTCGAACACGATCTATTGGGATAATGAGATTTGGCATGTGATCTTGCATGCCATGTGCTTGTAATCTTGGCTATGAAAGGTTAAGTAGTTCTCCGTTTACTATTTTTTTAATGTTCTATTACCCCTTAGTTTCCTGTAGGTTATGGCTGAGGTACGAAGAGAAGGCTTTTGTGATTTATGGTTGCATGCATCAGGTATGATCTCCATCCCTTTCATACCAGGTGCTTTTGTTTTTGTTTAAACCAATCTTTGTTTCCATCAAACTATATGGAATCAATAAGAGCATATTTGCATGCTTGTAGTAATAGGAGGAAGCCAAAGAATAAAAGGGCTAAGTGGCGGTTCATGTGCTGAAGGTGATCACCAAGAATAGGAGAAGATTAATGAACTTTTCAAGAAGACTCTCTATATGCAATATAGACGTTTGGTCTGGTCCACAGGCTCACCCCTTTGCCTATGCGTAAAAAAATCATTTTGTTGAATGCTTCAGTTCTAGGCTTTCTGTCCACCTGAGAGAGCATTAGCATCAGGCATTCGCATTACATTGAATTTTTAGCTGATACATACATCTATAACTGTTGTAGTGAATTTGTGATTTTTAAGAAGGTTCGGCATTTCGGACCGTGATGGTTTCTAATATACACCTTATGCAGAGACTTGCCATCATTCTAGAATCTTTTGGCAACTATGGATTCTTACCTGATGGTCGTGATCACATTACCCCCTATCCTTCAGGTGATGTTGTTCTTCTCTTGTATAGTTTGATACTCTGGATTAAAGAGAATTTGGCTCTGTTCATTCTTTGTCACCATGTATAAGTTGCTTGTATATTTTCAAGCCAGATGATTGACAATGATATGTTAAACCCAAATTGTGGTCACGGTTCATGTAACAAGATGTTCCTAGGCACACAACATTTATTGTTTCTTTATCAAACTTTAAATTTTACCCCGACTACATAAGACATATCAGATAATTCCGTGCACTCTATAATCATGACATACATTTCCTCTTCCTCTGCGTGATATACAAACAAAATGCACTTATAGTGGTTGTCGCATGGACATTACCACATGGATACTTGAACTTTCAGTTTGATTGTTTCAGCATTCTTCTAGAGAAAAATTGTCATAACTTTTGACTGCTCTATTCAGCAGATGTATAAACTATATAGTAGTTGTAGTATACCTATGCATTTTGGAGGATGACTATGAAATTAGTGTTTCTATGGTGCAGCTGCAACATCTGTGCATCCATAATTTCTGATTTTACATTTTGAATTGGCTCTAATGCTGGGTTTCATGGTGTAGCTAGCACCCTGGATTTTTGTAGGCTTGTAGTGATGCAGCCTGCAGGTTAGGACGGGCAACCTGGCAATGGATAGCTACTTGCATCCTGCAAGGCAGGCGGAGCAGGCAGGAATTGTAGGTCCATAGTCAGCTCTTAATAGTATATATCATATATAAATTGTGCCTTATATATCGTTGTCTTGAATTCTTGATTCTTCATATGTAGCTGGCCTGCACCAGACTCACTGTGCCTTTTCCTAATATGCATATGCAAAGTTGTCACACTATTAATAATAGTCTACTCCACCATATCAGATCAGATATAAGGAGAACGTGGATGTTCTAAAGCCTTCTTTTTATACACAATTCTGTTTACATTCAATTTTCATGGGCACATGCATCTTATGTCTTATCATAGTCGTATCCATCCTGGCTATTAAACATCTCTGCTTATTAAACATGCCAATAGTACTTTGGTTTTTTACTTAGCAAATTGTGTTCTTGGTATGACTAAAGGACATTGAAGTGTTAGTATTTTTGTGGTGCAGGTTAGATTGTATACTTCCTGCTCAGCCAGATCTGAAGTAAATAAATCTAAAAGGCATCAAGACATAACTTTTTTTGCTTATTACACATACCAATAGTCTTTCAAGTTTTTTACTTACGATATGTAAGCAGGCTAAGAGGTGTTAAAATCTTAGCATTTGATGCTTACAAGGATGTTGTAGTTGTCTACATGGAAGCCTGGAGTAGTCTGCATGGAAGCCTTTAGCTTGCTTAACTCTAGGCGGCAAGGATATTGGAGTAGTCTGCATGGAAGCCTGGCGGCCAGCAGCTCGCTTTAGCAGCCAGCCAGGCTGCTATATACTGCAGCCAGCGGCATGGAGGGTAGCCCAACACGCTAAAAATCTTAGAATTGCATGCTCCTTGCAAGGATGTTGGATTGGTCAACATGGACGCCTATAAGACAATTTCCTTGGTTGCAGAATGCTCTCAGTGATGGATGTATCAATGATTTTTTTTGTGACAAAGGAACTATAATGTTCCTTGCATGAAGTGGTTCAGCAACAATGTCAGTGATATTGATCAATTGATAAGAGAATTATAGTGTGTTCTTTTTGTATGTTACATATCTTTAAATATAGATTAAGTTTCAGTTGTCCTATATGTGTTTTAGGTTATGTCAGCTATCTTATGACCAGTGTTATTAATGTGTTAAGTTTGTAATCTTCAAACATCTCGGATCTACTTTGTACTTTTGTTTCATATGTCATTATTTATAATCAATTGTACTTTTACTAAAAAATTGTGGTGCGAGCTGCGCGCAAGGGCACGCGCTAATCACTAGTGCCTCATGAGTTGTGACTGGATTCGGCCTCGATCATGTATGGCGATTTAGCCCACCGGCGGATGAAAGTTGTCGGTCTGTTTTTTTTTTCACTCAACCACGTTAAGGCACACTCATGTACTGATACATAGATCTCTACGCATGACAACTGCTCCACGAGCTACGTACATACACACTACGACATTTCTAAGGCTACCGTCACATTCTGCGACATCATCTCGTTGGTTTTCATGTCCACGGATCCCATACACATTAACGAACCAAGCACATTGAGTTGTACATGCAAATTCATTCGAGAAAAGTTTACTCTCGGGATTTTTAGAGACATGCCTCTTAACATGGCCGTTCTGTAAATGCCCATTTATAGGGACGGCTAAATTAAGGTGCTCGCCTCTAAAAATCTATTTTCAGAGACGGGCATATGCTCTGAGCTTCTCCTAAAATCTCTGGTCTCCTAGAATCATTTATAGAGACAATTGGACAAATGTGTCACCTCTGGAAATAAAAGACATTGTCTCCGATCCTAATGAAAATCATTTCTGGAGTAGTTATAGTCATGGTCTTAACACGCTGATAAGTCATCTTTCTCCTATGTGCATGTTTCAATCGAGCTATGGCATGGAATATTAAATGCTCTAATTTTCATATTCTTCTCTTTTTTTTAAATAATACATGTGTCATAGATTGCAAGAAGGTACATTACATAGCCATCGTCCTAATAGTTAAGTGAGAAACAAGGCAAATATTATGCCATGAGCAATGCAAAATGACTGTGCGGCCTTCCAGGGTGTCCACGTATGTTCTATTTAGTTGGTGCGTTAGATAGAAATTCCACGACTCAGATGAGACGCGTCACAACCAGCCTTCCTCCATGCATTCAGCAGTGGATAGATGAAGTAAGTGGATGCATTCAATAAAGTAGATGAAAAATTGAATGACCATGCATGCAAGGACAATATAAACTGTAGGTGTACTTTGCATGCAAAAAGTTACTACGGTATGGGGATTTACATCACTGTGCTTTCACGTGTCCTTTACATAAAAAAAGTAACTATGACATGAGGAATTCACATCACATGTGCCTTCTCCTTTTACATTAATGAATTTACTATCAATAGATACTAGGCAGTAAATTTCCATGCATGCACGAGTGCCTCCCTAAGCTATCCAGAAATTCACTCAGTAAATTTAAAAGCACTGAACATCTTCACCTACGCAGGGTGGGTCAAAAGCAGGTGGACATATTTAATGCCTCCCCTCCATGCTACCATCACATAAAAACAAGTCGGCACATGTCCACGACGCCTCCACGACCGCAACTGCCGCATCTGCGCCTACGCACGTGGCCACGATGGCGCTGCGAGATGGGTCAGCCACGCGGAACATGGCCACCTCCGTCTCGAGCGCCCGGAAGTCGAACGCTTAGGGCCAGTCGCCGTACGACGCGAGGGCAAAGAGGTCACCTGAGGCGTACATGGCGGCTCACATGTCCATGACGCCACGTGGGGTGAGCCTCTCTGGCTCCACCTTTGGCTCGTCGCCTGTGCCTAGCCCCACCGCGTACACAGCCGCTCAGCTCTAGAGCGTCTGATCTTTGCTTTGTTTGTCTCCCTCTGATTAAGAAGCATACTGACAGTGGTTTCCTTCTTGGAATGCGATTTCGCGTTCTTTTTCTATCGAACCATGATGTGCATATCCTGTTTTACCTCGGGGATAGCTTACAGAATCGATATGCATGGCTTGGATTTGGGGGAGTCCCTGCTGCGCTGAAGGAACTCAATGTCTGGATTTGATCCTGCAGTTCTGAATCCCAACCATCTTAGCTTCCATTGCTACCTCATTACCCATAATTTTCCCCTTTTTCAATCGTGTTTGGCTTGATCAGGAGAGGGCGCTAAGGGTGATGTCTAGATCACTGGTGTTACTGCCAATGGAGGACTCCTCTACTGCCAACGTTAGTCTTCTTAAACTAGATTTGCATAACATTGGCCTTGTTACAAAATACCAGCTGTTGGTGTATCAATTTATTTGGGTTTTGTGATTGCAAAGTTATCAGATGATGAAAAATTGGGCGATGCTGATGAATTTTGTCAAGCTTGTCCTCACCATGGAGGTGAGAGGACTGAATTCAGCTTGTATGGTTCGGGTTATTTCCCTTTTGCACTTAACAGTAATGGGGCATGTTTGTTTTTGACATAGCAAGCGAACACAAGTAAAGCTGCATTCCGGTGGCTAGGCCAGGCAAAGCAAAATCAAGAGAACAATGTCATGGTTGCTCTACCTCTATCCAGGAAGCAATGCCCAATAAGAGAGCATTAAAAATTGTTGATGCAAGTCTAAGTCTTGGATTAGTTTCACTAGAGGACAAGGATGTAAGAAGAGTACCACAGAGCGCTAGATTCTGATATTTTTGTGACTGATCCATGTGCAAACATGCCTTTATACTCGAAAAGTGTTGATCATCTGATGATTGATGAAACACTAGATATATTTGTGATCATTGTTTCAATTAATTCATGGTTTTTGTAGGGCACGTCGCTCTGCTCTTTCCATTCTAGATCTCACATGCATCCAGAGATTGATCGAGATTAGGAAAAGAGTTTTCTTTTTCTTTTAATGTTAGTGGAAGAGAAAGTGTTAATAATTACGCCAGTTATCTGCTGCTCTGACACACCAGCATGCCTATGGACTACTTTTCTACAACATTGTGGTTGCTCTTAGATTATGTTTTCGATGGTGTTTCAATTCCACGACTAAGTAAACAGTAGCCTGCTCACAACATAAAAGCGGGCAACCACGGGACATATATAATGTGTCTGCTGGTTGTGCTTCAATGGAACGTTGGCATGGTTAAGATGGTCGAGTTATAGACACATGAGCAAGAAATAAAACGGTTTTGATGACTTGGTCCTTCGTTGCCCGATGCTCGACAACGGCGCGTGTGCCGACCCCACCACCATCACCGCCGCAGCGCACTAGTGCCCGGACGCCCCTCACCGACTGCGAAAGCTCGCACACTACCACGACAGCGGGTCCCACCTCCCACCTTCCCTCCCTCTCCCTTCTCCATGCATGGTAGCAGCACAACCGTATATGCCCAGCAAATAGAGCAAGGCAAGCACGCACGCAGACAACCACCACATTTACCACGCACGCACCAGCAGTACCTTGTTACCTTTAACAACGTTAACTAGCCGCCGTCCATTTGCATGCACCATGCAAAGTTAGCATGTAGACACAAGCAAAGGCCTCAGCATCATGCACGTGGTTCATACTCGCATGCGTGGTGACCATCATGCTACGAGCCACTGGCCATGCATGCCGAGCATCCACCCCCCGCTACACGCCACACCGCCCACCTGCAGTGTCGTCCCATCTGATGAGGACATGACACCCATGCATATGACCATGTTTGGCGCATGGTATGGAGGGGTAGGAGGCCAGCAAGGGTGTCCAATTTAAAAAGGAGGTCTGAGGCTAATTTGGTTCGAGTCCCCGAGGTGGAGGCCCAAAACAACTCAAGTTCGAGTTTGCCTCGGCCTCCAGGACCAGTCTGCCTTAAACTGGCATCCAGGACGCATCTGGACTCTGTTTTCGACGATCCACATATGGTTGGAAAGATAATTTTATAAGGAAGCCAATCCAAGTGGTCTCACATCAAAAGGCCTTCAAAATCAACGGGAATCGTTGAAACAAGTCAGAGTCTAGAATCTGCTAGGGTGCTGCGACACCATCTTTTGGTCCGTTGGACCGTGTATCTTGTTTGGGCCTATGAGGGGGCGCGTCCAGGGGTCTTGCACGACCCTAGAGTCTTCATAAACAGCCACCACCCCTCCATTAGGGTTTGATTTTGTTTAGATTAATCTGTCAAGAACAGTTTAATCGTTCATCGGTTTGTGAGACCCCAACTTCATGAGATTAATCATTCATCTGCAATTTGGTTGCTTTCTTTTTTGTTCTTGCTTGTGTTCTTCGTTGCACAGGCAAGGATTAGCCTTCTTGGCGAGGTCAACCGGATCCGTATCTTGGTTGATAACCAGAGGAGTTGTGGTGCTAAGATTGCAAGGTTCGATCTTTCGATCTAAAGGCGGATCGATGTGTCATTCTCCGCCACAACAATAGTTACCTCTATCTGATGGAAAATCGGGATCCCAATTCCCATTAAGTGGTAATCAGAGCTTTAGGTATTACCGTTAGGTTTATCATTACCCTAGTTTTGTTTTGTCTTTGTCCTATAAATTCAAAAAATTGCCCCACAAAAATATTTGTGTTAATCTTTGTTTTCTCCCTATCCTATCACCCGTTGTGCCATTGCAATATTTTAATTTCAGTTTGCTTTATTGAACGGTCGTCCCTCGTGTGTCCTCGTGTTCATTGGTTTATTTGAGTCTTGATTTAGTATCCTTGTTGTCGTGTGAATCTGATCATCGGGTGGTTGTGCATCTGTTTTACGCAAAGTACAGACAGTGAATTTGCATCTGCTAATCCACGTCAGAGAAGGAAGGAGAGTTGTATTTGAGTAATAAAATATTTTGGTTTCCTTTCAAAGCGCTAGAAAGGCAAAAGGTCAATCCTTTTTTATTGTGTCCTCCAAACATGTTGCTGCCTTGCTAGTTTGCGCCAAACCAAACTTATCATGCTATGCTGTGGTTTGCTCCTAGTGCATCAAGTGATATCTTTTGTTTCCATAAAAATCAGCCGCTTTCCCTCCTTGTCATTGAGAGCCCAAGAATTTTCCTTGATCGACCACATAGAACTGAGTGGTTTTGAGCTATGCTGCTCGTGCATCTATAACTCTATTAGCCTAGCTTTGAGCAGAAACAAAAGAAAGGAAAGGAAAAGGCAAAAGGTGCACAAAAAAGAAAAAGAGAAGAAAAAAGCCGCACCAAAAAAAAGAACAAGAAAAAAAATAGATAGTAGAAAAAAAGTGAAGAAAAATTCAGAAGTGCTTGCATTCTTTTGAGTCTTTGTGCTGAGTTGTATTGTAGCTTGCTTGAACTTGGTCCGGGATGAGTTTAGGCCGGCGACATAGACTAGCTTGGGACTACTTTTCAATCTTGCAATTTCTGAATTAAATTATTGCTATTCCTTGCTACCATATTTTAAGCCTCCCAAGCTCCACATATATACTTCAGATCAGTATAGAAAAAGGTCCTTGCAATCTCGGTACCACTGCCTCACAGGTATCACGAACCAGCCGCTGGTTGTACCGCCCACTGCTTGCATTGGTAAGAACTTTGTAAGAGCTTGGTAAGACGCTTCCACTTGCTGTGAAAAGTGACACCACTGCAACCACGTAGTCATTTGATAGGGATAATACTTTTGTGTTGTCTTTTGTTGTCTTCTAACAATGACAGGTTGTTTGTATCCACCAACTTATGATGTTATAGGTGCTGATGAGTACATGGAGTGGAAAATTGCCATAGATAACATATTTGCTACTCGCTTTATGTGTTCAAGGAGGAAGGTAAAAAATGCAGCTAGTGTTTTGCGACATTCTGCTTTATCTTGGTGGGAGTCTTTAGATCCTTCTGAGAAACCTCAAACTTAGAATGATATGAAACTCCTTATGCGAGAAACCTTTGTTAATCCACCTCCTGTTTTGACTTCATATGCTGAGGTGCACCATTTAGAGGAAGAGTCTGTTGTTATTCCTCTTGCTATGACTAACCTTCTGATGGATAATGTACATAACCGAGAGGATGACATGGAAGAAAATGAGGAGCTCACAACCTCATGCAAATTCAGAACCATCATTTCATAATGCACCTATTACTCCTACTGAGAACACAGGTAATGCCCATGGTGCTGCACTCACGGAAGGTGAGAATTGTTTTAATGTACTAAATTTTTCCACAAACCATGCTATCATAGAGCAATTGTTAGTGGAACCCTCTCTTGATTTGTCTCTATCCCATGATAATTTTCTTAAAGTTCCTTATGATAAAGATGAATTGGTTGATGATGCTTTAGTTTTACATGTTTTGGAACCAGTCACTTGTGCTGAAAATAAACATGTTATTCATATTGCAACTAAAACTAATGAGTTCAAACTGTTGTCTTCTTTACATACTGTGGGTTACATTGAATTTGATGTTTTGTGTAACCTAGATTGTTTGGAGGAGAGTCTTTTTAAATATGTTGATTTGCCTGGGTTTTCTAAACACACATATCGTGTTATTGGCAAATATAACAACAAGAGACAATATATGATACATCGAGTATACATTCGTAATAATATGAATGTTCCTTTTGTTGTATAAGATTACGATCGTTTAGAGGGCAGCCATAATAATACAAACATTTTCTCATGTTCCTCAAAGAAACATGTTCACTTTCAAGAAGGGGATCATTGTTGGTTGCTACCTATGTCTGCTAGACCATCTATTCTTGCATTGTCTTTGGTTAGTTCTAATCTTTTGTAGGATAGTGTTGACATACATCGTGTGCATTCGGATCATGAAGTCTACATGCTTGCTGAAAATTTTATGCGAGATGACATGCTAGAAACTTGGAAACATGGTCACATTCCTTCTCACATTTATTTCAGTTCCCTTTGTCTTTGCAACCCCGTTCTCGTTTATGTTGTGCAGGATCAGTTTCAAGCACAATCGACGTCGAGGATGGCTTTTCATCAAGAAGGGGAGGATGATGAGGACATGAAACCCATGCATATGACCATATTTGGCGCATGGTATGGAGGTGTAGGAGGCCAACAAGGGTGTCCAAGTCAAGAAGGAGGTCCAATGCTAATTCGGTTCGAGTCCCCGAGGTGGAGGCCCAAAGTAACTCAAGTTCGAGTCTGCCTCGGCCTCTAGGACCAGTCTGCCTTAAACTGGTCACCCAGGATGCATCCAGACTCCGTTTTCGATGATCCACATATGGTTAAAAAGCTATTTTGATAAGGAAGCCAATACAAGTGGCCTCACATCAAAAGGCCTTAAGAATCAACAGGAATCGTTGAAACAAGTTAGCGCCCAGAATCTGCCAGGGTGCTGCGACACCATCTTTTGGTCCGTTGGACCGTGTATCGTATTTGGGCCCATTAGGGGGCACATTCAGGGGTCTTGTATGACACTAAAGTCTTCATAAACAGCCGCCACCCCTCCATTAGAATTTGGGTTTTGCTTAGATTAATCTGTCAAGAACAGTTTCGCCGTTCATCGGTTTGTGAGACCCCAACTTCGTGAGATTAATCATTCATCTGCAATTTGGTTGCTTTCTTTTTTGTTCTTGCTTGTGTTCTTCGTTGCGTAGGCAAGGATTAGCCTTCTTGGTGAGGTCAACCGGATCCTTGTCTTGGTTGATAACCAGAGGAGTTATGGTGCTAAGATTGCAGGGTTCGATCTTTCGATCTGAAGCCAGATCGGTGTGTCATTCTCCGCCACAACGATAGTTACCTCTACTTGACGGAAGATCAGGATCCCTGTTCCCATTAAGACAGACTGGTCTTGGAGGCCGAGGCAGACTCAAACTTGAGTTGCTTTAGGCCTCCATCTCAGGGACTCAAACCGAATTAGCCTCGGACCTCCTTCTTGACTTGGACACCCTTACTGGCCTCCTACCCCTCCATACCATGCGCCAAACATGGTCATATGCATGGGTGTCATGTCCTCATCACCATCATCCTATGCAGCCATGGCGCCACAGCGACACCATTAATGGTGAGAAGCTGAGCACCTGTGGCACAGCTATTCCCCGACCGCAAGTAGCGAAGTATGAACCTAAAAAGAATGGAGGTGACCAAGTTGGAACTAACTTTTTCAACGCCTTGGAAGCGTAAACCATGTCAATAAGATTTTGTATGGTCCTAACAAAGTAGAAGGCAATTCTTGAGGTTCACATCACGCTATCTCTAGCCACGTCTGTAAAACCACACCCTCTATCTCATTGAATAAATTTAAAATTGTCTGACATATTGAAAAGTGAGAATTATATTCATTTTAGGACGGAGAGAGTACTTAAGTGTTAACACTCAAAATTGTCCACGAATAAAGTTTTATAGTCCACTAAAAGCACGGTAAAGACCCGCCAAAAAAAGCACAGTAAAGATGAAGCAATAAATGGTGGTCCCCGCAGAATTTATACGAGGAGTGCAATAGACTGAACGTGCAAAGTATATAAAACAAGATGGCGAGTGCCTCCCTAAGCTATCCAGAAATTCACTCAGTAAATTTGAAAGCACTAGACATCTTCAACTACACAGGGTGGGTCAAAAGTAGGTGGACACATTTAATGCCTCCCCTCCATGGTACCATCACATAAAAATAAGTCGGGCAGGTGGACACATTTAATGCCTCTCCTCCTTACCATCAGATAAAAACAATTCACCGACCATACAAGAACATTTGTACTTACACATGCATCCATGCATCTAAGAGACAGCTTGGGTTGTGTGCACATTGCTCCCAAGGTGGTTGGTGGTTGGGGTTGGTTGCCATTAATACGGCTCCCTAGCCAGTGCAGGTTCAACTTCCCAGCTGTGCAGCATCCCATCATCCCTTAGCATCTCCGTATCCACCTCACCATGGCAAACATTAGGGTGATCGCTGTGGACTACGGCCAAAGATCTGCTGCCTTCCTTGCACCGCTCATGTGCCCTACACTACCAGCAGCACCATCGGCATAAATGAGGAAATAAAGCTTCGGAACCTATTTCTAAACTAAAACTTGACAACAAATTCTTTTCAAAAAGTTAGGACGTTGCATGCGAAGTTATATAAGTAGCCCTATTACTATGGTTATGTATCCAGAATAGATGGCACTCTGCTGACTTAGGTAGGCTTAATCAAGTTCTCTGCAGGTACACTAACCTCGAGCATAGTCCGATAGTATCGACTAGCTACAGGGAGATATCGGTGTGCCAAAAATCAAAGAACGGTTGCCCTATATGTTGGCAACAGTAGAAGGATGTATAGGACATGCATTCATGCATATCCTGTTTCTACATTGTAGTGCACGTATTGCTTACAGATACGCCATCCATAGGTGCCACATGTGTTGTATGGTGCACGCCTAACTCATTCCTGTTCTGGAGTTAATGCTAAACTATGGCTTTGTGCTTCATGTCGCCTGTGGTTCGCGCCTACCATGACCCGCGTCTCCCCATACTCTATTTTGGGCTCTTGTCGGAACCTTGTCTTGCAGCCGTATTAGTCATTAATGGCCTCGGACAACGCTCGCCTTGAATGCACAAAAAAAATCGGTAGATTCATTTATAGTGATCTCGTACTGGAACCTTGGTGGACCATGCCAGGACCACTGACCGCTCTACCTTTATAAGCAGGGTCTGGCTTAGCTGTTGGTACCACCACCCGGTGCACTTTAGCTCACCTAGCTTTTCCTTTTGAGCTAGCTTTTTGCTTAGTCCTTCCTTGCAACCACCGCCAGCGATGGCAGGAGCCTGGGTTAGTAGTTACTGCCTAAACACTAAGGGTTTTCCCAAGATCCTGTATGCCACCCTGCAAAAGCTCGGAGTCAAAGATCGTCCCGAGTATGAGGGTTGTGAGTATGAAAAGCATGGCACTGAGTGGTGTGAAGTTACCGTCTATATTGGGAAGAGCGAAGAGTTCCCCGACATCACTGAAGCCTGGAATGTGACCGCAACCGGGTTTTGCTTCGTCGACACCTACCAGGTTATGGCCCATAAAAACCTTGCGGTACCTTTGCCAGATCTATGAAGAGCCCATTGCCCGTACCCCCATGAGGTTCTTTCCACCTTTGGAAAACAATCAACGGGCATGGAGAGCTTGCATGGAGGCTTTGCAAGGGCAGGATGTGCAAGAAGATAGTCCTACCATAGTGCACTTGACCATGTACCTACTTGCTCTAGATGAGCAGTATGATCGGCAAGCCTCGGAGCTGAGGAAGTGCCTTCGATGAGCCGAGAAAGCCGAGATATTCTCTAGGATGCTCTAGGTGCAGCTTGCCGAAGTGCATGCCAGTGCAGCAGCTGCTAAGAGTCGGGAGACTGCCATGTCAAAAGCTCTGAAGGAGGCTGAAGATTGATATGCCCATCAGTTGGGAGAGGCCTGCCTTGTCACCAGGGCCAAGCGGAGGACGTTGGCTGCTGAATGGCAGGATCCCTTGATCATGGAGGGGATCCTTGTCCACCCGCCAGAAAGAAGGAGAACCAGTATTGTAGTACTGCCAGCACCTCCACCCTCGGAAGTGTTAGAAGTAGAACCCTTGATTCCTCTCACTCAGCTGTTGTTAAGAGAGGAGGCAGATCCATAGCTAGGGCGGTAGAAGAATTCGCCGAACCTAGGAATGAAGATGCGTGGTCTAAAGTAGATTAGTTGTCTTGGGATGATGTACCCGTAGTTAGTAGTGTCTTTTGTCGCTGTCCACCGGTATTGTAATCTTTCCGTTGTATTTCATCCGTAGTTGTTGAGGTAGTCCGATCGTAGGAAAGGTGAACGATGTGTTGAGAATGGGAGAGTAAGTGCCTATATGTTGTACCAGCATAAGGACATTTGGAATATGTATTTTATTTATTTCACTATGTTATTGCATCCATCTACCTTAAGTCTCGTTAGACGTGCTTAGGGTTTTTGAGAGCGATGTTAAGTGGGTTACAAGAGAAATTACCATTCGGATGTGAGCAAACCAGCCGTGATTGGATACCATAGGACACTGAATCGACTAATTGTGGATATCCCAGTAGAACACTTGGATCTCTTTAATTCAAATCTATTGTTGGATTTGAAGTCCTTGTCCCTTGTTGCGAAAGGAACCCTTGTTATTTGAATCTTCCCTTGCAATACTCCTCTGATTCTATGGTCTATGACCCCACTGTCATCATTGTGTATAAGTTGGTAGTAGTTGCCTGGTTAATAGCTTATGGTGCCGTGACGAAACCGAGGGCCCCTGTGGAACATCTACCACATGGTGACGCTGCTCGGCACGCGTTGGTATCAAGGTTGTTGACCAAGTACCTTTACCAAGTTACACCGCCATACCACTTTTGATACAAATATTCGGGTGTTTGAACGAGAAATCCACAACGGGTTGATGAAATAGTATTCTCTCAAAGTAAACAAGAGGAGGTGGTTTCGGAGGAAGCATGTATGTTGCGATCTCACTTCATACAAAGGTTGGCGCATATTGTGGACAAGGGAAGGAAAGAAGAACACCTAGGAAAAGTTAGCCCTGGATAGTAGGGAGTGCTTAGAAAAGCCTGAGTGGATGGCAAGTCCCAAGCACTATGCCCAGCTCGACCACGCTACGCACGCCGGGTCGCTATCACTGCGTGCCCCGCGGATGCCGTAGGTGTCGGGCCCATTAGCACCCTGTCCTCGCATGTCCGCGACATCATGCCGCACTCATCGTCCTCGTGCACTGTGCACTTCTCCTTTTCCTGGCCTCTGGTCCGCTCTTGATCCTCGCCCTCATCCCCGTACCGGACCCCCTCCCTTCTTTCTTCTTTTGGGGACACGGCCGCCCGCACGCCTCCCTCGTCGAGCGAACACTCTCTCCTTTCCTTTATTCCTCCCCTCCACTCGCTTGCGTAGGGAGCGCGCCATGGTCGACTTTATCCCCACAGCGTTAACCGGTAGTATATCCCATCCATGCCGTCTCCACTTCCGGTGCGTTGCGCCCCATCTCTATTCACCACTATAAGATGCCCTTGGTCCTTGCTCTTCTTCTTCATCCCCATCCCTCTCGAATCCGAAGCAGAGCTACGAGATCTAGTTGTCATTGTGGAACTAGGTTCGTCTGACAGAGGTGATGGTGTAATCTGAGAAGAAGGGATCTGGTTTTCGAAGAAGTTTAAGTCTACCCTTGGTTAGTTTGGTCTTAGGGTTCACGATGTTTGACTTCTCAGTCTCCTATTTTTGGGTCTGTTGGTCATATGCCATGTTTTGGATAATCATTATCTTGTTGTTTCTTCATTGCCCTCATCTATCCTGACTTCTGGAGTAAGCCTTGGTTGTACTAGGTTGCTCTTAACCATGTAACTTTAAATCCCGGTGTAATTTAGTATTCGACGTCGTGTAATATTTCATGTAATTCTAGATTTACGAAATGTGTTGTAGTTTTGCCTAAGTGGAGTGGATCATAATTCACTCTTTTGTAAACCCTCACGTTAGGAGACGTACTTGTGTTATAGTTTTTGCTCTTTCCACCTATAATGTAATCCTAGCCAATGTTGTGCTTTGAATCCATCAAATACTTCTTTCCACTAGCATGTCATTGATTTGCTAGCCTAGAATAGGCACCATGTAATGACAACCAACCTCTATGTTCGTTTACAACATTGTAATGAAAAAAACCATGTTACCTTTCCTTCCCACATTTTTTCATTTAATGTACCAAAGAGACTAACCTTTCGTAGCAACGTGATGAGAAAACATATTAGACATATGAGGCATATTTCCTAAGATTTTTCCTATACCAAGCACATCATCCGCAGCGAAGCGCGGGTAGCCGTGGCTAGTTTCTGATGAGACCATGCAACTATCTCTAGTTCTCCAATGCCATCATGATCATCACTGCCTCTCGATCCGAGTATGTGATGATTGGGTGGATTTTGTTCTTGTTTCATGCTGCAGGTAAAGCGATGTCTAACACATCACCTCTTTAAAGATCTTGTCAAGCTGGTGAAGATAACATTATTGGATTAAAACTTGGGAGAGAGAAAGGTGCCTTGCGGTATACCTATTATAGATTGGCACTGTATTTTTTCCCCACGCCAAAAATCTCAGAACCGAATCCACAAACACAGAATTTTCCTCACCAAGATCAAAAACTTCACCATCCGTCGAACTAGCTCGTCTACTGCCTGGTCTTGGCCATTGCTACCTAGTCAATGCTTTCGAAGGCCCCGATTAGTGGGAATTTATCCTGAATTATATGGTTTTCCTATGGATTTAAGTTGTTTCTTATGAAAATTCTTAACAATCATTGTAAAATTTCTATGTTCCAAACGTGTCGTAAGCATCATCAAGAAAAACAGTACCATATGGCTATACCAATCGTAGCTAGCCTAATACGTGTTCTCAAGCATTCAGAAATCTGCAACCTCCGGGTGATAAGATGCCATGCTTTACCAACGCAACATTGCATTTTTTTTAATAATAATAGAACAAGGTTCTAGCGATCTAGCCTCTACACTCTAAAGAAGTGTACACTAACTAATTCATTTGATCCAGGAGTACTTAAGCTCAGCTCTCTCAAAAGAGAGTATAAAAAACAAAACACAAGGTTCAAACAAAAGAAACACTTTAAATCCATAAAAAAAGGGTAATAATGCACATAACAAATTAAATTACATTGTTCATAAACTAGTTGGCTTTGGGAAGGGCATGCATGCATTTTGTCAACATTGCAAGGCCAGATATAACTAGCTCCACAAACTAATCATAAACCTTATAGGAAAAGGTCTACTTAACAAGTGGGAGGGGCTAGATGTCAAGGGTGCAGGCATGGTGCTGAGCTCAATGCCGTTGACAAGAGTGTTGGGAGGTGAAACATGAGACAAGGTGTCACGAGTTGCTCGTTGAGCGGAGCCTACAAAGAGTATGGAGTTGAAGGCACCAAATGGCCCTGCATACAAACATATGTACTTAGGCTAGTGTGGCGGGATATGGTGTCCAAACGATTTTAAAAGACCATTGGAAGGTTATTTAAACATCATTAGATGCTTTGATGTCACAATATCATATTTTATAGTTAAGGGGTTACGTAGACAACCTTGATACGTTAGGGGACTATATAGATTTTTTAATATGCGGCGTGTAACACCCTAGGTGTTTGACTTCCACTAATTGCATTTCATTTCATAAACATGTGCATCATCTATCTCATCATGCCATTGTTACTGAAACATGCATATGCAACATTTCAACTGTGTGTTTCATACTGGATTGTTGTGAATAGTAATGGTGTAACCTGTGAATGCAACATGAATTTCTCATACTTTGAAACATGGCAATATGGTAGTAATGTGACAAGTATAAAATGACAACAAAGTCATGAAACATGTGAAACATTGCATTGCAACATTTGGGTGAATTGCTTGTTTTGTTGTTTCATCACATGTGATCATTTGAAATGGTATAACAATTGTGTAAGGTGGTTGATCATGGTCTAATACACCTTAACTACACTTAGGGTAATTGTTTGGACATTGTTCATGTAGATCAAAATGACAAAATTGCCCCTTGGGAGAGGTTTGACTTGAAATGATCCCTAGAGTGCCACTGTTTGACTCATTCAAAAGTCCAATATGGGATCTTGCATGGCTATGCACCCTTTACCAAAGTTGTAGCTATTTTATCAAGGAACAAAAGTTGTTTTATGATCATCTCATGAAAATGGCTTGAACAAGCTCAAACATGACCCACAAGTCAGAATTCCATGCTGATTTCACACTTAGAAAATATTCTAAGTCATAACTAGATTTTCAGTGGATCAAGCCAACTTTGGCTTGATGTAACTGCTGATCCGTAGCGAATTAGATGATGGTCCTTGAAAAGAAGTTGTAGATGGATGGTAGGCCTACATTTTTCATATACACAGTTTTTGCAAAGGAGCATTGGATTAGCCATGTTGACACGTCGAATACTTATTGTCAGTCATCATCCTTGAGCACTGAATCACAATTTTCAGAAAACGTTCAGTGAACGTCATGGCCGACCGGCGCAGGAGCCGCTCTCCACGTGGCATTCATGCTCGGCCAAAGCCTCCACGTCGCGCGTTCGCCCTCTAGAAGAAGGCCAGCGCCTGCCCAAACGCACTCGCCTGCTCCATTGCCTCTCTCTCGCCTCCACCACACGCAGCGCCGAGCCATAGTAGCTTCCCCATTTCCGACCAAGTGTCGCCATCATCGTGCGCGCTCGCCACCGTGAAAACACGTTGCCCAGCTCGTTAGTAGCTTCGCTGTGATCTCCTCTACCTCCTCCACCCCACCGTCGTGCCATTTTGGCCTTGGTAAGGGCGAAATCGCCGTTTTCTTCCACCGCCTCCATGGCTGACCTCGTCGGAGATGGCGCTCCACACGGCCAGCTGCCACCGTGGCCTTCCCGTCCTCTCTCTCTCTTGCGCTAGGTCCTAGGTGCGATGCTGATGCTCGTCGAGTCGCCCATTAGAGTTGCGACACCGTCGTCTCGCTGGAGCCGGCCATGCCGTGGCCGTGTGTCGCCATGGCCGTCGCCACCCCCTCTAGCTGTGATGATAACCTCAATAGATGGTTCCCCTAGATGCGCACGGGCAAGGAGAATGTCGTAGCACCACTGACCTCGCCGGAGGAGCCACCGGCGATGAGCTACGCCGCCGTCTCCTTCTTTTCCCCTGTTTGTCTCTCTGTTGCGCGGGTCCCGCACGTCAGTCGCCGAGCCGAAGGCGGGAGCCAGACCTGGGCTGCGCCGTGTCTGGGCCGCGCTGGTGTCGCTTGCGCGTGTTTGTGGGCCGCCGGATCTGTTTGGGCCGGCCCAGCCAGTAGAGTAGGGTTTCAAATTTGTTTTTTGTTTTATTCTTTTCATAGATTTGTACAGATATTCAAAAATATGTATCTCCTAGTTGGTAGATTCAAATGATGTGGTTCCAATTTTGTTGAGTTCATGATAATGTCTAGTTTCTATTAAAAATATAATTCACGCCATGTTCTGTTATAAAAATGGGAGTTTTTATTTATCTCTCTTAATCATGCAAGAAATAGGGGTAATTATATCTTTTTCTAGGTAGCTCCAAATGGCATGAAATTTTTATGGTGTATTGCTCATATCATGAATAGCTTGCAGTTAAATTTTTATATATTTTGGACATTGTATGTAGGAGATAGAAAATTATCTTGTTTGCATGAGTGGATCTTGAGTGAATTTTCATAATTTTTCTATAGATCCAATTAGGTTAAAAATTGGTGAGTGCTATTCTTATGCTAGAATGATACTAGGAAAAATAAGAAATATGTTGCTTGACACGTTTTCAATAGGGTTTCCTAATTATGCTAAAAATAGACATGCCACCTGTTATTTTAGGTACAGCAAGTTCTGCTTGCTCAATGGCTTTGAAATTTTTATGGTAGTCTATGTGAAGCATGAGATAGCTACTGTAATTTTTGTAGATTTTTATGAATAGTTTTACTATATATTGCTTTAATCACCTAATTAACTAAATAAATTTGAAAATGATATTAAATAATTTATTTAGAAGTTAGCACTATACTTTCTAGTGTTCCTCTGGTATGTGCAACAAGTTGGTAAACTTGATTTGGTCAAATTATGCTTTTGCATTATCATTAAATAATTAAGTTAGTAACCCTGTCATTTCTGGATAGATTCTAGGTTTACTAGAATTCGATTTGGTTAACGTAAGAATCATGCTTTGATGTTTACAATTGATTTGTAGAGAATTTCATAAGCTTTCCAGAATGTCCTCATACAAGTCATTTGGAATTGTAGAACTCTGGTTGTGATTGAATTAAGGGACTACTTGTGTGCATATAAAACTTTAAATGTTAATTTATGTATGCATTTACTATTTCTAAGTTTGTGGTAATGTTCCTAGGTGTTAGGCCTTTAACTGAAGATGAGCATCTTTATCTTAGGTTATGCAAGTTAGGTAAGTTGATCTTGTTCTTTAAGTTAAGTTAGATACATGCTTAAAGTGATTTGAATAGAGCTATTTTACTCGATAAACAGGTGACCAGTGATGTTTTCGTTAAACATTTACTATGATTCATTCATCATGAGCATCATGTCATTCCTTATGCATCCATGATATTTATCTCGTGCATCGGCGTGCAATAGGTGTACCGGAGGGAGTAACACTGCTGGAATTCGAGGAACCGAGCGAGCAGCAGCAGCCGACACCGGAGGTTCAGGAGGTGCAGCCTTCAGGACAAGTGCCAGACGAGGTCGCCGTTGAGTGCCTGGATCACCGTCCTTGCAACTTTGTGAAAGGCAAGCCCTGGAGCATATTAAGCCTCCTAATTTCCGAAATGCAGTTACAGTATTAGTGTTATATATTGTTGCATTACGTTTAGGTGTTGGATGCAAACATTTCCTGCATTGGTTATCTCATCCTTGTCCTGATATTGTTACCCTGAATCCTATGTAGTTCAGGCTCGTGTAGTGCTTAGCCCTGCTTAAACACGGTAGAAGTCAGGTGATTTCCTGTCACCTGCGAGATATAGAAAGATACATATAGCACGGTTGGCTATATTTGCTATCGTGGAAAAGAACTAGTCTTAATTTGAAATGGAGACCAGACGGAGGCTTGCTGGTTTGCAATGACTCCGTCTGTGTCGATTAAGGACTGAATCTTGGAGCCTTTCCTGTTCATGTTGAACGCATGCCTCTCTCTTAGTTGGCCGTGTCCGAAGACCAACCGCGAAGCCGAGTAGCTCAACTCAGGCCGGGAGTCGATAAGTATAAAGTACGCCTCGGAAGGGAGCCGTAGGCTTGAGTCCAAGGGCAGGTGATTTAAAAGTCTTGATCATCCTGGCAGAAGGGTAATCCCTGAGAGCGCTGGCGCTGATCGAACCCGCGAATTTGGTTCCTGAGTTGTCCCAAAGGTGACCCACGGCTACCCTTGCTAAGTATGCCAAGGTGAGAGTTAGGAATACCCCCTCAGCTGAGTTGTAATTCGATTCGAGTCGCCGTCTCTCCCGGTTAGTGAGAACTTGATGGGCTTATCTCCAAAGTAGATACACTAAATAACTTAATGGTTCGGAAATGATGATATGATGATGATAGCCTTATTATACCTGCTATGGTTAATATTGTTTGCTCCTAATAAGTGAGTGCTCTAGTACAGGTGCTAATCTAGTGGATAGGTAAATGATGTTAAGCTTGATGCTAAGTTTAAATTGGTTACTATAATCATAAGCTCTTTTATGCAACTGTGTCAAGCTAGCCCACCTCATAAGCCTTGCATGATCCTTGGTGTCTTTTATTTCTGGTTTGATGGGTAAGTCTAGCTGAGTACCTTCTCGTACTCAGGGTTTATCTCCCACCTGTTGCAGATGACCAGTTCTACTTTGGTTGCTGCAAGTACTGCCTTCTCCTAGCTGGGGATGAAGACTAGACCGTTGGGCGCGGTCGCTACTAGTTCTCGTACCTGATGATGCTTTTGCGGGACATGACTCAGACTTGGCAATGTATTTGAAAACTATGAAGTTATGTACTAAACAATGTTGCTTCCGCACATTCGAACTTGGTTTGTAATATTTTATTTAAACTCCGATGGATGTAATTCGAATGCTACTTGTGAAATGTTGTAATGAATGATGTGTTGTGTTGAGTCACTACGATCTTGGTTTGTATGTCGAGAGTTGGTTGAAATCCTTCGTGATTTCCGGACTACCGAGATTATGGGAGCTTAAGTACAAGAATTTGATCACTTCGGTGATTGTTTTTGTACTTATGTTCTTATGATTTGGTCGGTTCTGTTACACGGCGTAATAAAAACCACCACTTCATGGGCTATTTAGACGGTAGTTTAAGGGGATAAGTGATTTTTTTCCAAACCTTATATGGTTTTGTGTCATTGCATGGTAAAACTCTAGCTTCGAGGTATATTTGATGAATCCCTGCCCGGCTGACGCTCTGATGTCTACCTTCAATGCCGAGCTGCAAATCTCACGATCATGAGCAGTGGTGGAACCAGGGGGTGGCCAGCAGGGGCCATGGCACCCCCTGACACCAAGCAACGCAATCAGTTGAGGCTGCACTCCAAAGCTCACTAGCCCCGTGCAGCCATGTTGGACCTCCTCGAGACCTCGACACACAAGTGATCCACCAGCGGCTCCTTTTCCGCATGGCTCACACCTAAGAAACTCACAATCGCTAGGAGTTTGCACAATAGAAAAATGGGCATTTTCAACCTACCATGACCTCACTAACTACCTCATGATTAACATGTGGGACATGCCCTTGCCACCACCATCCGGCCAGCGATTTTGCTGGGATCGACCATGCTTAGCCGGCCCCCCTTGTTAGATTGATCTCCACCGACTCGGTCCAACGACCGAGTCAAACCCTAACTCACGCCCTGATCGGGGGCACCCAGCCGCACACATGGCTGGTGGGCCCCATCATGTAGCGCTATAAAGAGAAGGTGGGGCCAGGGGGCTCAAGTACGAGGTTCACCTCTGCCCAAAGAACCCCACCTACAAACTCTAATCTGATCTAAAGGGTGCGCTGACAGCGACGGGAAGCGCCGCCACCGTCTTCACCACCTCAGCATCCTCTTCGGCGACTGTTACCCTGTCGCCGACCTCGCCACCGACACCATGGCTAGCAGCTCCTCCAAGCCCGATGGTCAACCACTTCTACCCCTCTCTCTCTCTCTCTTTCTAGTTCATGTTATAGGACGAACTATTTGTTTTATCCCGAATAGAAGAGAAACCACCCACTGATCTATGCCTAGATGATCCTATCTATCTAACAATGGTATCTATTGCATAATCTAGTGTGTAGATTGAGTTTGGGGTAGAAAGAAAAGAAATTAGAAGGAGATAAATAGAATCCCAAATTCCTAAAACCCTAACCCTAAAGAAAATGGATAGAAAAGGGATGGGGACTCACTAGGGCTCCTCCGCCGCTGTCACCACCGGCGTCGCGTGGGAAGAAGACCCGCCATGGCGTAGGCAGAATGGGTCAAGCCGCCGCTCGACATTGGGTCATTGGCGCGTGGGCTTAGAGCACCACCGCAAGGCCACTCGACGGCGACGCGCTCACCAATGGGCAAACGCGCGCGCCGCCGAGGGGGCCTGTGGCGACGACGCCACCTTCCTCCGGTCACCGTGCGTGGCTACCGCCGCACCACGCTAGAAGAAGGGGAGGAGAAGAATGGAGTTAGGGTTCAGGGAGGCGACGGCTGCGTAGGTTTTTGTTCCACCGATCTCGATGGACAGCCGTTGGATCTGATCCGACGGTCAGCATTTGCAGGATCGGTGGCCAGCGCAGGCTGGGAAGGAGTTTCCCGGCCCAGTCCTAGGTTGCAGCCTGGGACGCAGGAGGGCACAGCGCGCCGATGGGCCTTGGGCCGGTTTTGCTCCTGGGCCAAACGAACAGTAGATAACAGTTTTAAGTTTTTCTTTTTTTCAGTACCATTTTGTCAATATGTTTTATCTAGTTTTTATCTCTACAAATTTGCACCAACGTGTTTAATTTTTAGAGAGTAGATAAGTATTCAAAAATGCTTCTAGAAAAAATAGAGTATTTTTTCATGTTTCCGCTGCTATGTTTATGTTTATCCTCTAATTAAATTAGAACCGATGGGAAATTTTGAATTGGAGGAGTAGTCATATTGGTTTAAGTTAAATTATGATATTGTTATTTTTCTGACCAACGTTGATGATAACAACATTATAAGTTTATTTATGAGTTTTATGCATTAGTTCTATTTTTGTCCAACGGTGATGTAGAATTAATGTAGAAGTACATTGTATGTTTTAATTTTGACCAATAGTTAAATTAAGACATGCAATTATTATGTTAAAGGTTTCTCATTTTCTCTGATTTTGTTTTCAGGATACAATCCAATGATGTTTATCTTGTCCATTCCGTCTCTCAATGGAAGCAACTATAACATATGGTAAGAAAAGCTTGAGATAGCACTTGCGCGATCCGACAATGATCTAGCACTAACCTCTCCCTGTCCCACTAAGCTTGTGGACCCGGTGAGGGCAGAAAATGAGACTGATGCAACTTTTGCTACTCGGGAGCGTGACCATGCAACAGTAAGAATGAAGTATGACCTTGATCGTGCGAAGTGGGATAATTCAAACCGCAAATGTTTGATGGTGATTAAGGGCTCCATTGAGAATCCAATAAGGGGATCAATCCCAGAATGTACCACCGCCACTGAGTATCTCAAGAAGGTGGAAAGTCATTTTACTGGCTCTTCGAAGGCTTATGCAAGCACTCTTATTAAGAAGTTAGTCAATGAGAAATATACTTTTGGAGGGATTAGAGAGCACATATTGAAGATGAGCAACACGGCATCCAAGCTCAAACCAATGGACATGGGGCTCAAGGATGAGTTTCTAGTTTATTTGATTTTTGCATCTTTGCCCAAAGAGTATGAGACCTTTGTTGTTAATTATAATTTATAGCTAGATAAGTGGGACATTAAGAAGCTCATTGCCATGTGTGTGCAAGAAGAGGAGAGGCTTAAGAGCTCACAAGGTGACTTCATCAACCATGTGAAGGAAAATAAAAGAAACAACTTTAAGAATGCTAAACCACATGGGAAACCTTAGTGGGACAGTAGCTCCCTTTCTAAGTCACAAGGAAAGGCCCAACAGACTTATCACCATCAGAAATTTAACAATGTTCAAGTAGACAAGGATACCTGCAAATGGTGCAAGAAGAAGGGACACTACCAGAAGGATTGTCCAGAGTTCCTGAAGCACATGATGAGAAAAGGTGAGGACATCATTATATTTATAGATGAGTCCTTGTATTTAAGTTATGCAAAATCTACTTGTTGGATTGATTCAGGTGCAACTATTCATGTTGCAAATTCATTACAGGGATTCCATACGAGGAGGACCCTGCAAAGAGGAGAAAGACACATTAAGGTAGCAAATGGAGTCAAAGCTGAAGTTGAAGTCATTGGAGAGCTCTCATTAGAATTAAATGATGGTTTTATACTTAAGCTTACAGATGTCCTTTATGTACCCTCTTTGCGTAGAAACTTAATAAGTGTTTCACGTTTAGACAATGATGGATTTGATTGTCATTTTGGTAATGGACAATGTAAGATTATGTTTAATCATAAGTGTGTTGGTCTTGCTTTCTAACAAGACGAGCTTTATTTGTTATCACTTTGTGAGAATATGAATATTGTGTGCCCTAAAAATGAGAATACCTCCTCATCTATAAATGTAAGTAATAAGTGGAAGAGAATTCATGATGTATCATCAAAATTATGGCACTATCATTTAGGCCATATTTCGAGGGAGAGGATAGAATGACTTATTAAGAAATTAATTCTTCCACCATTAGAATTTTTAGACTTAGAACATTGCATTGATTGCATTAAAGGAACGTATGTTAATAAAATAAAGAAAGACGCCAAACTAAGCGTAGGAATTTTGGAAATAATTCACATAGATATCTGTGGTCCTTTTCCTATAAAAATTGTAGATGGTTATGATTCATTTATAACATTCATATATGATTATTCTCGTTATGGCTATATTTACACAATTAAAGAAAGATCAGAAGCATTGGATAAATTTAAGATATTTAAGGCTGAAGTAGAAAATTAGCATAATTTAAAGGATTAAGATAGTAAGATCCAACCATGGGGGAGTACTATGGTCGACATACCCCATATGGCCAAGTTTCTGGACCTTTTGCAAAGTTCTTACAGGAAAATGACATAGTCATCCAGTAGTCTACACCGGACGAGCCTCAGCAGAATGGAGTAGCTAAAAGACGTAACCATACATTAATGGATATGGTGAGAAGTATGATAAGTTACTCCACTTTACCGATAAGTTTGTGGATGGAGGCGTTAAAAACCGCCATTCACATTCTCAATCGAGTACCAAGCAAGTCGGTGCTTGGTAGCAAATGGAGTCAAAGCTGAAGTTGAAGTCATTGGAGAGCTCTCATTAGAATTAAATGATGGTTTTATACTTAAGCTTACAGATGTCCTTTATGTACCCTCTTTGCGTAGAAACTTAATAAGTGTTTCACGTTTAGACAATGATGGATTTGATTGTCATTTTGGTAATGGACAATGTAAGATTATGTTTAATCATAAGTGTGTTGGTCTTGCTTTCTAACAAGACGAGCTTTATTTGTTATCACTTTGTGAGAATATGAATGTTGTGTGTCCTAAAAATGAGAATACCTCCTCATCTATAAATGTAAGTAATAAGCGGAAGAGAATTCATGATGTATCATCAAAATTATGGCACTATTGTTTAGGCTATATTTCGAGGGAGAGGATAGAATGACTGATTAAGAAATTAATTCTTCCGCCATTAGAATTTTCAGACTTAGAACATTGCATTGATTGCATTAAAGGAACGTATATTAATAAAATAAAGAAAGATGCCAAACAAAGCGTAGGAATTTTGGAAATAATTCACACAGATATCTGTGGTCCTTTTCCTATAAAAATTGTAGATGGTTATGATTCATTTATAACATTCACATATGATTATTCTCGTTATGGCTATATTTATGCAATTAAAGAAAGATCAGAAGCATTGGATAAATTTAAGATATTTAAGGCTGAAGTAGAAAATTAGCACAATTTAAAGGATTAAGATAGTAAGATCCGACCGTAGGGGGAGTACTACGGTCGACATACCCCATATGGCCAAGTTTCTGGGCCTTTTGCAAAGTTCTTACAGGAAAATGACATAGTCGTCCAGTAGTCTACACCAGACGAGCCTCGGTAGAATGGAGTAGATAAAAGACGTAACCATATATTAATGGATATGGTGAGAAGTATGATAAGTTACTCCATTTTACCGATAAGTTTGTGGATGGAGGCGTTAAAAACCGCGATTCACATTCTCAATCGAGTACCAAGCAAGTCGGTGCCCAAAACACCATATGAGTTGTGGACAGAAAGGAATCCCTCACTTAAACATTTACGTGTGTGGGGCTGTCCAGCTGAGGCTAAAGTATTTAACCCAAACATTGGAAAGCTAGACTCTAAGACAATCAGTTGCCATTTCATTTGCTATCCAGATAAATCAAAAAGTTATTGTTTCTATTGTCCTAACAGACATACGAAGTTTGTAGAAACAAGACACGTTGTGTTCTTGGAGGATGAGGAGGCCAGGGGGAGCATGGTAGCACGAAAAATTAAATTTGTGAAGAAGTGGGTATATGTGCCCACTCCAATGGTTTAGGAGCCATTTTTCTCGCTACCTATTGCTGCTGCACCAACAGTGCAGGACATTGTAGTGACAGCACTTGTTGTTAGTTCTCCCATGGCAACAATAAATGAATATGAGAAACCTGTCTTTCAGGATCCTATAGAGCCCGTTGTCACACATGAGAGGGAGCAACAACAGCCCCATATGGAACAAGCACCAACTAATGAGGCCCCCAGAAGGTCTTAAAGAGCTAGAAAATCTGCTATTCCTAATGACTACGAAGTCTATAGTAGTGAAGAATTTAAATGGAGGGTGATCCCACCTCATTTGAAGAAGCTATGAGAAGCGCTCACTCGTCGAAGTGATTTGAAGCCATGGAAGATGAAATGAGATCAATGAGCACTAACAATTTTTGGGACTTAGAGAAAATTCCTAAAGGAGCCAAGACAGTAGATTGTAAATGGATCTACAAAACTAAATATGACTCCAAAGGAAATATAGAAAGGTTTAAACCGTGACTTGTGGTGAAAGGTTTCATGCAAAGAGAAGGAATAGATTACAATGAGACATTTTCTATAGTCTCATGTAAGGATTCTTTTAAAATCATAATGGCGTTAGTGGCACATTACGATTTAGAATTACATCAGATGGATGTGAAGACGGCTTTCCTTAACGGGGATTTGATGAAAATGTTTATATGGCACAACCAAAAGGTTTTGTCATAAAAGGAAAAGAACGTATGGGATGCCGCTCGAAGAAATCCATTTACGGATTAAAAAAAGCCTGTAGACAGTGGTATTTAAAGTTTTATGGAACAATAGGGAAGTTTGGGTTTAAAGAGAATATGGAGGACAATTGCATTTATGCAAAGTTTAAGAATGAGAAAATTATTTTCCTAATCTTGTATGTGGATGACATCTTATTCGCTAGTAGTGATATTAAACTACTACTAGAGACAAAGAAGTTCTTGTCCTCAAATTTTGATATGAAAGGTCTCAGTGAAGCTTCATTCGTTTTAGGAATAGAGATTCACCGAGATAGAAGAAAGGGGGGTTTAGGATTATTACAAAAGGCATACTTAGAAAAGGTTCTCAAGAAATATAGTATGCATGCATATAAGCCTTCACCTGCTCCCATAGTCAAGGGCGATAATTTTGGGGAATTCCAATATCCCAGAAACCAATATGAGATTGATTGAATAAAAGTGGTTTCATATGCTTTAGCTGTCGGAAGCTTACAATATGCTCAAGTATGTACACGCCGTGACTTAGCTTTTGTTACTGGAATACTTGGTAGATATCAAAGTAATTCAGGAATAGAACACTAGAGAATGGTAAAGAAAGTTTTGTGTTATGTGCAAGGCACAAAAGGCCTCATGCTAACATACAAAAGATCTGATTCCCTACATATAGAGAGGTATTCAGATTCAGATTTTATGAAAGATGTAGATGATAGAAAGTCCACATCAAGCTATGTATTTACTCTCGCAGGAGGAGCTATATCGTGGAAAAGCTCCAAGCAAACTGTCACTGCATTGTCCACGATGTATGCCGAGTTTGTAGCATGTTATGAGGCCACGGGGCAGGTGAACTGGCTAAAGAAATTTATGCCCAGGTTGAAAGTGGTCGACGACATTCATAGGCCACTCAAGTTGTAGTGCGACAATGAGCCAACAGTATGTTATGCTCACAACAATAAGTCATGTGGTGTTGTCAAACACATTGACATAAAGTTTTATGTTGTGAAAGACAAAGTCCGAGATCATTCTATTAGCCTCGAGCATGGTCTGGGATCATTCTATTAGTCTCGAGCATGTAAGTACAAAGAAAATGCTTGTGGATCCGCTTACAAAAGGCTTACCGTCCAATATGTTCAGAGAACACTTAGCCAGCATGGGTTTACGGAAAAGCCTATGATCCCTGGACAATAAGGGCCTAGTTGAGAATCTGTTTCAAAACAGAGAAGTGTATTGTAGCTGTTAATCCAATGGTACTAACTGTTGTGACGAGGCATGCTCTATACACTAATCTATGATGGAATGGGCTGAGATAAGTTTTTTAGATTCAAGTCATAAAGTGAGATCAAGGGGGAGAATGTTAGATGGATCTCCACTGGCTCGGTCCAACGATCGAATCGGACCCTAACTCAGGCCCTGATCGGGGGCGTCCAGCCGCACACATGGCTGATGGGCCCTCGTCGCGCAGCGCTATAAAGAGAAGGTGGGGCCGGGGGCTCAAGTATGAGGTTCACCGCCGCCCAAAGAACCCCACCTATAAACCCTAATCCGATCTAGACGGTGCGCTGACAGCAACAGAAAGCGCCGCCGCCGTCTTCACCACCTCGGCATCCTCTTCGGCGACCGTTACCCTGTCACCGACCTCGCCACCGACACCATGGCTAGTAGCTCCTCCAAGCCCTATGGTCAGCCACTTCTACCCCTCTCTCTCTTTCTAGTTCATGTTCTAGGACGAAATACTTGTTTTATCCTGAATATAAGAGAAACCACCCACTGATCTACGCCTAGATGATCCTATCTGTCTAACACCCCTTACTCAAATGTTCTGGTTCCGCCACTGATCATGAGGTTTTGACCTGTTAAGAGAGAGAGAGAGAGAGAGAGAAAACAGATTTCCGCATATAACTATTACTTAAATTTAAGATGAGTAGTTAAAAGGGAAAAGAAGACTATTGCATAAATTAAGATGATCTTAACTCTCTCATGCACGATGCTTGTGCATGACCCTTATCGTGAATCTTACTCTTTTTTTGCGGCTAGTCATGGGCTCCCATTCCAACGCTTACGTGAGGAGTCGAGCCCAAGAGCTTGCCGAGGTTATGGAAAGGTTATCCCTCGTCCAACGGCCCAACTGGGAGATTATGGAAAGGTTATCACTCGTCCAACGGCCCAATTAGACCTGCTTAGCCTTTACTTTAGCGAAACTGGAAATGGGCCAGCTAGTGTATGATCGATCGTGGCTGATGACGCGACAAAGCAACACGGAGAGAGATGCGAGATTTGCGCGAGTTTCTGCCGTAAGAACATTTCCAATTCAGATTCTCATTTCAACTTTATTATGAAACTATTTGGCTAGCTTGTTGCATTCTTAAAAATAGAACCAGACTTAGGAGAAATCAGGTTTTAGTTGTTTGTCTATCTAGACCAGTCAAAACCGAGAATTGGTCCCAAATAATTCTCTAGGAAACATTTCTCTCTTTATGACGTGTAACAGATATTCTAATGCTTTAACTGAGAATCTAAAATATTTCTCTGCCAAACATATTTTATATATTTAAGAGAAAAGAATAAGACGAGAGATGCAGACCGAGGAGGGAACACGCCCTTTTCCCGCGTCAGCAGGTTCTCTTGCTGGGCCAGACGCCAGATGCTCCAAGCCGCACAAAATATCTCGCTGCCGAGCTCAGATTCGCGAATGTGGTCCCGCTTTTTGATACTCAAATTGTTACGGCAACCCCACAATCCAATGCCCTATCCGCCTTGCTGGAAAAAAGGATCGATGCTGATGTTGATACTGATTTATTGTGAGAAAAAATATTATTATTTTATTGAAATGGTACGACTGATAAGTTCAAGTAAATAGGGCCCATAGCTCCATGCTTACTTTTATTTTTCCCATTAGATTAGATCTGCATGAATAATCCAGTAGATATACGTAGATGAGTATTCAGGTTACAAACTCTAACCATCGTTTTTCTAGTAACTTTTTTTTTGCGGAACAAAAACTTTATTAATAATTATGGAGTATCATTATAGATAACATACAAAACAAACTCAGAAAAAGAAGCAAGAAAGACCTCACTACGACCCGACCTAATTACAAAATGAGCAAGTTGATGCGCTACATTATTTTGACCCCTACCAATTTTAACTATATCTAAACTACTCAACTCCTCCATAGCAATCTGCGCTTCACGCACCAGAGACCAGTCCACCGAGCGGTCTTGATAAGTGTTCTTTAACTTTGCGGCCACCACAGCACAAACAGTTCCAACACCATATGAATCTCCGGCCACCACGCAGCAAGTGTAATCCCTTCGCGGCATGCAGCAGCTTCTGCCTCCTCAGCATCCCTGCAATATGAAAGCACACGCCATGATGCCAATTTTGCTTGACCTGCATGTTCTCTGATCACCACACCCATAGCAGCGGCCCCGAGCTAGGGATAAAGGCGTCATCAACATTAATCTTCAAGGAACCCGGCGACGGAGGGCTCCATCATTTCTGAATCTATCGATCAGCTGCAGAGGGGGCACCTGTTCCCCACAAGTGCACACTGCTTCCCCATAGTATCATGTTGCGAGCTTCCCTGACGGTATTATAGAAGAGAGTCCATGTATCGTGTCAAGAAAATGATGGACCCCTTCACAGAAACCTTTTGTTCGGCGTGCAGGACGCTGTTGCGTACACTCCAAACCCTCCATAAGAGCATAAGCAAGTTTGCATTCACCTCTACCATGAATCAGCTCATGACGACTAACAACCAATCCGGTCCAGTAAACACTAGGTCCTCCTCAGCCGGCAGCGCCCAATGCTCTCTCATAGCGTGACGCAGGACAACGGCGTGAGGGCATTGCACACAAGCATGGAAACAATCTTCACTCCAGTGATCGCACATCTCACAGGTAGCTTGCGGAGCAATATGTCGATAACACTTATTAACTTGAGTAGCAATTTTCCACGCGAAAACTTTGACTTTTTCTGGGACATTAAGAGACCATAAGGTCTTCCACACCTTTCTCCCATCAGCAGGGGTAGAACTGCTGCCGATCTCCCCTTCACCATGCTCCCTTCTCATAGTCAGTCTATATGCACTTCTCACAGAAGAGATACCGGTCTTTTCAAAATTCCAAGCCACCTGATCCGAACAAGCATTGCGGGGAATTTTAATCTTCAGTATTTCCTCGACATCACGGGCATAGAAATATCTCCTCACCAGCGTTTCATCCCATGATCCAGATTGAGCATCAATCAAATGAGAAACCCATCTCAACCTGCAGTGCCGAACACTTCCCACATGTTTCAACCCGTGTTCTCTGGAATCTATACATTTGTAGATTTTTTTTGAAAAAACTTATACATTTGTAGATTAGTGTGAAGGGGTAGAACGTATCAATCAATATTTATAAACATATTAATATTTAATAAATAATATTAACATATGTTGCTTAAATTGAACAAGTATGTCAAAAAGAGTCGATTTTATTGGCATTGGATAACGCCAAACTCCTTTGAACAGTCTAGTAAAAATTGAAACCTCGTGTCGCCAAAACTCCCATTCACTAGGCTGCCATTCTTTTTTCTAGCCTCACTTCAAACTATGCAAGATCAAATACCCTTCTTTATTGCTTTTTTTTCTAGGGGAGTAAGAAGAGAGGTTTTGTGCCCTTGGATTTTCATTGAAAACCGGGGGGGGAGGGGGGGGGGGGGGTGTCAGAGGTTGTGATCAAAGGAGTGTGATGGGAACTGCATGCATTCAAAAATAACCTTTATTTGTGGATGTGGATCAACATTTTTGTCACTAAGGTTACAAGGTAATATATGGGAACAAATGCTTGGCAAATAACTCGTCGAATGAATAACAGTTAACTAGGAAAGATATAATTGTTTTTCAATCCCAAACAAACAAGAGGATGCATCATGCATATGTTAAGGATTGTGTCCATAACCCAAATATAAATCTACAGTTTACCATAGAGTAGCACCTGAGAGTATGAAAACAATAGATGATGAGAGATTTGGTAAAGATTTTTTGTGATAAAGATTAGAGCGCATGTGGCTTTATGTTTTTTTTTGCTAGACCATGTCCGATTCTAGGCAAGACGTGAGATTCTGACATTCTGTAGCAAAAGGTAAGATCATATATTTTGCTCCATGTTGTCATGCACTTAAGGGCATGTACAATAATCCAGACAACTATCTATAGGATAATCCCATGCTAGTCATATACACAACAATAAACAAGTCACCGTACGAATTGTATGGGAGCAATCTAAAAGCATCCAATTGCTAAATAACATGTGTTCGCATACAATAGACGTCTATAGTGGTAAAAGTTGTTTATGAGAGATTTCTTTCATGCTCCCATACCATATATTAATCATTTGACGATATCTTTATCTCTCTCCCTTCTATATACGTATTATTAGGTAAAATTATAAGTGGTACCTCCCTATACATGTCCTAAAGAGTGCTTCTAAGTGAGGAGGCACACATTGGAACATTAATCTCAGTGTAATAATGTGACTTCAAATCTTTTTTGTTTATCCTAGTTTTCAATACTTTGGTTTTTGCAGGTTCATCAATATATGCCACGGTGGTACGTCTAACATTTTGCTTCCTAACAGGACGGCAACATGCCTCGTGGCGCAAATCCCAGCTGAAGCATCCTTTCATCGCTAACACACCCCGAAGTCCTCAACAATTACGTCTAGCTCCAAATCACAAAGCCAAGCCGCAAAGGCCGGCAAACACAACAGAGACTCTGCACACAATTAATTAAGAAATAACTCACGCCCTTATCTGTAAAAACCAATATAAAGTAACGCAAAACGGACCCCGGTTAAAAATACTGAAAACATCACGCGATCGAGAAAAAAACACAAACCGAAAAACCTCGTCTACATTCACATCTAGGCGCGCCCCTCCTCCTCGCTCCGATCCAGCTCGCCGGCGGCCATGTCGCAGCCGGCGGCGACGGTGGCCGCGGCGGCGCAGCCGCAGGGTCCTGGCCCCGCGGGGCGCCAGGGCGGCGGCGGCGGCCTGGGGCAGAGCATCGCCGGCATCGTGCGGATGGCGGTGTTCTGGTACTTCGCGGCCAAGTTCTTCGGGCCCAAGCGCCCACCCGCGGACCCCGGGATGCTCATGTCCAACCTCTTCCAGAAGGGCGAGCCAATGGTGAGAACGCCCTCAGCCATCACGCGAAATTTTGGTTTGAAGATGCGTCTTAGGTCTGTTGCGGTTTGCTCGTCAGTGGGTTTAGGTTCTGTAGTGCCGGTAATTTGGTTATTTGCTCTGATGCTAAGGTAATTTTAAGATTTAGTCTGACCTTTCCTTTGGTTGCTGTGATCCGGGAGCTGTATTCGTTAGGGGGTACTCATGGGTGCTGTTCGTAAGAGGAGTTGACTCTTCGTGCATGCAAAGCGTTTTTTTGTTGTTTGAGTTCAAGAGAGATATTTCCGGGTCTAGTGATCACCTCGTATTGGTGCTCTGCATCATCAGCATTCCTTTTATTGTGAGAAAAAGGATAATGCTTTGGGTGTGTTATTGGATCTCAGGAGGCTAAGCTGATAGTTAATGATTTTTCACAAATAGTATAAACGCTAGAAGTTTTGTGAACTTTGGTCATGACATGCTGGCTGAATGCAGCAAGTTGTGCGAAGATGTAGGTATGGTGCTATTTGTGACTTTGTGTTTGAATTGTTGTTGTAGTGTTTAAGCTAGGGTTTTGACTTTTTAATAATCTGTTCAGGATGGAAGAGTGGTTGTTCGATATGTTTATGCTGGAGTGGAAATTTCTATTAGTTATTTAGATTAAGTTTGGTGGGTTCAAGGTTGTTTGTTGGATTCTGTGTTCATGATAATGCTGAATGTGGCAAAATATTGAGAATGTAATCAAACACTCCTCTTTTCCTGGGAAGTAATTTTCTGGTACTTTGCATCAACTACGAGTTGAAGACGATACATCGTAATTTAAGTCTCCACAATGGAAGAGATTACCTGGCTCTACACATGATCAAGTTGATTATTTTGTATGCTTGTTGTTTATCTTATTCTCTGATGAAATCCTAAAATAAATGTCGATTAAATGCTGAATATGTTTCAAAGATCAAGAGGTCACTTACTTTTGACGTGCCTCACTGGCTTCATCTTTTTGGTAAATCTATTCACCATGCATTTATATTTCCCTTGATGATATGTGATGAATCATATGGCATAAGGTGAAGTGGGGCATTATGGATATTTTTAATGCAGAGACGACGCAGAAGTCTATCAAACTCTGTAATTGTACTGTGTGGATTTTGTGCAGAGTTCATTCTTTAGGCCTTCCCTAGATCAGTAGTCATTTTTGAATTGCTAAAGACCAATTGCATGGTGGCTATGCTGCTGCAGGATATGTGGATGTATTTGTCAGAGAACGAGAAGTTCAACGATTTTGCTAATGAGGATGCACTTGTTTGGCATGAGGCAAACATACCATATGCAGTCTGGGGACCTACCAGTACTAGAACACGATCATTGACATACTATCCTTCAGAGGTAGACTACTAATTGCAGTAACATTAAACATTATTTCACGCAACTATGGTCTATTTGTTTTGAATTTTGTGTATGTGCTGTTACAGGCTCTCAAGCATAATGGCTCTTTGTATGCTCATGTTTACTTTGCCCGCTCGGGTTACCCTGTGGACCCTACAGATCCAGAATATGAGCAGAAATCTGCATTTGGGAGGACACATCGTATGTGTTATTGTTTTCCAGAATGATCTTCCTTTATACGATCTCATGTACGTATGTAATACTGATTACATTGCACCTGTCATTTAGCTGTTGTGGCATTTTTGCCAAAATCAAAAGCTGGTAAAAAGAAGAGCTTGCTTGGAGATTCAGAAGAGCCTGAAGAGCAAGCACCACCTAAGGTTATTATTTTCATCCTTTGTAGCTCAGTATGTGAACTACCAACTTATGGTATTGCTTGTATCTTCCAAGCTAACAAAATCCTTATTTGATCTGCAGGAGAATAAAGAATTTGAGGATAAAGATGAGGGTCCGACTGAATATATATCTTATTGGAAACCAAATGTAACAATAAATCTTGTTGAAGACTTCACACGGTATTCACAAAATCAAGCTCTGTTTCTAAGTTTGATTATGTTCCTTTCAATATGTTGTGACATTGGCACATGATTTGTACTTCTCACCCTGCTCTTTTTGACAGCATCAAATAATAGCTATTAAGCATTTTACCTTGCCTTGTTAGTTGCCATGAAGTACTAAATTGGACCTATGCCTCATTGACACTCCTGTTATAAAGTTGCCAGTTGGTGACAAAACACTTAGTTTCCAGTGTAACATTTATTTTAAACAAGATCGATGTTATTACAATGAATCAGAATTGCTGAATCAAGAGTTTGTATAACCTGTGAACTTTTATGAGGGCTACTTACAACCCTCGTCCAATTTGATATAAAAACTGTTTGCATCATATGGTAATCACAAGCTGATACTGCTAAGCCTAAATGATATTATGGTTAAATTCAAGGTTCCGCTCTGGTTATATTGACATTTAGATGAAACTACATGAGTTTTTCCTCCTAAGAGCTTTAGGTTTTGCAACACAGCCACTTTTAGTATATGTTTTTTCTTGATCATATGACAAGACTTTGTTGTTATTGTTGTTGTATAGCATCAGCTTTGCTGTTTATGCGTCCTCTTTGTTCTGTACATCCTCTCTACGTTATGTGTTCTCTTTGCTCTGTACACCCTCTCTACGTATGATTGACATTGCCCCATTCATACTTTACAGGTATCCCAACAATAATGTACCTCCCAACGTCGCTCCATGTATCCTTCAACTGTAACAGATAGTAACATATATTGTTTTTGTTTTGTGACAGTTCCACTTTTACACTTACAACATACATATACTTCACATTTAGTTGTGGTTACTGGCTTACTGTCTTTTTTCTTCAAAAAATGTGCTGTTCAAATCCAATTATGCTGAAAAGCCTGGAATATAGAAAAGTTACATGCTTTTGGCGAGAATGGTTTTGGTTTTCCTTTACAATAGATTGACAGATCTGAATGTGGATCCAGCCACGGGCGATTATTATCCTACAGTATTCTTCAACGAGTTTTGGCTACTGAGGGATAAATTAATAGCGCTTAATGAGACTCTGGAGGAATTGCCTTTAAACCTTGAAGTTGGTCCTATTAGCATGACCAAGTGGCAATTGTTTTTACAGATTGAGCAGTCCTTCCAGGTTCATCGTAGTTATGGAAGTATGCTTGAAGGCGAGGCTGATGAACTCAAGGTATACAAGTGTGTATACTCAAAAGTGCATTTAGTTAAACACAACATTTATGGATATCTTGGGACCAACTCCTTTGCAGTCTTTGATCTTGTAAATTATGTACTTGTAGTTTGTATTCTTGAGATGCGGTTTCTGTCCTTATTGTTTTACTGTGTCTATCAGCTGCTGACTCTTTTCTTATATTTGTATTGCAGAGGGTTTTCCTTGAAGGAAATCCTTATCTTCTTGGATTGACTATGGTCGTTTCTCTATTACACTCTCTGTTTGATTTCCTGGCCTTCAAAAATGGTATGTACAACATATAGTTTTTTCTAATAGAATGTATAGTAAGATTTGTTATGCATCAATAACAAGTTATTACAAACAACTTTCTTATATCTTTGTTTTCAGATATCCAGTTCTGGAACAAGAACAAGTCCATGGAAGGTCTATCGGCAAAATCTGTGGTTCTGAATTTTGTGTGTCAACTAGTTGTTTTCCTGTACCTTCTTGACAATGACACTTCATGGATGATCCTTGCTAGCTCTGGAATTGGTGTGTGCATTGAATTTTGGAAGATCGGAAAGGCGATGCATATTGAGGTAAAAACTGCATCACTCTTACCCCTTGTATTTATTGTTCAAAGTAGACCTTGTGATTTTCACCTGACATTTAAATATTTTTACAATCATAATCAAGGTCATAAACATATGAAAGATTTCTAGTGTTAGTTATCACTTTGAATTTGTTTTATTTGCTCCATTATTGTTCACTTACAGTACCAGTTAGTGTGTCATGCTGCATTTTCAAGTTCACAGTTTTACTTCATGCTTAACTACTGTCACCATTGACCCCTTGATGTGTTTTTGATATCCAGATTGTTGAAGTTTTCTATGTGTATATACTTTGTTATAACTTGTTCTTTGTTGGTATAGATATATATTTCTTCTATATGATGAGATTGTTTGGGACTTAAAGGCTTTGTTGTTGTTGTTGTTGTGTTGATGAGATTGTTGATCTAGAATAGAATTATACTTGATGGTTTACCTTTAGTACACTAAATGAAAGATTGCTTTCATGGTGTTCAGGTCGATAGAAGTGGAAAAATTCCCATGTTGAGGTTCCGAGACCGTGAATCATATGCACAGAATAAGACCAAAGAGTACGATGCCATTGCAATGAAGTACCTTACCTATGTCCTTTTCCTCCTTGTGATCGGTTTCTCTATCTATTCACTTAAGTATGAAAAGCACAAGAGCTGGTACTCATGGATACTTTCTTCCATGACAAGTTGTGTGTACATGTTTGGTAAGCAACTATTCCACTGTCGCCAGTTTATTTGATGCGATGATCTGCGTTAGTTGTAGAGCTTATATAATTAAAGCTTCCATTCTTTAGGTTTCATTATGATGTGCCCCCAATTATTTATCAACTACAAGCTGCAGTCTGTTGCTCATATGCCATGGAGACAAATGACCTACAAGTTCCTCAACACTATAATTGATGACCTTTTTGCATTTGTCATTAAAATGCCAATGCTTCATCGTCTCTCAGTTTTCAGAGATGGTAAGATGAACTATCACTTTTTTGGGTCAAATAACTGCTGGTTACAGCAGGGAAACCATCCTGTTCTTTGGACATGCCATTCATGTTCTTTTAATCTTTTTGTAGACTTCTAATTGACTGCTCTCTGACTTGTGTGTCCGCAGATGTTATCTTCTTGATATACCTCTATCAGAGGTGGAAATATCCGGTTGACAAGAAGCGTGTCAATGAGTTTGGCTTCGGAGGCGTGGATGAACCCGCAGCCCAGGAGACTTTGGAAGGAAGTGATTCAGCAGCAGCAGCAGCAGCCGCCCAGCCAACGGAGGCTGAGGTCGAGACGAGTATGGAGGACAAGAAAACCAAGTGATCTCCAATCTTTGGATCATCCAAATATAGCACACCTCTCAGCAACACCTGCCCTCCCAGCGGGCGTGAAATTTCTTTGCTGAACTGGATGCTGGACTCTTGCGGTGTTGCCTTACTGAGATGCTGACCATAAGATAAGATGTGTAACAGAGGGGACACAATAGTCTTTGCCTAGGGCAGGCGAACAGGCACACTATCACAATTACGTTTGCAGTTTGTCTTTTAGCAGCCATTACTAGGTGGTATGCTTGTTTGATTGGTTTTTGTACAATTTTGTGCATTTTTTCGTAAAATACATAATTGGTTGTTCGTAGTCTCGTCGTGACATGCTTTGCCCTAATAGTGTTGCAACGAGTGTCCACAAATGAGTGCAGTACATTAAGGGTGCGGTTCTAAACTGTTCCCCACAAGAAACAATTGGATCCCTGCCAAACCAAAATTATTTCTGGAGAAACATGAGAATCGTTGCTAACCAATTGCTAGATCTAGGCCTTATTTGGTTGACAGAAGAATTGGTTCTGATTCTTGCTAAGGGATGCAAGTGTGTTTGCTTGTGAATTCGAAAATAGGTTTAATAGATAGGTAACTCACAAAATGAAGCACATCTGCAGGTGGGTTATCTTAGGTAACTAACAAAAAAAGAAGCTTATCTACATGTCCGTGGACAGACCTGCTTGCATTGCATCCTTGTTAGTTTCAGGAGAATCGTTTTGGGTGAAGCGGCTGTCCACGGAACATCAGAAACATATTTATCTGTTTTGAATGAATTAGAAGAAACATTAGTTTGCAGCTGCATGTACAGTGTTTCATATAGAGAGGAAAAAAGACTGCTGCAAACTACTGCAGCCGAACACAGTTATTTCTCTGTGTTTTGAACTAGAAAAAAACATTTTTCAGTTTTGAACTAGAAGAATTATCTCTTTGTTTTGAAGTAGAAAAAAACATTTATCTGTTTTGAACTAGAAGAAACAGTTCTCTCTGTTTTGAACTAGAAGAAACTATTTCTCTGTTTTGAACTGAGAAGGAGAATCACCCAAATACTTGTGCTAAGCGAGATTTATGGATTCAGCCGAGAAATTGATAAATTTGTTTGGATCTCTACCAAACGCATGGGGCGTTCCTTGGATTCACTTGTTGGGAATAATAAGAAGCCAGACAAACCTGATTTACCTATGGGCCTGTTTGGATCTCTTTATTTTAGAAGAATTGAAATCTACATAATGAATTAGGCTATTTGGCTTAGAATTTGACATTCCGTAACATTCCTAAGCTCATAAATAAGCCTATCTCAAATTCACAGGGTGGAAAATAGAAATGAATTCTATAGATCACTATGTTATAATTCTATTCTCTAACTTATAGCACACTCTTCAACTCACTTCCCTACAATAAAAATGCAACATATAAGTATGTCCCTTGTATGCCTAACAAAAAAAAAATACAAATATATTACATACACAACTATATTAACTTAATTAATCGATGCCTAAATTATAATTATTAGAATGAATTCAATTCCTGTTTCCAAATGGCCCTAAGAATTATCTCGCGTAGTCTGTCGTAATGACTGCACCACAGTGAATCTGCACGGCCGATGTGGACCCGGATTGAGAATCGACGAGTTTGTGGACGGGAATTCGTGGTGAAGTGACCCATTGGTTAACTTGGTGGTGCAAGTGCAAAAGCGAATTTAGCCCTGGATTCATACAGTGAGATTCACTAGGCTCGGAGTTACTTCAGGTGCAGTAAAAAGATTTCGGAGAAGCTTGTTCTAGACACCTGTATGATTGATTTCAAACCTCGCATGATGGTCTGCACTGATGACCACCTAAAAAAAGGACGATTTGGACCAAAGATTCGCGACGAAGCGATGCCGCCCGTGATGCATGCATGATGGCCTCGATCGACGACGCTGGCTCGCGCCCATGCCCCGCTGCCGCTCCGTCCTCGGACATGCCGACGCGGCCTCCTCCTCCCCTCCGCATCGCCGCTCGCATTTGCATGGTTCCCATCGACAAAATTCGCGGGGAGTGCCCGGTCCTGTTCGAGGAAGGTGCAGTGCACCCACGATGTGCAATCTCTGCCAGAGATTCAGAGGGACGTGGAGAAGCAAAAGAGAAGTTGCTGCTGGCACGAGAGACCGCGGCACACTTTGTGGGTTTGGGTACTAACGACAGACTACGCGATCGTGAGCATCAGCGATTCAGCGAGATCTCTTATCGTTCTACGCGGGGCTCAATGAGGGACGGATTGATTGCATGGTAACCAGAAAATGCTGTCACCACGAAAACTTTCCTGAGGCACCACGTATTTAGCCGTTTCTGTATCGACACCAGCATTGAAATGAGATCCTCTGCACTCGATACATCTGATCGGTGGGAGTGGGGCTGATGCTTCCACATGCCAGTGACCCACCTAAGGATGGCAACGGGGATATACCCGTCGGGTATTGCCGGAACGTTCTCTTCCCCGCTACGGAGAATTCATCCCGTCCTCATCCCCATTAACTGTCTCGGGTATAGATTCTTGCCCACCCCCATACCCGTCGGGTATCGGTCGGGTAACAGATACCCGACGGGTACTACGTACCCGATAAACAAGGACACTTGGGGTCTCAGCTTTGCAATCGGAGACGTTTCTTCTTCACCCGGGTATAAGTGTCGGAGTCTCGGAGATGTCGAGAAGAAGGAGCGAGGTTGCGAGGAGGACGAGCAAAGGTGGCAGAGAGACCGAACTGAGGAAGCGAGGGGCACGAGCGCTCGTGAGACAGGCGTGCTTGTGCTGCTGGCGGAGATGGTGAGGAAAAATTGAACGAGAGTTCCTGAAACACACAAACTATATATATGACTGTCCAGATTTGGACCAAAATACCTATGTTGAGTTTCTTTGGGCCTAATACTCGCATGACAGCTCAAATAGTCGGGTTCCCCAACGGGTAACGGGGACGGGTAAACAGGGAACGTTCCCGTACCCGCTATACCCGTCGGGTATGGATTCTTTCCCATTTAGATGCCCGCGGATAAAGATATGATCCCATCCCCGTCCCCTAATGGATTAAATACCCGTCGGGTATCGGGTATCGGGGCCCGTTGCCATCTTTAGACCCACCAGAATTTTTCCTCTTCTTGAAAGGACGCCGGGCCTCACATCAACATGATCCCTAGCACGCAAATAAAATCTGCATGAGCGATCAATCTAAAACATCGAATAGATTCGCCGCTGAAGACTGAGAAAAAGCCACAAACTGTGAAACGCAAGATACTGCAAGCTATCAGGAGATGATACAAAAGAAAAAAGAAGAAGAAGAAATGATTGATGGCTGATGCTACTCCCTGTTTTCTAATTTACAGGTCGTTTTGATTTTGGTAGATATAGAAAACTTTTATTATGTATATAGAAAACCGAAACGGCGTATAATTTGAGACAGAGGTGGTATTAGATACTACAGCTACGGTTTGAGCCCCGAAATGCTTTCTTCTGCAACTTGAAACGAAATGTTCAGATTCCGAGCAGCTCAGGATAGACTTTTTTTTTTCGAGGCTCTAGATGGACCTGAGGCGTCAACGGATAACGGATTCAACAATGCTGCACCCTCACTGGCTACTGCCACGGGGTAGGCGTCAAATCCGTCCTGAGATCTCACTGTTCGCCCGTCAAATATGCCGGATTCCATCGCCACCACCAACAATACCACACACTAGTTTTTCGTCGCTCCAAAAGATGACAGGCAGTACTGCAGTAGGCAAAATCAGGGCACCCATGAGACCACAAGTGGGCTCTCAAAGCCCTCAACAACCTCAATCCTCAACCATTCATGGCAGTCCAAGAGCCAGTCGGCTCTCCAAGTCCACATTGTCATGCTAGGTTTGGAAAAATCCTGTGCCAGGGCAGAAAGGAAGAGAGACTTTGCCCTTCCAGCACTAGCATTCTGTAGCAGCGACCCTCATAACCCCATCCGAATCTATCGCGACTCCCGACGGCCCTTCTTCTCCGACCCACGGCACACCGGCGGCGCGTGCCCCAATCCGCGGGCACGGCACCCGAACTCGACCCGTACTCCCCGTTCCGATGCCGTCCCACCGCCTCACCCTCGATTATTTTTTTCAGCCTTTTTTTTAAAGATTTTCACAAATACACTCTTGGTAGCATCCTTTCAAAAAATAGACCTCGACTTCGGCGCCGTGATAATTAGCGCCGAGCTTACACGTCTCGGCGCCAATTGCTTTGGCGCCGAGGTCCAGGGTCATTTTCTGCGTGTTTTTGATGTGGCTGCTTGTGTGGCGCGGACTAGACATAAGCTCGGCGCCAAGTCCAGGGTCATTTTCTGCGTGTTTTTGATGTGGCTGCTTGTGTGGCGCGGACTAGACATGAGCTCGGCGCCGAGCCGGAGGGTCGAGACATTAATCGGCATCGCGGCGTCAACACCACCCATTCTCCATCTTCCTCCAGACTCCAGCCACGTCTCGCGGGAGTCGCGCAGCGGTCTTCCCTTCCCCTACCCGAGGTTCGATGGCGCCCGGGTCGTTCTGCTTTGCGCCTCTGCCACAGGCCGCCGGAGGCCCTAGGAGGGCAGCGGCGGCGCGGGGTGGTTTGCCGACACACGAGGGAGGGTCGCGCAGCCTATCCATGGATCCCGACGCGGGCGCCCGTCTGCGTGGCCCCCGCATCCCTACGCCGCATTCGCAGGCCCGCGGATCTGCACGGCCCGTGCTCTGCCGCGCCGCAGCCCCGCGCGCCGTAATGCACGTCCGCGCCGTCGCTCCACCGTGCAGCAGCCTGTCAGCGGCTCCTGGCGCCGCCGCCACCTCGCTACAATGGAGACGGATTGGGCTCTACCCCAAATCCGGCCTAACGCCGCCACCATGTGCTTCGGGTCCGGCAGCTTGGTCACCCTCCAGCTCCAGGGCCCAGCCAGGCGCATGTGCAACTCCTGCGCCGCCTCTTCGGGACGAGAGCTGGCCGAGCGCAGCTGTGACGCGGCTGCCGCATGCTCTGCTCTGCCTCTGCCTCTGCTGCTAGCTTGATGATGTCACCATGACATCATGACTATGCCATATACACATAGGAATTTCACAGAATATACAGTTAAAAAAATCATACTACTAGTTGCATAAAAATTAATACTCCTACATTGCTGTTTGATCACTTAAAGTAGTAGTTAAAATGCGGTTCATCTGAAATTGAATATTTAGTGAAATTTAACAAGATTTCTTCTCACGACTTACAGTGAACAATAAATAGATGTCACGGCTGATGTAACAGTTACCAGGACTGAAGTTAAATGTTGCTCCAATATGTGACAACAGAAACTAAATAGATTTTAGTGGTCAGTGCTTAAGGGTTCATACATATATGGTTAGATGGACAAATGCTCCTGATGAATAAGAAACCAGCATTGCATATATATATATATATATATATAGAACTACTATCCTATAGCTGGCTGCAGAATAACTTATTCTGTAGCCACTTTGAGTTACGATAATTACTATGTTAATTTACGAGATTTACAGTAACTCCTTACTAAGTGGTTTACTATAACGTTATGGTAAATATTCCCATGTGTTATAGTAACCCAACTATCGTAAATATGTATTGACATTATGGTAAATTAGTATATAAAATTATGGTAAATAGAGGTGGCTACAGAATAACTTATTTTGTAGCCGGCTGCTGAATAGCCTCTCCCTATATATATATATATATATATATATATATATATATATATATATATATATATATATATATATATATATATAAGTGTAGGCGAGTGCGCGCGTGCGTGAGTGATGCATTTTGCGCGCTGTTTTTGTCTAGATTCGGAAGATTGAAAAGAAGCGATCAAAACTGCAAGATCAGACCACGAGATTTTCTGTAGTACGTACATTGCAATGTCTGTGGATAGGGGCTGTGAATGCTGGTTGTGCCCTGGCCACTGAGCATCAAGGAAATGGAATTTCCTTTTTCTTAAGATATACACCGTCTTTTGCCCTTTGGTTTTTTTGTTTTATGTGGACATGAAGAAACCACCGATGACTCCAAACCTTAACATCTCCAATAAAGTAATGGTTCGGGCCGGGCGTGCAAGAATCGTAGCTAATCTATCTATTACAGTCGGCGGTGGCAAACCGAGAGCACTTCCAGTGATCAAGATGTCAAAAATGCTGCTCTCTTTATGTACATTCCTTTTTGTGAATGAAAGGTATAGAAAATGCTACCTGCCTGTGCTAGCTAACCAGAGCATAGCAAGCGAGACCCCCAATATGCAACTGGAAATGCTCCTTTCGACGTGGACTCCTTTGTCTGTAGAGCTATTCTATGAATGAACTCTCTGGTCCATTCTTCAGAGCTTTTTCTTGTGAAGCGAACAGTTTCCTTTGACAAATGGACTGTCGGCAGGTGCAGAAATGACAGTGTAGAGCTGAAGCTTTTGCAGAAATTTTCTTCGCATTTCTTGAAGGAGTCAGCCTCCTGTCTGTCCCCTGCTAATGTGGCTGTTTTTGTCACTGCTTTACACTTGACTTTCTGATCCCATTGGAGTGCTCGTGCGGTTCCCAAAAGCTTGTGATCTTCTTGTGGTTTGCTGATGGCCACCTTTGCTAGTTCCTTTTTCATATATTTTGTATAAAGATGCATTTAGTGTTACCTACTTTTTACCACCTTGTGAAACCCGCGACATGGTAATTGACCCTGGGTACCCAAGCAAACGAAGAAAGCACGTTAATGCGTGACAGTAAAATAACCACCACCGCACTATAAACTAAGCAAAGTGAATAAGCTCCCTTTTTTAGGAGTGCTGCGTTAATTCAAATTAAATTTCCATACAAAATATAGAAAAGTTATTAGACGACTAACATCTCCGACGTGAAACAATGTATGCAGCTTCATATGCGTCTTATCTTACTGTTACCATATTCATTTTGAAACCTCCACGATTCTCATGAAACACTGTTTTATATTATCTTCATTCCAAAAAAAACTTGATGTGTAATAGATATACTATGATATATGTTCTACGATGAATCTAATAATACTTATTTGGTAAATATAAATATTAGTATTTTTTTTGTATAAACGTGGCTAAATTTAAGATAGTTTGATTTAGTACAAAACTAAATGTCGAGTTTTCTATGATGCATGCAATATATAAAAAGGAATTCTCGCAATAAATAATACACCTAGTCATCATTTATAATAATAGCAAGGAATCGATTTAACTTTTTTTTTAAAAATAAGTTACCTACCTTTGCCCTATGAAAATATTATTAAATAACTCCTGCAGATCACTAACCACTATTATAAAAAAAAAGAGTGAAGTCCATTTTACCCCTCAACTTGTCATGAAGTCCGAACAGCCCCCCTAATTCGAATACCACACATTAGAAACACAAACTTGTATAAGATGATTTTGACCAAGTCTTCATCCATGTCGGCACATTTTGCCACCTCAGTACCCTGCCACGTGAACTCCCAACCTTAAATCTCCTGCCCCGCTAACACTTGCCGTCCTCCTCACTTGACGAGCTTGACCCACATGCAGATGCCCTCGATGCTAAACATTGTGCGGCATGAAGAGGTCCAAGAATCGAGATCAGTGACATATATATGTACATGGTACATTAGTTTTTCTGGCATTATATCGACAATATTATGGGTACTTTAAGTCTCGCAGGTAGGCAAAACCCAATGGACCTGGGCCAGACTAGGCTTAATTTGCTCAGATCTATCTGAGACGATGGAATATTATGATTTGACACCGCGCCTTGACTTGGGTGCACCCCACAATATTATGATTCCACATCCATGCATGGCTTGGGTGCACCCACTGTTGTCCTCGTCACGGCTAAGCGAGCTATCTCGCTCCTCATCGATCGTCCCCGTGGGCCGTATAACTTATCGCCACCGTTTGACCTCGCAGAGGAACGACATGATTGTTGCCACGCGCAACAGTAACCAGCAATACCAACGAGCAAAATGAGCCAGAGAGATGCCATCTCTTTCGTCTCATATATCCCGTTCCCGTATGATTGGCTAATGGCTGGTAATCCCGCGGTGCATGCCGCGTTAGGTTTTCGTATGTGTGTAGGTATAATACCCGAAAAAAAATACCCGAAAAAATATATTTAGATTTATGACGTGAGAGAAAGGGATGCAAGAAGACCTTATATAGCCTAAGCTTTGGTTTCGGCTAAATATTATGCTAGAAAAAAAGATCTATAAAACTCATAAAACCAGAAAGATCTAACTATCAGTTTGGTAAACTCTAGCAATTGATAATGACAGCCATTTGTTGTATGTTGTTTTCTAAATAATTAGCCACTTCCACGATTATGACAAATAACATAAAATAGCCCATGAATATGTAATTAAATTACCCACCATATCATTACAAAACATAACCTAAAGGTAACCCTAAAACTACATATAATTACTCTCATGCCATCGTGATAGTCAAACTACATAATTCCTTAAGTGTGCATCTAGATACCACTCTACCATTATTAAAAAACCAAGATATCCCCCTAGTTACCGACGTGTACTATTAAGTTTATTTTTTTCTGATGGTGGTTGGGAAAGTTAGATATAGTATAAATTAAGTGTATAGTTATTATCTTTCACAATGACAGATGTGGGTAATTAAAAGGCAAATTTAGGGGTTACTTTGTATTAATCTTTCATAATGTTACATATAAGTAATTTAGATGCAAATCTAGTTGAGTTACTTTGTATGTTTTATTTTTTTATATAATGACAGAGGCGGATAATTTTTAGAAAATACAATAGATCTAATGGCAACTATTTGGCAATGATGTTTAGAGTCCATCCAATTAAAGGCAAAGAGGTTTTCTGATTATAATGAGAATTTACAAGATTTGTTTATTCTTCTCATCATGTCTCGTGAGATTAAGACTGAGTTGATCTCTCTTCTCTGGTCGCTGCAGTAATAGTAAAAGATGCAGTAAAAGATTCAAACAGGAGGGCTAAAAGTGGAGGCTAAACTTTAGCTCACTCCTTTTCCATTAGCCCCTCCAAGGTGGGCTAAAGAAAGCTAAAAGTGGTCCTGTGGGAAAAAAGACGCATATTACCCCACTCATCCCTATGCATGGCTGTGGACGATTAGATGGATTGTTCAGTTTCAAATTTAAGATAACTAGCGCATCATCAATCCGTACCACCTCACGGGTCTAGAATTTACATAAATATTAAAATTTTGTGGATAAATTTGGAACATCCTACTATTATTAACCCTTCTGTTCTTTTTTACATACCACATTAGCTTTGTCCTAAGTCAAACATTACTATCTTTGACTATATATTTCAAAAAATTCTTATAGTTTAACGACATATGAATTATATATTAGAAAAGTATTTCTTATAGTGAATCTAAAACATCAATCTTATTTCATGAACCTATAATTTTTTTTTAAAAAAATTGGTGGTCAAAGATACAAACGTTTGACTTAGGAACAAAGTTAATATGACATGTAAATAAAAACAGAGGGATCGAAGTACTAATTAGACACTTCAAAATCTTTTTCTGAATGTCATTAATCCTCATGATACACGCTAGGTAAAAATATAAATTCTAGAAATTCTCATAAATATCTTATCTCTAATTTGATAGACTCAACTCATCATCGTCATTAATAGTCATTGATCTATTCAGTTTTATAAAAATACCCAGTTCTATTGTTGTGAAAATATATGAAATATACTCCTAAATTTGCATCAAAACTACCCACCTCTGCAATCATGAAAGATGATTTAAATAACCCCTCTAAATTCATGATTATTCTTTCAAATAACTTGATACAATTTTGACCAAAGCATTATACCATATCAACATTGGCAGTTTATTTTTAAGCATTATATGTTTTATAGAACAATACTACAACACATATAATTCGTTGATATAAAGTGTAGCGTTGCAGGTTCAAATGACTGATTATACCATGGTAGCACTAATAGTGTGGCCTAGAACCTAGAATCTTATTGTAATGGACATTTTTTAATGAAAGATACAATGATGTGAGATAAATTGTAGTCTCAACTTAACACATGGATAAAAGTTGCAACAACTAATGAGATAAAAAATTGAAAGCTTAAAATTTAGATTTATGATGTGAGAGAAAGGGGTGCAAGAAGACCTTATATAGCCTAAGCTTTGGTTTCAGCTAAATATTATGCTAGAAAAAAAGATCTATAAAACTCATAAAACCAGAAAGATCTAACTATCAATTTGGTAAACTCTAGCAATTGATAATGACAGACATTTGTTGTATGTTGTTTTCTAAATAATTAGCCACTTCCACGATTATGACAAATAACATAAAATAGCCCATGAATATGTAATTAAATTACCCACCATATCATTACAAAACATAACCTAAAGGTAACCCTAAAACTACATATAATTACTCTCATGCCATCGTGATTGTCAAACTACATAATTCCTTAAGCGTGCATCTAGTACCACTCTACCATTATTAAAAAACCAAGATATCCCCCTAGTTACCTACGTGTACTATTAAGTTTATTTTTTTCTGATGGTGGTTGGGAAAGTTAGATCTTCTGCAACTAAAAAGAACAAAGTGTGGACATTTTTTGGTGTGATATTTGTTTTGGTTCGTCCGTCTGCCCACGCCTGCGATCCCACAACATCTCCCGCATGCTGCGTCCTTTGGTGTGATTCTCCTTGATTGAATGTTGCCTGTCATGTGATAGAGGAATCACGGCAAAATAGGAAGTAGGAAATTATTGTGCTATCCATATACACATTGCATGTTTGCATGCACCAGTATACATGACAACGAGCAAAAAGAAAGTGAATTAATACAGAAGGAAAGAGAATTAAGACAAAAAGAATCTCTTTGCATTTCTGAGAACCTTGCCAAATCTGCTTACATTTAATTACTTCTCCTCTTTGCATTTGCAAAAGGGACAGCTTTTTCCTCCTTTCATTTGGTTTCACGCTCACGTGTTCCATCGCCCTCGCTTGCTGTTTCTTGCTGAAATTGCCCTTGGGTCTGTTCATTTTGAATCATTTCTCCATATTCTAATTAAACTACAAAATTTTGAATTAGGATACGAGGTAAGACATGCAAATAGATATTTCAAAACTACCTATAGAGTCTAAAGAACTTAATAAATAAATCCTTTTAGAGGCAATGCAAATTCTCTCTAATCTTTCATTTGGTGTAGTTAGTGTTATCATAGTACCCGCATGTATTCATGGAAAATAAATCGTGGACAAAACGTGGACACTTTTGGTGCGATATTCCAACATGGGTCCATCGTCCTGCCAATATCCTTGAGGCAGATCACATAAAGGATGAGAGTCCCTCTATGAGATTGCTCACAGGAGACTCAAACTTATATCTGATCATAGTAACGTTTAATTGCTTTGCATCAAAAGCATCGGCAATGATAAATGGGGACATAGGTTTTAGTATGCATAGTGGAGGAAAACTCAACATTGGCCTTCTTAGCAGCTTTTCTGAGCCTTTGTAGTGCTAACTTGTCCTTACTTAGATAGTCAAGAGGCGCACCATAAAATTATGCACCACTAAGAAAAGTGTCACCATTGGTTGCCTTGATCTGAAAAATGTGTTGAAATTAGGAATTACAACACCTAATTCAACATCTTGGAACAGACACTCAAGTGGATACCTTATTCTACAATATATGTCTGTGTAGAATAGTCCTAAAGCCCCACATATTTATACGGTGAGTATAACATACTTTGTTTTAAAATTTTATGAGAGATTTTTTAAGACACGCAGTATTATCCATGTGATAGGCACTAATATTTATATATATACTCAAACCTGTATGTACAGGATTATATAGAGATGCAGCAGAACTTATTCATGGATTTATTGGCGCATGAAAGAAATGGATATCTGAGAATTCTTTCTATCGATATAAAATATTATCTTAGCCATATCACAAAAAAAGTCTATACAGTAGAGTTTGTGAGCCTGCGACGCCATGCTCTCTATGACTGTGTCAATTTCACGAACTTTGCTTTTTAAATTAAATGTCACTTTAACGTCGGTATTTAATTTAACAGTATTGTTATCTTATCGTGCGATCTGTGTGTTTTTAATACAAAAGATTTAGTTGTCCTGTAGCAATACATGGGCACGCTATCTAGTGTTAATATAGTATAAATTAAGTGTATTTTTATTATCTGTGGTAGAACCACCTAATCCAATGCCTCCCAGGAGTACATGTCTTCCATTAGACACTAAGTACTCAAGAGAGGACACTAAACTACGTAGTCCCGTCGAGCACACACTAAGGGAAAACTCAAAAATCCACATTTTTACATTAGGATCATAAATGAGAGAATAAAGCTTACAACATTCTTAAGTCATTTCTTATATCATTTTATTACAGTGCTAGAATATTATCTTAATTTATTATAATAGCAGAATATAATAATGTTATCAGAGTTACAGAGGAAGCAGGATTAATTTAATGACATGGTGGAGTATTAACATAGCAGACATTTATATACAAGAGATGTTAATAGATTTTTACATCTTTTCTTATAAAAACCTTTCGTGAGGGTTATAAATAAACACTACGGTCGTAGCACAAAAGGAATCCCCGCTGAGCCCACCAAGAGGTTTCCCCACACAAGAGTCAACTCTAAGTATCCTCTGATCACCTACAACAGGGGAATAAACCCTGAGTACTCGATTGTACTCAGCAAGACTTACCCGATAGGAGGAAAATATAAGACCCTAAGGATATACAAGGCTTATTTAGCTTGTGGGTTATTGCATTACTAAATGTGCATCCTTATATTCAATTTTATTAGCAGTCATCGTTAGTTCATTAATTAACCATTCTATGTAAGCATATATGCTACTTTCAAGCAGGTGGTAAGCAATCAGAATCATTTTATCACCTTTCGAGTTCCAGTTCTTACTACGGTGCTAGACCATAGCTAAGTTGTACCATATCACACGGCGATTCGTGAACCGATGTATCATAGCTAGGTACCCTAAAACATACGCCCCGCTTGTACCCCAAGCACAAGCAAGACCAACCCACCACTCTCCTATCAAGGGGTCCAGGTCCCCGTCCAAACTTAGACTCTAAGACCCCACTCCTGAGTCCCAGACTCAGTGTGGTGCTTAGACCTCCACTATCCCCACCTCCAATCAGTCGGTCCAAAAAGAGCCAGAACCCACGACAAGAGAGCAACAAGCCTTCCCGGTCCCATAAGCAAGTATGTGCTCAGGATAATAAGTCTATGACTTGACTACTATCCACAGCAACGGATGATCCTCAATCGATACAGGCGGAACAAGTGCAATCCGAGCCTCGCTCGAATGCCTAACCAAGTGCAGATCCAAAGTACCATTCCGCCCGGTCTCCAATTATCATTCATATATATTCTATGTGATAGTAATATAATAACAACAATAATATCTTTTCTATCTCTCACGAGTGACAAGTAATCACTCAACTTCTACAGGGTCCTATAGCATAGCAATCTATATGATTCTAACATACTAGTAGGACTCATAGGATAATGATATATATGTAAGTGGTTTTCATTCAACTCCTTAAAACTTAATGCACAAGCATAAGATAAAGTGCAGAATAATAGGGGTTATGCACCGGGGCTTGCCTGGGTAAGATATAACCAAAAGTTAACATTCCATCATGGTCACACGATCATCAAGGCACTATCTTTTCTGCTACCTCGGTCGACTCCATGATCCATCGTTGTTCCTATTATGATATACGTGGATGCAACGTAGAGATGTAAATAATCAACGGCAACTACAACTCTAAATATGATTACACTCTGCAAGCTAACAAGCTAGCTTTAATGACTAACATACCAGCGTATGTATCCACGTTGTCAAATAAGGCGTTGTTTCTCGAAAAATGTTCTAGTTTTAAAATCCCAAGGTGTTTCAACATTTTATTGCTTAAACATATATTTTCGAACTAGAGCTCATTTAGTTACCTTAGCAAACTAATTATTATGGAGCTACAAAAATTACAGTGAACACCTAATAATGTTAGGAATTTACTGTGAAAGTTTTAGAGCCAACACTGTCACCAATTTATCACAATAATTCCTACAAGTTTCTATTTTGATAATATTAAGTATCTCAATTTAATTATATAACTCCTAAGAATATTATAAAACTATATGAACAAAATATACTAGCAGATAGATCATGATTTTAGAAACCTAACAAAATTGGTTTCATAATTTTTGGTTAACTACACAATTTTATACATAGTTTACAAGTTTACCTTAGAAACTAAATTAGAAAATGCATAGAAAAGAAAAAGGGCCAGTGGCGACCATTCGGCCCGATAGCCCAGCGTGGCGTAGCTGTGCGCACATCGCGGTGGCCTAGAACGGTGCAAGGCCGGAGTCACGCGCACTCACATTTTGCAAAAAAGGGCTCGGGTTTTTGAATAATCACGTGGAGCAATGGAACACTATTACTATAGACTCATGCTTTGCATTAAAGACCCTAGAATGTGTTGCCTTTGCAACGGGGCGGTCCTCGATGTACCCGCGCGCGGCGGCATGGCACACCGGCAGCAACGACGGTTACGCCGGGCAAACTAGGCTCGCTATGACGGCATTAAGGGGTTGACCACCATCTACAGCTAAACACGCAAGGATGGGTGGCGGTTATGTACTCGGAGGCGCACTATCATGGGCTGCAGCGGCGAGCGGCTATCCACGGCAGTGGCACGACTGTTCCGACGAACCTACATACGCTTGGCAGAGAAGAAGTGGCGGATAAGCCTCAGTGGCTCACCATGGTGTATGCCCTACTGACGGTTGAAGCAGGGGAGCGTTGCGATGGTCTAGCCACGTGCGACCGAGCGAGGCGGCGGCGCTCTGCGATGGACACCGTCGCGTCACCCCACCGACGACGAGCACCCTAGCCAAAATAGTGTGAGCACTGGATATAGGGAGTCAAGGCGACCTTAGGGTTATGAGCAATTGAACTGCTACCACTCCTACCTGCCTTACCAAGAACCCTCGAGTCACAGCGGTGCACATGACCGGTGGCGAGGACCAATCAAAATTGATCATTGACAGACCATGGCCGGGCTCGATGAGAATGCAACACCTAGCTAACTTGCTAAGCTACCCACTGGTGCGAGGAATTGGACTAGGAAGCCTCGAACTAGTGATTAAGAAAGGGAGAGGGAGAGCGGTGCACTACCACCGTCACATCATGGGAAGCGGCCCCGACAGAGATGGCTCGGCCACAACTCGACGAGACACGACAACATGAGGATATGACCGCTTGAGCGAAGGATAGACGATGCATCGGTTAGCTCTAGACGAAGCCAAGAGGTGTGCCCGTGTGCGTCCATGCGCACGTAGTAGCACAGCGTCGCGATGCAATAACTACGTACGACATCAAGCTTAGGTTCGGTAGGTGGGTTGTGCAGCTGAGGGTGAGCACTGCAGTAACCAAAACAACAAGAGGACAAGACGTAGCCCTATAGGTGTGCTTGGACAGCGCCACATCGGTAGCGCCCCACGCACGGCGGAGCGTGGCTGCGGCCACACTTGGCCCGGCAGGCAGACGACGCCACTCGACCAAAGAGTACGCCAACCAATGCGTGGTGCAGCACATGGTAGCAGTGGCTGGCAGCGGTGTAGGTAGCCCACGATGGCGAGACATCAGATGCGGTGACCGCGTTCCCGGGCCCGAACGGCCGAACCACGTGTGAAGCATGAATTTTAAAGCATCAAAACCAACCGCTTAGAGCCCAGTTGAGAGTAAAACAAGAGTTCAAGATTCTAGTAGCCACTAAGCGCTTCTCGTCCGAGCAACGGGCATGGCCGGAGAGTGAGCATCGAGGGAGTTAGAAAGGTGCCAACAGGAGCTCATTGCACTGAACACCATTTCGCGAACCGAGCACCAAATCAGGGTTCACAGCGCGTTCCAGTGAAGTTTGGGCAATTTTTGAGCGGACAACATGACATCCAACATAATTTGGACCTATGCCATGCTCAAGCACTCACTTTGATGCAATCAACAATACCAAAACACGCAACAAGTGTTTAAACATTTTAGCTGGAATTTAAATATCAAGATAGCATTGCCTTACTACTTTTCTATACTTAGGAAAGTTAAGGATTTCAATTGAGGCTAAGTACCCATTGACTCTTTTGACGCAATTTTTAATAGATCTAAACCTGGTTAACTTCAACCAACAAATACATCATGCAATAGTCCATACCTTTTACTAACTCGTAGGAGCAAAATATTTAAGCACCATTTAACTATTTTGCTCAATATAATTCGCTAAAAATGGTATTTTAACAATAGTTCAAGTGTTTGCCGACTTAATGAAAAGAGCTTATCTTAACGTCAAATTTGATTTTTTGAGCTCCCAAAACACTAGTTAACAATATTTATTTTCCAAAAGTTAAAGTCGCATTTCCATCTGCTAAACTTGTACTTCAATTTTTATTTAAGTACTAAATACGAGTTATGTTTGATCCTTGTTCCTAGAAATTGTTTTTCGCCTCATGTGCTTTATAAATTTTTAAAACCCAAAACATGTTAGGCTAATCCTTCTCGGACCTAAATCTCGGTGCTAAGCAAGCTCGTAACACCAGGGGTGTTACATTATCTTTCACAATGACAGATGTGGGTATTTAAAAGGTAAATTTAGGGGTTACTTTGTATTAATCTTTCATAATGTAACAGATCGGTAATTTAGATGCAAATCTAGTTGAGTTACATTGTATGTTTTATTTTTTATATAATGATAGAGGTGGATAATTTTTAGAAAATACAATAGATCTAATGGCAACTATTTGGCAATGATGTTTAGAGTCCATCCAATTAAAGGCAAAGAGGTTCTCTGATTATAATGAGAATTTATAAGATTTGTTTATTCTTCTCATCATGTCTCGTGAGATTAAGACTGAGCTGATCTCTCTTCTCTGGTTGCTGCAGTAATAGTAAAAGATCTAAACAGGAGGGCTAAAAGTGGAGGCTAAACTTTAGCTCACTTGTTTTCCATTAGCCCCTCCAAGGTGGGCTAAAGAGGGCTAAAAGTGGTCCTGTGGGAAAAAAGAAGCATATTGCCCCACTCATCCCTATGCATGGCTGTGCATGGGTATTAATTAGAGGCAAATGGATCATGGTAGGATACATGGTTAATCTTTAGCCCCTGGATCCAAACAGCCTCATGGCTAAACTTTAGCCCCTTCATTCTAAGAAAAGATATCGTCATTAGCCATAATCCGTGCTAAACACAGAAAACGAAGGATGCAGCGGTGCGCATGAACATGGAAGGACATGCACGTCCACTTATCCATGCCGTGATGAAGAGGCTTGTGAATATCCAATGTTAATTAATCAATTAAAAATCTAAAAATTAACGGTTCAGATTTATTTGAGGTATTACCTCCTAGTAAGTAAAGGGAGTATCGTAGAGTCTATCCAATTAAAGGTAAATAGGTTTCTTCCATATTATTATGAGAATTTATAAGATTTACTTATTTTTCTCATCACTAGGTGAGTGCCCATGCGTTGCAATAGGAGAACACTTATATATGTATGGGTGATATTCAATTGGCACCACCAAAAATACATTGAACCACAAAAAAACTCCATTCAACTAAAATTGTTCTTTTGCCAAAGTATCATGCAAAGCTAATGTGGGTATCCATTTGAATAACTAGCTATATGTTTCACATGCTCACAGCTTTTTCTCAGAAGAAATGGTAGTGCCATCTAGCATCGGTGTTATGGTTGCTTTTGGTACTTGATCACAGCTCCAGAATGTTTATATCCCCCTCTTAGGTGTGCACAACCTCTGCTAGGCTCTAGGGTGTCTCTGATTATACAAAAATAAATGTGAGATGGAAACTTTTCTAATCAATTCACCCACTGAAAATAGATACCATTCATTCACTAATTATGTGCAGAGAATAAACATTCCATCCATTGCATTAGAGAGAACATGGCAGCAAACACAGGAGGTGTGACTTCAGCTATTAGAATACTGGTTGGTTGCAGCACATACAAGAATGGAAGACACAAGCACTGAGATGGATGGTTTAGTCATTAAAATAGAAGGCAAAAGAACAATTTGTCGAAGTGTATTGTGGTGTGCTCAGTCATTAGATGACTATAAGTTTGCTATCAGTGATGAATAATTTGCTGAATTGTTTTCTCTATAGAGTATAGAGTAAGCAATTTTAGGTTGAGACATAAATGAGGTTGACTATTCACTATTATATTCATTTATCAACAATACACAAGGGTTTAAGAGTCTCGAACCAAAGGGTAATGGCAACTAAATTAGAAAATGCATAGAAAAGAAAAAGGGCCAGTGGCGACCATTCGGCCCGATAGCCCAGCGTGGCGTAGCTGTGCGCACATCGCGGTGGCCTAGAACGGTGCAAGGCCGGAGTCACGCGCACTCACATTTTGCAAAAAAGGGCTCGGGTTTTTGAATAATCACGTGGAGCAATGGAACACTATTACTATAGACTCATGCTTTGCATTAAAGACCCTAGAATGTGTTGCCTTTGCAACGGGGCGGTCCTCGATGTACCCGCGCGCGGCGGCATGGCACACCGGCAGCAACGACGGTTACGCCGGGCAAACTAGGCTCGCTATGACGGCATTAAGGGGTTGACCACCATCTACAGCTAAACACGCAAGGATGGGTGGCGGTTATGTACTCGGAGGCGCACTATCATGGGCTGCAGCGGCGAGCGGCTATCCACGGCAGTGGCACGACTGTTCCGACGAACCTACATACGCTTGGCAGAGAAGAAGTGGCGGATAAGCCTCAGTGGCTCACCATGGTGTATGCCCTACTGACGGTTGAAGCAGGGGAGCGTTGCGATGGTCTAGCCACGTGCGACCGAGCGAGGCGGCGGCGCTCTGCGATGGACACCGTCGCGTCACCCCACCGACGACGAGCACCCTAGCCAAAATAGTGTGAGCACTGGATATAGGGAGTCAAGGCGACCTTAGGGTTATGAGCAATTGAACTGCTACCACTCCTACCTGCCTTACCAAGAACCCTCGAGTCACAGCGGTGCACATGACCGGTGGCGAGGACCAATCAAAATTGATCATTGACAGACCATGGCCGGGCTCGATGAGAATGCAACACCTAGCTAACTTGCTAAGCTACCCACTGGTGCGAGGAATTGGACTAGGAAGCCTCGAACTAGTGATTAAGAAAGGGAGAGGGAGAGCGGTGCACTACCACCGTCACATCATGGGAAGCGGCCCCGACAGAGATGGCTCGGCCACAACTCGACGAGACACGACAACATGAGGATATGACCGCTTGAGCGAAGGATAGACGATGCATCGGTTAGCTCTAGACGAAGCCAAGAGGTGTGCCCGTGTGCGTCCATGCGCACGTAGTAGCACAGCGTCGCGATGCAATAACTACGTACGACATCAAGCTTAGGTTCGGTAGGTGGGTTGTGCAGCTGAGGGTGAGCACTGCAGTAACCAAAACAACAAGAGGACAAGACGTAGCCCTATAGGTGTGCTTGGACAGCGCCACATCGGTAGCGCCCCACGCACGGCGGAGCGTGGCTGCGGCCACACTTGGCCCGGCAGGCAGACGACGCCACTCGACCAAAGAGTACGCCAACCAATGCGTGGTGCAGCACATGGTAGCAGTGGCTGGCAGCGGTGTAGGTAGCCCACGATGGCGAGACATCAGATGCGGTGACCGCGTTCCCGGGCCCGAACGGCCGAACCACGTGTGAAGCATGAATTTTAAAGCATCAAAACCAACCGCTTAGAGCCCAGTTGAGAGTAAAACAAGAGTTCAAGATTCTAGTAGCCACTAAGCGCTTCTCGTCCGAGCAACGGGCATGGCCGGAGAGTGAGCATCGAGGGAGTTAGAAAGGTGCCAACAGGAGCTCATTGCACTGAACACCATTTCGCGAACCGAGCACCAAATCAGGGTTCACAGCGCGTTCCAGTGAAGTTTGGGCAATTTTTGAGCGGACAACATGACATCCAACATAATTTGGACCTATGCCATGCTCAAGCACTCACTTTGATGCAATCAACAATACCAAAACACGCAACAAGTGTTTAAACATTTTAGCTGGAATTTAAATATCAAGATAGCATTGCCTTACTACTTTTCTATACTTAGGAAAGTTAAGGATTTCAATTGAGGCTAAGTACCCATTGACTCTTTTGACGCAATTTTTAATAGATCTAAACCTGGTTAACTTCAACCAACAAATACATCATGCAATAGTCCATACCTTTTACTAACTCGTAGGAGCAAAATATTTAAGCACCATTTAACTATTTTGCTCAATATAATTCGCTAAAAATGGTATTTTAACAATAGTTCAAGTGTTTGCCGACTTAATGAAAAGAGCTTATCTTAACGTCAAATTTGATTTTTTGAGCTCCCAAAACACTAGTTAACAATATTTATTTTCCAAAAGTTAAAGTCGCATTTCCATCTGCTAAACTTGTACTTCAATTTTTATTTAAGTACTAAATACGAGTTATGTTTGATCCTTGTTCCTAGAAATTGTTTTTCGCCTCATGTGCTTTATAAATTTTTAAAACCCAAAAACATGTTAGGCTAATCCTTCTCGGACCTAAATCTCGGTGCTAAGCAAGCTCGTAACACCAGGGGTGTTACATTATCTTTCACAATGACAGATGTGGGTATTTAAAAGGTAAATTTAGGGGTTACTTTGTATTAATCTTTCATAATGTAACAGATCGGTAATTTAGATGCAAATCTAGTTGAGTTACATTGTATGTTTTATTTTTTATATAATGATAGAGGTGGATAATTTTTAGAAAATACAATAGATCTAATGGCAACTATTTGGCAATGATGTTTAGAGTCCATCCAATTAAAGGCAAAGAGGTTCTCTGATTATAATGAGAATTTATAAGATTTGTTTATTCTTCTCATCATGTCTCGTGAGATTAAGACTGAGCTGATCTCTCTTCTCTGGTTGCTGCAGTAATAGTAAAAGATCTAAACAGGAGGGCTAAAAGTGGAGGCTAAACTTTAGCTCACTTGTTTTCCATTAGCCCCTCCAAGGTGGGCTAAAGAGGGCTAAAAGTGGTCCTGTGGGAAAAAAGAAGCATATTGCCCCACTCATCCCTATGCATGGCTGTGCATGGGTATTAATTAGAGGCAAATGGATCATGGTAGGATACATGGTTAATCTTTAGCCCCTGGATCCAAACAGCCTCATGGCTAAACTTTAGCCCCTTCATTCTAAGAAAAGATATCGTCATTAGCCATAATCCGTGCTAAACACAGAAAACGAAGGATGCAGCGGTGCGCATGAACATGGAAGGACATGCACGTCCACTTATCCATGCCGTGATGAAGAGGCTTGTGAATATCCAATGTTAATTAATCAATTAAAAATCTAAAAATTAACGGTTCAGATTTATTTGAGGTATTACCTCCTAGTAAGTAAAGGGAGTATCGTAGAGTCTATCCAATTAAAGGTAAATAGGTTTCTTCCATATTATTATGAGAATTTATAAGATTTACTTATTTTTCTCATCACTAGGTGAGTGCCCATGCGTTGCAATAGGAGAACACTTATATATGTATGGGTGATATTCAATTGGCACCACCAAAAATACATTGAACCACAAAAAAACTCCATTCAACTAAAATTGTTCTTTTGCCAAAGTATCATGCAAAGCTAATGTGGGTATCCATTTGAATAACTAGCTATATGTTTCACATGCTCACAGCTTTTTCTCAGAAGAAATGGTAGTGCCATCTAGCATCGGTGTTATGGTTGCTTTTGGTACTTGATCACAGCTCCAGAATGTTTATATCCCCCTCTTAGGTGTGCACAACCTCTGCTAGGCTCTAGGGTGTCTCTGATTATACAAAAATAAATGTGAGATGGAAACTTTTCTAATCAATTCACCCACTGAAAATAGATACCATTCATTCACTAATTATGTGCAGAGAATAAACATTCCATCCATTGCATTAGAGAGAACATGGCAGCAAACACAGGAGGTGTGACTTCAGCTATTAGAATACTGGTTGGTTGCAGCACATACAAGAATGGAAGACACAAGCACTGAGATGGATGGTTTAGTCATTAAAATAGAAGGCAAAAGAACAATTTGTCGAAGTGTATTGTGGTGTGCTCAGTCATTAGATGACTATAAGTTTGCTATCAGTGATGAATAATTTGCTGAATTGTTTTCTCTATAGAGTATAGAGTAAGCAATTTTAGGTTGAGACATAAATGAGGTTGACTATTCACTATTATATTCATTTATCAACAATACACAAGGGTTTAAGAGTCTCGAACCAAAGGGTAATGGCAGCGGGACTCACCTGGATCAACGGAAGCTTGGGTAACAGGTGCCGAATGATTTCAATGCTGGATGCAGAAACTCTGCATGCTCCTACAGAATTGAGGACAATTAGACTCTCAAAAACTTAAAGTGGAAATCACCGCAGAGAGGTACACCCAGAACTACGTTTTTCCCTTTGTGATTTGTGAATTCAAGTACGCAAAGAATTGATTAAACCAACAAATGGAGGATTAGTGTGTTTGCTGGCTATAATCAAGTTAACCAAATACAGTTGCTCCCCACTCCTTTTTACATCTAGGAGTTACCAAAAACATGGATATTTTACATACATGCATGCAAGAGTAAGTTCTTATATCTTCTAAATTTTGAAATCAACATTTTCTGAATTTTAAGATATATAAAACTTCTGAATCCAACATTTGTACTTCTGAATCTTTGAATGGAAGAACACAAATAACAATCTTTGCCCCAAACGCGGATTAATCTGACCAAACTAAATAGGCATATCTCTAAGAAAACATATATTTAGAATGGTGTGGTCGTTTGGAAACAGAAAATATGCTTGTATCTTGCAAAATAGCACTATGATAGTGCAACTGCTCTTATTGGAATTGACATGACAGAAGGATTTTACGGGGGGGGACATGCCGGCACCAATATTTTCAAGCTGATATCAACCATTCATACATGAGAATGAACTTTAAGCCCCATATATAGTCGGATATTTTTATAATGCAATGCACAGGCAACACAACAGTTATAGCTTTGAATTTTGAAGTAAAAAAACAAGTTAGCAAGGTCTCAATATTATTACCATCATGTCCAGCTGAGTTGAGTGCTTCCAAAATTCTTTCATGACCTCTCTTTGATTGGTTCCATTTCTGAGTGTCCACTAAAATACAGAAGCTCACTTAGAAGATAGTAAAAAATTTGTTAAATAGAAAAAAAATCCTTAAGAGGATGTGTTGATACTAAACAACAACAAATATGGTGTCTTCCAACATACCTTATTCATTGCCGACACGGCTTTGCTTCCACCTTCCATTCCATAAGTAAGAGATTGAAGTGCCTACATGTTGGCACCTATAAGGGAATCAAGTCAAGGAATAAATGGTAGACCAGATATATTCACATGCCGCTGCTTCAAGAATGAAAGAACAATTCTAGTCAATTTTCAAAAACAGTAGCAGCCAAGGAATCAAAGAATGCCATCTATACTATCAAGTAGACAAATAAATCAGCAAAATGAACTGAAGTTCAAGAAAAAGACATGATGTTTTAAGTTCAAGAAAAAGATATTTCGTTGTCCCTTGAACCACCTATGCATGTCCATCATCGTTCACCAACCCCTTTATGCTCATGACCACATATAAGAAAACAAAAGCATGAATTAATTAGAGATTTAATCATAGCAATGAAGCATTACAAAAATCATAAGAATCATGCAACAGCTCATTGGGTCCCCCATCTACTGTCAGTGTGCTGTGCACCTTAACTATAGGCAAAGTATGCTCATGTTTCAGTGTCAAAGTTGACACCAACGCACCTTAACTAATATCAGGGTTATAGGTGGAACTTTAATCACAATTGAGAAGGTTTCTGTTGGGGACCAATACTAGGGTACCCGAATAGGAGGAGCTAATGGTCATCAACATTGATTCAACCGAACAGTCAAGAGCACGCCTACAGCTCCAATCGACCCCCAGGTGCGTGGGCTCTGCCTTGCCTGACCTTCGGGGGCGGGCTCCGCATCGCCTGACCCCGAGGTCGCGATCTTCGCCACGCCCGACCTCTGGGGGCGGGCTCTGCCTCACCCGACCCCAAGGCCACGATCTTCGCCGAGGTCGGGCTCCGCCTCACTCGACCCCAAGGCCACAGGCTCTGCCTAGCCCGACCCTTGGGTTTGTGCTCTGCCTCGCCCGACCCCAAGACCACGGGCTCTGCCTTGCTAGACCCCTTGGGTGCGGGCTCCATCTCGCCTGACGGGGACCCATACCACCGCCAACCACTCCAACTCCAAGCGTATGGGCCTAGGTCAAAACTCTAACACCAAGGAAGAGACCAGCACGCCCCAATGTAACCCATGGCCACGACAGGCCATACCTGAGGATTCACATCAAGAACAGCATCGGGCGTACCAGCGCTGTTCTGCCTAACCCTTGTACAAGCCCTGATAGGCGCGTTAGTTTACCACGACGTCCACCTAGAAGGAGTGGAGCACCATGACTAGTGAATGACGCCTGCGCATAGTGCTAGTGACAGATAGGACCACGACGTGGAGCCGTCCCTGTTGACATCTACAGGGTCGGCGGGACTCGCATGAAGGAGAATAAGGACCTAGCGATCCTAGAGGCCTTCCTCTCTCTCGTTCTTCTCCTTTTCCTCCGCTATAACCCGCACTTTCCCTTGGCCTATAAAAGGGAAAGTAGGGTGCCCCATAAAGGGGATCCTAAACTGATCGACCCATCAAGATCTGATATAGATCCACACAAGAGCATGACATGAACGCACAACTGAGCAACGATTGAGCTCTCAACACCCACTCACTCCTTTCACCAGAGACTTGGGATCATTTTCCCCTCTCGCCTATTTGTAACCTCTACTACAAACTTTTAGTGCAAGTAACATGAGCAGCAATGACGAACTGGATGTAGGGACTTTCTGCCCGAACCAATATAAACCTCGTGTCCTCTACGCACACCATCCGAGCTAGATGCATAATAATACAAATTTACTCATCGGTGGTAACTCAAAACACCGATAGTTGGCACGCTAGGTATGGGCCTTTTGCATGTCTTGACATCCACACTAGGCCTCGGATGGCTTTTCATGGCATTAGCTAGATCCCAAGTGCGCACATGTGCTTCAGGAACCTAGACTTCATTGTCATGATGGAGGGAGGGTTGGTGCAGGCTCCCACCACCGTCCAACCTATAAACTTCACTGGCCTCAACATGATCGCTGAGGCGCTTGAGGAGCTACAGCTACACGCACCGGAGCCTCACACCCCCAGGAGCGACCAGCTCCTCGGCTTTGATTATGGGAGGCTAGAGCACCAGCTTGGCGCCTTCCTAGGACCCTGACCATCCTAGAAGGACTTGTGCCACCTTACCTTCTCATTCGCCAACATCATGATGCAGCTTGCCAAAGGAGAGCCGCTCTCCCCGGAATACCTCATCCAAAGCACCCCGACAGCGCTCCTATCTGGTCTCTGCAACACCGCAGAGACCGTTGGCCACCCTGTGGCATAATGCACGCCTCCATCCCCCATGAATGATGAGTTCATGGGGATGACCGAATATATCGTGGAATCTTTCCATGACCTCCTCACGGGAGAATTGGGGTCACCCTCTGACTCTTGACTCCAGTGGGGGGAGCCATCACCCTTCTCGTGAATGTTTTGTGGTAGGTACCACCGAGGGACACATCGAAAGCATCCATGAGGGAGAGGCTACCCCAATGAACGACCTTGACGGCTAGGTCGAGAGGGATGCAGGGGCCCCACCTTGCCTACGGGTGGAGCAGCTAAAGACCCGGCACCAAGAGCTCGAGGAAGCAAGACTCCAGCTCAAGCAGGAATGCGCGGAGCTCGAGCACCACAAAGATAGTGGGAGTGCGTGCGCCATGGACCTTGACATGAATCGGAGGATCATCAAGGACGATGAAGCCCTCCCACACTTCACCCGGGCGAGCCAAAACATCACTGCTGTGGTGACCTTACTCTGGGGGCTTTCGAGGCCCACGACACCCAAGGATCATCGGGCCCATCATGAGATTCACACGCTACTCGAGTGTGCGTTGGTGCAACAGGCTGAGAGCTCGCTGTCCAGACAACGCGAGCTCGACGCCAGCCAGCGTGTGCCCTTAGAGCGACCCAACATGGACGTGTTAGTCCACTAGGCGCGGCGAGGCGGTAGGCCATGCATCATGGTCCTGGTGCACGAGCACGACAACCTCGATGCCCACAGGCATGCCCACGGCGATGTGCGGGAGGGGCCAGCCGTGGCTACCACCCTTGTCGTGGCAGACACTACAACAATGGTGAGGACCGAAGCCTGAGCCCCGACTTGCTAGGACATCAAGCCTTTAGCCAACACATCCTCAACGCCACCTTTCCACTGTGGTACTGACCGTCGACCAACATCCTGAAATACTCCGGGGAAATGAACCCTAGACTGTGGCTTAAGGCTTATCGGCTTGCTTGCCAAGCCAGTGGAGCGGATAATGATGATTTCATCATCCGCAACCTTGCATTGTTCCTGGCTGATTCGGTGCGAACGTGGTTGGAATACCTTCCGCCCAACAGAATCCAAAGTTGGACGGACCTAAAAGAGATCATTGTGGGAAGCTTATAGGGCACATAATCGTGTCCTGGGAACACATGGGATCTCAAAAACTGTTAATAGAAGGCCAGGGAAACTCTTTGTGGGTATATCCAGTGCTTCTCCTGGCAGTGCAACGAGCTACCTAACGTCGCCGTCATCGACATCATAAGAGCCTTGCTGTTTGGGACCACCTGCGAGTCCCTGGTTCACAAGCTACGACATAAGGGCCCATGAACCACCAAGGAGCTCCTCGACATCACCACCAGCCATGCCTCGGGTGAGGAGTCGGTTAGAGCGATCTTCGACCGCCTCAAGGGCAAGGCAAGGCGGGACGAGGACACCAGCGAAGGCGCCTCCAACCATTCCAGTAAGAAGAAGAACAAGAAGCGGCGTGAGGGCTCGCTTGTGGCCACCGCCGACTGCAAGGGGGGTTGGAAGCCCACTGAGGGCACCCTGGACCACTTTGAGAAGCTGCTCGAAGGACCATGTCCGAACCATGCTTTCCCCATCAAGCATCTATACAAGGACTGCGGTCTCATGAAGCAGTTCTTGTCTAGAGGCTCCAACAAGAGGGAGCATAGGAAGGACCCCAAGCCATCCATGTACGACACCGAGGGAAAGGATGGTGGCTTTCTGACACTGGATGGCTGCCTCATGATCTTTGAAGGGTCAATGGCCTATGACTCCAAGCACTGCTAGAAGTTCACACACTACGAGGTCTATACGGCCAAGCTAGCCGCGCCTACCTTCCTCCGATGGTTGGAGTCCACCATAACCTTTTATCGGACTGACCACCCAGAGAGCATCCCACAACTGGGGAGATATCCGCTCCTGGTTGACTCAATCATCGGCACGAAATGGCTCACCAAGGTACTGATGGATCGAGGCAGCGGCTTCAACATCATGTATGCCGAAATGCTCAACGCCATGGGCATCGATCGATCGTGCATCTGATCAATCGGAGCACCTTTCCATAGCATTGTGCCTAGAAAACAAGCCATGCCACTTGGGTAGATTGATCTGCCCATCACCTTTGGGGATTCGACCAATTACAAGACGAAGATCGTTACCTTCGAGGTGGTTGGGTTCCACAGAACCTACCATGCCATCCTAGGACATCCATGCTATGCAAAGTTCATGGCCATCCACAACTACACCTATCTAAAGTTGAAGATGCCAGGACCATGTAGGGTCATCACCATTAGCACCTCCTTCCAGTGCGCCTACGAGTGCGAGGTCAAGTGCTACGAACATGCTGTGACAATCGTCGCCTCCAAGGAGCTTGCGGCCATCAGGAAGGAGGTCACCGAAGAAGCACCTGACCCCAAGTGGTCGGCCAGGTCTTTTGAGCCTATAGAGGGCACCAAGGAAGTCCTCATAGACCCCAGTGGCTCTAAGGGTAAAGTGGTGCACATTGGCACCACGCTTTCCTCTAAATAGGAAAGCGCGCTTGTCAACTTCCTCCATGCCAATAGAGACATCTTTGCGTGGAAACCCTTGGATATGCTAGACATTCTGAGAGAAGTTGTCGAGGATGCCTTGAAGATTAGGTCAGGCTCCACACCGGTGGAGCAGTGCCTGCGTCGCTTTGATGAGGAGAAGTGCAGGGCCATCGGTGAGGAGATTGCGGAAATTTTGGCGGCCGAGTTCATCAAGGAAGTATACCACCCGAGTGGTTAGCCAATCCCATTTTGGTACGAAAAAAGAGTGGGAAATGGAGAATGTGTGTCGACTACACAGGTCTCAACAAAGCATGTCCAAAGGATCTGTTTCCTTTGCCATGCGTAGACCAAGTAGTCGACTCAACCTTAGGGTGCTAAACCCTTTGCTTCCTTCATACATGCTCTGGGTACCATCAAATCACGATGAAAGAGCCTAACCAGCTCGTGACATCTTTCATCACCCCATTTGGATTGTTCTGCTACGTCACGATGTCGTTCAGTCTGAAAAATGCGGGGGCTACATACCAATGTTATATGCTCAAATGTTTCAGGGACCTCATAGGGTGAACCATTGAGGCCTACGTGGATGACGTCGTGGTTAAGTCCAAACGGATTGACCAGGTCATAGCCGACCTAGAGCAGACCTTCGCAAAACTTCGAGCAAACAACATTAAGCTCAACCCCAAGAAGTGCATTTTTGGGGTCCCAAGGGGTATGTTGCTAGGTTTTATCATCTCCGAGCGTGGCATCGAAGCCAACCCATAGAAGATCTCGGCCATCACTAGGATGGGCCCAATTCAGAATATAAAGGGGGTACAATGAGTTATAGGGTGCCTCGCTACGCTCAGCCGCTTTATCTCGCGCCTCGGCGAATGAGGTCTCATCCTCTATCATCTCCTAAAGAAGGCCGACCATTTTGAATGGATGCCTGAGGCCCAGGAGGCACTTGACATGGTCAAGCAGCTTCTGACAAAGGCCTCGATCCAAGCCCCTCCAACCGATAGGGAATCACTTCTGCTCTATATTGTGGCCACCACGCAAGTTGTCAGCACCTCCCTGATGGTGGAGCGAGAAGAAGAGGGACATGCCCTCAAAGTGCAGTGTCCCATGTACTTCATTAGCGAAGTCTTGTCTGATTCTAAGACTCACTACCCCCAAATCCAAAAACTCCTCTATGCTATCCTCATCACCAAGAGGAAGTTACGTCACTACTTCAAGTTGCATCCGGTGATGGTCATGACGTCCTTCCCTCTTGGTGAGGTCATCCAAAACTGGGATGCCACAGGAAGAATCGTGAAGTGGGCACTCGAGCTGATGGGTCAAGGCATTTCGTATGCCCCTCGAACGGCCATCAAGTCCTAAGTGTTGGCTGATTTCATTGCAGAGTGGACCGAGGTCCAAATGCCACCAGCAGTCATCGACCAAGAGTACTAGACAATGTACTTTAATTGATCGTTGATGAAGAAAGGTGCCGGTGTGGGGCTAGTCTTCGTTCTGCCCCTCAGGGTACGCATGAGGTACATAGTTCGCATCCATTTCCCCTCCTCCAACAATGTGGCCAAGTATGAGGCACTCATCAATGGCTTACGCATCATCGCCAAGCTAGGTATCTGATGGCTCAAAGTCTGGAGTGACTACCAGTCGGTCATCGACTAAGTCATGAAGGAATCAAGATGCCACAATGCTAAGATGGCTGCATATTACCAAGAGGTCTGCCAGCTGGAGGACAAGTTCAACGGTCTCGAGCTCAATCACATCCCAAGGCATCTCAATGAGGTGGCTCATGTCTTGGCAAATACGGTGTCTGGCCGAGAGTCAATGCCGATGAGCGTCTTCGCCAGCGATCAGTATAAGCCCTCGGTCCGCTACAAGGAGCTGGAACAAGCCAATGATGTGTCGCTTGCCCTAGGCTCAGGGGCTAACTAGCCATCAGCTCCATTCAACCCCAAAGTCATGGAGCTTGATAGGGATCTAGCGATAGAGCTTGACCCTTTGGCCGACTAGAGGACGCCTTACCTCGACTACCTCCTCTGTGAGGCGCTATTGACGGACAAAATGGGGGCTCGGTGGCTAGTGCATCGCACCAAGTCCTTTGTCCTTATTGAGGGCGAGCTCTATAGGTGAAGCCACACTAGGATCCTACAGCGCTGCATCCCCATCGAACAAGGGAAGCGATTGCTAAGCGACATCCATCGTGGGGTTTGTGGTCACCATGCCGCGCCTAGAACCCTGGTTGGAAACATGTTCCGGTAAGGCTTCTACTGGACGACCATGGTAGCCGATGTTGAACATATCATGCGCACCTATGAAGGGTGTCAATACTATGCTTGGCAGACCCACCTACCGTCCCAAGCACTCCAAACGAACCCCATCACGTGGCCATTCATGGTCTGGGGGCTCAATCTGGTTGGACCTCTCAAGAGGGCACTTAGGGGCTATACACACTTGCTTGTCACCATAAACAAGTTTACAAAGTGGATAGAGGCTCGACCAATCTCCGCGATCAAGTCCGAGCAAGCCATGCTGTTCTTCCTCAACATCATCCATCGCTTTGGCCTCCCGAACTCCATCATCAAGGACAACAATACATAGTTCACTAGAAAGAAGTTCCTCCAATTCTGTAATGAATACCACATCCGCGTTGATTGGGCCACCATGGCACACCCCTGCATGATCGGGTAGGTCGAGTGTGCAAACGGCATGGTCCTACACGGCCTCAAGCCTAGGATCTTCCACCGATTGAACAAGTTTGGTGGACAATGGGTCACAGAGCTTCCTGCAGTGCTCTGGAGCCTGAGGATGACCTCGAGCTGGGCCACCGGCTACACATCGACTGACCTCGATTATGTAGCACTGAGGGTCAGGGTGTATGATGAATATACAGCCGAGGCGTCCCTCGAGGATGCCATGGACCAGCTAGATGAAGCACGCAACATTGCCCTCCTCCACTTGGCCAAGTACCAGCAAGCGTTACGCTAGTACCACAGTCATCGAGTGCGAGGTTGGGCATTTAACATCGGGGACCTAGTGCTCTGCCTCGTCTAGAGCAACAAGAACCACCACAAGCTCTCTCCGCCTTGGGAGGGACCATACGTCATCGCGGAGGTGCTCTGACCAGACACCTACAAGATCAAGACCATCGATGGTGCAGCCTTCATCAACTCCTAGAACATTGAACAACTACGTCATTTTTACCCTTAATATATGCACACTTTCTCTTATCAGTTTCACCACCAACTTCCCGATCTTTAGTGACACCCGACCCTAGCAATGGCAGGGGGTCGGTCCTCACTCGAGGGCTGATATGAGCATATCTATCCGGTAGACATTCTCTATGCCTAACCCTTTCTCACATTAAGACCTAGAAGCAAGGGTTATGGAAACAGACACTGAGTAAAACTGGTTGAACTACAAGAAACCTATGCCCCAGCGGCTATGGCGTTTTTGCTCACCAGCGTGATCAGAGTTTTTTCCACACCCCAAGCTTTTCTAGCCTTAACTATGGAAAGAGTCGGTACACATCTAAGAGTATATCCACCTGGGAAACATTCTCGATGCCCAACCCTCTCTCACGTTAAGACCTAGAAGCAAGGGTTGCGAAAACAAACACTGAGTAAAACTGGTCGTACTGCAAGAAACCTATGCCCCAGTGGCTTCGATGTTTTGCTCACCAGCGTGATCAGAGTTTGTTCACCCGCACCCCAGGCTTTACAGCCTTAAAGATGGAAAGGGTCAGAACGCATTAACCTTTTTATACAAAAAGGTGAGAAGGGCTAAAAATCTGTTTGGCCATAACAAAATTTAAGAGCTTGTTCACTTGTTACGAGTTCATCGCCTGGCTTATCTGCCTAACTAAATTTTTGGGGAGGATGATCTCATCCTCTATCTCCATATGAAAGTCCTATGCTAGTGGGTCACCCAGGTCGATCAGACAGCTTGGGCCGCTGTCGAGAGACGGGTAAGGAGCAGTAGGATGCCCTATGTGGGTTATGCTGACCCTGTCATGAACGATGGACCTAGATTCCACTTGAACATATCTGGTAAGAGCTCCCTGAACCCATCACTCAAGCCATCAAGGTAAGTCCTGTGCCAGCGGGTCACCCGAGTCAATCGAATGGCTCGGGCAGCTATCGAGAGATGGGTCACCCTTAATTTACGCACGTCTTATCCTATTGGTTTCGCTATCGACTCCACAATCTCTAAGTGACACCCGACCCTAGCAATGCCCAAGGGTCAGTCCTCACTCAGGGGCTGGTAAGAGTATGTCTATCTGGTAGATATTCTCCATGCCTGACCCTTTCTCACGTTAAAAAACTAGAGGCATGGTTTGTGGAGACAAACGCTGAGTAAAACTGGTTGGACTGCAAGAAACCTACGCCCCTGCGACTACGACAATTTTGCTCACCAGCGTGATTAGAGTTAGTTGCCTGCACTCCGAGCTTTAGCCTCCACCCTCCTAGGAAGGGTTTGGAGGGGCCCACTAATGGAATCTCCATTGAGGAGAGGCCAGCAGGTCACCCAAGTAAATCGGATGGCTCGAGCCACTGTCGAGAGACGGGTAAGGAGCAGTGTATAACACCTCTGGTGTTTTAAAAACCCTAAAAGATGCCATGTCATCATATGCATTGCACATCATTTTTGTGTTAGTGAAAACTTTGATATGCATTCACTAAAACAAGTTTATTTTTATGTTTATATGGGTTAACTTGTATGGGATGAATTAAGTTCATAACCTTAGTGTTAAATGGGAATTCCGAAAACCCTAATTTCCAGCACATAATGCTACCCTGGAACACCTAATTCAAAATCTGAGCACATTTTGGGGTTGAGCCTAAAAGAAAAAGTGTAGAGTTTGTCAATGTGTACAAAGTTGGTTTTTGGAGTTTTTAAAGTTGTTATATAAAATTTGAAGTAATTTGAAAAGGCGATAAATTCTTAAAGTGTCCCCTTTTGATTTTAAACTTACATTTTAAAATCTAGACATAATTTGAGTATGGTTATTAAAGCAAAGTTGTAGAACTTTGAATTTGGAACAACTTTTGTTTTTGGAGATTTTTGAGTTACCATACAAATTTGAGAGTAATTTGAAACGAGTGGCAATTCGGTAAATAGTTGGAACAGTGCCAGCAGGCCAGCTCTCACTGACGGCAAGCTTCCACTGGCTTCTACGCGTGCCCATGGGTGACACCTCTGGCTTTGACATGTCCGCACCATCGCGGCATGTCAAGCGCACCTTTCACCGCCGCTCTTCGCTCGCGGTTAATTCTGGAGCGCCCTCCAGTCGCTCTTTCTCCTTCCTCTGTTTTTCTCGTCAGTGTTGCCTTGCTCCATTGAGCTCACGCTGGAGCCGTCTCGCCCTCCTAGTCTCAGCCGAGCATGTCACCATGATCACCATCACCTAGCACCTCTAGATCACCCACTTGCCCAGCTTCTTTCCCTTTGGTTTGCCTAGCGTAACCTCGCCTTCTCCAACCCCAGCAAGGCTCCACCGAGATCAGTTCCACCATGGATAGGGAGTTCTAGTGGGACTCTTGCTTCAGCTTTTGTTGTTTCTTGATCTTCATTCTCTCATGATGCTCTTGAGCTTGATCGTTGATCGTTTGGTCAGTTGTTTTCCTCAGAACGGAGCTTCACCGTGAGTTCACGCCGCCGCCATCGTCTCCAACATCGACGACTTAGCTTCGACTCACCGTAGCCATCGTTCTCGAGTGCATCAGCTTCGAGGTGAGCCACTGATCATGTCTATGCGATGTATTTAAATTCTACCATGCCGTAGCCACCGGACCGTGGGACGTCGGCGAGTTTTTGCTCTGCCGTGCCGCTGCGCTCATCGCTGCTTGCGTTATAGAGCATTGGGGGTTCAATTAAGGGCTCGGTTAAGTCCGTTAGGAGTTACTGAGTACGCCAAAGACCTTTGTATCACCGGTGAAGTCATAGATCACCGGGCACACATTGGCTGTGCTCCGCTGAGCCGCCATCATCGCCGACAAGGTCGCTCTAGTGACCTAGAGCTTCAACCCGTACCATCGGTGTGTGCGCAATGTCAAGGAGGTCATGTTGGTCCGAGTCCCGTCGCCGGAGACCTCACCGTCGGCGAGAACGTGTCGGTAAGAGGCTCGACGTCACGCTGCTCTCACTGACGAGTGGGGTCACTCTGTCAGTGACCATTTGTTTGAAAATGAATTTTCTATTTTTCAAAAATGGGTAAATAGTGCTATGATTTGTTTATTTTGTGTAGAATTAAATAGAGCTCCAAAAATTATAAAATTTTTTATGTGACTCTCTGAGATGTAAACTTTTTAGGAAAAATATTAAATGTTACTTTTCAGTACATTTTGAATATGATAAACATTGCTCAAATTAATTAATAAAGGGGTTTCCATGATTTTTCTTGGCTTAAATAATTATTCAAAAATTATGAAAATTGTTTTTCCACTTAGTTATCATATGATGAGTATTCACAAAAATTTTGAGTTCAATTAGAAAAAGTTGATTTATTTCATAATTTTGAATTAATTGTTTAATTGATAAAAACAAATATTAACTCTTAATGACTTAAGTTTTGTTTGAAATTGGGGTTGAGTGATGACCTTGGGTCATAAGCATAAAATGATCATTGGCATTAAGTAAGTGTTTGAGTTCATAAAAAGGTTTACTTAGTTTTCGGCTTGTAACTATACCACGAAGGAAAGTTGTATTCAAGTTATTAACTTTTGCATCCATCGTCAAGCATTATGTTTTATATCTCGCATCATTTTAAACATGGCGTTATTACTACATGTAGTGAATGAAAGTGAGAACGTGGTAGTCAACTAAGTTATTGAGGAAGTTAATCCACCTGTTGAGGTCGAGTTTGATATCTGTGGAACATCTTCGGAACTTGACTTTTTTGACAATCAAGGCAAGCCCCGGATGCATTTAAACCTACCTTGTGTTTTACAAATTTATATCGGTTTTGCTTTTAAATACTGCATTAAGTGATTAGGAGTTGAGTGGAAACCTAATTGATGCATTACCAACCTTGTTTTTCCATATCAACCTTGTTACCAGTTTTAATTCGAGAATGCCTAATTATGCTTAGCCATGCTTAGACCGATAAAAGTCGGGTGATTACCTATCACCTGCGAGATATAAATGGATTCTTGGATACGATTGGTTATTTATGCTTGAAAGCATCTAGGCCCCTAGTTGGGTTTCGGTGATTAATGACAATATAAGATTACTATGACTAACGTGTGTTTTGCAGAGGCAATTAAGTTAGGTCATGGTAATGGAGATCGATTGGGCAATTGAGGTAGTCATGCCCCTATGATGGAAATCATTTTGGTTTTCAAAGGTTGGATGACAAGGTTAAGGATGGACTAGTTCTAAGTGTCAATTGGAGTTGGAGAGACACTTAGAGTAGTTTAGGACTTTGTTTTTCCTTTGGCCATACTATTAAGGGGGGTATGGACGGGTAGCTTGACCTAGGTGAGTCTAGTGAGTTAGGTGTGGTGCACACTTGTTAAAACTAGCACTAGGTAGCTCCAAAATAGTCCTTAGATCTAATGGAGCAAACTTCATTCACATATGATCGAGAGTTGGAAGTGAATGGAGGGTCAAATACTGACCGAACGCTGACTCTGGTTTGATCGGACACTGGCTCAGGGTCCGGTCAGTTCATTTGACCAAGGTGATTGTGTCTGGTTTGACTAGACGCTGAGAGGTCAAGTGATCAGATGCTGAGAGGTAGCGTTCGGTCGACTTCAATAAGGTTCCAGAGAGGGAAAATCATGATCAGACGCGTCTGGTCAGTGCTGACCGGATGCTGCCAGCGTCCGGTCACACTGTAAACACTAGAGTTCAGGGTATACTGACCGGAGTGTTAGGTCAACATGACCAGAGCATCCGGTCACCCCGCAGAGGCACATAACGGTTCGTTTTTCAACCCATGTTATAAATAGAGCCTCCACTCATGTGTGGGGGTACTTTTGCTCATTTCAACAGCTAAAAAACACCTTAGAGAGTGCCAAGAAGAGCAAGATCCTAGTGAGGTGATTGAGATTTGATAATCCCAAAGAGAGCCCTCATTAGTGAAGATCAAGAGTAGCAAAGTGTGCATCCACCTTCTCATTAGGCTTGTTGTGGTCAAGTGAGAGTTCGTGCTTGTTACTCTTGGTGATCACCATCACCTAGACGGCTTGGTGGTGATTGGGAGCTTGGTGATCATCTGGAGAGCTTGTGGATGACCCAACTCACATTGTGAGCAGTTGTGGGTGATTCACCGCGACGGAGTGTCGAAGAATCAACCCGTAGAGAGCACTTGATCCTTGCGCAGATCAAGGGGGAGCTACACCCTTGCACGGGTGCTCCAACGAGGACTAGTGGGGAGTGGCGACTCTCTGATACCTCGGCAAAACATCACTGTGTTCCTCTCTCTCCATTTACTTTGAGCATTTACTTTGAGCATTTACTCTGAGCAATTCAATACTTGTCTTCACATTCATAGAATTGCCATGCTAGAGTAGGATTGGAATTTAGGTTGCAAGTCTTTTTTGCGGTAGAACACTTAGAAACACTTTCTAGGCACAAGAGGGTAATTGGGCTAACCGTAGGATTTAATAATTGCAAAGAAATTTAGAATTAGCCTAATTCACCCCCCTCTTGGGCATCTTGATCCTTTCAATTGGTATTAGAGCCTCATGCTCACATTTTTAGGCTTAAGCACCTAGAGCAAGATGTCTCACGGAGATGGACCTCCTCCTATCTTTGAGGGAGATAATTTTCCTTATTGGAAAATTCGCATGGAGGCGTATTTGGAAGCTCTAGATGTTGGTATTCTTAGAGCCACCTCACAAGGCTTCCCAAAACCTTGGGATGCTACTCACCTACAAGGTGATGAGGTGAATTATGAGAAGTGGAATGCAAAGGCTCAAAACACCATTTTTAGAGGCCTTTGCAAAGATGTGTTCAATCGGGTGAGGAACCACAAAGACACCCATGCACTATGATCGGACGTTTGTACGTTCCATGAGGGAACAAAGAGTGAGCATGAGGAACGCTATCATCTTGTCATGAAGAAGCTCAACTCTTTTGAAATGCTTCCTAAAGAATGTGCTAATGAGATGTATTCACGTTTGAATGTTCTTGTAGAGAAAGTTAATGGGCTTGGACTCACTCAAATGCAACCATCCGATATTGTAAGAAAGATATTGAGTGTCCTCCCCATTGACAAATATGGGCATATTGTGACCGTGCTACATCAAGGTGATCTTTCCACCGCTACACCGACACAAATCTTGGGAAAGATCAATGCTCATGAGATGTATATGCACATCACACCTCAAGATGGCTCATCCTCTACAAAGAAGAAAGAAAAAGACTTAGCATTCAAAGCTAGCCAAGAGAAGGGCAAAGCAAGGCTTGAGTATGAGAGCTCAAGTGATGATGAAAGTCTTGCTCTCATGGTGAAGAAAATCGCCAAGATGCTAAAGAAGCTCAACAAGAGTGGCATCAAGTTCGACGGCAAGAAGAAGTTCTTCACAAGCTCAAAAAGAAAGCCAATCTCCAAGATGGATTGCTACAATTGTGGCGAACTTGGTCATCTAGCTCACCAATGCACAAAGCCCAAGAAAGACAAGTTCAAGAACAAGAACAAGGGCAAGAAAGATGACTCAAGCAATGAAGATGAAGATGAGAAGAAAAAGAACAAGCCATACAAGAAGAGAGATGGCAAGAAGAAGGACTTCCACAAGAAGAAGAAGAGTGGAAAGGCTTATATTGTCGGTGATTGGCTCATGGACATTGATTCATCTAGTTGATCATCCGATGATGATAGTGACGATGAGAAGGTGGCCACTATTGCTATTGATTCTTCATCATCTTCACCACCACCGCCATCATCCTCTACACACCTATGCCTTATGGCCAAAGGTTAACGAAAGGTATCATATGATGATGATAGTAGTGGTGATGATCATGCTCATAATGATGATAGTGATAGTGATAGCAATGATGATGAATATGAGTCACCTACTTATGATGATCTTGCTAAATTGCTAAAGAAATACACTAAGATCATTATAAAGACTAGAGCTAAAAATGAAAAGCTTGAGATTAAGAATGATTCCCTTTTTGCTAAATGTGACATAGCTGAAAAGGCTAGTGTTGAGCTTAGAGAAGCAAATGATGCTATGTCATCCAAACTCAAGGAGCTCAAATCTTGTAAGAAAGAGCTTAAAGATAAACATGATAAACTTGAGTGGGTGCACAAAGAGCTCATCATTAGCCATAACAAGCTAAAAGATGAATATACTACTCTCAAGATTAATCATGACCATCTTGTTATTGCTCAAAAAATTTTACCCAATGAGCCACATGATGCTACTAATGATGTTGTTAAGATTGATATAGCTACATCATGTGATGATTTAATTGATGAGAGCATTGAGCAAGGATCTAGTGACAAAGGCAAGCAAGTGGTTGAGTGCAATGACTATGATTAGTATGTCAAGCTTAAGCATGACAATGAAAAGCTTAAGAAAGAGTTTGAAGAGTTCAAAATCCACAACACCATTGTGCTAACTCTCGATCATGATGGTGACTTGATTCTTGAGAATGAGAAGCTAAAAGAAGAAAATAAGAAACTCAAGGAAGAGAGAAACAATGTTGCACTCAAGAAAGATAAAAGTAGTGATGCATTCAAGGAAGAGAACAAGAAGCTCAAGTTGGAAAAAGAGCATCTCAAGATTGGATTGAGCAAGTTCACTAGAGGCAAGTATCTCCAAAGTGAGCTCCTAATGAACACCATCATGAAGATGGATAGAAGTGGCATTGGGTACATGGCAAATCAAGAGAAGAAGAAGGCTCAAGCTCAACATCAACAATCAAAGCCAAAGCCAAAGCCAAAGAGATGCTTTGAGTATGGACAAGAAGGCCACTTTGCCCATGAGTGCCAAACTCCACCACCACAACCCTCGCCCAAGCATGCTAGACCCTTTGTCTTCAATGCTCACTACATGCTTAGAAAGGATTCTAGTGTAAAGATGAAAGTGATGTTCTTAGGACCTCCAAATAAGAATAGGCCTAAGAAAATTTGGGTTGCAAAGTCACTTGTTGAGAAGGTTAAGGGCCCTCAACAAGTTTGGGTTCCTAAAGCTTGATCTCTTGTGTGTAGGTGAACTACAAGACCGGTGGAAGTCATTGGGCTATTAATAGTGGTTGCACACAACATATGACCAGTGATCCTCGTATGTTCACCTCACTAGATAAAGAAGTAGATGGACAAGAAAGAATCACATTTGGGGATAATTCAAAGGGCAAGGTTAAAGGATTGGGCAAAGTGGCAATATCTAATGATCATTCAATCTCCAATGTGCTATATGTTGCTTCATTGAGCTTCAACTTGCTATCCATTGGGCAATTGTGTGATCTTGGCTTCCAATGCTTGTTTACTGAGAAGGAAGTTGTTGTATCTAAGAAGGATGATGAACAAGTGGTATTCAAAGGATTTAGATACAACAACCTATATCTAGTGGACTTCACCTCCGAAGATACAAACTTGAAGACTTGCCTATTCACGAAAACAACACTTGGGTGGCTATGGCATAGAAGACTTGCTCATGTTGGGATGAGCTCACTCAAAAAGCTAATGAAGAATGATTTGGTGAGAGGGTTGAAGGATGTGAAGTTTGAGAAGGACAAGCTTTGTAGTGCATGTCAAGCTGGCAAGCAAGTTGCAAATACCCATCCAACAAAAGCCTTCATGTCAACCGCAAGAGTGCTAGAACTCCTTCACATGGATTTATTTGGACCAACAACATACAAGAGTTTGGGAGGAAATCTTTATTGTCTTTTGATTGTTGATGATTATTCAAGGTATATATGGATATTCTTCCTTCATGACAAATCCGAAGTTGCATCTTGCTTTAAGAAGTTTGCCAAGAGAGCACAAAATGAATTTGAAGTGAAGCTCAAGAAGATAAGAAGTGACAATGGGAAAGAATTTGACAACACAAACATAGAAGCTTATTGTGATGAAGTTGGAATCAAACATGAAGTCTCCGCAACTTATACCCCTCAACAAAATAGTGTAGTTGAGAGGAAGAATCGGATATTGATCACTCTTGCAAGAACAATGCTTGATGAGTACAACACCTCTAAAGCTCTATGGGTGGAAGCAACCAACACTGCATGCTATGTATCCAACTGTCTATTCCTTAAAAAGTTCCTTGGCAAGACACCTTATGAGTTGCTCAATGGAAAGAAGCCGGACGTCTCCTTCTTTAGGGCGTGTTGGTTGCAAATGCTACATCTACAAGAAGCGGCAACACCTAGGGAAGTTCCAAAGATGTTGTGATATTGGTTTTCTTGTTGGTTACTCATCGAAGTCTAAAGCATATAGAGTATTTAATCATGCCACCGGCTTGGTTGAAGAAACATATGATGTGGAATTTGATGAATCTAACGGCTCCCAAGGAGCACATGAGAATCTTGATGATGTAGGTGATGAACCATTGAGGGAGGCTATGAAGAACATTCTAGTTGGAGACATCAAGCCTAAAGATGATGAAGATGATGTACAAGTGATTGATCCACCCTCTTCATCAAGTGTACCACAAGATGGTGAAAAAGATGGGAGAGTAGAAAATGAAGACATTCATGTCTCCCATGAGCAAATGGTGGTACAAGCACAAGATGTTGATGCTCCACAACCTCCTCCTCAAGTGGTCAATAGAAGAAATACACCTCTACTACAAGATCATCCACAAGATCTCATCATAGGGAGTCCATCAAAGGGTGTAATGACTCATTCACAAAAACTTGTTTCATTTATTGCTCATCACTCTTTTGTCTCTTGTTTTGAGCCTACTAAGGTTGAAGAAGCTCTTCAAGATCTGGATTGGATAAATGTCATGTATGAAGTGTTGAACAACTTCACTCGCAATGAAGTGTGTGTCGCAGAACCAACTAATTTATAAGAGTACAAGTACAATGGTAGCCCGCAAGCAGTCGCACTGTCATACTTGAACCCATATAAACTCGGTTGTCCGTTGACTACCACAACGGGTCTCAATAAACGATTTACAATAACCAAGATCATACATGATTCAACCTACATGCCACATATTACATAAAGTTCACAGATACATTTCATCATCAGAGTACGAATAAAAGTTATTACAAACCGAGTTTGATAGATAAAGTGGAAGCAATTAAGTTCAAAAATAAAGTTTCCAACATAGTTTAATACAGTGCCAAGTAGGATCATGGTCCACAAAAGCAAAGATAGGGATTAATAAAGAAGCCTGCCCAAGGCTTACTCCTCATCCACGGTGGGATAGAAGCAACTCTTGCAATAACCATGATACACAGTGCCATCTGCAACAATGGGAAATAAAACCCTGAGTACGAGAAGGTACTCAGCTAGACTTACCCGTCGTAAACCAGAAATAAAATGACTCTAAGGATTATGCAAGGCTGTATAAGTGGACGTAGCTTGACAACATTTTGCATAAAAGCAATTGATGTAGTTGGACCCTTATGATCCCTTTATCAAGTTAATTATAACTATCCATTTCTAGATTAGCAACTATCCTGTGCCAAAAATGTGGTATATCAATTTAAAAGCATACAATAATAATCATAGCAGGTATTGTACTTCCATATTCATTCAAACCATCATGTTCCATAACACAGTTACTACGATGTTGGGACTAGCCAAGTTTCTCACTATCCGGGAGAGACGGCGATTCGAATCGATTTCAACCAGCTGGGAATTTATTCCTAATACAAACCCAGGCATACCGCGTGAAGGCAGCCTTAGGTCACCTTTGATACAACTCAGGTCTACATTTCACGGGTCTATACTGTGCCGCACAATCTAGAACACCAGATTCCAAGACGTTCAGGCCTAGCCTGCCCTTGGGCTCAGTCTGATCGTTCCTCGGAAGGAGCGCACAACAAAACAGGTCCCGACCTGAGTTGAATTACTCGGCTTCGCGGTCGGAACGAGTTATCCGGCCAGCTAAGTGAGAGGCATGCGTTCAATCTTATCAGAAGCGCCAACAACGGTACGGTCCTTAATCAACATAGACAGGGATAGATCCACACCCAAGACCTCCATGTCTTGTTGCTTCTCTATCGACATTCCATCCGGTCTCGATTTTCTTTTACCCCATGGTTCTGTTTCATGATAGCAAATATAGCCAACCGTGCTCCGGTATCCACCTATATCTCGCAGGTGACAGGACATCACCCGACTTCTACCGGTCTAAGCATGGCTAAGCATATATTCGATCCTGGACCTATACCGGTTAAAGGTGTAATATCTGGACAAGGAATGTATATGCACCAAGTGGTTCCATTCAACTCTTATAACCTAATGCATCAATCATAAGTACTTAAGTAATCATTTGTAAAATACTGGGAGACTTAGAATGCTCTGGGGCTTGCCTCGCAGAAAGGAAGTAGGGCGGTGGTAAGGACACTCCAGAAGCTCTTCAGGATTCTGCTCCATGCCTTCGGGAGCTACGGCTTGAGGATTCTCCTGTTGATCCCCTTCCTCTGCTTCGTCGAATTCCAACAACGTTATCTCTTCCTCCAATCCTAGATGCATGAATATGGCATAAGGTATTACGAATGCATACATGCATACAAGTATAGCATGATGACACATGATGAATGCATTCATATAAGTATTCGTAACAGCATGGTGTTAACAAGTGCATCATGTCTATTGAGTAGGTGCATATCTCTTCTCGATTATTTAATTAACTATTTCCACAATGCATCTACTATATCACAAAATAGCGGCTACTTGTTTCACTCATAACTGGAGTTCCACTAATCCAAATGCAGTGATCCTAGACTTTCTGGAAAGCTTATCAAATTATCCACAACTTTATTATTAGCCATTTTTACAGCAAACATCATCCCTATCATGCAACTTATCAAACTATAGAATCTATCCGGAATCCTTTTAAATTTGCATTTTAAAGCAATAATACTTCTACTTCATGTAATCCCTCAAAGTTTGACAACATAAAGCCTACCAACAGTTTAAGCATACCAAATACATTCAAGATAATATAATGGTGAAGCCAAAACTATTTCTTTATATGCCTTTATTATTTTATTTGGATACATAGGTTAAATAATAAATATATATCAAATGTGCATAAAAATTCTTAAAAATTTACAGTGCCTTACTAATGCTATCAAAGGACTACTGTAGTTTCATGCCATTTTATTCAATAAAACACTCTATACAAAAATGACAAGACAGGAAGGCTTAAAGTAGCATAAATAGAAAACCCTAGTGAAAAATGTCAAGCAATAGATTTCCTATTTTTTTTAGCATCCTTATGGTACTAGGATTACCCCCAACAAATTTCATGAATTTTGGATTCATAAATAATTTATAAAAATTCATACAAGGATTAACTATTTATAAAAGAAAAATATATAACTATAAATCTACACATGCACTGATCCTCAAATTTTTACCAGAGTTCATAATTTTTGGAGCACAAGAACTCTAGATATAAAATAAACAAATTTGCATGCATTCAAAAACACATTTCAAATCTCTATTTAAATCTCCCAAAATTTCTACTGCAAATGCTAGTATCATTTTTTTCATAAATACTACACTCCCTAAGGAACACTACGAAATTTAGTTCACAAATTTATGATCTACACAGCTCCACTTATAAATTTTCAAAGTTGCACATAACATAGGAAACAAATGCACTATCTTTCTGCCCTATAGTCACTGGCAACTGGGGTCCACTGGTCAGTTGACCCCACGCGTCAGCGGAACAAAGCAGGGCAGCGACACTGGAACGATGCTGTTCGGCCACGGCTCGTCGCCAGCGAGCTTCACCGGCGATGGCACCTAGTCTACGGTGACCCTCTAGACCTTGCACACACGCTAGGCTATCTAGGCGAGCGAATCACCAGCACGAAGGATGATGGTGTCGGCCATGGCGGCACGGTGGCACTACTCGACGTGTGGCGGCCGTTTCCGTCCACGGCGAAGCCAAGCGACGTGCTCTACAGAACTACGGCAACCCAGCAACTGTGACTAAGCAACCTAGACGGCGGGAGCTGCTCCGAAGAAGCACAGCCACTGCAGCGGCCATGGTGGCACTCCGGCGAGGGCGTACCCGCGATGGCGCAAAGCGAAACATGGCTCACCTAGGGCATAGATGGGGGCGTTGCAAGGTGGAAATGGTGGGGATGGTTGAGGCGGAGCTGCGAGCACGACTGATTGGCGAATGGAGTGGTGGTGAGTGTAGGTGAGCTCAGCGGAGCGTCTGTGATGATGATGGCATGGCGGACGCTTGGTGGCTGCGCTGCGGTGAAGGAGAAAGCCAGAAAAGTGAAATGGGAAGCGCAGGGCGATGCGGGCGAGTGTGGGGGTGTTGAAGGCGCTCACTGGCCCGACATGGCCTGGCTGGGTAGAGCAGAGGCAACATGCGACCTCTTCTCCTCCATGCGGTGGCCATGGCCTAAAGGTGGTCGGCCATTGAATTGCCCGATTCAGTCGGTTCGGAGTCCGCGAAGAAGCCTAACAGCGCGTTTTTGCGAAGCTCGATCTTCCAATACGTGAAGAATTAGCGCGCATAATCTAAACCGAAATTGTAGACCTATGTTCCAGCTCAAATTTCTATTCAAGGATCCAGTGCTAATTCACAACCAGTGCCAAGAAAAATCCATCCAAAATCGAGCTTGTCAGCTGTCAACCGAATTTGCTAAGTGTTGAAATCAGTGCTTTGATGATTTTTGTGATCCAAATTCAATCATGTTAGAAGCTAAATCAGTCAATGACCTAAAAATAAAAGTTGTTCCCCTTGCCAAACACTACAACTTTGCTTTAGTGACCTTATCCATGCAAGGTCTCTAGCACCTAGTTCAAACTTGGTCAAACATGTCACATTTAAATGATGATACACTTCAAAGCATGGCTTAATGACCTAATTACCCCTAACCATGAATATCAAAGTTGTTCATAATGATACTCTAAACATGTTTAAGCAATTTGCAAGGTCATTCAATCATTTCATGTAGTGGTCACTCATAGAGCTAGTTAATGTAATCACATGAAAGCTTAAGTGCTGGTTCTTGAAAGGTGACCATGAAAAAAGTCCTATTTGCTAACCTAGGTGTTGCTACATGTTTGTATGACTCACATCCACCAAGTACATGTGTACACTTATGATCATATGCATATACACATGGAGACATGAAATAATGAGAAAAGTTGCATATGTTCAAGAAACATGCGATAACAAGCAAACGTTGTAGATGTTTCAATCAAATGTTTCAATTGTAAATGCTTGTTTATGAATGCTTGATGATCATGCTCATGTTATGCAAGTCAAGTTATGCAAGGCTAACACCCAAGGTGTTACAGTGTGGACTCTTGAAGAGCGTCCAAAAGGTGCAAGAGTCATTGGAACAAAGTGGGTATTCCGAAATAAGCAAGATGATCAAGGTGTTATTGTGAGGAACAAGGCAAGACTAGTTGCAAAGGGGTTCTCTCAAGTTGAAGGTTTGGATTTTGGAGATACCTTTGCACCGGTTGCAAGATTGGAAGCCATTCGTATCCTCCTTGCATATGCATCACATCATGAGATGAAATTATATCAAATGGATATAAAAAGTGCATTTTTAAATGGCTTTATTAATAAACTAGTCTATGTTGATCAACCTCCTAGGTTTGAAGACTCTAGATATCCTAATCATGTTTATAAGTTGTCCAAGGCATTATATGGGCTTAAGCAAGCCCTAAGAGCTTGGTATGAGCGCCTTCGGGACTTCCTCATTGAGAAGGGCTTCACCATTGGGAAGGTGGATACCACACTATTCACCAAGAAGCTTGATGGTCATATCTTCATTTGTTAAGTATATGTTGATGATATCATCTTTGGATCATCAAATAAAGACTCTTGCAAAGAATTTGGTGAAGTGATGTTGAAGGAGTTCAAGATGTCCATGATTGGTGAGCTTACATTCTTTTTTGGTTTTCAAGTCAAGCAAATGAGAGAAGGGATCTTTATCTCTCAAGAGAAATATACAAAAGATCTTCTCAAGAGATTCAAGATGGATGAATGTAAGTCAATCAAGACACCAATGCCAACTAATGGACATCTCGACCTAGATGAGAGAGGTAACATGGTTGATAAAACTCTCTACCGCTCTATGATTGGTAGCTTGTTATATTTAACTGCATCTAGGCCCGACATCATGTTTAGTGTCTGTATGTGTGCTAGATTTCAAGCTAAACCTAAGGAATCACATTTAATTGCCGTAAAAAGAATCCTTAGGTATCTTAAGCACACACCAAGCATTGGCCTTTGGTATCCCAAAGGAGCTAGATTTGAATTAATTGGCTATTCCGATTCAGATTATGCCGGATGCAAAGTTGATAGAAAAAGCACATCCGGAGGGTGCCATTTGCTTGGTAGATCACTTGTATCTTGGTCCTCTAAGAAATAAAATAGTGTGGCCTTGTCCACCACTAAAGCGGAATACATTGTCGTGGGTGCTTGTTGTGCACAAATACTTTATATGAAACAAACTTTGCTAGACTATGGTGTAGCTCTAGATAAAGTACCTCTTTTGTGCGACAATGAAAGTGCGGTAAAACTTGCAAATAATCCGGTTCAACACTCTTGCACCAAGCACATAGATGTCCACCATCACTTTCTTAGAGATCATGTTGCTAAAAATGATATATCACTAGAAGGTGTAAGGACCGAGGATCAATTGGCGGATATCTTCACTAAACCGCTAGATGAGGCAACATTTTGTAGATTGCGGAATGAACTAAATGTGCTTGATTTTAGTAACTTCACTAAAAATTGAGCTTGTGTTGTCCCTTGCATTGCATTGTAATATACAACATGTTTAATGCTTTATAATGCATATAGGGCTTGTCTAACATAGTTAAGATAACCGCCGAAAAGCATGTGAAGAAGCTTAACCTTGGATCAAACTTGACAAGCAACTAGATTTACATTCAAGTATTGCATATGCATGAATGTTGTTTTGGCGTTTGTCTTCAAATCGCCCTCTTTTCACCTATTTTCTTAAAAAGATTATAGCCTAAGGCAAAATATTTTGAAAAACTTAAGGGTTTGAGAGAGGTCACTCACATCAGTCCCAATTGATGTTTATTTGGATCTTATTGGAGTTGGGACTTGATTGGGAACAGGCAGCGCTAAGGACTTTGAGGATTTGCTAAAGAAGGAGTGACCAGACGCTGCACCAGACTCTGATGTCAAGCGTCCGGTCAGTTCACAGGAGGTGAACCTACTACCGAAGCAGTGACCGAATGCTGAAACAGTGTTTTCCCAGCGTCCGGCCAGGAGGAGCTTCAGCGTCCGGTTGATGATGAAGACATCAAGGCTAGGTGACCGGACTTTGGTAGCGTCCGGTCGGTGTCCACTAGATGCGTCTGGTCATGATTCTAGAGGACTTGGACCTCTCTAGAATCGACTGCACGTTGGGTGGTAGCATCCGGTCAATACGAAACGTGCGTGATTCTGTCTCTTTCCTGTTTCCTTTTCTTATACGACGGGGGCACCTTATATGCTGATCACCGCCACAAGTTAACCTAATCTTCATTAGCCACTCACCCATTGTTCCCTATCCACCGAGCTCGCCTCTAGCACCGACATCGCCGCCTCCAAAGTCTCGTCGAGCCACCATGCCAGCCGTGCCCTAGCCACCGTGCCCTAGCCACCGTGCCAGCACAGCCTCACCCTTCACCGCACCGCCACATGCTACGCCCTGCTCGCTGCATAGCCACGCCGCTCCTTGTGCCACCACCCAAGCGCCTCCCTACTGCTCCGTGCACCACCTCACTATGCTCTGCCCGAGTTGTAGAGATTGACAGCAGCAGTGCCATCCACGTCCAGCACCGGTAACGCCCTGCCCTAACGCCATCGCACTTGACCTAGCTCAGCACCCACATTGCAAGCACTAACTTGAATTACATCCAGTGTCATTGATCCACCACTGCAAACCCTAGCCTCACGATTCAATGGTTCCCCACGCGTCGTCTCTTTTCTCCTCGAGTCGCCGGTTTGTCTGGTAGCAAGCCCATCATTTCAATTTCGTACCTAATTGCTTGCTTCCTAGGGTTTCGCATCTATTAGATATATCGTATTTATTTGTATATCCTCCTATTCCATCGTGCAGCGAGTTGGTGCCATTAAGATCATGTGGCAGTTGTCAGTTAACTCGGGGCCAAGCTTGCAAGTATGGATCGAGGCCAAGCCTTGGAAGCAACAGATTGATAGTTGATCTTTGTCAGCGGCAATTTTTTCTTCAGACTATCAGATGGCTCACACAAAGAATGCCGGTGGTGGTCCCGGTGATGAGGATCGGAGGCCCCTACCTCGCCAGCCTGCAGATCCTAAAGGCAAAGCGACGAAGAAGCTAGCAACTCGGAAGCACAAATATCCAAATGCAGAGATAGTAAGAGCAGCAGTAGTTGTAGAGGCCACAGAGCATGCCGAGAGAGGAGGTGCACGTAGTGGAGTTGTTATTATAGATCCGCTTCCACTAGGAGCGATGGAGGGCATCGAGCGTGTTGAGCGCCTTCATGGTGGTCCACCTGGGACCGTCATAGTTGCAGGACAGCATCATACTATTGATGAGATTCAACCTCAGGGGGAGTCACAGCAGCAGGCACCACCAGCAGAGCAGACTCAGGAGGCACAACCAGCACAGCAAACCTAAGAGGGTGAGCAGGCCAAGCAGGCCGAGGGTACAGAGCCGGCACCACAGCCACAGTTACGCCACTCTGGTCATACTCGAGTTCCCATCTCACTAAGGCCAGAGATACAATGGAGGGGTGCGCGTCCACCGCCTAGACCATAGGGTCCACCTCTAGTGACCCATCTTGACTTGAGGGCCACCACGGCCAAGCAGGTTCAGTAGCTGAGGTTTGTGGACTTTGAGGTGTGGTTTCCTCCGAGGAGGGATGACAGAGTGTCAGAGGGCTTCTACACACCGCTCCATGAGGATTTCTATAATGCATATCTGAACAGTGGAGTAGTTTTCAGATCTTAGAGGGTGTGCCACATTGACTCTATAGTTGCAGCAGCTAGAGAGCACATTTGCCCCTATCTTACATATCTGCTAGAGCTATCAGATTTGATTGGACGGACCAGATTATATGTTCCATCTTGGGTTCATCAGTTCTATGCTTCTCTCTTTATTGACCTGCATCATAACTTCATACACTTTGCATTCAGAGGCAGAGACTACCGGCTGACGAGTACTAGGGTCAGGGAGATACTAAAGCTTTAGGAGCAGCCAATCAAACTTCACGAGGTGTGCTATGGCCAGACAGCACCCCCAGATGCCCTCATGGTGGTAATGTGCCCCCTACTGACTTGGTTCGTCATTGCTTCACTGAGCCCTTTGGCGAAGGATCACGTAGGAACCCCAATGACCTAAATCCCACTGCTCGCATACTTGAGGCTGTTATGAGGAGGACACTGCTTCCCAGGATGGGATACAGAGAGGGCTTGACACGTATATAGCTGTGGCTCATCAACTCTCTGATGCAGCAGACAGTATTTGACATTTGGGATCTTCTTCTGTCTAAGATGGAAGACACTATAGCTGAGGGATTTAGAGCTCATCAACAACTGCCATATGCCCATTAGATCACCTTTCTCATTCACCGGGCAGTGACAGTTAGACCACCAGAGATGCTTGCTGAGTACAGTGGTGCTACCACAGAGTTCCCTTCTTATAACCTATCTCAGAGGATTCGCCATAGTACACCTACAGCACCAAGTCAGCCATGCCATCGTCCTAATGTGCTAGAGTTTGTAGCCTAGCAGGATGAGATCATCAGGGGTATTGCAGCTACTGAGGAGGAGCATCTTGAGGCTTAGCAGGAGAGGAGCGATCCCAGTGACAACTCAAATGATGATTACCAGCCTATTCTCAGATGCCTACGCATCAGCATGATCATGAGGTCGATAGCTCCAGTTTAGTGCCACCTGCCCCATAGACGGACCCAGCTCTTCTTGCTATACTTGAGCGGATGAGGCAGGACTAGGCTAGATAGGCTCAGGAGATAGCTGCTACGTTCGCATAGTTCCAGACTCGCCAGGACGAGTTTCAGAGATAGCAGCTAGTTATTCAGCAGCAGACACAGGCTCTATAGCAGCAGCAGCAGGCTATGCACTAGCAGTAGATCCTCATGTAGTAGCAACTTCTCGAATTCATGCAGCACGTAGTGACAGTGATTGGGGCCCCACCGCCATAGCCTTCACCCTAGCTCGTTCAGCCTACCACCACTTCCATGACTCCAGCATTACAGCCTAGTGGGCTTTAGAGTTAGGGATAGCCACCAGCATAGTATGCTTCTCCTACAGAGCAGGTGTCCTAGTGGTTTGCTACGTCAGTGCCAGCCCCGTAGTTCACACCATTTCGTATGGGTTTCACACCGACTGAGACGTCATCGCTACTAGAGCCAAAGACCATAGTGTCTAGGAGACTTGGTGCTTCCTTCAGTGAGTTGATATGGTAGCCCACTCCTCCATACCTGCATGTTCTAGGTCCTTCTATGGCTACACCTATCACAACGACAATAGAGACGCTCGCCTCCTAAGTGGCATCATCAAAGCCGGCTGCTTCAGTTATACTAGCTTAGCCTATAGCAGCACCAGTTCCTGATCCAACCCAGACTACTACAGCATCACTTCTAGCTATAGAAGGTTAGATTGCTCAGAGCTTAGGGTCAGATGATGATGGCACTTAGTTTCAGCTTGCTCCTCGTACTTCAGCGCCCGGCTCGTCTGCTGCAGCCCCGCCGATCGACCCTTAGGTTTTGGTGTTTGACGCCAAAGGGGGAGAGGGTTTGAGTATGATAGTCTTAGGGGGAGCAACTATTTAGGGGGAGCTTAGTTATTATATTAGCATATATATTACATTTGGAGTTTTTATGTGTGATACACTGTTATGCATTCATCGTGTGTTTACTTTCATGCATTGAACTATATATGTGTGATAGTGATATCTACGTGATCGTGATATATGACATGTGTGCTCTCTACTTTAAATTATTTAAATGTCATATCACTTGTGCAATGCTCATTTGCCTTGGCTTTTGCGTTTTACTCCAATGCAAATGAGCTTTATTACTTGTACTCATGCTTAATTCATATCTTTTCTGTACATCATGTTGGCTTGGTCCATATAAGCTTGCCTAACTTTTTTGTTCTTATTGACAAAAGCTTATATGATCCAAGCATGTTGAAAACCTCAACTCTTTCACATACTCGAGGTGGTATTGTCATCAATCACCAAAAAGGGGGAGATTGAAAGCATCTAGGCCCCTAGTTGGGTTTTGGTGATTAATGACAATACAAGATTACTATGACTAACGTGTGTTTTGCAGAGGCAATTAAGTTAGGTCATGGTAATGGAGATCGATTGGGCAATTGAGGTTGTCATGCCCCTACGATGGAAATCGTTTTGGTTTTCAAAGGTTGGACGACAAGGTTAAGGATAGACTAGTTCTAAGTGTCGATTGGAGTTGGAGAGACACTTAGAGTAGTTTAGGACTTTGTTTTTCCTTTGGCCGTACTATTAAGGGGGGTATGGATGGGTAGCTTGACCTAGGTGAGTCTAGTGAGTTAGGTGTGGTGCACACTTGTTAAAACTAGCACTAGGTAGCTCCAAAATAGTCCTTAGATCCAATGGAGCAAACTTCATTCACATATGATCGAGAGTTGGAAGTGAATGGAGGGTCAAATACTGACCGGACGCTATCTCTGGTTTGACCGAACACTGGCTTAGGGTCCGGTTAGTTCATTTGACCAAGGTGATTGTGTCTTGTTTGATCGAACGCTGAGAGGTCAAGTGACCGGATGCTGAGAGGCAGCGTCCAGTCGACTCTAGTAAGGTTCTAGAGAGGGAAAATCATGACCGGATATGTCCGGTCACACTATAAACACTAGAGTTTGGGGTATACTGACCGAAGCGTTTGGTCACCCCATAGAGGCACATAACGGTTCGTTTTTTAGCCCATGTTATAAATAGAGCCTCCACTCATGTGTGGGGTACTTTTGCTCATTTCAACAGCTGAGAAACACCTTAGAGAGTGCTAAAGAGAGCCCTCATTAGTGAAGATCAAGAGTAGCAAAGTGTGCATCCACCTTCTCATTAGACTTGTCGTGGTCAAGTGAGAGTTCATGCTTGTTACTCTTGGTGATCGCCATCACCTAGATGGCTTGGTGGTGATTGGGAGCTTGGTGATCATCCAGAGAGCTTGTGGATGACCCAACTCACATTGTGAGCGGTTGTGGGTGATTCACCGCGATGGAGTGTCGAAGAATCAACCCGTAGAGAGCACTTGATCCTTGCATGGATCAAGGGGGAGCTACACCCTTGTGCGGGTGCTCCAACGAGGACTAGTGTGGAGTGGCGACTCTCCGATACCTTGGCAAAACATCGCCGCGTTCCTCTTTCTCCATTTACTTTGAGCATTTACTTTGAGCAATTCAATACTTGTCTTCACATTCATAGAATTGCCATGCTAGAGTAGGATTGGAATTTAGGTTGCAAGTCTTTTGTGCGGTAGAACACTTAGAAACACTTTCTAGGCACAAGGGGTTAATTGGGCAAACCGTAGGATTTAATTATTGCAAAGAAATTTAGAATTAGCCCAATTCACCCCCCCCCCTCTTGGGCATCTTGATCCTTTCAATGCTATCATGAGGTATAATCATGTGGAGTAATGAATCTAGACCGGGCGGACTTGGTGCATGAGAGCCGCAAGACAAGGATGTCTTGTGAGCAGGTTTTTTCCGCCTGCGTCAATTAAGAACCGTCCGTTGTTGAATTGCATGAGGTGAGACTTTGTAGTACTAGCCACATACTCCAGTAAGCCTTCACTTGGCTATTCTATTACGAGAATAGCTACTCGCGCACTAGGAGTGAAGAGATGGCGAGAGTAGCGTGTACCCACATGGCAATGGGCTGGATTGGTGGAGTACTGTATTCTCGGGTGGCGCGGACCCATTCTTGTTTTAGAGGATCTGAGGGTAGGTTGTTATATGTAGGTCAGGGACCTGCATATGTCGTGTGGTTGGGAATCCCCAGCTAGGTTATACTCGGTTCGAATCATCGTTGCTCCTCGGTTATGGAGACTCAACTCACTGTTCATGATCTCAATATGAATTTGATATGAAGTTCATGATCTCAATATGGATCATGGCAGATGCATATATGATCTTGATGAGGGTTATATGTTGAAAGAAAGAATCTTGTTAGAGAGCTTTTACGCAAAAGAACTTCGATTCTTGCTAAAGCCTTACCTTGAATCCCTGAGCCTGCATTCCTGAGTCTTATCTATTGTTACTTTGGTTAAGTCTTGTTGAGTACTTTTATACTCAGGGTTCGTTAAACCCTTGTTGCAGGTGAGCCTCATGCGTAGGTCTGCTTTGGACCATGCTGCATGACGGTTTTTCAAATCAAAGATGACAAGTAAATGTGTGGCCCATGGGCAGGGCACTTTAATTATGTGTTTTGTTTTATAGGCTACTCCACTACTATGGTTTGTAATAATAATCGTACTTGGTTTGTGAAACAACTATTTTGTAACTAAGTTATTGTAAGACTTCCGCTATTTCACTCTGATGTAAATTAATGAATAAACTATTGTAATACTGCAATGAATCTGTAATGGATCCTGCTCAGAAAATCGTGGATGATTCAGGGTTCCCGAGGACACTCGACATGCTTCTTAAGTTACCAGGAATATATGCATAGTCGTCAGAGGTCATTGGACAATGACATGTGCATGTGGGCCCTATAATTTAGGAGGTTCTGCCACACAGTGGGAGGCCCCATGCAGGTTATGTGACTCCGTCATGAACGACGGACCCGGATTCCACTTGGATATATCCGATAAGAGCTCCCCAAACTCATCACTCGAGCCACTGAGGTAACTTTACCAACCCCCATTCTACTTTTTTAGTGCATGATCATTCATTTATTCATTCCCATGCATGCTTTCATACATTCATTTATACATTCATCCATACATTCATCCCATACATCCAAGCATCGCATATGCAATTATTGCATCACAACGCTTCGCGTTGCGTCATAAAGCGGTAGTCGTCTCATTCGATATGAGCGGTGATCGACTGAGGTTCAAAGGCTGGCCCACGAAGGGCTCGAAGCCACCTCACATCAAATAGAGCCAAGGGAGAAAATATAGATGAGCCCTAGTGGCCTTTGCTCGACCCACTCAGAAGCGGACAAGGTCATCTAGACCTTCTCATTCGATCCTAACCTCTAGCCATGCCCACAGAATCTCCATCGAGGGGAGGCCAACGGGCCACCTGAGTCGATCTCCAAAACAACTCGGGCATCTATTGGAAGGCGGGTTAAGGAGCAGTGGAATACCATGTGAGGGCTATGCCAACCCCATCACGAACGATAGACCCGGATTCCACTCGGACATGCCCATTAGCGAGCTCGCCGAGCGCGACACTTGAGCCATCGAGGCAAAGTGTTGTTAGCTCAGCCCCTCCGGTTGCGGAAAACACAGACGGGGTGGCGCATAAAACTCAGCCAACCCCTACCAAGCCCAATGGGGCTTAGGGGCTCAAGCCGCCCGACCAAGGTTCGAAGGCCGGCCCACAAAGGGCTCAAGGCCACCTCGCATCAAACAGATCTAGGGGAGAAAACGCATATGAGCCCCAATGGCCTTTGCCCGACCCACTCAGAAGCGAACAAGGTCATCTCGGACATGCCCGTTAGCAAGCTCACCGAGCGCGTCACTCGAGCCATCGAGGCAAGTGACGTTAGCTCAACCCCTATTGATGAGGACATCACTCCTTTGGATGTACCAGCTGATCCTCCAACCGTCATGCAAGGTCCAATGACCCGGGGTCGAATGCGTCAACTCAATTTACAGGTGAGCTCGTTCTTAAGCAATCCTTTTCATAATTTTGAGAATAGACTACTACCTAATGATGTTATCTTGCTTAGGAACATTGAAGAGGGTCAAGAGGGACTAAGAGGACGTGGAGGAGGTGATGATGACCAGCAAGGACGTCCAACACAAGCCGGAGGCCCAGTCCAACACGAATTCGAGCCTGCCTCGGCCTCCAGGACCAGTCTGCCTTAAACTGGTCACCTAGGATGCATCCGGACTCTGTTTTCGATGATCCATATATGGATGGAAAGCTAATTTGATAAGGAAGCTAATCCAAGTGGTTTCACATCAAAATCTATTCGGAATCAATGGGAATCATCGAAACAAGTCAGCATCCAGAATCTGTCAGGGTGCTGCAACACCGTCTTTTGGTCTGTTGGACCATGTATCAAGTTTGGGCCCATTAGGGGCGCGTCCAGGGTTCTTGCATGACCCTAGAGTCTTCATAAATAGCCGCCGCCCCTCCATTAGGGTTAGGTTTTGCTTAGATTATTCTGTCAAGAAATAGTTTCGCCATTCTACGGTTTATGAGACCCCAACTCGTGAGATTAATCTTTCATCTGCAATTTGGTTGTGTTCTTTCTTGTTCTTACTTGTGTTCTTCATTGCGCAGGCAGGGATTAGCCTTCTTGGCGAGGTCAACCTAGTCCATGACTTGGTTGATAACCAGAGGAGCTATGGTGCTAAGATTGCAGGGTTCGATCTGAAGCCGGATCGGTGTGTCATTCTCTGCCACAGCGATAGTTACCATCACCTGACGGAAGATCGGGATCCCCGTCTACATTACCTATGGTTGCACAAACCACGGATGGGGTAATGATCACAAAGACGAGCTGACCCTCGACCGGACCCCCGCTACGTGCAGGGGCAAAGAGACCGAATGCACGATCGTAGAACGATGGCTCAGATCCTAGCGATGGGATATGTGCAAAAAACTAAGGATAATGTTTCTAAAACAAGAGACGCTTCTCCTACTAGTTTCGCTATCGTCTCTCTCGATCTTTAGTGAAACCCGACCCTAGCACCGGCAAGGGGTCAATCCTCACTCGAGGGCTGATAAGGGTATATATATACCCTTTCTGAAATAGTCACCGTGCCCGATCCCTTCCCCACGTTAAAAACCAAGAGGCAAGGTTTGCGGAAACGAACGACTGAGTAAGGCTGGTCGGACTATAAGAAACCTACGCCCTAGCGGCTATGGCACTCTTGCTTACCAGCGAAATCAGAGTTTCTCGCCCACACCTCGAGCTCTACGGTCTTAACAATAGGAAGGGTCAGAACGCATTAACCCATTTTTAAACACAAAAAAGGAAGAAAGAACAAATTTGTTCAAATGAAATAACAAGTTTATTTAAACAAAGCATAAGGGTCAAAACTTGTCTGCTTATTACAAGAATGACCGCCCAATCAATTTAACTAACTAGCCCCTCCAGGAGAGAACTATGCCTTCTATCCTATCCGCTAGGTCCTGCGAAAGGGGAGTCACTGCCATTTCCATCTCCTCTAGCTCGTGGACTTCATAACCAGGCATGTAACCATGGCTCATAGCCTCCAGATCGATGCTATCCCCATAATGAGAACGACCAATCATGAAGGACTGATTAACCCTAGCGCGAAGGGCATTCCTCTTGAGCTAGCACACCCGGGCCATGATCTCGACGGCACGAGCCACGAGTGAGCTGGTCCCCTCCGACAGCACCACCTCAAGGTCACCACAAACCACTTTGAGGGCGGTGCTCAGGATACCAAACTTGTCACTCTTCACCTAAAAGTTTTCTCCGTTCCTCAGCGAGATCCACAGCCAGCCCGATAGAAATGCTCTCAGCCTCCAGCTTCTAGATCATCTCCCTTTCGAGCTTGACCTGGAGGGAGCTGACTTTTTTGCTGGATGTTGTCGTGCTCTTGGCTGGCCAAGTCACTCTCTCGGAAACCCTAGTCGCACTCCTGGCGAGCCACGCTGTGTTTTGAGCAGAGCCAAGGGACCGCCATGGCATCTAGGCTCACCCTTTTCTCTAGGGCTGTGAGCTTCTCCTCAGCCCCTAGCCTTAGATCCCTTTCTTTCTCAACCTCGCTCAGAAGGTCAAGGATCCATTGGTGGGTTTTGACATCCTTCTAGAGCAACTCATCCCGCTCCTTCCTGACCCTGGCGGCTTCTTCATCATCCTTCCATGACCTCATCAACATCCCGACAGGCCTTGTCCACCCACAACCAAAGATTGGCTGCCTCCTCAGCAAGGGAGTCAGCTCGACCACCCTCTGTTGGGCGGTGATGAGCTGAGCTATTACCTCCCCGTGTAGTCATGCCTCCTCGACTAGGTGGTCCAAGGTTTCCTTCTATTGACGAAGGAACCAAGATTTCCCCTAGCAATGAGCTATAAGGGACTGCAGGGAGACGATGGTCAGGATACAAAAAGTATATAGAGGAAGAAAAAGGCAAGAAGTAGGACCAAACCATACCCAGCTAGAGGGAACAACAACATCACGCAATGCACCCGTGGCATGGTCCAGGGCCTCAAGCACGGACGCAATCCCTACGTCGAGGCTCTCCCACTCTATGCTCTCTGCAACGTCATCAAGGGTAAAAAGCAATGATGTTGAATCCTATGGATCCATCCACTAGAGCAGGGGCTCACCCCATGCGGGCAAGCCGCTACCCATCGATGTTAGGGTCAGGGATGACTCCCCATTGGCCCTAAGCACCGCCGACCCCTCTCGTCATGATGTTCACACCGGGACCCCCCCCTTCGGTGATGGAAGGGGCCAACGATGCGGGCGCAAACCTCTCTCCAAGCACCATGACTCTTGGAGACCCCTCGGCCATGTCCCCCTCCGTTCGGCCCATGCTAGGCATCGTCGCTAGGGCCGCTGATGGCATGGGTCATGCTAATGCCTCGAGCAACGCTGTGGTCATGCCCAGCCGTGACCCATCTATCATGGCCACCGCCACCACCACCTACATCGGTGGGGTCACGACCGGTTGCATCGTGCCCACCACAGTTGGCGCCATGAGCGAGGTCGGTAGCCCCGTCCGCCCCGCCATCGGCAGCAGTATCATGGCCATCACCGGCTGCTCCACAATGTCCAAAGGTGACCCTTGAATGCCCACATCTACCTGCCCACCGAGGGCATAGGCGCCACCATGAGCGGTGCTCGACCGGCTGGTGATGCGGTCACACTGGTGCCGCTCCTGCCCGAAACAGACACGACACTAGCCGATGGCCGCCACCCTGATTAGAGGGCGATGCTCTTTTTCAGAGCCAGCACCAAGGGATTCCACTGCCGATCGACGCTGCAAAGGACGAAAAACACAAGTCATAATGAAATCTAACTAAAATAGGAAAAAAATAGAGGAATCGATAACTCACCTCGGCGCCGTCGGGCGGCAGATGCGTTTGGGGGATGAACCCCCCACCCCTTGCTCTGCCTCATTGGAATGAGGCCGCTTAGAGCCTACCCCTTGCTCCTGGGCAGAGGGGCTCACCCTAGGCAGCTCATGGGGCACATTGGTAGAACATCCCTCTCCCCTTGGCTCTTGGGGCGTGATGGCAGGGCCACCCGCCTCCATTGGCACCTCAAGCGTGACGGTAGAGCCATCCGCCTCTGTTGGCTCCTGGGGCAGGCCAATGGTACATCTTGCCTCCGCCAGCTTCCTAGACATACCCTCCCCTCCATGGGATGGAAAGGGTCTCGATGCCTACAAGGACAAACCGAGGCCTATCAGCGCATCCTCATTCCGTAGGTTGTCCCGCTCGATATCATCAACTACCATTTCTTCTTCCTCCATCACCTCGTCGTCATCACCATCATCATCGTCATCATCATTGTCGGTGTCCTCCCCTTGTTCCCACGCCCATAGCTTCTGCTGCTGCTTCCTCTTCTTGTACTACTTCGCCTTCCTCAACCGCTCGCCCTCGGCGCAATTCACCACCCTCATGGTCAAATTGAAGGGACCATGACGCCTAAGAGGGGGGGGGGTGAATTAGGCAACTTAAAAATTCAAACTCTAAACTATGGTCTCTTTTTCTAACCTTAGCAAAACCTATGCAAAAGATAAACTATCTAAATGTGCAACTATGGTTTTGCTAGTGTGTTGCTATCTCTACCGCAAATGTAGTAAAGTAATCAATGTAAATGCGGAAGCTAAAGAGCAAGGTAGAGATATGCAAACTCTCGTCGATGACTTCGGTATTTTTACCGAGGTATCGAGAAGCGTGCAAGCTTTCCCCTAGTCCTCGTTGGAGCCCCTCACAAGGAATCCCTTGCAAGGGCCAAGCTCCCGGTCGGGTAACTCCATGGATAGCCTCGGGCCTTCCCCACGCGCAAGTGGGTCTCCGACATGCCTTTTGGCAAGCCTCTCCTGAATGCTCCCCGCCGTCTTCACTATCAAGCTTCCGGCCGAAACGCCGTGGGCCTTGTTCCCTCCAATACACGGTGGTGGCCACACCACAAATGCAGTTGGTGTGATCTCGCAAGACTTCAAGCCCCTCCAATGTACAACAATGGTGCTCGCAAGCATCGGGTGGTAAGAGGTATGCAAACCTCACTAAACACTAGGCCTAAACCTAGAGCAAGCGCATAAGCGGTGGTCTAATCAACCTAAGCACTTTGCAAAGCACCTACGCTAATCACTTGATGAAACACTAAGCACTATGCAAGTGGAGATCACTAAAATGGTGTATCAATACCCTTGGTATGTTTCCTCAGCTCCACACTTCTTAAATGGCCGGTTGGGGGTTGTATTTATAAGCCCCACTGAGAAAGTAGCCGTTGGGGTCGAATTCCCGCAAAACTGCTACTGACTGGATGTTGAATCGTCCTGACCAGATGTGTCCAGTCGTCCCGATCGTTGAGCCAGCAATATACTGATAGGACGCTAGCTAGCGTCCGGTTGCCTACCATCGGACATGTTCGGTCGTAGATTTGCCGCTCTAGAACCTTACTGTACTCGATTAGACGTTGCTATTCTACGTCTGGTCGGTTGCTGCTAGTGTCTGGTATAGTGTTTGGTCCAGTGTCTGGTCGCCTGTCTACCGAGTCCTCTGCCCAACGTCCCGTCTAGCGTTCGGTCACCTCTACGAGCTCATTTCTTCATGATCTTGCGTACAGCTTAGTTCCAATCTTCATGCTTGGACTTTACTTGATCTCTTGGGTCTTCTCTTGTGCTCTTAAGGTCTTGCTTGAGGTGTTGATCATCGAATCATCATGTCACCTTCATCTAAGTTATGTCTTGCACCCTATTGAACTAAAAAACAAACACTTACAAATTTATTAGTCCAATTTGGTTGTGTTAGTCATCAAACACCAAAATCCAAAGTAAATGGGCCAAGGGTCCATTTTCCTTACACGAATCCCTCGGCAGCGGAGCTGAGTGATCCATGAGGATAAGGTCCCTCAGCTGGTCCCGCCCCTCTCAAAGTTAGTCCCAAGGGATTGGGAAATCAATTGAAGAGAAGGCAGGAGAAAGGGAAACTTATGAAGACGACATAGCCTGGCTCCGGCTGCATCGGAGGAAGCCTTGCCATCGGGTAGATGAAGTCGAGGGCGGCACCCACATCGTCCCGCAAAGGCTCCATTGTCTCCTTGATGCGTTGTGCAATCTCGAAGTTGGGGAGTGTTCCCTCAACGAGCGTCGTTCCATCGAACAACACCTCGGGCGCCATCATGTATAGCGGGAGCGCACGCATCATCAATGGTGGAACACTCCTCGCATGGTAGGCAATGATGACGCCAGACCCTTTCAGGCCGTTCTCCTTCAGGATGTGGATGGCGGCGATGTGGTGTTGGATCTTCTTCTTGTCCTCCTCTAGGACGCACCACTTCCTCCACTACTCTAGGGCCTCTTCGATCAGGTGCCCGGTGAACTCCGACAGAGCGGCAGCGGCGTCATTCTTGAGGTAGAACCATTGTGAGTGCCACCCCTTGTTGGACATCGAGAGCTGCATGGACGGGTACTCGCCGACCAGATGTTCTGAAGTTGGATGCCAGTGCACCCCATCGACATGTGCAGCTCCTACCTGCTACCCTTCTCCCTCTTCATCTAGAGGCTAACGGCGAAGAAATATCTCCACAAGTCAAAGCAGGGGCTGATCCCTAGGAATCCTTTGCACAGCGCAATGAATGCCACCATGTGCTGGATCCCATTGGGGTTGAGATGCTATAGCTCAATCTTATAAAAGTGCAGAAGCCCCTAGAGGAATTTGTGGGCGGGGGCCGCAAGCCCACGCTCATGGAAATCAGCAAATGACACCACATAGCTATCAGGCGGCGACGGCAAACCCTCATCGCCGGGCAGTGTCGACGAAATATGGTCGGCAGTCCATATAGGGGTTTGCCATGATGGTAGATTGTCGGTAGATGGTGCGTGTAATCAGGAACCAGATGGTTACAGAGGCACAAGACACAAGATTTATATAGGTTCGGCCGCCATGTTGGCGTAATACCTACGTCCTACGTCTCATTATTCTGTATTGATTGAGGTGAGATCTGTTATGATCTGTATAATCTAGATGATCTGTCCTCTAGGTGGACCCTTTCCCCTCCTTATATACTCTGAAGGGACAAGGTTACAAGTAAAGTATCCAATTTGGTACAATTACAATATAGCGTGTTCCGCATGCTTCATCTTGTGGACTAGGCCACCTTCGGTGGTGCGGCCCATGTATACCCATGAGGGTATAGGGGGTCTATTCCCCTATAGCTAGTCCCCGAGTGCCTTGTACCCTTCGAGTAGCGTCGTCTTGAGCTTGCCAGAAGGATGTAAGGGGCTCAAGATAAAATTTGAAAAATATTTCCCCCAAAGTGTGCCCACTTTGACTCTGAGTCGAGAAGAGACACCGTCGTCCTTGTAGAATCAGAGGCGTTTGATCCATCAGATCGAGCACATTCACCGTAAGGTGAAGTGTGCCCACTTAGTCCCTAAACCTGGTAGTAGGTGACGTAGGCATGTGGTGCCAGGGTCTAAAAAGAATTCCCAGTTAAGTTGAGAATCCAATCGTCATACAGGCGATACAAGATGCACCGGTAGGTGCATCATACCGATATAGTCCCCGAGCTTGCTGGAAGGCGAGGTATGAGCCTTGTAGCAAGGTCTAAACGAGAAAGAATATCCCAACTATATGCGAGTCGCCAGTCACATGTAGTTGAGACGCAAAGTCCCCGAGCTATGGTCGGAGAGTTGTTGAGGCAGTCCTCGAGTACAGGTCGAGGGGCAAGCGGCAGAGTCCACGAGCTGTGGTCGAAGAGTTGTCGAGGCAGTCCCCAAGCACGAGTTGAGGGCGAGCGGCAAAGTCCCCGAGCTATGGTCGGAGAGTTGTCGAGGCAGTCCCTAAGCACAGGTTGAGGGGTGAGCGGCGAAGTCCCCGAGCGTAGCTCGAGATCCCTGCAATATAAATACATAGAATAGTAGTATATGATGTATAAAATAATATTTTAAGGAGAAAAATCAACAGTGAAGAAATAGCGTATGACGCTCAGCAGTCATTTGCAAATGAGCATGATGTGATAAAGCAGTTGGTGCTTTGTAAACATCAGTGTAAATATGAAGTTTGTGTTTATACTTAATATAAACCGCCCGACCAGTTAGTATGTAGCTGAGTCTCCAGCCCTAGCTAGCCCATGAACCATAACGCGGGGCGCGGAGCTCGTGCACATGTAGGAAGAACAAAGCGTCTCTAAGGAGCCGCTGCCGACCACCCATAACGCAGAGGGCAGACGCTCGTGCACATGTAGGGAGGAGCCAGAGACAAGGCCATTTCTGGAGACATCGAGCGTCAACATGACTGGTCAAGGATTTGCATTAAGTATAGCTGTATGTTATCTTTAAGATGGTATACATGGACAAGCGTTATTTGAAGAATAATCATGACGAGGACGTTGTGGAGAAATGTCATAATGAAAATTGTGTTAAATATAAATACTAGAAGTGTACTTATCTTTGATAGAAATCTGGTCGGTGGCGATGAAGTTGTCCGGTCCTCGAGCTTTTTGGCCTGTTGTGGCAGTGGTCGCGGTTGTCATAGCGCCGTTCTTCGCGGCGATCATCATTGCAACATGGTCTGGTGGTCGAGGTGGTCGGAGCTCGGTGGAGCCACTTGGGACGTGGTCGACGTGGTCTGGTGGTCGAGGTGGTCGGAGCTCAGCGGAGCCACTCGGGACGTGGTCTGGTGGTCGAGGTGGTCGGAGCTCGGCGGAGCCGCTCAGGACATGGTCTGGTGGTCGAGGTGGTCGGAGCTCGGTGGAGCCGCTCGAGACATGGTCGAGGTGGTCGAAGCTCGGCAGAGCCAATCGGGACGTGGTCTGGTGGTCAAGGTGGTCGGAGCTCGGCGGAGCCGCTCGGGACGTGGTCGACGTGGTCTATGGTCGACGTGGCTCGCTAGACAGCTTGGTCAGCTCACTTGAAGGCTCGTCGAGACTTGCCAGACAGCTCGGATGGTTTGCTTGATGGATCGGCGTGGTCAGACAGCCACTTCCTTCCATGTAGATGTATATACGTCTATACAAGCTACATATGTTGTTGGCTTTTGCATGGCTTCCCTAGATCATGCATGTCTTCTATTGATCGAGTCTTCACTCCTGAGGCTATCAGACACCAGGGCATCATGCATGTAGGCATGCAGTGTGGCTCGATTGGATCTTTTCGTGTGACGACCGCAAGTGTTGTCGGAGTCCTAACAAAATAATCATACGCACATGTAGATATCTAGACATGTATATCATAGAATATTAATTTAAAGATTAAATAATTGACTTAGCTTATGTGAAGTCAAGGCATCGCCTGATCAACGCTGATGGAGAATCTCTCCATGGATGCATGCGTATATGCACCAGCCAATCAAATATCTTTGATGAATTAAATCTGACTTGCATATGTATGCGTGTGTACACGTGCATGCAGCAGCTAGCCATCTGATGGATCATGAACATGGTCGTGGTCGTGCTTGCTTGACGCGACACCGATGCTTGTATGTCTTGATCATCGGACTTTGATCTAGTTCGATGCTAGACCAAAACTCACGGAAGTGTTTCAGAGATGAACACAGAGTTGTAGTCGACTTGTTCCCAGTCGATGACGCATTAGCCGAAGCAAGTTGCCGTGAGGTCACGTCATGTCACTGCGGACGATGTTGATGAGAAAATCGCCATCTGATTCGCTAGAAGATCAGCACGCACAACCCCTAAAGGGGTCCCCTACCTGGCACGCCACTGTCGACGAAATATGGTCGGTAGTCCATCTAGGGGTATACCCATGATGGTAGATTGTCGGTAGACGGTGCGTGTAATCAGGAACTAGATGGTTACAGAGGCACAAGACACAAGATTTATACAGGTTCGGCCATCGTGTTGGCGTAATACCTACGTCCTATGTCTTATTATTCTGTATTGATTGAGGTGAGATCTATTATGATATGTATAATCTAGATGATCTATCCTCTAGGGGGACCCTTGCCCCTCCTTATATACTCCGAAGGGACAAGGTTACAAGTAAAGTATCCAATTTGGTACAATTACAATATAGCGTGCTCCGCACGCTTCATCTTGCGAACTGGGCCACCTCCGGTGGTGCAGCCCATGTATACCCATGAGGGTATAGGGGATCTATTCCCCTACAGGCAACAACCACTCCTCAGCCAAGGTTCACACGCGGAGAAGACCACGACAGATGAGGCCCTCCATGCGTTGGAAGGTGATGTCGAAATGGCACCATGGATCCATTGGAGGTGGGAGCGGATGGATGCGAGCTCATTGGCGGCAAAGATACGGAGGCAGGAAACCTAAGCGTTGGTGGCAGCATGGCTATGGAGGCAAGGATGCAGGCATGCGTATGAAACCTTGAGGGCTAACCCTTTGGTTTTATAGGAGCGATGGGTGCGAGGAAACCAACTATCCGCCTAGATCTCCATGCCTGCCATGGGGTCACCACGTCTCATCGCGGGGTGTGCGCACACAACCTATGGTCGTCCCCTCAAAAAATGTGTTGGACGTTTGGCCTCCCCGAACGGGCCACGACCCGTCATAGGTAAGAGGGATGTGGAGCTGAAAACGCTCCTACGGCTCGTCTAAGCCTAGGAGTTCGAAGGTTGGCCCACCGACGGGTTCGACAACCGCTCTGAGCACTTTTAGAGTGAGGGGTGGAAAGGGATGGGATTGCTAGTGGCCAGTACTGGGCGCACGAGCGCTGCGGGCATCCTAGCCCACATTCAAGCCTCGGACGGATATGATCCATAGTTTTTCCTCGAAGAAAGGCAGAGAGCCCTCGGGATTGATTGAATGGACCTAAGAACTATATGGATTGACCACTGAGAATCTAGAGTCGGTCACCAGCTGACCCAAGCTGGACCCCCATGAACAGGATGCTAGGGACCCACTCGGACTAGCCCATTAACAACTCACCGAGCACCATGGCTAGTCCATAGAGGAAAATCATGGCACAGCTCAGCCCCTTCGTATTATTAGAAAAAAAAAGCTTGAGGGAAGACAATCATGAAGACGAGCTGACCCTCAACTAGCCCCCTGCTACGTGTGGGGGCTCAAGGAAAGTTGGACTCACAAGGAGACCAAATGCACGGTCATAGAACGACAGACCCCGTAGGGGTTGAAATCAGGAAAGACCTTTTCTGACCCACCAAATCTCATGGCTATACCCCCAAGAGGCACAATCATGACAAAAGGGAATCGTCGTCCCCAGGACACGTCGTGGGCGACAAGAAAAGGCCAAGGCCCTCAAAGTCCTCCCATTCAGAAAAGCCTCCAAAGGAGTATTCTACGACCGTGCAATGCAGGCTCGGGGGCTGCTGTCGGGGACCAATACTAGGGTACCCAAAGAGGAGGAGCTAATGGTCATCAACATTGATTCAACCGAGCAGTCAAGAGCACGCCTATAGCTCCAACCGACCCCTAGGTACGCGGGCTCTACCTCTCCCGACCTACGGGGGCGGGCTCCACCTCGCCCGACCTCGAGGCCGTGATCTCTGCCTCACCCGACCTCCAGGGGCGGGCTCCGCCTCACCCGACCATGAGGCCGCAATCGCCACCTCACCTGACCCTGAGGCCGCGATCTCTGCCTCGCCTGACCTCCGGGGGCGGGCTCCGCCTCGCCCGACCCCGAGGCCACGATCTCTATCTCGCTCGACCTCTGGGGGCGAACTCCGCCTCACCCGACCCCGAGGCCATGGGCTTCACCTCGTCTGACCCTGAGGACGCAATCTCCGCCTAGCCTGACCCTTGGGTTTGTGCTCTACCTCGCCCGACCCCAAGACCGCGGGCTTTGCCTCACTAGACCCCTTGGGTGCGGGCTCTGTCTCGCCCGATGGGGACCCATATCACCGCCAACTACTCTAGGTCCAAGCGTATGGGCCTAGGTCAAAACTCTGTCACCAAGGAAGAGACCGGCATGCCCTGATGTAACCCGTGGCCATGACGGGCCATACCTGAGGATTCACATCAAGAATAGCGTCAGGCATACCGGTGCTGTTCTGCCTAACCCTTGTACGAATAGTGACAGGCGCGTCAGTTCACCATGACGTCCGCCAGGACAGAGTGGAGAGCCATGACCGGCGGATGACGCTTATGTATAGCGCTAGTGACGAACAGGACCACGACGTGGAGCTGTCCCTGTTGACATCTATAGGGTCGGCGGGACCCACATGAAGGAGAAGAAGGACCCAGCAATCCTAGAGGCTTTCCTCTATCTCGTTCTTCTCTTTTTCCTCCGCTATAACCCACACTTTCCCTTGGCCTATAAAAGAGAAAGCAGGGCGCCCCATGAAGGGGATCCTGAACCGACCGACCCATCAAGATCCGATACAGATCCGCACAAGAGCACGACACGAACACACAGCTGAGCAGCGATAGAGCTCTTAGCACCCACTCACTTCTTTCACCAGAGACTTGGGATCCTTTCTCTCTCTCACCCGTTTGTAACCCCTACTATCAACTTTTGTGCTAGTAACACGAGCAGCAGCGAGGAACTGGACGTAGGGACTTTCTGTCCGAACTAGTATAAACCTCGTGTCCTCCAAGCACACCATTCGAGCCAGACACGCAATAATACAAATTTACTCATCGGTGGTAACTCGAAACACCGACAGTTTCAGTTGTCAGTTGTAACATAAACTAACATAAGTTACCTGACAAAGGTGCAAGCGAGTGGATACAATTTTTCAGCTCCTAAATTGTGGATAGCCACTTGCTACTAAGCATCTACTGGTTTGATTAATGCGATGATGTCCTTGATACACTTGTTCAGCACAATATTGTCATGAACAGATTCAACCATGCTAAAATCCGGCAGCCATCAAGTAACATGTATTTTCAAAATAATAAAAATAAGGAACAGAAATGGATTCTCTTAAATCTTAATAACACTAATCTACTAGGAGCCTTGCTCACCTCCCACGAATCAGGCTGCCGTAGTTGCCCTCTCCTCGCTCACGTGCAGGCCTCCAGAGCCGCGGTTGCCTCCTATGCAGCTGGCCATTAGAGCAGCTCTCGATGTGCTCGCGTGGGTCGCTGGAGCCGCCCTCGCCATGCTTGCGTGGGTCGCCGGAGACGCGCGTAACCTTGGAGGGGCGCCCGCCAGGGCCACCGTGGGGGCGTGCTCGCCCGCCGCCTGGGAGCTCGCCCGTCGTGGGGGCCGATCCTGCCCGCCAGGGAAGATGGGGCATCTGGATCGAGTCTCACCAAGGTCAAGTGTGTCTCATCCTCCACAGGGCTATGGTCCGCAACTGCCGTCTCGCTACAAAGACGAAGGTGGAGGCAACACCCTAGGGTTCGGGGAGGTGAGTTAGGGAAGGGATCTGGAGGGACGCTGGGTGCGGGGAGAGCATAGGGCCGCCGGATGGTGCGATAAGCGATGGGGCGGGCGGCACATCGAGGCGGAGCGAGGCAGGGGCAGGTCGGTGGCGTACTGGGTGGACGCCGCCGCGAGGAGCAAGACAGATAGCCTCAGCTTCTGTTTTTTTTATTGACGAGGGTCGAGGGCCAAGCGGCCGAGTGAGGAGGCGCGTGTGGAGAGAGGGCATGGGTCCACATGTCGGCGCCAAAAATTTTACAGTGAGGTGTGAGGTGGCGGTAGACTGGTCCTGGTGACTCTTTTTAGGAGCAGAGACAGAGATGTCTCGTGAGAATATGACTGAGGTGATCTCTCCTCAGCATGTAATTGGTGTCTCGGTGAGAATCAAACTCTTGGCCTGTTCGCTGGTTGGTTTCTGAGCTGGTTTGGGTTGGCTGGTGCTGGTTTGTTGTGAGAGGAAAACACTGTTGGCTGACTGATTTGAACTGGCTGAAACCAACAAGCGAACAGGCTGTATAGTCCTGGCTCGAAAACTTGGGATGCAATGCAATGCCATCTGAGCCGTTACCAAGCACGTCTGCATTTTTGTACTCTCTTCACCTGCACTTTATTTTTTTAATAGCCTGCCACGCACTGTAGCAGCGCGTGACGGTGGAATCTCGAATCTATGCCTTGTGATATCGCCGGTGAAGGCCAAAGCAGACGGCCTCTTCAGCAACTGGGGAGTCAGTCTGAAGCTCAGATTTTTTATGGCTCAGACCTTCTTTAAATTCAGGGCGGGTGTCACATGGAATATCATATTAATAAAAAAATAAATTACAGAATCCATCAGTCAGTAATTTATGGTGCGAATTTATTAAGCCTAATTAATCTATCATTAGCACATATATTATTGTAGTACCATATTGTCAAATCATGTACTAATTAAGCTTAAAAGATTCGTCTCATAAATTAGTCGTAAATTGTACAATTAGTTATTTTTTAGTATATTTAATACTCAATGCATGTGTCAAATATTCGATGGAACATGTAGTAACTTTAGAGGATGAACAAGGCCCACTCTCCGTGTCCATGCAGCTGCAAAGATGAAAGAGATCGATCTGTACTAGGAAAAAGCTTTATTGCTATCTCTAGAGATAATCCACGTTGATATAATGAAAACAAAGGACCCACAACAACCCGTTTCGCAAGCAGAGTCTCGCTAAACCTCCCCTCTTTACCCACTGCCATCACCGCCGTCTTTTGGAGAAGCACGCAACGAATACGGCCGGGGCCATCCTCGTCGTGGCACATAACGTCTGTGGCCTGGCGTGCACCTGCGACCTGACCTGCAACTCGCCGCCAAATCTAGAGAGGATACTGATATACAGCCTGTTTGTTTGGCTGTGACTTGTCGTAAACGATCGTAAATTTCTAACTAGAATAATATTTTTCTCTCACATAAACCAACCAGCAGTACTTTTTCATAAACCAGCAACGATACGAACTAGTTAACTGAACAGGCCGATAGTTGTTGCCGAATCGAGCATACGATTCATGATCGGCGTGCCAATCTGTACACATATGGCCCCCTACTACTGCTCCTCTTGCCATTGACAATTCGACATTCCTCGTCGTGCAAGTGCATGTGCAAGGACGGCTGCTGAATTCTGCAGCTATAGCTGCAGGTCGATCTCCCAAGAAGGCAAGAAACAGTACAATACGTATGTCTCGACCTTCAATCAACTAAAATAAAACAGTAAAATTCTAGGTTGGCGTCACTGTGTGAGAGACTAATATAGCCGTAGAGTGCTTGGTTTGTCGTGTTGCGGATGTACAGAGCCGATTTGGCTGGGGTTGACGATCTATTCTTTTTAATATAGAGGGTGTTTAGTTGGGTGAATTTTAGATTTGGGGTTACTGTAGCATTTTGTTTTTATTTGACAATTAGTGTTTAATCATGGTCTAATTAGGCTCAAAACATTCGTCTCACGATTTCCAACTAAACTGTGCAATTAGTTTTTTTTTGTCTACCTTTAATGCTTCATGCACGTATCACAAGATTCGACGCGATAGTTATTGTAACATTTTTTTTTTGGAATTTGGCCTGACAACTAAACACGGGCATAGCCGACAGCTCTTGTACCGGTTCGTTTAAAAAAAAGGTTGGCGTCACTGTCTGTCTGACCCTGACCCTGACCCTGTTCCTGAAAACGAGACAAGTAAAACGTGTTCCGCTGGATCGCACATTGACTTTCTTTTAAGGGGGCAGGGGCACGTAGACGTAGAAGACGATGATGACTTGTCGTCGTCTGCGGATGGATATGGAGGATTAGCTGCTCAAACACAAACAACTCCGGCCAGAGACAGCGCAATAATTCACACTTCCTTTCCTTTCCTTCGCTTTCGATTCACACTTCCTTTCCTTTCCTTCGCTTTCGGCGTGCAAATATAGGGCCCTATTCGTTTCGCCGAAAAAATAAGTTAAAATATTATTTCGGCTAATTTATTATGAGAAAAAATACTCTTTAATTAAAAAAATAAACCGAAAAAATAGATTATAAGAGAAACGAACGCATCCGTAATGCCAGTCAAATATCAGTTACCTGCAAAACTGAAACAGGCTCGGCGATCGGTGACCAGCACCCCATGTCCAGCATGCAATCAGCTGACCGATTTGCCGGTCCACACCGCACTGAAAATTAAACAAATATAAACGCGCGCCTATGATCCATCCAACATTTCTCCCAATGCCATATCTGAGCGCGTATGTACTGTATCTTTCTACGCTCCCATATTCGGAACAGCGAGAAGAGGGCGTCAGAGAGCGGAGCACACAGTGAGGCAGCACTACGGGTGGGTATGGACCTCGAAATTCCGATGTGAAAGGGAGGGTAGGCCCGGCCGCACTACACGGCCCACCTGCCGCGCCGGCTCCCTTTCCTTTCGGCGTTCACCGTTCAGAAGTGGCGCTGGCGCTGCGTGCGTGCGTGCGTACGTGCGCGGCGCAGGCCGTGTGTAGCGGGTTACCGAGCAGCAGAGGCCAGCAGCAGCCCAATCACATGCGCGCCTGCCTCCTCACTCACTGCCATGTCGCCCTTCCTCCTCTATAAATAAAGCCCACCCATAGGCTAGCTGACAATAACCTGCCATTGCCTGCGCAGCGGAGCTCGGAGCTCGCTACCACCACCTACCACGACCACACGGATTGCCTTGACTAGTTGTCGACTTCTGTCGGCCGGACGGACGGAGAGGGGGAAGAGAGCGAGCTGAGGAGATGGATGTGGAGATGAGCTGCGCAACAGCGCCGCCGGAGGAGGCGGTCTCCGTCGACTGGCGCGGCCGCCCGTGCCTGCCGCGGCGGCACGGCGGCATGCGCGCCGCCGTCTTCGTCCTAGGTGCGTGCACGAACGGCTGTTGGTGTTGGCAATCTTCGTTCATGGCACATTGGTCGCGTGGCCTGAGTCTGCTGGTTATATTGCAGGTATCCAGGCGTTTGAGATCATGGCGATCGCGGCGGTGGGGAACAACCTCATCACGTACGTGTTCGGGGAGATGCACTTCCCGCTGTCGCAGGCGGCCAACGTGGTGACCGACTTCGTCGGCACCATCTTCCTCCTCGCCCTCCTCGGGGGGTTCCTCTCCGACTCCTACCTCGGCTGCTTCTGGACCATGCTCATCTCCGGCTTCGTCGAGCTCTCGGTACGTACGTACGTTGTTCTATCTACCTCTGGGCTCTGGGCTCTGGCTGCTGCTGGGTATAGGCGTATAGTCGGTTTCACGCACCAGCCGCTTATTGCGGTAGTGGGCATGCGTCTCACGGAATTGATAGCTACACGCCGGTGGCCGCCATCACTTCCTTTTTTAGTGGTTTTGTGGCAACAAATTTGTTTTTTTTAATAAAACTTGAACGAGAATGTGCCAAGTTTCGTTGCATAAGGAAGGAGAGAATACGACTACTAATAAGCAGGCCCTGCAAGAACAAAAATGGATGTATACCAGACCAATCCAAAGGGTTATCCATCCCCTTCGTTCATTCGTTGTTGACCATTGTTCTCTCACCTAAAAAGCGAGGTTGGGTTATGGCGGATGGAGCTGAAAAGGCGCCAATCTCCATTCATGGATGGACCAGAGATTTGGTTCCCGGCCTGTCTGGTTTCCACAAGCTCTCGGGACCAGGTTGAATTCAACGCACAATGGCGAAATGGCATGTGGCCACCACTAGCAAAGCGACTCTCTCCATGTAGAAGCAAGTGGATCGAGCAACTACACGTGCGAAAGGCAACTCTTGTTGTTGGCTACTTGAAAGCACCGTGGCCACAAGCTACTTTTGCAATAGACTTTTTTTTTAATTCACTTTTCCTGATGATGAATCATTTACAGTGTACGTATGATTTACCAGGGCTTCATACTACTGTCACTGCAAGCGCACCTGCCGCAGCTGAAGCCGCCGCCGTGCAACATGGCATCCACGGACGGCAGCTGCGAGAAGGCCAGCGGCTTCAAGTCCACCGTCTTCTTCCTCGCGCTGTACCTGGTGGCGCTGGGCAGCGGCTGCCTGAAGCCCAACATGATCGCGCACGGCGCGGACCAGTTCGACGGCGCCACCCCGGGCGGCGCCCGGAGGCTGCCGACCTACTTCAACTCGGCCTACTTCAGCTTCTGCGCGGGCGAGCTGGTCGCGCTCACGGCGCTGGTCTGGGTGCAGACGCACTCCGGCATGGACGTCGGCTTCGGCGTCTCCGCGGTCGCCATGGCGGCCGGGCTCGTCTGCCTCGTGTCCGGCGCCGCCTTCTACCGGAATAAGCCTCCGCGGGGCAGCATCTTCACGCCCATTCTAAGGGTGAGTACAGTAGCAACCTGCTCTGAACTTTGAAACTGATATTATACTACAGTGGGTTCACTTTCAGAGTTTCAGTGTGGTAAGCAGTCACGTTAATTGAGGGTTCAAATGATAGGAAAACCCTGCATGATGAATCCTGACAAAACAGGATTCATCAATCTAAAAGATTTTTTTGTCGTGCACTTTGGACAGTTTGCAGGATCTTTTTTCATGATCCTTGCTTCGGCCACATTTTTATATCCATCACCCAAGTGCTTCAGGATCAGATTAGATAGCCTTGAAATAGTAGGTACATGTTCGTTGTAACCATTCAGTCTGAACTCTGAACGGGTCCCCTGCGTGCTATATTCCGCAGCTCGATCGGTGCTTGGGAATTGGAATGATATGCTAGGTACAAGGGCCTTGTATAATTTTTTGTCCCTCAGACCTAATGAGAGACTATAGGAAGGGCGGGCCTGGTGCAAGCGGTAGAGTCTTACCACCTGTGACTGGAAGGTTTCGGGTTTGAGTCGTGGTCTCCTCGCATTGCACAAGCGAGGGTAAGGCTTGCCACTAACACCCTTCCCCAGACCCCGCACAGAGCGGGAGCTCTCTGCATTGGGGACGTCTTTTTTTTTTAGACCTAATGAGAGACTAGCGTCAACTGACAGTCTGACACGCCATCGGCAAGCTGCAGACTAGCGTCAACTGACAAACATGCAAGCTGTTCGGCAGTTGGAATAGTATTTTTCTCTCGCACAAACCAGCCAGCAGTACTTCTTCACGAACAAGCCACGATATGAACCAGCCAACCAAACAGGCCGTTCACACAAACATGCAAGTTGTTTAAACGGATCTAATGATTTGTGTACTGTTAAACTGTCAGTCCTTAGCAGCTGACCAGCTGTGATTTTGCAAGCTGTTCGGCTGGAGGAAAACGATCGTATACGATCGTAAATTTTCAGCCGGAATAGTATTTTTCTCTCGCACAAACCAGCCAGCAATACTTCTTCACGAACAAGCAACGATATGAACCAGCCAACCGAACAGGCCGTTCACACAAACATGCAAGTTGTTTAAACGGATCTAATGATTTGTGTACTGTTAAACTGTCAGTCCTTAGCAGCTGACCAGCTGTGATTTTGATCTGAACGGTAACGACACAACTGACTGCATGTTTGTTTAAGCTGTCACATTGCACCTCAAGATTCAGTGGCGCGTATGGGATGACGCGCTTTTTTTGTGCAAACAATGTAAAAAATATAGTATTTACATTGTCTCAGTTCAGATTGCAAAACTGATATTTTTAACCGTGCAAAATTCATCAGGTTTTCGTCGCTGCCTTCACCAAGAGGAAGCAAGTCTGCCCCTCGAACTCCAATGCTGTCAATGCCGGAGCTTGCGAGCCGGCACGCCTCGCCGGCAACTTCCGCCACAACAACAAATTCAGGTCAGCATCAGATCAATCTAGCGTTGATGCAGCAAACAGCGATCTGTTGCTGTCAATGCACCCTGCTCCAACTTGATTCTGATCTCTGACAGGGGAGAACGAAAATGACGAATTTTGTAGGTTCCTGGACAAGGCGTGCATCCCGGTAGCGCCGCAGGGGCCGAACACGAAGCCGGAGAGGGAGTGGCGGCTGTGCACGGCGGCCGAGGTGCGGCAGGCGAAGACGCTCCTCGCCGTGACGCCCATCTTCGCGTGCACCATCGTCTTCAACACCGTGCTCGCGCAGCTGCAGACCTTCTCGGTGCAGCAGGGCAGCGCCATGGACACCGCGCTCCCGCCGGGGTCCGGCTCCTTCCGCATCCCGCCGGCGTCGCTCCAGGCCATCCCCTACGCCATGCTGCTGGCGCTCGTCCCGGCCTACGAGCTCCTCCTCGTCCCGCTCATGAAGCGCCTCACGGGCACCCGGTCCGGGATCACCCCGCTCCAGCGCATCGGCGTCGGCCTCGGCACCGTCGCGTTCTCGATGGTCGCGGCGGCCGACATCGAGCGCAGGCGCCGGGACGCCGCTGCGGAGGGCCGCCAGATGTCCGTGCTGTGGATCGTGCCGCAGTTCCTCGTCTTCGGCGTGTCCGAGATGTTCACCGCGGTGGGGCTCATCGAGTTCTTCTACAAGCAGGCGTGCGCCGGCGGCATGCAGGCCTTCCTCACGGCGCTCACGTACTGCTCCTACGCGTTCGGGTTCTACCTCAGCTCGGTGCTCGTCTCGCTGGTGAACAGGGTCACGGCGAGGCACGGCGGCGGTGGCTGGCTCGGAGACAACGACCTGAACAAGGATAGGCTGGACCTCTTCTACTGGATGCTCGCCGCGCTCAGCGTGCTCAACTTCTGCTGCTACCTGCTCTGTGCGAGGTGGTACAATGCTGGCGCAGATGGTTCCGATGCACCTGCCTCTGCTGGTCAGGTGGCGTCAGAGGTTGATGATGGCAAGGAGATCATCTGAACAACTCAAGAAGAGATTCAAACTGTATATCTGTAATTCCGTCTATAGATGTATATGTATACATGCATGAGAAATAGTGACCAGAAAATGAGCACTAGGATAAAATTAAGAGCTGTCATTTGGCAAGGAACAGATCAATAGGTTGTACAATATTTTAGGCAACTTTTCTAATGGGCAAAACCTTCTATTACTAATTAATTGAGGTTCAAAGGCTCTCCACGTTAATTCTCAGATGAGTTGGAAGAAAAAGAATCCTAAAATTCTCACTAAAATCAGAAAGATCTAGCCATGGTAATCTTTAGTCACTATCTTAATCTTAGTTGATCCTCGTGACATGCGTTAGAAAAAAGTAAATTCTAGAAATTCTCATAATAGTTAGAAAAATATCCGGCCACTAATTCGTTAGATTCTAATCACCATCGATATTAACAACAACTGAATCTTTTTTGTCTAAATAATAATCTAACACTATTACAGTACCATTATGAGAAAATAAGAGTGCTAAATTTGCATCTAAATTACCTACTTGCTATTATACGATAGATAATATAAGTAACCCATTAAACTAGCATATAATTTACCACTTATGTCATTATTAAAAGAATATCATCTCAAATCTACATCTAAATTATCAACATATACTACATGAAGAAAAATTATTACTATATATGTTTCTAAATTACCATCTTATATAAAAGTTGGCTTACATATGTATGTTATGTTTCAACTAGCTTCAAAATTTTCACCTTACCGAATTGTATACCAATAACACTATTAAAATATTTAAAATTATACCAATATTTATGATAATAGTTTGTGTAAACTGTTACTTTAAATAAATTTATATGTTTCAACTGAAATGTTATAACATATCTATTGACATACAGTACAACTGTAATTTGTAACATATCAACTGAATGTGATGAAAAAAAGGGAAAAGGGAAAAGAAACACTACAAGACACAGGCAGAGCAATTGCACGCCCACCGTGTTCAGATTTCAGACCTGTACACATACTCCACGTCGCCGGCGCCCGACGCCCAACCGGCCAACCCGCGCGCCCCCACGCCGCCGCCACCGACGCCATGTTCCAGCTCTACGATTATACAGTCACATCCTCCAGCACTCGCGGCTCCGCCCACCCGTAAGCTGCTCTGCTTCATCGATCCCGGGGGCGGACGCCGGCACGCCGCGCGCCCGCGCCGTCCGTTCCTCTCCGCGCCGGGGCAGTAGCCGCGCGCGCGCCCTCCGTTGGCATGTCCCGCCGCGCGAGCGCTGCTCGCGACCGGTGCTTGGAGCTGGAGCGCGTCATCGCGGGACAAGCAAGGTCGGGGAGCCTCGGCCTCGAGGACGCGCTTAAGCTGTTCGAGGAATTGCTGCCGAACGCCAGGCCCACCTCGGTTCGTGCTTTCAACAGCCTACTTAGCGTCATCTCTCGCGCCCAATGCTCTTCAGCCTCCGAGCTCGCTGCTGTCTCCCTCTTCAATAGGATGGCCCGTGCTTGCTCCAACAAGGTGCGTCCAGACCTGTACACATACAGCATCCTCATTGGTTGTTTCTGTCGCATGGGTCGCCTGGAGCATGGCTTCTCTGTCTTTGGCCTCATCATTAAGACGGGATGGAGGGTGGATGACGTGGTCATCAATCAACTGCTCAAGGGCCTCTGTGATGTGAAGAGGGTGGGCGAGGCCATGGACATATTGCTCCGAAGAATGCTTGAGTTTGGCTGCAGGCCAGACGTAGTTTCCTACAACACACTTCTTAAGGGTTTCTGCAATGAAAAGAGAGTTGAGGAGGCACTTGATCTGCTGCAGACGATGGCTGATGATGGAGATCGAAGCTGCACACCAGATGTTGTGACATACAACACGATCATTGATGGCATGTGCAAAGCTCATGCAGTTGACAGGGCTGAGGGTGTCCTTCAGCAGATGATTGATAAAGGTGTTATGCCAGACATCCAGACATATACCTGTCTGATCCATGGATACCTCTCTACAGGACAATGGAAAGAAGTGGTTCAAAGGCTCAAAGAAATGTACGCACATGGTCTTCACCCAAATGTTGTGACATACAACACGGTCATTGATGGCCTGTGCAAAGCTCATGCAGTTAACAGGGCTGAGGGTGTCCTTCAGCAGATGATTGATAAAGGTGTTAAGCCAGACATCCAAACATATATGTAACACCTCGGGTGTTTAAATACTAAAACCTGACATGTCATCATACGCATTGCAAAGCATTTGGCATTTGGTGAAAACTTTGAGATGCATACACTAAAACAAGTTTATATTTATGTAGTATGTGTTGAATTGTATTGTTTGACTCAAGTTCAAAGTTTGCTTGGATTTTTAAATTTTCGAGAAAACCCTGATTTTCAGCATTTAAATTCTACCCTGAAAACTTATTTCAAAATCTAAGCATATTTTGGGGTTGAGCCCAAAGGCAAAAGTGTAGAGCTTGACAAGTTATACAAAGTTTGTTTTTGGAGTTTTCAAAGTTGTTATGAAAAATTTGGAGTAATTCGAAAAGGCGTAATTCGTTAAATTTCCCCTATTCGAATTCAAAAGTTCATTTCAAAATCTAGACCGAATTTGGGGTTGGTTATAAAAGCAAAGTTGTAGAACTTTGAATTTTGAACAACTTTTATTTTTGGAGATTTTTTAGTTCTACAAAATTGGAGTAATTTGGTATTTAAAAGGAATGGCAATTCTGTAATATTAGTGAACAGTGTTCACCGCCATAGCTACACCGCCGGCGACCTTTGGTTTGCTTCCAGGCGCGATCGTGGCCGTCTTTGGCGTCGCGCTGGCGCGGTGAAGGCCACAGCGCAGCTTCCTTGCGCTTCTGAGCCACTCTATTTAGCCTTGGCCATCGCCGTTTGCCCCCGCTCTCTTCCTCTGTTTTCTTCTGTCGCCACTGTCCATCTCTGGTGAGCTTGTGCCATCGTCTCAACGCGTTTCAGTCGCCGCAAAAGCTTGCTACAGCTCCGCCTTATCCTTATGCGCCCAGCCAACCCACCAATTTAGCTTGATTTCGCCAAGAAACTGCTGTGCGCGCTCTTCTTCCTCGCGGCCGGCAGCGTCGCCGTCGTGTTCGCCTCACCATGGCCAGAGCTCCACGGTGCGCCTCTGCCCTGCTGAGTCTTGCTTCAGCTTCGCCACGATGCCGTGGTACTCTATGACCCATTGATTTCTCATTTTGACCACCACAGCTACCGGAGCATCGCCACGGATGACGGTCTGCTCCGCCGTGCCTGCTTGGAGCGTCGACCAGCCTCTTCGTTGCTCCTCCGATCCTGCTCGTTGCTCAGTCGTGTTCGGGGTGAGGTGCTGAACCCTTCTGTGCTAAGTGTTTAACCTCTACCGCGCTTGTGTCACCGGTGTAGCACGGCCGTGCCGTCGTGCCCACCATGGTCGTCGCTGTGCTCGGTCCTGGCCACGTTTGGTCTCGGTTGTGCCATCAATAGTTGCGCCTGGTTGTAGTGATCACCGTGGTGCCTTTGCCTTCGTTGTTGGTCTCACCGGCAGCGAGGAATCGCCGGTCAGCGTGCGTGTCACCGGAGTCAGCGCTGGAGGTTGAAGATGACAAGTGGGGTCTGTTTGTCAGTGATTCAGCGTTCAAATGGAATTTTTCTATTTTCAGATTTGAATAAATAGTGATGTAATTTGTTATTTTTGTGCAGATTTATTTAGAACTCCAAAAATTATGAAAATTTTTGTGTGACCTATTTGTGATGTATATTATTTAAGAAAAATATGAAATGTTATTTTTCAGCACTTTTTGAATGTGATGAAAATTGCTCAATTTATTAATAAATGGATTTCCATGATTTTTCTAGGCTTATTTAATTGTCCAAAAATTATGAAATTTGTTTTGTCACTTACTTATCATGTAATGAACATTTACAAAAATTTTGAGGTCAATTGGAACAAGTTGATTTATTTCATAATTCTTAATTAATTAATTAATTCTTAAAAGCAAATAGTAACCTTTAGTGATTTAAGTTTTGTTTGAATTTTTGATTGAGTGATGTCCTTGGGTCATTAGTTGGTAATGATCTTTGGCAATTGATATAAGTAGTATGAAAAAGATTTGGTTAGTTTAACTTATAATTGTACCGCGAAGGAAAGTTGTATTTAAATTATTAATTTTTGCATCCATCATCGAGCATCATGTTTCGTATTCCGCATCATGTTAAACATGGCATTGTTACTACGTGTAGTGAACGAAGGTGAACACGTGGTAGTTAATCAAGTTGCAGAGGAGGTTAATCCGTCTGTTGAGGTCGGATCGAATACTTGTGAAACGTCGCAGGAACCGGACTTTTCCGTCAACGAAGGCAAGCCCCGGATGCATACAACCCTACCTTGTGTTTTACAAATTAATTTTGCTTTTGCTTTTCTTTACTGCATTAAGTGATTAGGAGTTAAGTAAAAGCCTAATTGGTGCATTACCAACTTTGTTTTTCCATATCTACCTTGTTACCAGATTTATTTCATAAATGACTAGTTATGCTTAGTCATGCTTAGCCGAGTGATTACCGGTCACCTGAGAATTTTAAATGGATCTTTGGTTACTTATGTTATCATGAAATATGAGCTTGTGAAGTAATAAATCTAGACCGGGCAGACTCGGTGTGTGTGAGCCACAAGACATGGAGATCTTATGAGCGGGTACTTTCTATCTGTGTCGATTAAGGTCCGTACCGTTGTTGAATTGCATGAGGTGAGACTTTGTAGTACTAACCACATACTCCGGTAAGCCTTTACTCGGCTATTCTATTATGAGAATGGCTACTCGCGCACTGGGAGTGGAGAGATGGCGAGAGTAGCGTGTACCCACATGGCCATGGGCTGGAATGGTGGAGTACTGTATTCTCGGGTGGCGCGGACCTGTTCTTGTTTTAGAGGATCCAAGAGTAGGTTGGTATATGTAGGTCGAGGACCTACATATGTCGTGTGGTCTAGAATCCCCAGCTGGGTTTATAATCGGTTCGAATCGTCGTTGCTCCTCGGTTATGGAGACTCAACTCACTGTTCATCATCGTAGTATTAATAACTAGAACTTGAGAATGGTTTGTGAAGGTGTTGGATATGAAGTTTCATGATCTCATTATGGATCGTGTCATCTTTGTATATGATTTTATGAAGTTTTAACTGTTGAAATAAAGAATTTTGTTAAAGAGCTTTTACGTAAAATAACTTTGATTATTGCTAAAACCATACCTTGAATCCCTGAGCTTGCATTCCCGAGTCTTCTCAGTTTTATTTCGGTTAAGTCTTGTTGAGTACTTTTGTACTCAGGGTTCGTTTACCCTTGTTGCAGGTGAGCCTCATGAGCAGATCTGTTTTGGATCGTACTGCATGACTATTGTTCGATCTGACGATGAGAAGTAAATGTGTGGCCCTTGGGCAGGGCAGTTTCATTGTGTGTTTTGTATTATATTATAATGCCACTCCACTATTTCATTTTGTAATAATCATCGAACTTAGTTGTGAGGTTTAAAGCTACTGTTTTGTAAATTATGTTGTTGTAAGACTTTCGCTGTTTTTACTCTGGTGTAGATATTTGAATAAATATTGTAATACTGCAATGACTCTGTAACGTGATCCTGCTTGGAAATCGTGGATGATTCGAGGTTCCCCGAGGACACCCGACAGTCTTCTTAAGTTACCGGAAACATATGCATAGATGTCAAAGGTCCTCGGATAGTGACAGGTGCATGTGGGCCCTATAATTTAGGAGGTTCTGCCATAGAATGGTATTAGAGCCAGGTCGTTGCAAGGTTTTTGTTGTATTGTTTTACAAAAACTTCAAAATGATTTGGATGACTAAATTTAACTTGATAATTTGGTCCAAATTGCTTTTGACTTATCTTATTTCTTTCTCACCATTCCTTATTTGATTAAAAAGGTTTTGTGTGATGGAGTAGTAATCTTACTATGCCCTATATAAAAACAAATGTTGTTTATGTGCATTATAAGCTTTGATGTTTTTGTTCGTAAGAACGATTCATGCATCATGATTAATTCACTAGTTACTTCCTTCATCTCTGAGTTTGGAGTTGAGTAGTGAGTCTAGTTTGAGTAATGTAATCCATCATAGCTGTTCTTTAGACTTTGATCAAATGATCTTACTTGGATTAAATTGGCTTCCTACAGTATGGCTCGTACCAAGATGACGTCCCATAAGTCCACTAGACCCAAAGGAGTTCCTCGTCACCAACTTGCTCCTAGGAATGATGGTGCTAGCAGTAGCAGCTCTAGGCCTGATCCCCAGGCAGAAATATAGAGGATTTCTATAGAGTTAGCACAAGCTACTAGAGATAGGGCTTTGGATGCTATACAGGTAGGAGAATTACAGGATCAATTGAGGCATCTCACCACCACGCACAGGAACTACGAAAGCATGTTAGTTCGTATGGTGGAGGGAAGGAATGAAGCTTGGCATAGGGAAAATGTAGCTAGAGCTAGAACTCATGAGCTAGAATTCTATGTAGAAGATTTAGAAGAACATAATACCTATCTACATGAGGAAGTTCATAGGCTTAGCAATCTACTAAATCCAAATCATAAACCCCAAGCTGATGCCATGGACCCCAGTGTCATCCTTGTCGATGATGACGAATCGGAAGAAGAAGAAGAAGAAGATCCTGAAGAATTAGTAATGATCGATGAAAGTGATAATGAAGGCGGTAATATTTCTGGAATGGATACCGAGCTGGAAGTTTGAAGTGATCAAGGAAAGGAGTAGAGTTGTATAATAGTTAGTTCTAGTTAAGTTATGTAGCCTTGTTTTGGTACTTACAGGCTCTGGTGTTTATATTAGTAAACTCTATGTAATGTGTCTGGAGTAAGCTTTTGTGCAATTCAATAAAGACTTGTGAATAAAGTTTGGTTTGTTATGAGCAGATGCGTCGTACGTGGGGTTCGTATATTCCAGGAACTTCACAAGATGAGGACGGTATTTCAGATCCGCCACCAGTTCCAACAAATATGGCTGATGCTATAACCGCACTTGTCAATGTGACGGCCAAAAATTCTCGTTTGCTTCATGAGATAGCTCAGAGTAATCAGAATCAGATGCACAGAAACCGTGGTCGCCACCATAACAGACAGGAGGCTACATATGTTGATTTTATAGACACAAGACCACCGGTGTTCACCAAGGTAGATGAACCATTGGAGGCTGATGACTGGCTTCGAACCATGGAGCAAAAATTTGATCTTATTCTATGCACGGAGTATTAGAAACCTGCGTTTGCCGCTCAGCAACTTAGAGGAGCAGCAAGTGCTTGGTGGGCAAACTTAGTGGCTATGCAACTAGCTGGCATTCCAATAACTTGGGCTGAGTTCCGTACTACCTTTAGAGCCCATTATATCCCTGAAGGAGTTATAGCTATGAAGCTGGATGAATTCCTTGCTTTGAAGCAAGGAGATCAAATAGTGATGCAGTATGTGGGAAGATTCAATCACCTGTCATAATATGCATCTGAACATGTCAATATGGATGCCAAGAAGAAGAAGTGGTTTATGAGAGGTCTGAATACCAAGCTGCAGACAATGATGACAACTTGTACTAATGTTACTTACCATGAGGCAGTAAATATTGCAATTGCTTCAGAGTCAAAGTATCAGCAACATAAGGAGCTAAAAAAGAAAAAGAGTATGCCGTCTGGATCTTTTGGGGGAAATCAGAAGAGGCAGAGGGTGATTTATCATCCAGTACATCATAATCGTCCTCCTTATCGTCCGCCGTAGTCCCAAGCCAGGCAATAGTCAAATGTCCATCCTGCTATAACTTACCTGAATTCACAGTCGACCAATGCTCCTGGTGGCAATGCTCCAACGTCCCAGGGTCACAACTATATGTGTTACAATTATGGAAGGACTGGTCATTTCTCCAGGGAATGTCCATATCCTAGGTAGGCTAATCAAAATTATCAGAAGACCCCTGCCAATCAACAACAGAGTCAGGCACCAAACAAGAACCCCAATCAGAATGCTCAGAAGGGTAAAGATGAGAGGAAGACAGGATGGATGTTCTATATTCAAGCTGGAGAAATTCTGGAAGGGGAGCCAGTGATGATGGGTATGTTTCCTGTTGCCAATCATCCTGTAGTTATACTTTTTTATTCTAGCGCATCGCATTCATTCATCAATAGAACATTTGTCGTGAAGTATGAAATTTCAATTGGGGCAACAAAGGAAAGTTTCTTTATACAGTCGTCCGGGGGACGTCTGTGTACTAAGGAAATGGTATACCAGGTACCCGTAAACCTGGGTGGGCATATTTTTTCCACTACCATGATTATCCTTAAGGATCAGGATATAGATGAAATCTTGGGAATGAATTGGATGTATCAGCATAAGGCTATTATAGATGCTTTGAATAGAACTTTAAGGGTAAGTTTGCCTGATAGTACTTCTCAACTTCTCATACAACTTCCAACCTTAAGAAGATCAGTGGACAAGATTTGTGCAACTCCTGTTAAAGAGATTAGAGATATCCCGGTAGTGTGTGAATTTCCGGATGTGTTTCCTGAAGATTTACCCGGTCTACCACCTGATAGGGATGTACAGTTTAACATAGAGTTGTAACCTAGAACAGCTCCGATTTCTTGGAGAGCTTATAGGATGCCACCTAAGGAATTGGCCGAGTTGAAGACTCGGTTACAAGAATTGATTGAGAAGGGGTTTATCCAACCTAGTTCATCACCTTGGGGATGTCCGGCAATTTTTGTGAAAAAGAAAGATAAGACCCTAAGGTTATGTGTCGACTATCGTTCGTTGAATGAAGTGACCATCAAGAATAAGTATCCATTACCTTGGATAGATTTGCTTTTTGATCAATTGGCCAGAGCTAAAGTTTTCTCCAAGATAGATTTGAGGTCAGGATATCACCAAATCAAGATAAAGCCTGAAGATATTCCCAAAATGGCATTTACCACAAGATATGGATTATATGAATACTTGGTAATGTCTTTTGGTTTGACAAATGCTCCAGCTCATTTCATGTATCTGATGAATTCAGTATTCATGCCTGAGCTAGACAAGTTTGTAGTGGTGTTTATTGATGACATTCTAGTATATTCCAAGAATAAGAAAGAACATGCGGAACATCTCAGAATTGTTCTGACCCGCTTGAGAGAACATCAACTATATGCCAAGTTCAGCAAGTGTGATTTTTGGCTTAGGGAAGTGCAATTTCTTGGACATGTCTTGTCAGCTGAAGGAGTTGCAGTTGATCCCAGTAAAGTGAAGGATGTGCTTGATTGGAAACCGCCAACCACAGTTCATCAAGTTCAGAGTTTTCTGGGTTCGGCAGGGTATTACCGTCGGTTTATTCTAGATTTCTCTAAAGTATCAAAGTCCATAACTGAATTGTTGAAGAACCAAGTCAAGTTTGTCTGGTCATCTGATTATGAAGAGGCTTTCTAGACTTTGAAGAGATTGTTGACTACTACACCAGTATTAGCCCAACCTGATATCGGGAAGCCGTTTGATGTTTATTGTGATGCTTCAAGTATTGGTATTGGATGTGTGTTGATGCAAGAAGGCCGAGTCATAGCTTATGCATCCAGGCAACTTAAACAACATGAAGAACACTATCCGACTCATGATCTAGAGTTAGCAGCTATGGTTCATGCTCTGAAGATTTGGCGGCATTACCTACTTGGTAATATGTGTCAGTGTCATATTTATACAGACCACAAGAGCTTAAAGTATATCTTTACTCAGTCAGAGTTGAACATGCGACAAAGAAGATGGTTAGAACTGATTAAAGATTATGACTTGGAAGTACATTATCACCCCGATAAAGCAAATGTGGTTGCAGATGCCCTTAGTTGCAAAAGTTATTGCAATTATCTAGCAGTGAGAACAATGGGTTTGACTTTATGCCAAGAGATGGAAAAGTTGAGTATAGGGGTGATTCAACAAGGAAGTTTGACCAACATAACTGTTGAAGCCACTATTCGAGACCAGATTATCGCTGCTCAGAAGGAAAATAAGGGTATAGCCCATGTCAAGGAAAGAGTCAAGAATGGAAAAGCGGAATGCTTTAGCATAGATGATGAAGGTGTGCTATGATTCAAGGATCGCCTGGTGGTACTAAAAGTTCCTGAGTTGCGGCAGTCAATTCTAGAAGAGGCACATGCTACTAGGTTATCTATCCATCTGGGAAGCAACAAGATGTACCATGTGTCGGTGTTTTGGACCGGGGGATCCTCAACCAACTAGTGAATTTGTGCTGCGTGTTCCCAATCCTAGATGGTGATGCAAAGAGACACAAGGTTTATACTGGTTCAGGCGATTGGTGCCCTACGTCCAGTCTGAGAGATCGATCTTGTATTCCTTGCACCGAAGTGCTTGTAGTAGGGGGTTACAAGCTAGGTGAGAAAGGGAGCTAGTCCTAGGTCTCAGTGTGGAGTGATGTGGACTACTTGAGACGTTGCTCTCAGGTGGCCCGGGTGTATGCGTGTTACAGGGTGTTGTTTTTGTGAGTGCCTGTGTCCTCTCTAGAAATGGCCCAAGTCCTTTCCTTTTATAGTTGAAGGGAGGACAAGGGTAGTACGTGTGCTAACTATACAACATCGTGCGAATGGAGGCGGCGTGTTCGAGCCCTATAGCCTTTTCCTATGGTGGTGTGGTCATCGGAGTGGTCTGTCCTTGAAGCGCTGGGGCGACGTGCTGGTCACATCCGATCCTATGCGTCATGGGAGCTCCAGGGCTGCCTCAAAGCGGGCGCGGCGGTCAGCGTGCGAGTTGCCATGGATTGACTATGCATGAGGCCGAGGCTTGGTTGGTGCCGAGGCTGAACCGTGGTGGGGGTCTCGGCAGACGTGAATCTTGAGATGGCCGAGGCCCTGACATAGAGTGCCGAGGCTCGGAGGGAGCGGTCGATCTGGTACGCTGGTTTGGAGGCAATGATGGCCCAGGCCAGACTTCCCATGCCGCGCTATCTTTGGGGCATGTGTTATGGGGCACAGCGTAGCGCCGGCCCTGATTGTGGGCACAGTGCCAGAACACAGTGGCTGGTAATCCCTGCCACACCTTGTCTTAGCCGGTATGGTGTTGATGCGACCTCTTGTCCCATCGGCCACTCCGTGGTGTCGAGCCATCGTCTGGCTGAGATTGCGGGAGTGGTTGACGCATTAATGGGACGTGGCATGCTGTCGGGAAGGCTGGTCGAGGCGGGAGCGATGGGTTATTGACAAGCCAGCCTCGAGCGATATGGAGAATAGCTGTCCTATTCGAGGCTATACGCATGGGGCCTCGGGCGAGACGGAGATTGGGATCCTTGCCAAAGCCTCTCGCGAGAGGCCTCACGCGAGGTGGAGATTTCGTCAGGGTGTCAAGACCTCCCGTGCGAGGTCTCAGGCAAGGCGGAGAGCCGGTGGGTCTCGACAGGGCTGGTGATGGAACCATGGCTTACCTTCTAGCTTTGTTGTTGACGGGATTTAAATGACTCTTTTGGTGGATGCTCGAGGTACCCCGTTTTATGGTACACGACAGTAGCCCCCGAGCCTTAGGGGGGGTGCGTGCACTCTCCCTAAGGGTTTGTTGAGACTCGGCTTGCGGCCGCTCCTATAGGGTTTATGTCTCGCTTCTTGAGGTTTTGGTGGGTGCGCGCGAGCGCACCCACCGGGTGTAGCCCCCGAGGCCATGGAGGAGTGGATTTTACTCCTCCAGGGGCTTTTTTCGTGTTTGAGTGAGAAGTTTTTATCGTATTTGCCGAGCCCACAAGTGCGAGTTCGGGTCACGGGGTTTTGACGATGTTGCATGGAGAGCCCCCAAGCCTCTGCACCAAGCAAGAGGGCGATCAGGGGTGCCCTTGACTTTTTGCACGACCCTCATGCTTCCTTTTCACTTGGAAGGAGGGGTGGAATGTGCCAGGCTACCCTCAGTGGGCACGAGCGGTGGCACTTCCGGTGAGCTGTTATCGGGTAAGTTTGAGTGGAGGCCCGTGCCCCGGTCACTAGGGGATGGCTAGTGGTCTAGAGACGCACTCTAAGGGTACCGAAGGGTTTCTCTAGTGGATGCCGAGGCCGTTTGCTAGGCCCCGGTGGCTCGATGCCTCCCTATGGTGGGATCCCATTCGGAGACCTCCCTGCTGGTCTCGAACATGACTTAGGACGCCCCGAGCGATTGTTTGCTCAGGCCTTGGCCATACGTGGGCTCACCCATAGTCATCCCTGACTCTATTGCCTTGGGGTGGCTGTCGAAACCTCAGGGGGCCCAGCCTTCGAACCCCTAGACCATAACGGGCTCGGTGCCCTTTATCGTGTTTGTAACAAAACTTCCAGCATGGGCTTAGGTCGTTTGTCTTTGTCTTGGGTGCAGGAGGAGCCCCTGAGCCTCCGCCCGGAGCGAGAGGGCGGTCAAGGGTCCCCCTGGCTTTTTTGTTTGACCCTCACATATCCTTTTCGTTCGGAAGGAGGGGTTGTTTGCCGAGCCCATTCGGGTGCAAGCCTAGGCCGCTGGGTCTCGGCAAGGTTGCAGGAAGAGCCCCCTAGCCTCTGCACGGAGCGAGAGGGCCATCGGGAGTTCCCCTGGCTTTTTGTACGCCCCTCGCACATGAGGGTTTGTTTGCCGAGGCCCCTTTGGGCGTGAGCCAGGGTCATAGGGTCTCGACATATCTGTAGGAAGGGCTCCCTAGCCTCTGCACGGAGCGAGAGGGCCGTTAGGAGCTCCCCTGGCTTTTTGTGTAACCCTCACGCTTCCTTTTCACTCAGAAGGAGGGGTTGTTTTGCCGAGCCCCCTCGAGTGCGAGCCGGGGTCGCTAGGTCTCGGCAAGGTTGTAGGAAGAGCCCCCTAGCCTCTACATGGAGCAAGAGGTCCATCAGGGGTTCCCCTGGCTTTTTGTACGACCCTCATGCTTCCTTTTCGCTCAGAAGGAGGGGTGGAATGTGCCAGGCTACCCTCGGTGGGCACAAGCGTTGGCACTTCTAGTGAGCTGTTATCGGGTAAGTCTGAGTGGAGGCCCATGCCCCATTCACTAGGGGACGGCTAGTGGTCCAGAGACGCACTCCAAGAGTACTGGAGGGTTTCTCTAGTGGGTGCCGAGGCCGTTCGCTGGGCCTCGGTGGCTCGGCGCCTCCCTACGGTGGGATCCCATTTGGAGACCTCCCTGCCGATCTCGGACACGACTTAGGCTGTCCCAAGCATTTCGCTTGCTTGGGCCTTGGCCCCATGTGGGCTCGCCCGTGGTCGTCCCTGACTTTGTTGTCCTAGGGCAGCTGTCGAAACCCCTAGGGGCCCAACCTTCGAACCCTTGGACCGTAATAGGCAAAGAGCCCGGTTCCTTCATCTGAAAGGAATAGGGCGGGGGGGGGATATCTCCTCCATTGGCTCGGCAACGTCTAGCACGCCTTTTGAGGCAGTTTTCTGGGGAGACAGAACGATGCCTGCTGCCGCAGCGGTCGGATGCGACGTGGTGGATGGGACATAACTGTTCCCGTAATTAATGAGAAAAAGGTGGGCACATAGGCGGTGAAATCAGATCAGGGTTAACCACACCGGATCTAGGGGAAACTTCCCCGATTTCATCGCCCATCCGTTTCGCCTTTACCCTGTATAAATACGCAACAAGCCTCGCCCCTCCTTACCTTACCTTTCCTATGTTAGTTCTACCCCCATCGAGCTGTCGCTAGAGCAGTGGGCACCGGGAAGAAGGGAGAAGGGTGAGCCAGAGAGAGAGAGAGAGGGACTCACCATCGCATCCGAACCCTCCACCGCACTCATGGCCGGCAACATCGTTGTCATCGAGGTGGACCCTTGGGATCCGTCAGATGTCACCGTGGAGATGCTCCAGTCGCTCGTCGACGGTGGACTCCTTCGTCCGGTGACGGACCCCAATAGGCCAGAGTGGATTGCTCCATTGGGCGAGCTGGAGCCGAGGCCTCACGACGGCTACGTCATGAGCTTTGTCTCCTTTCACGAGCGCGGCCTCGATGTTCCGGCAGATCGGTTCATGTGGGCGCTCCCACACTACTATGGCGTGGAGCTCCACAACTTCAACCCCAACTCCATCGTGTAGGCGGCCATCTTCGTCGCTGTCTACGAGGGGTACTTGGGGATTGCTCCCCATTAGGAGTTGTGGCTTCATCTGTTCTGGGCGGGGCACACCACTAAGCCGACGAGCATGTCAGGCACGAGGAAAGCGGTGAGGGCCGGTGGCTGCACTCTCCAAGTGCATCAGGACCGCCAGCACCTCTACATCCTGGCCCAGCTTGCGTCATCCAATCGTCGATGGTACACGAGCTGGTTCTATCTTCGCAACGACGACAGAGGACTTCCCCCCTACACTGGGCGGATTGTGGGGAGCTGCCCGGAGAGGTGGAAGTACGGCATCCTGAGGGAGGATCAGCCCAAGCTGCAGCTGCTTCTAGAGGGGCTAGAGAGGCTATGGAGCCGTGGCCTTACTGCGGCCGTGGTCATGGCTGCCTTCCACCACTGAAGGGTGCTGCCGCTGATGGCTCGGTGGCGGCGCCTGTTCGAGATGAGGCCAGGTGAGCCAAATGAGGGCATTCGGATGTCCTCCTCTGCCCTTTCTGATGAGGAAATTCTTCGCCGAGTGGGGGAGACGGTGGAGGCGAAGCTAAGGGGCGGCAACCTGACCCCCATCGCGATGTGCCCGTCGCGGGGGTTCCTCTCGCTGGTAAGTTGCACGCCGCTGCAGCCCTCGAGCATTCCCCATTTCTCCTTACTTCTCGTTCCCTTATGTGCGTTCGCCGCTCCTGCAGGGGATGAGGGACATACGTGCCTCTCCGCCGCCCGTTCCCAAGGACATGAGGCGGCGGGCGATCAACCGGGCGCACGCCAAGGCGCAGAAAAAGCGGAAGGACGCTAAAGGCGGCGAAGCGCACGAAGAAGATCCTCGCGCGTGAGGAACTGGACAAGCGCCGCTGCCAGCAAAGGAAGGATGGCCTCCTGTTGGAGGAGTCCCCGTCGCCATTGATATCGATAGATGCCTCGGACGGGGATGATGAGGACGAGACAGGGCAGGGTCCCGTGGACCATCTCCCTGATGTAGGGGAGGCGGTGCCCGAGGCATTGGCAAGCAGCCCGGTGTTCCCAGGAGGAGGAGGAGGAGCTGCCCTAGGGTCAGCAGTTGCCCACCTCGGGGCCGAGGCTGACACGCTCGAGGAGCGGGCATTGGGCAAGCGTGCCGTCAGCCCAGTGGGCTCGGCGGTAGCGGTGGAGCAGGTGGCGGCGGGGGCGACGCAACTGCCCCCATAGAGGACCAAGGGGGCATCGGGGTCCGTCGAGGACCATTCGGCGCCGATGGACATGGAGGTCGTGCCTCTGCCGCCGCCACCGCCTGCACGGACAAGGGTCGCCGTGGCGAAGCAGTTGCCACCCCACTTGAGGTAGGTGTATTTTTGGTGGAGTCGTAGTGCTTTTTGTCCATTCCTTTGTCTTGTGCTGACCTTATAAACACTTTGTCCTTAGCCAAAAGTGGCCTGCGGAGGTGCCTACCTTGGTGCCCCTAAAAGCGCTCAAGGTTAACCCCGGCTCCACCACCCACTGGGTGATGGAGGCGTAGGCCGCCCTGCAACGTGGCGCGGCGTCGGCGAGGGCCGACCCAAAGGAGCCAGCCACCCAAGGAGGGGCTGCTGAGGCGGCCCTGACACAGGCGGGGGCGGGAGCGCCTCTGCCCCATGATGGCGAGACCCATGGGTCGGATGGGGCCGAGGTTTCCTTGCCTGTGGAGGTCACTAGGATTGAGGTCCCCATGGTCTCATAGGCCGGGGCGATGGAGGCCACGGCACCTAGGACCATCGAGGTCGCTGTGGTGGGCGCCAAAGGCCCCACGATCGCCGAGGCCACGGTGGTGGGGGTCGGAGCCCTTGGGACCACCGAGGCCACGGTGGCAGAGGCCGGAGCCCCCGGGACCACTGAGGCCATGATGGCAGAGGCCGAAGCCCCCGGTACCACCGAGGCTGATGTGATTGCGACGATGCTGTCGGCCCAGGAAGTGGAGACGAGGGCCGTGGAGGCCTCGGCGGCACCCTTGGTTCAAGGCCTGCCATCGTTGTAGGAGAGCGCCCGGGAGGTGGAAGTTCTTCTGATCTCCTCCGATGATACTTCCCGGGCATAGGAGATGGCCGGCGCCGATGTGGCGACATCGTGGAACAGCCATTTCCAACCCCGGGCGAGGGAAGTTCGACCCTCACGCGAGTATAACCCGAGCCCCACGGGTGGAATCACTCGCGTGTCCTGTAGTAGAGCCAGGATGACCTAGGGGCGGAGCCTCTGTTTGCCCTCGAGGACGCGGCCGAGGGCGGTCGCTGGGACACGTTCGAGCAGTACTGCTAGCTGGTGGAGCGGTCACTACGGATGGCGTTGTCTGTGGTGGCCAATGATTTGCTCGGGGTTGCCTAGGTTCGTGCTTTTTTTCTCATGCGGTGGTCTTTTTCCAAGTTTTCTTTATAGGGATTAACCCCTGTTCTGTTTCTCCCAGGAGCTCGAGACCCAGTCCCTTGGGAAGTTGGTCTTTCTCCGGTGGGAGAGGGACATCTAGGACCAGCTTCAGCGGCAGAAAGGTCTTCTTGCTGGCATCAACGAACTCCTGCCGGTGCAGAGCACAGAGGTGGAGGACCTCCGCCTTCGTTGTGCCAATGCGAAGGTCGAGGCAGCCATGGCTCAGGAGTAGCTCGCCCCTCTAGTAGCACGGGTCAAGGAGTTGGAGGAGGAGCTCACCCACATGGCCAGTGACTGGGACTCCTTTAGGTCTCGAGCCGAAGAAGCCACTGCCTCGGGCAAGGCTCTTGCTGGGCAGCTAGGAGCGGAACAGAGTGCGCACCAGCTAACGAAAGGTGCTTTGAATGAGGCCCTTGTAGCGGCTAAGACCTCGCGAACCGAGCCTATGGTTTGGAGGGGAAAGGCCAAGGGTGAGTCCTAGTCCCCTCGTTGTATTTGCTTTTTCTTATGTTCGCTTACTAACTTTGTGGTGTGTCACAGAGCTGGGGATTGAAGCTTCTAGGGTGGCCGAGGCTTCTCGGGTCGAGGCCCAGCGCCTGAAGGAGAAGGCCGAGGGTGAGTTTCATAGGCTTCCGTCCTTATTTGGCATGTTTTTCCTCTTGTTCAACCCCGTCCCGTTTCCTATGGTGCAGAGTCGGAGGCGGAGGTCACCCGTGCCGCCGAGGCTTCCGTTGCGGTGTAGACGGTGCTCGAGACCGAGATCAGGGAGCACAACGCACTGAAGGGTGCTGCCCGTGCTGCCTGTGAGGCCCTGGTGGTTGAGGGGGTTCAGTTAGGTAGCTCCCTTGGGAGCCATCTGATTGCGCTGAGCGATCAAGTGTGTGAGCGGCTCCAAGGAGCGCTGCATATGGGCGTCAAGCGCGCACTGGCCGTCATCGCCTCGCACTACGTCGATGTTGACCTCCAAGCCATCAGCGATGGCTATGTCTTGCCTGATGATGATGATGAGGCCGACGAGGTGGTGACAAAGCTGTTGGAGGCGGCGGAAGGTCCTGGCACAGCGCTGGCAACATTGTTTGAAGAGGAGGTGGTCCCTCCCCCATCGTCTGCCAATGCTGGAGGTCCTGAGCCCTGACCTGGGCCCAAGCGGCCATGTAAATAGAGTAGGAATTAACTTTGTATCGTAATGCTTGTGGCCATCGAGGCCTCTCTTTTAAAGTACTCATGTTTCTTTAATCGTTTATCTTGTATTTCCGAGCCTCTGCCCTCTTGTTGTCTCTGATCTGATTTCTTTGCAAAAAACCTCCTTGGAGCCTAAGCCATCCCCTAGGCGAAAGGTGGTGAGGGAGCACCATAGCCTGGAGGCTTAGGCCGTCTCATGACTCTACCGGCCTTCTGGCCCTGAGACGGGCTTTTGGTCCTTGGGTTTTCTGCAACCGATTCGTCAGAGCGTGCTAGAGGGTTTGGCGTAGGAATTTTTCGAAAAATGACTAAAAATGGTGCGTGGGACTTAGGGGGAATCCCCCATCTAGCCCCCGAGGGAGATTCGGTTCTGCGGAGGCAGAGCCAATTCTCCCTTACAGTGTCATCGTATTGCTGAGACCAACGATAGGCTTGGGGGGTTTCTCGAAAAATTAGAACAACTAAAGAACGCTTTTCAATTGTATTCTGAAAAACAATATATACAATGCTTGGAATTTTAAGGGTAAAAGCGACGTAGCTGTTCTATATTCCAAGCGTTGGTGAAGATTTCGCCCTTCTCGTTGGCTAGCTTGTAGGTTCCGGGCTTCAGCACTTGGGTGATGATGTACGGTCCTTCCCATGGCGGGGTCAGCTTGTGGCGACCCTTGTTGCTCTACGCTAGCCTCAACACTAGGTCGCCTACCTTCAAGTCTCATTTTCGGATGCGCCAGGCCTAATAGTGCCATAGGGTTTGTTGGTATTTAGCTGAGTGCAACAGCGCGACGTCTCAGGCTTCCTCCAGTTGATCGAGGGCGTCCTCTCAGATGGTGCGGTTGCTGTGTTCGTTATAGGCCTGTAGCCTTGGGGAGCCATATTCCAAGTCAGTGGGGAGGATGGCCTTGACCCCATAGACTAGGAAGAAAGGCGTGAACCCCGTGGCTCGGCTTGGAGTGTTCCTCAGACTCCAGATGACCGATGGGAGTTCGGCGAGCCATTTCTTGCCAAACTTCTTCAACCGGTTGTAAATTCTTGGCTTGAGGCCTTGTAGGATCATGCCGTTGGCACGCTCTACTTGGACGTTGGTCCTTGGGTGTCCTACGGCCGACCAGGCCACATGGATGTGGTGGCCGTCGCAGAACATCAAGAATTTTTTATCGGTGAACTGTGTCCTGTTGTTGGTGATGATGGTGTTGGGGACCCCAAACCTGTGGATAATGTTAGTGAAGAACAGCACTGCTTGCTTGGATTTAATTCGATTGATCGGACAAGCCTTGATCCATTTGGAGAACTTGTCGATTGCTACCAGTAGATGGGTGTAGCCCCCGGGGGCCTTTTGCAGAGGCCCGACCATGTCGAGCCCCCACATGGTGAACGGCCACGTGATGGGGATGGTTTGGAGGGCCAGGGCTAGGAGATGTGTCTACCAAGTATAGTACTGGCATCCTTCGTAGGAGCGTACTAGCTTGGTGGCATCGGCAACTGTCGTTGGCCAGTAGAACCCTTGGCAAAAAGTGTTTTCTACAAGCGTTCGGGGCACCGTGTGGTGCCCGTAGGCCCCTGTGTGCAAGTCCCAAAGTAGGGCTCGGCCTGCCTCGGCGGTGATGCATCGTTAGAGGACACCGGAGGGACTTCGCCTGTACAATTCATCATTGCAAAGGACGTAAGTCTTGGCTCGGCGCACAAGCCGTCGGGCTTCGATCCTGTCACTAGGAAGCTCCCCCCGATCAAGCCAATCAAGGAATGAGATTCGCCAGTCCGCGTCCTGGTCGGTCTGGGGAGGCTCGGTGTTAACTTCCATGACCTCAGGCTTGGTCGAGAGAGTCTTGGCAGCGGGGGGGGGGGGGCATCGAGCCCCATCGTGGGTTCGATAGGTGGGCCCTCCTCTGCTACCAAGATGTGGTCAATGGAAGGTTTGTGGAGGTCCCTGGCAAAGACGTTCGGGGGGACCAGAGCCCGTGCCGAGGCCATCTTTGCCAGTTCGTCGATGGCCTCATTGTACTTCCGCGCGATGTGGTTTAATTCAAGACCATAGAACTTGTCTTCTAGGTGGTGTACCAACTGGCAGTACGCCTCCATTTTGGGGTTGAGGCAGTTTGACTCCTTCATGACTTGATCGATGATGAGCTGCGAGTCGCCCCAGATGTCGAGATGCCGTACCCCAAGTTCGATGGCGACTTGCAAGCCGTTGACGAGGGCCTCATACTCAGCCGCGTTGTCGGAGGCGGCGAAGTGGAGCCGCACCATGTAGCGCATGTGTACTCTGAGGGGCAAGATGAAGAGGAGACCCACGCCTGCCCCGGTCTTCGTCAGAGACCCATCGAAGTACAAGGTCCAGCATTCTATCTGGACTTGAGCAGGTGGTAATTGGGTGTCGATCCACTCAGCCACAAAATCGGCCAAGACCTGAGACTTAATCGCTTTCTGAGGCGCAAAAGACAAGGCTTCCCCCATATGCTCGACGGTCCACTTGGCTATCCTGCCCGAGGCTTCCCGGTTATGGACTATCTCTCCCAAGGGGAAAGACGATACCACTGTCACTGGGTGGGACTCGAAGTAGTGATGCAGCTTGCGCTAGGCCAGGACTACGGCGTAGACCAGCTTCTGGATGTGGGGGTAGCGTGTTTTGGTCTCGAAGAGCACTTCGCTGATGAAGTAAACATGTCGTTGGGTGGGTAGAGCATGCCCCTCTTCCTACCTTTCTACTACTACGGCAGCGCTAACCACTTGGGTCGTTGCGGCGACGTGGAGTAAGAGGGCCTCATCCCTGGCCGGTGGTACCAGGATGGGAGGATTGGTGAGCAGTGCTTTGAGCCTATCGAGGGCTTCTTCGGCCTCGAGGGTCCAAGAAAAGTGCTCGGATTTTCTTAAGAGTCGGTACAGAGGCAAGCCTTTTTCGCCGAGGCACGAGACGAAGCGGCTCAGGGCAGCAAGGCATCCCATGACCCTCTGCACTCCCTTGAGGTCTCTGATTGGTCCCATGCTGGTTACGGCCGAGACCTTCTCTAGGTTGGCTTCGATGCCGCGCTCTAAGACTATGAATCCTAAGAGCATGCCTCGGGGGACCCCGAACACACACTTCTCGGGATTGAGCTTGATGCCCTTCTCTCTAAGGCATTTGAAGGCTATCTTCAAGTCGTCGATGAGATCCTCGGCCTTTCTACTCTTGACCACGATGTCATCCACATAGGCCTCAACAGTTCACCCAATGTGGTCACCAAAGACCTAGGTCATGCACCGCTGGTACATGGCCCCTGTGTTTCTGAGGCCGAAAGGCATAGTCACATAGCAGTACATGCCGAATGGGGTGATGAAAGAAGTTGCAAGCTGGTCGGACTTTTTCATCTTGATTTGATGGTAACCAGAGTACGCATCGAGGAAAGACAGGGTCTCGCACCCCGCAGTGGAGTCAACGATCTGATCGATTCGAGGTAATGGGAAGGGGACTTTTGGACATGCTTTATTCAAACCGATGTAGTCTACGCACATCCTCCATTTCCCATTTTTCTTCCTAACTAACATGGGGTTAGCTAACCACTCTAGGTGGGACACTTCCTTGATGAACCTGGCCGCCAAGAGTTTCTGCACTTCCTCGCCGATGGCCCTATGCTTTTCCTCGTTGAATTGGCGCAGGCGTTGCTTCACCAGTCTAGAGCTGGCCTGGATGTCCAAGGTGTGCTCAGCGACCTCCCTCGATATGCCTGGCATGTCTGAGGGACTCCATGCGAATATGTCGGCATTCACACGGAGGAAGTCGACGAGCATGGCTTCCTATTCGATGTCGAGGGTGGCGCTGATCCTCAGCGCCCGGTCGTCGGGGCAGGCGAGGTCGATCAGGACGAGCTTGATGGCCTCTGCGGGCTCGAATGCCCCTACATGACGCTTGGAGTCAAGCGCCTTGCCACCGAGTTGGTTGAGGTTGGCGATGAGGGTCTTGGCCTCTGCGAGAGCCTCGGCGTACTCGATGCACTCGATGTCGCAGTCGTATGCATGTTTGTACGTGGACTCGATCGTGATGACACCATTAGGACCCGGCATCTTGAGCTTGAGGTAGGTATAGTTGGGGACTACCATGAACTTGGCGTAGCACGGCCGCCCCAGGATGGCGTGGTAGGTTCCCCTGAACCCGACCACCTCGAAGGTAAGGACCTCCTTACGGTAGTTGGAGGGGGTGCCGAAGCAAATGGGAAGATCGATGCGCCCGAGGGGTCGCATGCGTTTCCCCGGCACGATGCTGTGGAAAGGTGCGGCGTCGCCTCAGAGCCTCGACCGGTCAATTTCCAAGAGCTCTAGGGTGCTGGCGTAGAGGATGTTGAGGCCGCTATCTCTGTCCATCAACACCTTAGTGAGCCAGGTGTTGCCTACGATTGGGTCGACGACGAGTGGGTATTGTCCAGGATTCAGGACATGGTTGGGGTGGTCATCTCGATCAAAGGTGATTGCCTCCCGAGACCAATCGATGTACCGGGGAGTGGCCACCTTGACCGAGAAGACCTCTCGGTGTTCCCTCTTTTGCTGCTACACTATAAGGCATGCCGAGGGTCCGTCAAAGATCATGAAGGCATTGTGTACCTCGGGGAACCCATTGTCCTTGTCATCGCCCTGGTCGCTGGCACCTTTCTACTTGGGGTCGTCATCGGGGAGTCTAAGCCTAGCGTAGTAACACCGCAGCATGGAGCAATCCTCGAGGGCATGCTTTACCGGGCCCTGGTGGTAAGGGCAGGGTTTCTTAAGCATGTCGTCGAATGGCCTGGATCCCCTGGGGCCTCGGGGATTCTTGCGTTCTGCGGCCGTGACCATATCGGCCTCGAGGACGGCCCGCTTCCCCTGGCGATCTTTTTTCTTTCTTTTGGGGAGGTGTGGAACCAAGGCCTCGGGGGCCTCATCCCTCCACTTCCCCTTGGCATTGTTCTTGGGGAAGATGGCCCCTACAGCTTCTTCACCCGAGGCAAAGTTGGTGGCGATGTCGAGGAGCACGACAGCTGAGCATGGTACGTTCCAGCCTAATTCTCCGACCAAGTTTCGGCAGGTGGTGCCGGAGAGGAAAGCCTGGACGATCTCTAAGTCATCGACGTTGGGCAACTCGGTGCGCTATTTAGAGAAGCGTCGAATGAAGTCTCAGAGAGACTCATCTGGTTTCTGGCGATAGCTCTTAAGATCCTAGGAGTTTCTAGGGCGCACGTACGTGCCCTAGAAATTCCCGACGAAGATCCTAACCAAGTCGCGCTAGTCGTGGATCTGAGAGGGAGGAAGGTGCTCGAGCCAGGCTCACGCTGAGTCTGACAAGAGCAAGGGGAGGTTGCGGATGATGAGCAGGTCATCATCTACGCCACCTAGTTGACAAGCCAAACAATAATCGGCAAGCCAAAGTTTAGGATTGGTCTCGCCGCTATACTTCGTGAGGTTGGCTGGTTGTCGAAACTAGGCTAGGAACTGAGCGCTGCGGATGGCCCTGCTAAAGACCTGAGGACCAGGCGATTCAGGAGAGGGACTGTGTCCTCCTCACTATCATAACGGCCACCTCGGTGTGGATGGTAGCCTCGGGCAGGCCCCTCATTGTCGTGGCGTCATCGCCTGCTGACCACCTCATGGTCTGCCTGCACCTCGCATTGGTTGCCAAGGCGGTCGAGCCACCCAGGGACCCCGTGGGCTATTGGCGCCCGAGCGGGCTCGGGACGAACCGAGGCCTCCCTATCCTGCTGATGCGGTGCCGAGGGGAGGTCCGAGGTGCCTCCGCGCCGCAGTGAGGAGGAACTCTCGGCCTGCTGTACCGTGGCGATCTCGAGGAGATCCCGGAGCTTGCCGCAAACCCATCGCCCTTCTGTGGTAGAGGGCTCAGGCATCACCCGCACTAGCATCGCTGCAACCGCGACATTCTGGCTAGCGTGATTGAAGATTGGGGGACGATCATCTCCTTCGTCATCGTTGATGTGATGGTGCACCTCATGGGCCCACCGCCGGGCTCCTCCACCGTCACCATGGCCCTGCTGCTCTTGCTCGAGAGTGTTTTGGAGCTGTTGCAGAAGGAGTCAATCTTGCTCGACCTTGGCCTGAAGCTCATGGAGCTGCTCCAGGTCCGGGCGTCAAAATTGTCTGAGGGCAAGGTTCTCGTTCCGTGTTGCCAGTGGGATAGTTCATGAAGGTGTGGCATCACCCATTCCCTGATGAAGCGGAGTATGGTTGCCTACCCCCTCGTCCTCGTCGCCCATGCTTGGCATCCCAAGTTCGACGTGGAAGCACTCACGAGTGGGATCGTAAGTACCTTCATCGTCAGAGTCGAAGTAGCCAAAGCAATAGTCACTTGCGGCCAAGAAGCGACGCATGGTTTCACGATCGTGGAGGTCGGAGAAATCCACTTTGGCCCATGCCTCGTCCTCCTCCGAGGAGTCGATGTGGGTGTGGGTCGACACAGTGGTGTCGACGTCGAGAGCGAAGTGCTGGCGGTGCCCTGAGAGATCCACGTGAGCGGAAGCGTAGGCGTAACCATAAGAGGTGGCGGCATTTCTCAACCCGAAGGGGTATGGAGATGGTGCCGTCGCCTAGCTCTGCTCCATGGGGGTTGGCTCCTTAGGGGGTGGTGGAGCGGAGCTTGATGTCGGGACGTCATTGGGTGCCACCGGTGTCTTTCCCTTGTCCAGGCTCAGGCTAGACAGGTCCCCAACCAGGGACCTCGTGCCAATAGCTGGTCGTAGGATACCGGCGGAGAGCGGTGGGTCGCCCTAGGTTCGCGCAGCATCGGGGTGATCCTACTCGCGTCGTGCCCGGCGAGCGCGACGAGAGCGGCCGCCCGGGCGCCGCCTATGCCTAGACTGCTGGTGCGTGACATCGTCATCGATAGGCGGGGCTCGGGGTGTGAGGTGTACCATGTCATACTCATGCCCTAGAGACATGAACTCTAGGCTCCCAAACCAGACCACCGTGCCAAGATGCAGCGGTCGTATGGGGTCTGCCATCCGGAACTTGTTGGGATGATGAAACTGACACGCAGAACCCCCTACCTAGCACGCCAACTGTCAGTGTTTTGGACCAGGGGATCCTCAACCAACTAGTGAATTTATGCTGCGTGTTCCCAATCCCAGATGGTGATGTAAAGAGACACAAGGTTTATACTGGTTCAGGCGATTGGTGCCCTACATCCAGTCTGAGAGATCGATCTTGTATTCCTTGCACTGAAGTGCTTATAGTAGGGGGTTACAAGCTAGGTGAGAGAGGGAGCTAGTCCCAGGTCTCGGCATGGAGTGATGTGGACTGCTTGAGACGTTGCTCTCAGGCGGCCCGGGTGTATGCGTGTTATAGGGTGTTGTTTTTGTGAGTGCCTGTGTCCTCTCTAGAAATGGCCCAAGTCCTTTCTTTTTATAGTTGAAGGGAGGACAAGGGTAGTACGTGTGCTAACTATATGGCGTCGTGCAAATGGAGGCGGCGTGTCCGAGCCCTGTAGCCTTTTCCTGTGGCGGCGTGGTTGTCGGAGTGGTCCATCCTTGAAGCGCTGGGGCGACATGCTGGTCACATCCGATCCTGTGCGTCATGGGAGCTCCAGGGCTGCCTCGAAGTGGGCGCGGCGGTCAGCGTGCGGGTTGCCATGGATTAACTGCGCACGAGGCCGAGGCTTGGTTGGTGCCGAGGCCGAACCATGGTGGGGGTCTCGGCAGACGTGAATCTCAAGATGGTCAAGGCCCTAACGTAGAGTGCCGAGGCTCGGAGGGAGAGGTCGATCTGGTACGCTGGTTCGGAGGTAATGATGGCCCGGGCTAGACTTCCCATGCCGCGCTGTCTTCGGGGCATGTGTTACGGGGCACAGTGTAGCGCCGGCCCTGATTGTGGGCACAGTGCCAGAACACAGTGGTCAGTAATCCCCGCCGCGCCTTGTCTTAGCCGGTATGGCGTTGATGCGACCTCTTGTCCCATCGGCCACTCCGTGGTGTCGAGCCGTCGTCCGGCTAAGATTGCGGGAGTGGTTGACGCATTAATGGGACGCGACATGCTATTGGGAAGGCTGGTCGAGGCGGGAGTGATGGGTTATTGACAAGCCAGCCTCGAGCGATACGGAGAATAGCTGTCCTGTTCGAGGCTGTACGCACGGGGCCTCGGGTGAGACAGAGATTGGGATCCTTGCCAAAGCCTCTCGCACGAGGCCTCGCGCGAGGTGGAGATTTTGTCAGGGTGTCGAGACCTCCCGTGCGAGGCCTCAGGCGAGGCGAAGAGCCGGTGGGTCTCGACAGGGCTGGTGATGGAACCATGGCTTACCTTCTGGCTTTGTTGTTGACGGGATTTAAATGACTCTTTTGGTGGACGCTCGGGGTACCCCGTTTTATGGTACCCAACACCATGACTTGATGCAAAGATTCTAGTGGACTAAAATGAAAATAGAGATTGCTAGATATATAGCAAAGTATGATACTTGTCAAAAGGTGAAAGCTATACATTTGAGGTCTGCTAGTGAATTACAACCATTACCTATTCCATCTTGGAAGTGGGAGGACATAAGTATGGACTTTATTGTTGGTCTACCTAAGACATCAAAGGGATTTGACTCAGTATGGGTTATTGTAGATCGACTCACTAAGTCAGCATAATTTCTTTCTATCAAGACTATATATCCTACGATCCAATATGTCAAGATGTATTTAGCAAGAATCATGAGCTTACATGGAGTACCAAAGACCATAGTGTCAGATAGGGGTATACAGTTTGTCTCTAGCTTTTGGAAACACTTACATGCTTCATTAGGTACCAAACTTCTGTACAGTACAGCTTATCATCCCTAGACTGATGGTCAGACTAAAAGAGTCAATCAAGTACTTAAAGATATGTTAAGATGTTGTGTTCTTAACTATTCCAAAAAGTGGGATGAATGTCTGCCTTTGGCCAAGTTCTCATACAACAATAGTTATCAGGAAAGCATTAGAATGGCTCCGTTTGAAGCACTCTATGGTCGTAGGTGCAGAACATCGCTGAGTTGGTCTGAGCCTAGAGAAAGAAGATTCTTTGGGGTTGACCTTGTGAAAGAAACAGAAGACAAGGTTAAGCAAATACAAAGTAATTTGAAGATAGCTCAATCTCGACAAAAGAGTTATGTGGATAGACGACGTAGACCATTGGTGTTTAACAAAGGAGATTTTGTATATATGAAAGTATCACCAATAAAGGGAGTTACCCGTTTTGGTGTTAAAGGCAAGTTGGCACCTCGATATATTGGACCATATCAAATTTTGGAGAGGTATGGAAAAGTGGCATATCGCTTGAAATTACCTGAACATCTCGTAGCTGTGCATGATGTGTTCCATGTTTCTCAATTGAAGAAGTGTCTCCGAGTGCCTGAGCAGAATGTTGAGGTTGAAGGAGTGGAACTTGAACCAGATTTGACTTATTCTGAATATCCTATCCGAGTTTTGGATCAGAAAGATCGTGTTACTCATAGATGGACAATCAAGTTCTACAAGATACAATGGAATCAACATTCAGAAGAAGATGCTACTTGGGAATCAGAAGATTACTTATTAGAAAAATTTCTAGAGTTTCTTGCGTCAATATAGAGTAATGTTAGTTGAGCTAGGTTGTTACAAATTGTGTTTTTGTAAAAGGACCTCAACTGTTTTATGGACAGATCTTGTATGTGTTCTCGCGACACATTTCCTTTTCCATTACTTACCCTATGGCTTTAAATCTCGGGGCGAGATTTCTTTTAGGGGGAAGGATTGTAACACCTCGGGTGTTTAAATACTAAAACCTGACATGTCATCATACGCATTACAAAGCATTTGGCATTTGGTGAAAACTTTGAGATGCATACACTAAAATAAGTTTATATTTATGTGGTATGTGTTGAATTGTATTGTTTGACTCAAGTTCAAAGTTTGCTTGGATTTTTAAATTTTCGAGAAAACCCAGATTTTCAGCATTTAAATCCTACCCTGAAAACTCATTTCAAAATCTAAGCATATTTTGGGGTTGAGCCCAAAAGCAAAAGTGTAGAGCTTGACAAGTTATACAAAGTTTGTTTTTGGAGTTTTCAAAGTTGTTATGAAAAATTTGGAGTAATTCAAAAATGCGTAATTCGTTAAATTTCCTCTATTCGAATTCAAAAGTTCATTTCAAAATCTAGACCGAATTTGGGGTTGGTTATAAAAGCAAAGTTGTAGAAATTTGAATTTTGAATAACTTTTATTTTTGGAGATTTTTGAGTTATTCTACAAAATTGGGAGTAATTTGGTATTTAAAAGGAATGGCAATTCTATAATATTAGTGAACAGTGTTCACCGCCTTAGCTACACCGCCGGCGACCTTCGGTTTGCTTCCAGGTGCGGTCATGGCCATCTTTGGCGTCGCACTGGCGCGGTGAAGGCCACAGCGCAGCTTCCTTGCGCTTCTGAGCCGTTCTATTTAGCCTTGGCTGTCGCCGTTTGCCCCCGCTCTCTTCCTCTGTTTTCTTCCGTCGCCACCATCCATCTCCGGTGAGCTTGTGCCGTCGTCTCAGCGCATTCTAGTCACCACAAAAGCTTGCTACAGCTCCGCCTTATCCTTATGCGCCCAGCCAACCCACCAATTTAGCTTGATTTCGCCAAGAAACTGCTGTGCGCGCTCTTCTTCCTCGCGGCCGGCAGCATCGCCGTCGTGTTCGCCTCACCGTGGCCAGAGCTCCACGGTGCGCCTCTGCCCCTGCTGAGTCTTGCTTCAGCTTTGCCACGATGCCGTGGTACTCTATGACCCATTGATTTCTCATTTTGACCACCACAGCTACCAGAGCATCGCCACCGACGACGGTCTGCTCCGCCGTGCCTGCTCGGAGCGTCGATCAGCCTCTTCGTTGATCCTCTGACCCTGCTCGTTGCTCAGTCGTGTTCGGGGTGAGGTGCTGAACCCTTCTGTGCTAAGTGTTTAACCTCTACCGTGCTTGTGTCGCCAGTGTAGCGCGGCCGTGTCGTCGTGCCCGCCATGGTCGTCGCTGTGCTCGGTCCTGGCCATATTTGGTCTCGGTTGTGCCATCAATAGTTGCGCCTGGTTATAGTGATCACTGTGGTGCCTTTGCCTTCGCCGTTGGTCTCACCGGTGGTGAGGAATCGTTGGTCAGCGCGCGTGTCGCCGGAGTCAGCGCTGGAGGTTGAAGATGACAAGTGGGGTCCGTTTGTCAGTGACTCAGCGTTCAAATGAAATTTTTCTATTTTCATATTTGAATGAATAGTGATGTAATTTGTTATTTTTGTGTAGATTTATTTAGAACTCCAAAAATTATGAAAATTTTTGTGTGACCTATTTGTGATGTATATTATTTAAGAAAAATATGAAATTTTATTTTTTAGCACTTTTTGAATGTGATGAAAATTGCTCAATTTATTAATAAATGGATTTCCATGATTTTTCTAAGCTTATTTAATTGTCCAAAAATTATGAAATTTGTTTTGTCACTTACTTATCATGTAATGAACATTTACAAAAATTTTGAGATCAATTGGAACAAGTTGATTTATTTCATAATTCTTAATTAATTAATTAATTCTTAAAAGCAAATAGTAACCTTTAGTGATTTAGGTTTTGTTTGAATTTTTGATTGAGTGATGTCCTTGGGTCATTAGTTGGTAATGATCTTTGATAATTGATGTAAGTAGTACGAAAAAGATTTAGTTAGTTTGACTTGTAACTGTACCACGAAGGAAAGTTGTATTCAAATTGTTAATTTTTACATCCATCATCGAGCATCATGTTTCGTATTCCGCATCATGTTAAACATGGCATTGTTACTACGTGTAGTGAATGAAGGTGAACACATGGTAGTTAATCAAGTTGCAGAGGAGGTTAATCCGTTTGTTGAGGTCGGATCGAATACTTGTGAAACATCGCAGGAACCGGACTTTTCTGTCAAGGAAGACAAGCCCCGGATGCATACAACCCTACCTTGTGTTTTACAAATTAATTTTGCTTTTGCTTTTCTTTACTGCATTAAGTGATTAGGAGTTAAGTAAAAGCCTAATTGGTGCATTACCAACATTGTTTTTCCATATCTACCTTGTTACCAGATTTATTTCATAAATGACTAGATATGCTTAGTCATGCTTAGCCGGGTGATTACCGGTCACCTGAGAATTTTAAATGGATCTTTGGTTACTTACGTTATCATGAAATATGAGCTTATGAAGTAATAAATCTAGACCGGATGGACTCGGTGTGTGTGAGCCACAAGACATGGAGGTCTTGTGAGCGGGTACTTTCTATCTGTATCGATTAAGGTCCGTACCGTTGTTGAATTGCATGAGGTGAGACTTTGTAGTACTAACCACATACTCCGTTAAGCCTTTACTCGGCTATTCTATTATGAGAATGGCTACTCGTGCACTGAGAGTGGAGAGATGGCGAGAGTAGCGTGTACCCACATGGCCATGGGCTGGAATGGTGGAGCACTGTATTCTCAGGTGGCGCGGACCCGTTCTTGTTTTAGAGGATCCAAGAGTAGGTTGGTATATGTAGGTCGGGGACCTGCATATGTCGTATAGTCTGGAATCCCCAGCTGGGTTTATAATCGGTTCGAATCGTCGTTGCTCCTCGGTTATGGAGACTCAACTCACTGTTCATCATCGTAGTATTAATAACTGGAACTTGAGAATGGTTTGTGAAGGTGTTGGATATGAAGTTTCATGATCTCATTACGGATTGTGTCATCTTTGTATATGATTTTATGAAGTTTTAACTGTTGAAATAAAGAATTTTGTTAAAGAGCTTTTACGCAAAATAACTTTGATTATTGCTAAAACCATACCTTGAATCCCTAAGCCTGCATTCCTAAGTCTTCTCAGTTTTATTTTGGTTAAGTCTTGTTGAGTACTTTTGTACTCAGGGTTCGTTGACCCTTGTTGCAGGTGAGCCTCATGAGCAGATCTATTTTGGATCATGCTGTATGACTATTGTTTGATCTGACGATGAGAAGTAAATGTGTGATCCTTGGGCAGGGCAGTTTCATTGTGTGTTTTGTATTATATTATAATGCCACTCCACTATTTCGTTTTGTAATAATCATTGAACTTAGTTGTGAGGTTTGAAGCTACTGTTTTGTAAATTATGTTATCGTAAGACTTCCGCTGTTTTTACTCTGGTGTAGATATTTGAATAAATGTTGTAATACTGCAATGACTCTGTAACGTGATCCTGCTCGGAAATCGTGGATGATTCGGGATTCTCCGAGGACACCCGACAGTCTTCTTAAGTTACCGGAAACATATGCACAGATGTCAAAGGTTGTCGGACAGTGACAGGTGCATATGGGCCCTATAATTTAGGAGGTTCTGCCACAATATACCTGTCTGATCCATGGATACCTCTCTACAGGACAGTGGAAAGAAGTGGTTCAAAGGCTCGAAGAAATGTACGCACGTGGTCTTCACCCAAATGTTGTTACTTATGGTTTGTTACTGGACTATCTATGCAAGAATGGAAAATGCACAGAAGCGAGGAAGATTTTTGATGTTATGATTAGGAAGGGCATAAAACCTAATGTAACTATCTACAACATTCTTCTTTACGGGTATGTTGCTAAAGGAGCCCTTGCTGATTTGCCTGATCTCCTAGATTTGATTGTAGCAAATGGTATTTCACCTGATCATTACATCTTCAACACTATGTTCTGTGCATATGCTAAAAAGGCAATGATAGATGAGGCGATGCATATACTTAGCAAAATGAGGCAGCAAGGATTGAGTCCTAATGTAGTCACTTATGGAACATTAATAGATGCACTTTGTAAGTTGGGAAGAGTGGATGATGTTGTGCTTAAATTCAATCAGATGATCGATGAAGGAGTGACTCCTAACATTGTTGTTTTTAACTCCCTGATTTATGGACTCTGCACCGTTGACAGATGGGAGAAGGCTGAGGAATTATTTTTTGAAATGTTGGATCAAGAAATCCGTCCCGACATCGTGTCCTTCAACACCATAATGTCTAACTTATGCAAAGAAGGACGGGTCATGGAAGCCCAGAATGTCATTGACTTGATGGAACGTGTAGGCGTGAGGCCTGATGTTATCTCATATAGTACATTAATAGGTGGCCACTGCTTAGCTGGTAGAATTGATGAAGCAGCAAAGTTACTAGATAGTATGGTCTCAGTTGGCTTGAAACCAGACATTTTGTGCTATGATGCATTGCTTCGCGGCTACTGTAAAACTGGCAGGATGGACAATGCATATTGTCTTGTCCGAGAAATGTTGAGGAAGCAAGTTATGCCTGGTGCTGTGACTTACAGTACTATACTGCATGGTTTATTTCAGACTTGGAGATTTTCTGAAGCAAAGGAACTCTACCACAATATGATTAAAACTAGGAAACAATGGGGCATTTACACATACAACATAATTCTAAATGGGTTTTGCAAAAATAATTGTGTTGATGAAGCATTTGAAATGTTCCAGAGTCTGTGTTCTAAGGATATTCGTCCTGACATTATTACTTTCAATATTATGATTGGTTGTTTGCTCAAAAGTGGCAGAAAGAAAGATGCCATGGATTTGTTCGCTGCTATCCCTGCCCATGGTTTAGTTCCGGATGTGGTGACCTATCGCTTAATGATGGAAAATCTCATACAAGAAGGGCTGCTAGATGAGTTTGACAATTTGTTTTTAGCAATGGAAAAGAGTGGATGCACTCCAAACTCATACATGCTAAATGGTATAGTTAGGAGGCTGCTGGGTGGAGGGGAGATAATGAGGGCTGGGGCTTACCTCTCCAAAATTGATGAAATGAACTTCTCACTTGAGGCTTCCACTACTTCCTTGCTAATATCACTTTTCTTGAGGGAGGAATATAAGAACCATGCAAAGTCCCTACCTGAAAAGTACCATTTTCTTGAGGAGGTCAACAAATGAGCATTATGAGAAACAAAATAAATCCTCAGCTGAGTGGTAATGTCTACCTCATGCTCTAATTTGCTTGCCAGCATCCTCAGTTGTGTTGTCACATTTGTTTGATGAAATTTTCTAGGGAAGTTTTGTACTGTTAGTGCATGCCAGCATCCTGTTAATCTCGTATAAAGTTGTCTTCAGCCCTAGTTATCTTTACAGTGGGAATCAATTTTCAAACTGTTGGGAGCACATAAGTTTCTTCATTATGTTGCTTAGTTTGTAAGATATCCATAATTAATCGAAGTTAAATATTAGTAGTAGTATTTTGTTCCTTTTATTTATTATATATATAATTATTTATTTCTAATCCATTTCCAAACCTATGTTTCAGCTTTGTGTTCAACACTTTGTTTGGACTGAGTGTGAAGTATTTGCTACAAGGTTTCTTCTGGGTGCTCTGAACAGATTCCTTGCACCAGTAAAGGTACTCTGTAATGTTAAAAGTGGCAATTCCTAAGAAGAGACAAAGGAAATATGTCACTGTCAGTTTGCTGTGCCCTGATTCGAGCAAAAGTCTAGTCAATAATGTAATGGAATTATTGCTTTCTGTGACAGGCCTACTCCATTGAAGTTTGTCGACCTGACCAACAAGCTTTGGGTATATCAGTTGTAAGCTCCAACTCTACACATAAGCTCATAACACTTACTGCATATAACATAATTAGTGACTACAATAGGTTCCTTCTGATCCATTTCATCTAATTTAATTGAGGTCAGCAGAGCATGGGGAATGGGTGTTATAATTGGGCCCGGCAATTGGGGGCTATGTAGCACAGGTATGCCTGACAAAGATCATTGTTTATCAACCATTTGGTTTACTTACTTTTCACCTGCTCTGTCTTCCTTCCTTATTACCAGCCTGTCAAACAGTATCCACATCTGTTTCATGAGAAATCAGTGTTTGGAAGGTAGCATTCCTTTCAACCAAGATTAAATTCTTTTAACACTAAGTCGGAATGATTTTTTTTTCATTTTATCTTCTTGTTCCAACACGATGCAGGTTCCCATATTTATTTCCATGTCTGTGTATATCATTTTTCGTTACCTTGGTTTTCATAAGCTGTGGATGCCGGTAAGTATAACCTGCTCTGTATATCAGTGTATGCTTTCAAATTTATTGTTGTATTAATAATCTTTTCAATTCATGAAGGGTTTCTTTATGCGTTTTATTATTTTTTTGCACATAAATATGTCTTGTTGTTGGCACACTAAATAGGCAAGTCCATGTGAATATCATATCCTACCTTATTAAGTTACAGAAAATTCTGTTAGATAACTTTGCACTTTGGGCCCTGTTTAGTTCCACTTCATTTTACCAAATTTTTCAAGATTCCCTATCACATCGAATCTTTGGACGCATGCATGAAGCATTAAATATAAATAAAAAATAAAACTAATTACACAGTTTAGACGAAATCCACGAGACGAATCTTTTAAGTCTAATTAGACTATGATTGGACACTAATTGCCAAATAACAACGAAAAGCGCTACAGTTGCATTTTGCCAAAAAATTTGCATCTAAACTGGGCCTTGATGTCGGCTTATTTCTACTTCATCAGCTACTAAACCAAACAGGAGACCCTACATAAGCACAAAGGCCTTGAGACAGCAGTTGAAATGGTAGAAGGTACTACAACTCAAGAAAGTACAGAGCCACCTAAGAAGAGCTTACTCAAAAATTGGCCATTGATGTTAACATAATGTGTCTTCTCCCTTCATGACACCGCATACGTTGAGGTACCACCTGCCGATTCCAACAGCTTCTACATTGAAATGAATTGTTCTAAAAGTTAGATAATGTTGCAATTCAACATCAGATATTTTCTGTATGGACCGCGAGTGACAGAAAATATGGTGGGCTTAGCTTTGCGACTAAAGATGTGGGCCAAGTTCTTACAGTCGCAGGTAATTCCACTCCAACCAATTACTTTCCCAATTAACTTTAAAAAAATCCAAGGCATCCACATGATCAGTTGCTTGTGTTTTATTGTTATAAAGTCTGTGCACTGTAGTAGTAAATGCAATTTCTGGATTGCCAATACTTATCCTCTGTTCAACTGTAGGTGCCAGTCTTCTAGTATATCAAATCTTTGCTTACTGTTGGATCGATAAAGTCCTTGGTCTAATCAATTCAACCCGAGTTTCATCAGTGGGTTATTACAGTGACCGTTATTATTGTTTGACATTTTGCAGTGTGTCCATTACTCATTGTTCCCTATTTTCTGTTAAAAATTGGTTTTAATTCTATCAATTGACCATAAGCATCGCAGGTACTATCTATACCAATAATTGCTGCTTATCCCTTCATGACACGCATGTCAGGAATAAAACTTGATGTGCCGCTCTATATCGCGGCAATGCTCAAAAGCGTTTTTGCAGTAAGTAGTTCACTATGAGTAAATTGAGATTCAACCCATAAATCACATCACCACTAAATGGTTACATACATACACTCCTGTATAGAATTAGAAATTCAGGACATGTGTTTTGGTTTATGCCTTTGTGCTTCATTCAAACGTTCAACTTTGCCTGCTTTGGGATACTAATGCTTGAGTATGTTGATCAGATCACTAGAGTTACCGGCACTTCGCTTCTGCGAAACAATTCTGTGGTACATGACCAACTTATGCCAGTTCTATCGATTATCATCCGACTCCCTACCAAGAACTGATCAATAATTGTTATAAAGTCTGTCCAAGGCTTTCACTCCAGCTGGAGCAGGCATCTTGTATGTACAAAAGCTAGTAGTGCTGCCTGACCACCCTGTTATTCGTATGATGTTCATCGCGGTCTTGAAAATGTTGCTAGTTTAGTCTATCACATTGTGTGATAAGCATGAAAGCATGGGCCAGCCAGCCAGGACAAGCTTAGAGTATGTGCATGTACATATTTTTTGAACAAGAAACTCACTGATGAAATGCCTCTGGTTGTAGGTTCTCATGGGCACAGAAGTGCCCTCATGCCGCCATCTTTCCAGGTAAACCCTATATATACGAAGTTTTACAGCACTACCATCCTAATTGTTACAGTGTAATCTTACAAGTAGTTACTGCAATAAAACCATATATAGAGGATGCGGATTTGAATGAAAGGTTAAAAATGGCTTTCGATTAATCCCCACATTTTGTTTTCATATATATGTACATGTAGGACCAGATGGTGTTTCTTCTCCTGAATCTGACAGAGGTCATCGGGCTTGTGCTTACCTTCAAGCCTTTCCTTGCGGTTCCCCAGCAGAACAAGCATATAGAGGTAACTAGATAGTATGTGGGCGAGACGAGGGAGATGAACATGTACATCTCTTCTATCTCTATCTCTACAACTAAAATATTCATAAGAGAATCGTTGACAGGCGTGCGAAACAAATCATCGCTCGCCCCCGCTCCCTTCGTGCGAAAAAAATTGCGCTCCCCACCCCCACCGTCAGCTGCGCATCTCGCCGGCGCCGAGGGCACTGCCCAGCGCCGTCTACCCCTCCCCTGCCTCCACCACGAGGTTACGACGCCGCCGCTCCGACCTCGCCGGCTTGGATTCGCGCTGTGCTCCGCCTCTCCCAGCGCCGTGCGGTCCACCCTTCCCTCTTCTCGGCGCTGGTGGCATGCCGCTGTGTCGCGCCAGCATGGGAGCCCCCCCCCCCCCCCCCCCCCCGCCCCCCCCCCCCCCCCCGCGCGGTCAAACCCTATCGGCGCAGCCCTGCTGCCGGTGCGCGCAAGGCCTCCGGTGACAGCAGATCCAGGTACCGGCGTCTCTCCATTGCTCGGGCCTCCGTCTATGCTGTTAATTGGTACGATGGCTAATAAACAAAAAAACATACCGTCAAATTTGATTTGATTTGTCCATTGTTTGGTTTGAGTTGTGACATAATGATTAAAAGACATGTCGTCCACCTGCAAGATACCTCTATCCATGAATCATAGTTGGATGCATTCATGCAAGACTATACCTCAGGATTTCATCTTCCAGTGCAACGAATAATTAACAGCAGACTTTTGTCTATGCCTGATGTCGCATCCACATCAGCTAATGCCCCTGTTTGTTACAATGATGAAAGTTTCACATTTCTAGGCAACAGAGCTCTACCGGATGACAATCGTTGAGGAAATTATATGCGTTTATGTTGTATTTTTCTTCCACAACCTTCCATTAGCTTATTGCCATGGATGAACTGTGCTTCCTGTACTTCCATTTGATTTTTGTATAGGCTGCTTCTATTTTTCTGATGTAGTTGTGCCCTTCCTTTGTTTAACAGCTTACATATTACTTCCAATGATTCTCCTTTAGCAGTTTAGTTTCCTATTCTTCTACTTGATCTGTTTATGCACCGCATGCTGAGATAGCGCTCCTTTTAACTACACAAGCTGCTTCCATCAACGAACATTAGGCGTGTACTTATGTTCGTGGATGACAACTACCCCGCATCAATACCTGCTGATCTACTTCCTAATGATAGAAATGTATTAGTTATAGACTAGCAGCCACCTCCTAATGAAACAAACTCTGGCCTTTGTGGTGATTCTTTTTATTTATGATTCTGTCACTCTTTTATTATCTCAATTGCCTTGCTGGTACTATATCATGTGCAATTGTACCATATCCAATTTATTTGCCTACTCATGTGCCTTTCCTTTTTTTGGTTCCTCAATTTTTGGTAATGGGGATTGATCAGTTTTTTCTTCTCAAACTGTTACAATTTTCTTGCAAAGCATGCCTCAGGTTCTAATTATTTCGATGGTGGTCAGGGGTGCAGAAAGTGCAGGTGATCTGTTCCTCTACAGAGACAAGATGAATTTAGCAGAACTATGAATAATCATTCTAAGTTCATGTTTGCCCTTTAACTCTTTTATTTATTTCTCTGTATGTATGTCACACAGAAGAAGGGCGGGCCTGGTGCAAGCGGTAGAGTCTTACCGCCTATGACCGAAAGGTCCTGGGTTCGAGTCGCGGTCTCCTCGCATTACACAGGCGAGGGTAAGACTTGCCACTGACACCCTTCCCCAGACCCCGCACAGAGCGGGAGCTCTCTGCACTGGGTACGCCCCTTTTATGTTACACAGAACACGATGCTCAATCTTCACATTCATCTCGCCGTGCCTGACGACTCAGCTCTTCAAACACTATACAAACAGGCTGACAACATGTGTTGCCAGCAACTCTTGGACTCCTGCTAGCCAATCGACACCAACGTAAGTTCACACACCCTACAACGAACTTTTTCAGAAAAATCAGCCCGACGTTGTTAGTTCTACTCCAAGCTATTCATGCTACATACCCTATGTCTCGCCTTACATACCATGTGTGATATTCTCCCCAATGTATTTACTATTATATAGTCAAACATCTTACTGAAAATCGTTATAACTGCAAGTGTATAGCACACTTTTATGGCACTTACTGCCACCGAAACACATATTCCCATCCACCATTTGTATTAAACTGCACACATGAATCTTGATGTCAGACTTCTAATTTGCTATTTTGTTTCATATTCTTTGACACTCAACTGCTTATATTGAACATTTACTTGCATGGACCGTGCATTTTATCCCTTTCCGCATTATGATTCTAACCTGAGCTAGAGAGCCTTCTTCCTCTTCCCACCTTCTACACTCTCTTAACACCTTTCTGCATGAAACTAATTGAGCTGTACTGGATTTAGACTTGTTCCAAAAGTTCAAATCTAGAGGTCATATTTTCAAAGGAAAAAGAGTAAAAGCATTTATTTTAGGTTACACAGTAACTGTAATTGCAAATCAGAGCCCATGTGCTGTTATGGGCACTGGACAAGCCCTGTGTGGGAAATCCCGCTGAGGTGATCAATTCCCTTGCTCACATGAAAGTAGAATTAGAGTTCAGTTTACTGTCTTCTGGATATATAGTAGACTAACATCCTTCTTTACAAAAACATGTCTAATTTGTACCAAGCTAAAACCTATCAAATATGATGAATTTATTCCTCTATATAACGGCAGCCACCATAAATATATACTAACATTTCCTTTCCCAACAATTTTGGTTACAGGAAGGTGTCAACTGCATATCATGTTTGTTCACTGCCTTATCCCAGATATCAGCATCAACCTACGACAGCTGAAACTCCATTCTTATCATATATATAAAAAATTGTATGATCACAACTACTACCTACAGTTAGAACTAACTAAACCTTCTTACTTTTTCTGATCATCCTTATTTTGTAATGTGCAATGGTCCTTTCGCGTCTTACACCCTCCACTATGTCATCACCAGTCCATATAAACACATTTAAATCTGCTCTCCCAGAATGATTCGTATTATTACATCATGAATACAACTACTCGCCCGCAGCAACGCGCGGGGAGCTGACTATAAAAAATAAAAATGTTATATCGATACTGTGCACATTTTGTCGTACAAAGATTAGTATACAAAATACAATTATTTAATTTAATGTAAATAAATAAATATTCCTACTTTTATTAACTAACTAATGTAGTCATTTAGTTTTAATTTGTGAGTCAACCTATGGAACTAATAAATCTCTACAACTAAAATATTCATAAGAGAATCGTTGACACGCTCCTGCGCTCGCCCGGCGCGCTTTCACTCGCCCGCGCAGGGGCAGACTATCCCTAACGTCAGGGTATACTTGTCGGAACCAGTGTTCTCGCATGGCCAATTGTATGTGGCGCTATCAAGAGCTACAGCAAGATCGAACATTAGGATCTTGGATGTGTCGGCTGCTGAGAAGGACGTGAACAAGGGAAAGGAAAGGGAAAGAAGAGACCGACAAAGGATATATTCATAAAGAATATTGTATATAAAAATGTTCTAACTCTATAAAAGAGGTAATGCATTAAACGTCGATACATATTTTTTCAAGATATATCAATAGTACTTTAACTTTAAAAATTAACAAACAACTTATGTGTAGGATACTTCTAACTACAGCTTCAACTATCTGCATACTTCAGCTGCAAGAAGTTAGATGCCACATCTTGATTTGAAAATCTTCTAGATTATCTTTGATTGGTGACCAGCTGCAGCTTGGTGTTCATGCAAAGCACGTTCTTTTGGTCGAAACATTTAGAGATTAGATTCTTATTTGTATAATATAATGTAAAACATGTATAGTAAAACACAAACTTGTTATGATTAAGGTGAATGCTCGTGTATTACAACTTGTAAAACATCACGATTGCTATATCTATTTTAGATATAGTATAACACGCGCTTATACATATGTTATTACGATGGCCTGTTCACTTGCCTTTAAATCTGACTTGGTCCGCTTCTTTTTTTATCCGGAATATTGTTTTTCTCTCCCAACGTTTCATCCGAAACCGTGTTTTTCATCCAAATTTATCCAGAATTCCTCCGGCCGAACGGGGCCGATATTATGTGTACATGTTGCAACGCACGGGTATTTAACTATTACCACTAAAAAGACCCGGAGGTCATCGTCTGATTACCGCTAATCGCTTCACCCTCTCGTGCTAATCGCCTCGCTAATCTCAGCCCCGGCCCGCGCCGCGCGTTTTGCCCCGCCCGCACTCTCTACCCGAAACCGCCCACACGCGCACGACCCCTACCTCCGCAGCTCGCCCCGCGGCCTATCCCTGCGGAAACGGCGCAGCATCCCCTCGGCGGAGGCGGAGCGGCGTCCTGCGCCCTCGCCCTCGCCCTCGCCGGCTCCTCCACGCCCTGCCTCGGCGCGTGGGCGGTTTTGGCCCCGACACGCAAGGCCGCGATGTTAACCCCGGAGTAGTGCCGCCGACAAAGAAGAAAACCAGGAGACCAAGCCGCCCGACCGCCTCCGGCAACCGCCGCCGCCTCTGCCCGGCGTGCAATCGGGAACTGCGGAGCCTTCGCCGAGCCCGCAGCCCTAGGTGAGTGCCCATCCTCCACGCGATCTCCTCCCTCAATACCGTACTCCGCCCAGCGCCCCCGCCCCTGCCCGCATCCCACGATGCTAGCCTACGCCCAGACGTCGTTGCCCCACGCCCAGCCACCGCCCTCCACCCCAATGACGCCGCACCCCGCGCCGCCGCCGCAGTCCCAGCCCTGCCGCGAACCGACACCCCCGGATCTCACTCGGCATCTCTGCCCTTCTCTCCCTCTCCCTCTGATTTCCACGGGATGGGGTCCGTAGTCGCGATGGTGAGCGGCTACACGGCGACGAGCGACACAGGCTCGTGAATCTGGTCCATCCTCCACCTGGTACGCCACTACACATCGCGTGCTGGCTGCGCATCGATTTTTATTTGGTTGACTTCTACTGTAAAAGAGTCTAGCTGAACCATGATCCTGCAGTACGTCTCAATCATTTCTACTAGAAGTCACATATACTAATTTAATATGTAAAATTGTTGGCTACTTTCTCAGAAAACCTTCATTTCTGCGTAGTACATAGTTGTGCAGAAGCAGGGCCAGTTCCAGGGCTGCCGGCTTGTTCCCGTACACAAGGCAAGAAAAATGCCATCATGGATTCATGGATGATTTCCGTGGTACTCCTCCAGACAAAGCGAGCTATAAAGTTAAGCTTGATGATTCTGATTTTGAGTCTGCCCTACTAAAAGAAGTAAGAATCATAACCTTCATTTCATTTTGTTCCTGCATGGAGACCTTTGATGTTGTATTGTCTAATCCAAAGTTCATTTCATCATGTTCTGTATATCTCCATTCTACTTAATGGTATGTCTAGCATATGTGTAATATTGCCGGCGACAGTATTATCTTCAATCATGGTTCAGCTAGACTGTCACAGTAGCAATTATTCTGCAGGTATACCAGGGCTTCAGTTATTGTGTATTAGAATATGTCCTTCCATCTATGCATAAACATGGTTGCCAGCTGATAGAGCCAATAAGTCTCATTATATCTGATAATTGGTATTTTATCAGCCGTTAAATTCAAATTTATGGATGAAATTTCACTAAAAATGTGCCAAAAAAAGTCTGACATAAAATATTTTAAATATATGTCTGATATATTGGTATTTATAGTTTATAGAACCTCACCAATAACACCGAAACTCGGCGACATATTTCTGAGATGCTGATAGAATTAACGCTGCTTATATCAAGCCTAATATAAAGATATCTATCTCTCCTGCATGTCTGGTAAAAATATCTAGGCTTCAGGCTTGAATTGTCAAATTTTTACGTTTATATGTACCCCTCCTACATACCTAAGGTCTAAGCGTAAAATTAGTTTCCCAGAAATTTTTGGAAGTGCAATGGACCTGTGTTTTTTGTTATTTGAAAATTATGGCATTTTTAATACTTTTTTACCCTTTCATAGTGTCATGTAGCAGTTGATAATCAAATGTGTGTTTCAGCATGAACTTTTCCAAAAATAACGTTGTGCACTCCTCCACTAACTGTTTTCTGATGTAGCTTGGTTGACCTGTTGACTTCAGAATTCTGTTGGTGATGAGGATCCTAAGAAAAATCAGTCATTAGACATTAAGAAAAGAAGAAAGCATATGATGTCAATACATCAATGGACAGAGATGCTTAAACCTTCAGGACAATGTGTCATATCTATATGCAAGTTCATATTTATCAATCCCCTTCTTTGGTTGAACTATAGCCTAGAAAGTTTAGGTGTCCTCTGCTTACTCTCTTGAAAGGTCTTAACTTGTATGAACCTTAGTATTCTGGTTTCCTGTGAGGTAGTTTGCAAGCGGAAGAAATTGATGCAAGTTTCCTTTGATCCAAGACAGGCTGCAAGTTTAAGAAATTGAAGAGGTTTCCTGAAGAAAGTGGGTGATGCGTGTTCCAAGGAATATTATTACACATTTCATCGGATTACTTCTGTATGTCTAAGTTCCTTGTTCCAAAAATTTATATGTTATAGCTTGTTCTTAACCGGTCAGAAGGAACTCTCCCCTTGGCTGATGCAGTTTGGAAGAGATTCTTTGTTCTGTTATAGGAATCGATGCCCAAGTGTCTTATGTGTTTCATTCCGAGTGGAAATTGCATCCAAAGTTCAAAAGTCAGTTGTCCAATCAGGTGAAATAAGCTGCTGTGCTTTCTCTATTTGTTTGGATCAAAGGATCAATGTTAAGGTTGTGGAAAATCATTCCAACAATATGTTGTCATGATAGTTCACCATTTCTGTAAAGGTAGCTTATCAATGGACCCCTTTTTCAAAGTTGCACTCACCATTTCTGTGAAGGTAGCTTCTCAATAAACTGCCGGCCGGCCATGATCTGCAGGCTCCATTGTTGGTTGCAAGGATCAGGATTATATTGTTGTTTCTTTGACATTTCAAATGTTCAGGGAGATGCCCAACTAGCAAAGGTGAGTGTAAGGATCCCGACATCAACAGATGGCACAACGGCAATTCTGAAAAGCCAGAAACTCAATCTGACATCCACTGGCAACTCAAGTAATGGTATATGAAAATCTTGATTTAAAAATATCAAATTTGATACTATTTCTTTCGGGACTATGAGAGTGATTCATGCTCCTTCAAGAAAAAAAAGAGTTTTCTCCCTTTTCCTGAACAAAAACAATTATGTTTCTGAACTCTGAACTATAGGCTGAAATGGAGCTTTCATTTCAGATGACCGGTCGGCGTCCATCCAAGCGGTGCTGTTTGCGCCGTACCTCCTTGCTGGCCTGACACACGGCAAGCTGCCAGTGACAGACAACCACCACTCAAATGACGGCCTGACCCTGAGCATCTGGGAAGTGAACGCCGCAAACACCGCCTCCGTCGCCGGCTGAATCATTCCTCATTCGCTCCCCTTCGAGTCGCTCAACTCACAGCTCATCACCCTGACCCAGAGCGCTGGCAGGCGGACCCTCATCTTGTCGTTGTGGTTTCATGCAAAACTTCTCTTTTTGTGCATATTCAATCAATTGATATTTTTTAATTATCTTTAATTTGTATCAAATAACTAGACTGTGAATGCTTAATTGTGGTCTGAATTCGTAGAATGGTAATGCCATCACATCTCATTATTTTAAACAAATTGATTTGCTCAATGTCAAATGATAACAAATACTTTTGAAAAGGGCATATGTCATCTATATATCTTTATTTAAATGAATATATGCCTTGTACATTTGATGATGTAAAAAAACACCGTAAGGTTGAATCAATATTTTTTAGCTGATAATGCATGTATACACAATAAGTAGTCTCTCATAGCAACGCACGGGCACTCACCGAGTACATACACAGGACTGAAAACAGAGCCAGGTGTGCAACGGAATTCAGTTTGGGGTCCATCGTTTGATGCGGTTGACTTGTGTAATCGAAAAAAAAGCTGTTTGGCTGCTTCGGTAAATGGGTCCCTGCCTCGTTGGAATGGAACTCTGTTGTTGTCTGTTAGCTTGGTTGTACTCCATAGTACCCGCTCCATCATAAAATAGATTAACTTTTAGAGTTGTTTAAGTCAAACTGTTTTAAATTTAATTAGTTTTAATATCATACCTATATCTATGGTATCAAATAAATATAGTATAAAATATATTTTCTGATGATACTAATTTCTTACCATTAGTATCCGTGCTTTTATTTTTTAAATTCAATCAAATTTAAGAAAAAATAACTTAGAACAGTATAGAAACTATTTTCCTCTATTTGGCCCTGTTCGCGTGCCGTTAAACACGGCTTGATCCGTTTCTTTTTTTCATCCGGAACAGTGTTTTTCTCTCACAAATTCCTCCAGATTTATCCAAATTCATCCAGATTCCTCCAAATTCCTCCGGCCGAACAGGGCAAATTTGTCTCAAAATGGTATAGGAGCCGCTCTACTGACTTCAATTGCACACATGCCACTTTTTTTCTGCTACAGTGGTAGGACTTGGCAAACCTAGGTCGTTGTTACAAGGAACAGATACGAATTATGCTGGCGTAGAAGCAAGCTGAAGGCAAGGACATGTGTTTTTTTAATAATGCATGGAAATAATTTCTGTCCTCTTCCTCACAAAAGAGGAACAAATCGTGCTTATTACCTACAAAAGGAGTTTCACACTCTAATAACGTTCACAAGGCTCATACAACAATTTTTTGCAAACTTGCTGACGAGAGTCTAACGTAGTAGAGGCTTGTCCACCAATCTATGTTCCTCAGAGCCAACTTATCTACTATTAGGAATTTTGTCTGTACCAGAAGCCATCCAAAGAAATGGTGTTTCCCTTCTGCATGCGCGTGCCAGATTGTGGTCGCTCTAAATGAGCATAATGAGCCTTTAAACTATGCAAGAGATAAGCTGACTTGGTGGAATATAGTTGCCATCTGTTGCCCACTTCCAGGGGATTTATCAGGTTGCTAATTCAGTTGGACTTGCTGCACCAAGTCCCACACAACTTTATGAATTCAGCCATCCATTGAATAGTCTCCATTCTACACAAGACCAGAGTCCCCTGATCCAGTTTTGGTTGACTATGTCCTCTTTAACCAAATTGTTCTTACCCCATGCATGCTAGTGGGGAAGTATTGGGTACGATCAGCCTGTTTGGTTGGCTGGTTCGTGAAGAGGTACTGCTGGCTGGTTTATGTGAGAGAAAAATATTATTCCGGCTAGAAATTTACGATCATTTACAACAAGCCATAGCCAAACAATATCCATCGGAACTCGACCATGTAGCCAATACGAATGCCAGAACTAAAGGTATGTTTGGTTGAGCTTTTCGTTTTAGCTTTTGATCCCAAAAGCTAAAAACCTAGCCAAAGAGGCAGGGCCACAACAGCTTCCAGTAAAAACAGCTTTGTCCTCAGTAGTAATTCCACTGCAGGCCGACCCTCGCTTCCTTCTTCACCATGGCCGGTGGCACGTATCTCCCCCTCTCCGGCGGCGGCGCGCATCTGCCCCTTCCCCGGCGGCGGCGCGGGCCCTGGCCGTAGGCGCGTGTAGCAGCATGACGGTCGCCGGCCTTGCTCCGACGCGGTGCAGCTCCGGCGGCGCGAGCTTCTCTCTCCTCGCCCTGCTTCTCCATGGGTCGGCCGTAGACGCGACCTCCCCTGCCCCAGCGCGGGCTCCGTCGGCAGCCGCAGCTCTGACCCCGATGCTCCGACCCCGATGCGCGACCCCAATGCGGACACGGCCCTGCCGGCGGACGCGGGCGAGAGCTCTGCCCCGTGCCCCGACCCCGATGCGGACGCTGGCCTACGAGAGGTTGAAGAAACTGTGCATATAAGGCTGACGTGCGGGTCCACTTGTAGGTGAGAGAGTATGGTAGCAGTTTTTAAAGAAGCCACAGTTGCTCAATCAAAGGCTTTTAGCTTTTCTGACCCATTTTCAAAAGCCACAGCTCTTAGTTATTTTTCCAAAAACTTCAGCTTAACCAAATGCACCCTAAGACTTCTCCCTGTTCCCCACCACCAACCACCGCGCCACCATTGATCAAAGAAGTTGCTTCTATATATTTTAACCTGGCTCGTCATGATCCCCCCCTTTTTTTTTTTTGATAAAGGAAGAATTTTATTAACTCAACATAATTACATTGAATCGATACAACCATCTTGAGATCACTTCCGCGACCTCTGCATTAAAGCACACAACCTATCAAAAGTTATTTTCTCGACAAATACAGACACCCTAACGACTTTCAATCCATAGACTAGACTACCACCCATGTGTTTGGGTAAAAAATTCCTTGACCACACGCTCTAATTGTTGCCATGCCACTATGATCAAATCCTGTGAATGCACCTGCTGGAGAATAACCCAAGTCCGAAGCTAGTGGATAATCAAGTAGATAACCTCGTCATGATCCCGTTGGCACTAAAATCCTTTAATTTGCTGGTTCATAAAATTTGCGCCTATAAAGTAGTGGAAACTTCACATGCAAGTTATTTGTTTGTTACAAATAAGACACTAAGTTGATCTCAGCGTTGTGGCTATAAAGTAGGAGTATTTCGCAAAAATGAGTTGTTTTAGACATTTAAAAATATCTTCCATCTATGTTTTGGTCTGTTTATACTAGTATTAAAGAACATAAAATATTTAGGACTATTTAGCCTGGTCCTTTTAATATTTACATCTCTTTCACAAGTCTAAGAAAGAGTTAATAATTATGAAGCTTGACTTTGAAAAATGGATCTCATGGATGAGATTGATCTTTGGTTCAGGGGCCTCTTCAGTCCTGCTCAATGGGGTTCTAGGAAAAGTTTTTCGTTGTACAAGAGGGGTTAGACAGCAGGACCCCTCTCTTTGTTTTGGCAGCTGACCTTCTTCAAACAATCATCAACAAGGCAAAAAATCTGGGACTCATTCATCTGCCCCTTCCTCTACAGTTCATAGATGACTTCCCTATTCTCCAATGTGCTGATGATATCCTGATTGTCATGGAAGGTTGTGAAAGGCAAAATTTTATCTTGAAGGCTCTTCTTAATTCCTTTTCCTTGTCCATTGGGCTTAAGGTCAACTTCTAGAAATCAATGTTAGTCCCTATCAATTTGTCTAAAGAAAAGCTCTGGCAGTCTTTCCTTTACCTATTTGGGGCTTCCCTTGGGTCTAACCAAACGAAGAATTGATGATTTCTGGCCACTGGTCACAAGATGTGAAAGAAGATTGGTCAGCACCTCATTATTCCTATCACAGGCTGGTAGGCTTCACCTTACTAACTCAGTCTTCAATTAATTCTCGGCCCTTCTAACATTCAACATGTGCACCTTTTCACTGCATGTTTCAGTTAGAGAACAAGTGGATAAGTATAGGAAACATTTCCTTTGGAGAGGAGCTAAGGAGAGTAACAGGATTAATGCTAAGACATGATGGCATCTTGTCACAAAGCCACAAGATGATGGGGGCTTAGGGTACTTGATCTCCTTGGGTGTAGCTCATTTGGGAAAGGTACTATAGCGATGGAAATTTGTCAAATCATATAAAAATGCTCCTTTTGGTGGAAAGATATTCTGCTTGACAAATTCAAAGGTATGCCTTCGGTTTTAGTAAAAAAATGGCACATCTTATTTTCTTTGGGATGATCTTTGGCAAGGGCATGTTCCTAGATTGGCCTTCCTTGAACTGTACTCTTTTGCTAAAAAGCCAACCCTCCCTTTGTTCATAGCTAGACATGCTGCTTCACTTGAATCTCTTTTCAACCTCCCCATCTCAGTGGAAGCTTACAACCAATTGCTGATTTAGACTACTCTCTTAAGACCATCAGTTTTTCAAATTGAAATGTCTCATGGTCTTACATGTGGGGAAGCTCCTCCTTTTATTTGAAAAAAATCTTATTGTCATCTCCTGGGTTCCTCTAGTGCTCATCATGCCTTCAAGTGGCTTTGGAATTCTTCTAGCTAGCACAAGCACAAAGCTTTCTTTTGGATCTTGCTCAAGACAGACTTAGCACTCGCAACATCCTAAAGCGAAAGAACATGTTTCTTCAATCCTATGATTGTGCAGTGTGTAGCCTGACCTGTGAAGAGACAGTTGACCATCTTTTCCTGCACTACGAGTTTGCCAAATCATGCTGGGACATTGTTGGTTTGGTGTCCCCCTAACTCAGTCCTCTTCAAATTCTGGATGGCTTCAAGCTGCAACCGAGAGTGCAGTTCTTCATGGAGTTATTATCATTCCTAGTTGGTGCATTTGGAAGGTCAGAAACAACTTGATCTTTAATAATATACTTGCATCCAGAGAAAGAAGCAAACTCCTCTTCAGAGAGGTCTTTGGCCTGGTTATCCATCGTGCAAAGAAAAAGTACTTCCCAGCTATCAAGGACTGGCTAGAACAACTTTGTGTAGTTTTTTCATCTTTTTTGTTTCTTTCTTTGTCTCTTGAATCCTCCCCTTTGAACTGGATGTCTGTTGTTTCTTTCGTATTTTGTATTTTTTTTAAAATAAATTTCAGTAGGGGTTTTGACCTCTCTTGTTCCATAAAAAAGAACATAAAATATTTAGCTACGCTGAGATTAACAAAAGATAAATTTTAGTTCAGATGAATGGAGATTAATCTTCCTATTGATTAGTTTTGACAACTATTAATGCTTACCATTCAACAAAAAGGACTTCTTTGGTGGAGTTTCTTTGGCTAAGAAACTCCACCAAAGAGGGCAGTGTCAGATTTAGGATTTAATGAAAGAGGGGGTTGAAGTCATCTTCAATTCCAAAACCCCTCCTTTCTTTCTTTCATGTCTAAAAAAATTAGAAGGGGCTCAAGGAGGGGCTCTTTATTGTCATGGAGGTGGTGGTGGGGGTGGGAGGGGGGGCTTGAGCCCCACCCACCCCACCGCTAGATCCACCCTTGAAAGAGGGCCTTATTGTTGAATTTCAGCTAGTGATGAAGAACACAACAGCAAGTGATGTTGAATGTATTAGAGCAGTGCCTTATTGTTGAATGTACATATATACTATGGCCAGCCCATAATAAAAAATGCAATTTGTTGACAATGACATCCATCGTGACAAAAGCCACAAATCTTTGGAGCTATGTATAAGTATACACATTTAAAATGGTGAATAAAAAAACTTTTTTTGGGGGGGGGGGGGGGGGGGGGGGGAGGGGGTGTTAATGATACTCCCTCCGTTCTTTAATATAAGCCATATAGATTTTTAAAGAAAATTCCAAAATATAGGTACGTATCAGCTCCCACGTCGATTAGTTTGGAAATATTTCCACCGTACATAGAATATGCCCCAACCAATCCCTTAGATTTAGGAAGCAATCTGATTGGGAGAGAGAAGATGGTCTGATTTTTCTTTTTTTTCTCGGTCTCACATCCTTCTCCAAGCCGTGCGTTAATATTGGTGCTAAAAACTATATGGCTTATATTAAGGAACGGATGGAGTATGTGCAAATAATGTGTAATAAATAAAAAAACCCGACAAATTATAGAGGAGTAGCTGCACATGCACTAATACATAGATCGGTTTCTAAAAAAAAACGGATATATAGATCGGTCGACTGGACAGCTAGCATCGTCAACAGTAGTAGCGCTAGTACAAGAAGAGTACATCAATTTTATTTTACAATAGGAGTATAAGCATAGAAGGCTTGACGCAAATAAAATAACTTAAATAAGGATCATCACCTACGTGTTCGGGGAGACGCACTTCCCGCTGTCGCAGGCGGCCAACTTGCATTGCAGGGGTACATATATTGATATATATATCGACCACTTGCATGTTTTATTAAATCATTTCCCGTCAGGTGCAACCACCTGATGACGACTTGATCTTTGTTCAGCACTTTTCCCCGATAACAACACCCAGTTTGGATCGTCCTATCCGTGTCCGTACGTGTGCACTGCAGGTGGCGTTGATGTGTGTCGCACTGCAAACATGTGGTGCACAACTTCTGTTGCCCCATGCATGCATGATGCATGCATAATATATGTGGAATGTGTGTGTTGATCGCATGCATATGCTATTATTGCTACATGCACACGTGAAGAGTGAAGCCACACGTCGTACAACAGCACAGAGGAGAAAGTTGTCGGCACAAGCCACAAATTCCTTATTCAAAAGAAAAGGGAAAAAATACACATACAAAGACATTGTCCAACGTTTCATACCATTTGTTTAGGTCCGTCTCAGCGGGAATGGCTGTTTCATCTAAGTTTCATTTCATTCTACTCCGTATATGACACAGCAGTCTTGGACTGTTATATATGCCGCATATCATACTACAAATTAATCACGCGCAGGCTTTTGGTGCCTTTAATTTATATAGTAACTAGTTTCTTGCAGTTTCTTCAGCGCTATTGCAGCGGCGCTGTGCTGGTGCACTAATATGCCGCAGCAGACTTGAGTCTGCCAAGGATCTCCTCCGCCGCGACTGTGAAGCCTTCGTCCACCTAATAAAACAGAGCAGTTAATTAGTTCATCTGATTCATTCATGCATCTTGTCATTAGCTAGTCTTAGGTAGTAGTAACTTAACACGCTACCCTCAGAGCATAAAAATCTGACACATAATCTTAAACAAGATACATAAGCTGTGCACCGTACCTTTTGCGTTGCTCGACCTATGGGGGATTTGAAAGCTAGATTTTGAAATACTAAGAAGGCATCCATATTCCATGATCCTATGAATCTATGATTGGCCGATCATATTGGCCGGCTTGGTGCATGTTCATGTGCATGTGAGCATCTATATTGCATTTTGCGAAGACAACACCGCCACTACTACAAAACAAATAGTATTGCTGTCCTTATTACTATCGGGTGCTTTAGAACCGGCAGTGATATATATGGTATACGGACGACTCATAAGGGAAAGAGCCATCACTGCAGGCACGTGGAGCAACATGATCGAGTACTATGTTGTATCTTTTTTCCCTTTTTTTTTTTTGGAAATGGGACCCAATAGTATTGCCATCTTTATTACCATTGGGTGCTTTAGAACTAGCAGTGATATGGTATACCCGACTGATAAAAGAAAGAGCCGTCACACTGCAGATGCGTCGAGCAACATGAGTATATGTTGTATCTTTTTTTCCCTTTTTGGAAACGGGAACACCGCTGATTATTCACTTGACAGTGACAACCAATGCTACCACTACCAATTGTCCATTGTCGGCTCTGAAAACGTACTGGCAGTGAGGTGCATGGTTTCCTAACTAGCAGTGCTCGATGGTTCTGTTGTAGTGTGCTATACATAAAACCATTTGAGTTAATTGGTATAACTGGAGCATAACTGAAGATTCAATGGTTAATAGCACATTGATAGAGTGCTTATAAATAATGCACTGTATATTGTTTAAAATGATATGATGCATGGTTGCACTTGGGTTGTACTTGAAATATTTTCCCTTCACAAAACCTAGAAGAAAGAAATTAAAAATGCTGGCCACGACTGCCAAATAGCAGGTGGCAGGTTACAACACATTAAATCAAAACTGTACCGAGGATACAAAGATCCCCAAATGAAAATAAGAACAAAGCAAATTTATAATTGACCTGTTTAATTGGAACAAGTAAATACTCCTTTAAGTTAAATACAACATTCTAATTAAATGACCCTCCTTTAAAACAAAAATTTCCCACAAATGTTGGAAGTCTCGATGGAAACACATGTACAATAATAATGGAACAACCTGTTTTTAACTCTTTGATTAGTAGTTAGACGACAACTAGCTACCGAGAATAATCCATGATTATGTACTTTAATATTTGAAGCTACAATTAAGTTTTCTATATAACATTAGTGCAACGAAACTATCATGTAGGGGCACTTTTGTGTAAATCTGTCTTGTCTAGTTTTTACATGCATATTGACATTGTATGGTTGCTTTGTACCGTAGGATCCATTAAATGTATATGTAAGGACATTTTTATATGTTTTTGGACTGGGAATGTGTAACATGGACCTTTAAGACCCTTTTAACTATTGAACTTATCTTGTAGAGACATTATCTATTTATTATTCACTATATGAAAACAACATTTTAGATGTTTGAGATGACATGCATGATCTAGAACGAATGATGTGAGATTCAGACATTCAGTTCAATAGTGAGGCATGTCTAGTGATTGTTTATCTATATGATATATGAGGTCTTGAGTTCAAGGATGCTTCCCCCCAAAAGCATCAAATTTTTAGTGTACTACATATTTTCTATATATTGGAATATGTAGAGTGACTTTGACTCCATGTGCATTTTGAAGAAATTGATAGTTGAGACATCAAATGTAGGAGCACACATTCTTCAAGTGCCCTCTAGAATTTACTCTCACATGTAAGGCCAATAGAGCTTTTCTCTCTCATTATGAAAGTAATTAATAAGTCCACTTATTACTCCACTTAATAACTATTGGTGTTAGTCTATTTCACCCTCTCATCTTTCGTCTATTTCATTCTCTCACCTAGAAAACCAAGTCAGCAAAACCATCTCCACAGGGTTATCCAACGGTTTTCAATACTTTAGGGGTAAAATATCTGGTTTTCTAGGTTAGAGAGTGAAGTAGACGAATAACAATAGTTGAGAGGGCTAAGTAGACTTTTTACAATCATAAAATAAAAAGTTCAACAGTGCAGTTTGTCTTTTATTTGTGCTGCAAAAGGTGGCTCAGATATGATAACATGCATGGTAATATACATAGTGAAATAGATGAGTTATAAACAGTATTTACCTAAATGCTAAACACAGTCGGTCATTTACTATTTAACCATTACTCAGGCTAAACAATCGGTTAAACAGAAACAACCTATCATTGTGCACAGCACCACAACTATAGTATAATATCAATATGCTTAATGGTACTGGCAGTTTGTATTTTGACTATATTATTCTTCCCCACTTAATATGCATCACAGTGTTCTTCACCAAATTAATTAAGGACCATGACAACATTATTCACCAAATCAAGGAACATCACAATATTTCTAACAAGAAATACAGCATTATATTATTGTTATGGAAAATGAATAAAAAAAACTTGCCTTCGCCGTGATGGTTATGATCAAAGTGCAAGCCTGGAACGGCATGACATTGGCGTGGACGATGCTGAGGTGGAGCTCCTCCAACTGGGCGAGCACCCTCACGGCCACTCCCTTGCCATCCACGCAGTGGATCCTCACCATCACGTCGTTCTTGTTCAAGAATCGGGCTTCTATCTCCGGCAGCGGATTCCTCGCCGGCGACGTCCCCGACGAGCCCCACGACGGGGAGGAGCCAGCAGCATCCTCGTCGGGCACTGCGATGCACGGCTTCTTGACGAGCACCCAGGATTCGATGATGCTCCGGTCGTTACTGCCACTGCCGCCGTCTTCAAGCGCCTTGAGCTTTTCTTGGAGCTCCTTCACGTATCTCGTCGCGTCAGAAAGGATCGTAGCCTTGTCCATCTGATCCCAGTCCCAGCGCGTTGCACGGTGCAATTTTCTTTTCGTCAGGAACAGAACAGAATAACAGATGCAGTAGACGAAGAATTGCAGGCGGTTCAGTTAGTAAATTGGATCGCAGGACCTTCTTGAGGCCGGGGATGACGGTGGAGAGCTCGATGAAGCGCTGGTTGATCTTCTCCCGCCGCTTCCTCTCTGCGATGATGTGGTCCTGCGCATAGAAGGACCCCACGCTCTTCAAGACGACGGCCCTCCTTGTCGGCGGTGACCCGTACACCAGATCTGGCAGCAGGCTGCCTGTGGCAGCGCCGGCCTCAGGCACGCCGCCGTCGCGGCCAGGCGGTGCGGGGGCGGCGCCAAAATTCCAGCTCACGGGCTGGGTGGTGGCACTACCGCTGTTGCTTCTTCTTGGCGCGGTTCCTGAGATATTGCCTGCGGTGCCACCATCGGTGGTGTTGGTGTCCCCGTCGCCGCCGGAGCAGCGGCAGCTGTTTGCTGCGCGAGGTTCCCCGATCAGCTCCTGGATCATTTCTGCAGCTTGCGAGGCCTCGCGGAGTGCTCGGAGCGAGGGGAAGGTAGCCCCTCCGCCGCGGCCATCGTCGATGGGGGCCACCGCCAGGTCCTCATCGTGCTGCAGCGTAGTCATCGCCCACTGCATGAACAGGCCGGAGTCCTCCTCCGTGTTGCCAGATGGGTGTGCTAGCTATGTACCTGCAGGCTGACGGTATTCTAATTACTTCCACGGCGAGAAACATTTTTTTTCTGGAACAAAAATGGAACTTCGGATTTGGCTGGAGTACGTGTATGTACTCCTATTGTAGATTTGTAGGATCATTTAGTCAAGGGGTAATGCAAGGTTTAAGACAACAGGAAATTAATGGCTCAAAACTTTTTTTAATCCATTTAAATGAAAGATATATATATATGTGCATATATGTGATAGACCATCTTGCTACAAAATGTATTAGTGCAGTAATGCTAGTGAGAAGCTCGGTTACCTCAAATCCTTGCAAATGATTTGCTTAATGCTGGCTTAATGGTACTAATTGCCTGTGCTAAGCAATACCCTTTTATAGCTAGACTAGATGAAGATGAGCCACCACTCACAATGCTCCTCTAGTCTCTCTCTATATAATGTTTCTCGCATGAGGCCTTTAGCTTTCACCACTCACCAGTCGGCCCTTTTTTTATAGCACCCAAAAGCTAATTAAGGAAAAGTTGCAGTCGTTTTCTGAGATTCCGGTTTTTGTGGCCTTTATCTAGCTAGTGAGAATGATATTTAGTACACCTCGAATGTGATTCATGAGGCAAATAATTCTCATTCGACCTCCTATCCAAGTCAAGATCGTCTCATGTGGGTTGTACTATGCTGGGAACAGGGTTTGTGCAATTGATTGATCTGCAGTAAATAGTTATGTTTTTGTCGAGATGGTCACGCTGCTTAAGTGCTTATCCATCTAGATAGCGGTGTTAGAGCATCTCCAGAGTTTTTTTTTCTAAAATCCACTCCCTAAATTATTATTTATTTGGAGAGCCATTTACACAAAAGTCGCTTACTATATCTTTTTACTCTTCAACAGTTTTTTTTATACCTTGTTAGCACTCTAGAAAGTCATTCTCGTTTTCTATCTTTGGTTAGCGAAAAATCCAGAACAAAAGAAGGCTATATTTGGATAGCTAATTAAAGAAGTCGTTGGAGGGTATTTTTTTCATCAAAATCTCTATTCCTAGCAATTATGAAGATATAAAGAATCTCTTGTAGTTACTCTTAGGGGACGTTCGCTGGTCTGATGGCTTCAGACCAGCCGGCTGAACCCCCTCACAAATCACTGTTCATCAAACCAGACAACAGTGTTTCTCTCTCACACAACCAACCAATTTCAGCCAAAATTCTGCCAGCCGAACGGGGCCTTAGTCTCAAACTTACGATTTATGAGCCATGCTACATGCATGAGAGCATATGAGTCGTGAATTTTAAGAGCTCCACACAAGGTCTCCACTTCCGCAAATAAAATGTTTTTCCGTTAATGTATACTCCCTGCCAGAGGCTGAGCTTCATTAGGACCAAGGTAGGTTATGGCTCCCCCTATATATGTTTGCAAACTTCATAGTAGGGGTTAGCTAGAGCTAGCTGAATGAAATTTTTAATCACTGAATAGTACTCAAAGCAAGAGACTAGCGTGCATGGATTTATTAAGAGATAGTCTCATATATTTCACGAATCACGATGCATCCATGATATGTTTAAGGCTAAAAAAACTTAGGCCCGTGAGAGGGCCGGCCGGTCCATGGTGAGGTTTTTTTTCACACCGCCAACCATAAATTCACCTGACCAAGGATTCAAACTTTGGTCACGGGGACGCCACCCAGAGGCTTGACCAACTGGTCTAGTTCTTGTTATTTCTCTCTCGTCTATATTTATTGTCTTAAAGCTGGTACTAGCTCTTGAGAGTAGTATGCTTATGTGATTTACTTATTAATTTTCAAAGTGACCACTTTTTTCACTGTTGTTTGCCTCTCCTGAAGTTGTGTCCAAGCTCCGCCACTACTCCCCTCAGTAAAAAAACCATGGTATTGTTTAACGGTAATGCTCGGAATCAGACGTCCGTTCGCGCCGGACTCCCCTGTTGGTGGACCCTATGTCCAGAAGCTGCCGTTCCTATCCGCTCCATCCACTCCCCTCCAATCACCGCAGATTCAAAAAGATTCACGCATCCGCTCCGCGACCGGCCCCGCCGTGGTTCCCGCACACCTCTCTCTATCTCTACCACGCCTCCCGCCGGCCTTCCTCTCCGCCGCTGCCGCGCCCGCACCGCCGTGGCATGCTCCCCCACGACTGGACCGCTATGGCGTGCTCGCCGTGTGAGGCCGCACCACTCGATTGCTGTTGTCGCCTCCATACCAGGCACCGCGTGCACCCTATCGCTGAGGGCCGCACAGCCGCCCACCCGCTGTCATCCTCCTTCTCCACCGTGACAGCACAGCTGGGATCCCGTTGTGTGCCGTGCTCCGGCCGCTTGACTGCCATGTTTTGCTGAAAGCACATGTTGCAAGTATATGTTTCAAGTGTTTCAAATGCTTCAGAGGTATGTTGTAAGTGTTTCAGATGGATGTTGCAAAAGTAGATCGGGATATTGCATATGTTGCAATGGTTGTACACATATGTTGCAATGGTTGTACACATATGTTGCAAGGGTCCGTTACCAATATTTCATCTGTGTTTTCTGGACGTGTTTTCCGGACGCATGTTGCAAGTGTGTTTATCTGGATGTTGCATATGTTTCATACATACGTTGCATGTGTTTTATCTGGATGTTGCGTATGGTTGCAATGATTTTCAAGTGTTTTCAGGTGTTTTTTCAAGTGTTTCAGAAGCATGTTTCAAGTGTTTCATCTGCCTTCAGACGTATGTTGCAACTATTGTATTTGGATGTTTTAAAAGCAGATCGGGTGTTGCATCTCTCCTCCTCGGTTTCTGCTGCATCGTCTCAGTGTGTCCTCTCCCCGGCGCCGGCAGGATATCCGTAAGACGCTGCGGCCGGGTCTTTCCGAATTGGAGGTGCTGCCCCCTTCCCCTCTTGTTGCTCGGGCGGTGTGGGCCCCGCATGAAGCACGCGAAACGTAGTGCAGCGCACAGGCGTCCGTCCGGAGTCCGGGCGCTAGCACTGCCGATTGTTTAAGACAAGGTTTTAATCATCAATAACACACATTTTATACTTTGACCTTTCACATATATCCGTGTAGTCTTTGTATGTAAAGCAACAGCCGCCGTGAGAGTTTAGCAATCCAACTTTCAGCTGTGCGCGCGCGCGGGGCACGTGTCTGTTTACTTTAATCGACTATGCTGGGAACAAATCTTGTAACCAATTTACAGTGCCCTTAGAAGTGTTCGTCAGTTGTGCTTATCTACTAGACACACCGTATACCCAGCCCACGTTGTGGTTCGTCCGTCTATCTGCGGCACGCACTGCACGTGTAGCAACAACATAAATAGATGACTAAAGAAGTGTTCATCAGTTTACTAATATATTTAAACATGTGGATCGATGTATGTACTACGCCGGGTGAATAATCACGTGATTATTCTTGCTTTCTATAGTACTCACAATAAGGCCCCATTTAGATGCCCCTCAAAACTCAAAAATTTTTGCACAGTATCCGTCACATCGAATCTTGCGGCGCATGCATGGAGTACTAAATGTAGACAAAAAAAAAACTAATTGCACAGTTGGGTGAGAAATCGCGAGACGAAACTTTCGAACCTAATTAGTCCATAATTAGACACTAATTGCCAAATAAAAACGAAAGTGCTACAGTAGCCAAAATCCAAAAAATTTTGGATCTAAACGGGGCCTAATACTATGGAATGAGCTGTGCAAGATGCAGCTCAGGCCCTGTTTGACAGAACTCTAGCAGGAGCTCTGCCAAACAATTGTTCAGAGATAGTAATTTTCCGCTGGTTCCATGAAGTGATTCTATAAAATGAATTAAAAGGATGAAGTCGAAAAAGGTAGCTTCTCCTAATTTTGTAAAGTGATTCTTCATCGTAATTTTGAGAGTTTATGCTAAAGAATCAAAGAGAATTACTTTCAAACATAGAATCACTTCTCTCACAAAATCAGCATCCATAGAGAATTAGAATCAGATGGAGCCCTAACAAACCAACTCTACGGAGTCGGAGAAAGGGATACACATGGCTGCTCGACTACAAACAGAATTAGCATCCATATATTGAATTTGTTTTACTGGTCCCATCAACCCATACTACCACCCGCGGGTAAGTAATTTTAAGAGATACATATATTAAATAATATTTGATTTTCGCTAATTCTATGATTTTTACTATTCTTTTGTATACAATTATGTTATTTCAATCATCTTACAGAAACACCTTCAATTCGACTTAATATTTAAGATTTTTGACAACCTTGATAAATATTAGAAAATTTAAGGTCCATGACTAATCAAATTTGCTTATTTTTATCTCTTTTACTCATATTTTAACATAATTCTCATATAATACTTTCTTATTTAATTTGTATATATCTAGTCATTATCTTAGACTTTACTTACCAATTGTCTATATACTTTTTTCGCCAATTAAGCATTATCCACTTTGCATCGCACACGGTCATATGTGTTAGATTATATTTAGTGAACTATATGGCCAAATTAGAGGCGTCATACCCCACCTTGCGGATGATGGGTTATCTATATTGCAATATGCAGATGATATAATCCTTCTTATGGACCATGATTTTGAGCAAGCTAAAATATAAAGCTTCTCCTCAGCTTTTAGAACAATTATTAGGTTTGAAAATTAATTTACACATGAGTGCGATTTTTTTGAGAAGCTAACAATACAAGCAAGAGTACACTGAACTGTTTGGTTTGACTTAGGAACATACCCCTTGAGGTACATGGAAAGCCAAACACTTATCCTATAAGGGCAAACTAGTTTTATTGAACTCGGTTCTAAGTAGTCTACCCATGTTCTTGATGTCTTTCTTTGAAATTCCCAAAGGTGTTCTTAAAAGATTGATTTTTTATCGATCAAGATTCTTTTGGCAAGGCAACAATGCATGATAAACAAAAATATCGTCTTGTTAAGTGGGGCATTCTATGTCGCCCTAAAGACCAAGGTGGGTTAGGCTTAACACCTACCTTATAGTTAAAAACAAATGTCTTCTAAGTAAATGGTTATTTAGATGCTGAATGAAGAAGGAAACTAGTAGACCGTACTCAGGAATAAATACCTGAGCTCAAAATTTTTGACCCAGGTTCAAATTAAATCTAGGGATTCTCGATTTTGGAAAGGTCTTTTAAAGGTCAGTGATGATTTCGTAGGATGTGGGACATTTAGGATAAGAGATGGCTCACAAACCAGATTTTGGGAATATACATGGATAGGCTCTACACCCCTGAAAGGACAATTTTCTAGCCTATATAATATTGTCTATTATCCTCATGCTGCTGCTGAGAATGTCATAAGTAAATTAGGCTTCTTTATATCTCTTTTCCAAGTGCCCTAGCTAGCCAGAGACAAGTTAATTGCATGGCATAACCTGGTAGTAAGAATAGCCAACATTCATATTTCTAAGGGTAAGAATGGTTTTAACTAGGATTTACATAATCATGGTCAATTATCTTCGGTCGATGTACTAGTTCCTGTAAACTAGGGCATCCTTCTTACCAAGAAAATTATTTTGAAGCTGAAACTCCCTCTTAAAATAAAGATGATGTTCCTTTGGTACCTTCAACGAGGTGAAATTTTAACAAAGGATAATGTAGCCATAAGAAATTGGAAGGGTGGCCAAAAGTGTTGTTCTGTAATTGAAATGAAACAATTAACAATTTGTTTTTTTATTGTCAAAATGCTAAGACAATCTAGAACACAGTTCATATAGCTACTGGGTTATACCCACCTAGATCCAAATCTCATATCACTACGTGAAAAACAGTTTGTAGCAACATGGCTTTTTTTAGGGGCGGCTGACATTGGAGTAGCCCCTACAGTGATGTGCTCGGGCTCCAGCACAGCAGCCGCCCCTACAAATGGCACAGTAGGGGCGGCTGGTAATACGAGCCGCCCCTACAAATACGTCGATTTGTAGGGGTGGCTGGTATGTAGAGGCGGCTATTACCAGCCGCCCCTGCTGTGTCCATTTGTAGGGGCGGCTGAATCACCAGCCGCCCCTATAAATGCCCTCTGTATATATAGCAGCCACCTTCTTCCACCTCGGGCCACTCTCTCCAACTCGAGCAAAAATGGTTGGGAGACCTTGGGCTCCTCCCAAAAATTGCTCTACTAAAGGGGAGATTTTGATCTCAAATACTTTGGTGGAGAGGTTGTACAAGGTAAAGCCTTTATTTAAAGTTTTAATGGTTGGTTAGTGATCGTAATTAGAGTTTTGTTTTTCTTTCTCTTCTATGGTGCTTGAGCTTTGTATGAAGCAAATTAGACTCTAGTTTTGAAGTTATTAGTGTAAATTAGTTAGATAAATGAGATTACACAATTTATTAGTCGATCTTGCTTGATTTTAGTTGAGATTACACCCTAGTTTCATGTATGTTTCATGGATTTAGATCTAGATCTATGGTTTGTTTTTTTAATTTTAATTTTGTAAATTTATGTTTCATGAAATTGGAATAGGGTTTGCATGAAAGGTAGTGGGTAAAATATTAATTGTTGCAAATTGTTGTCTTTAAAATTATTTATTTTAATTAATAAATATATATTTTTAATTATTTATTGATAAATAGGCCATTAATTAATTACCTTCTACCATGGTGTGTGTTTGATATGCTTCATGTAATTTTATTTTATATTTATATTTATATATATCTAAAGTATATAGAATTATTGTCAAGTAATTAATTATTAATTTGATTCCTTTACATATATATCTGAATTAGTAGTCCTTTAATGTATTTTCTTTGATTGTTGTGTTTTAAAAGATGGAGTATAGGAAGTCTTGGATGTATGGTTTGTTAAGATTCAAGGCAGGTTTCCGTGAAGAGGTGGACAAATTTACTAAAGCCGTAGAGAAGCATGCAACGATGTTGACAGAGAATAAGGATACAATTATTTGTCCCTGCAAAGATTGCAAGAACCTTATGGCATGGACAGGTGTGAGTATCATCAGAGAACATTTGATTGTGCGAGAATTTATTGAGGACTACACAGTGTGGATTCATCATGGTGAAACAACGGTTGTTGATAATGATGACGATGATGAAGAAGACGACGCCGAAACCCTAGAATACCTATCCCAATACTTAGAAGAGCTTGATGTACAAATGGATCCTGTGTTTGGCAATGAACAAGGTGGTGATGCTGGTGGTTGGGATTGTAACGATGAAGGTGGTGCCAATAATGATGGGGGAACACGTTTTGGTGATGAAGATAATTTTGATGATTTGGAGGAAATGATTCGGGTCATGACTAAGTTTTAGTCGTCACCACATGGCAATGAACAAGTATAAGTGAATGTTTTAGTTGTCATGACTAAGTTTTCATATAGATGTATCCCGCTTGAGGAGAAGTTTTGGTATAGTACTTATGCTAATCAATCATGCATGGCGGGAGAAGTTTTGTGATGATTCACATGCTTTATATCCTGCATAGCGAGAGAAGTTTGGGTAGCTTTTATGCTGTCCTAGTATTGACCGTGGCACAATAGAAATGCATTGTCATGGTCAATACTAACCAAAGGATAAGAAAAGATGCAAGCGTGACTTACAAAAGTACTGCTAATGAAAGACCTCGTTGAGTTCTTGAAGTGAAATAAGGAAAGTGTACTCCTAAATGGATCCAGAACTAACTTTGTTTATATGACATAATCATGTGAATGAAGTAATTTATAAGTGTCACCTCATTCACAGGTTTTCTGAATAATTCTCGAAATTATGGCAGTAAAGTTCATGCCATATTTCGAGGGGGAGAATATTAAGATCAATTAAGAAAAATACTCTTCATTAAGAATGAGATAAAGATCAATTAAGAAAGATACTCTTTATTAAGAGTGAGATAAAGATTAATTAAGATGAATATGACCATTGGAGGTGTACAACGGTCACAACAATGATATCCCTAAGCAGAGAAATAGCTAAATTCATGGACCTTTTAAAGTTTCGACAGAAAGATAGCGTAGTCGCCTCAAAGATGTTAAGGTGGTGCTTAAAGCGTCATATGAGGTTTTAACAGATTAAACCCAAAATAAGATATTTAAAGATACATCATCTTTAGAAAAGATAGGAAGATCTGGGAGAGCATGGTATGTAGAGGTATGTAGAGACCTAAGACTTAAAGAGAAGAGGGATTACGTGCCCACTCTAGTGACTCAGGAGCAGTGTTCGCCTAAACGGCCTAAAAACGGCCAGTAAATGGTAAACGATGGTAAACTGTTTTGTTTAGGGGGTAAATGAAAATTAAACGGTTGACCGTTTAAACGGTCAAAAATAAGAAAAAAACGATTTAAATGGCCTAAATAGAATGGAGATAAACAACATTAAATGGGCTAAACAGCTGTTTAAACGGCTGTTTAGGCGAACACGAGGTAAATCTAGTTCAGTTTTGTATGAATAAATTATATACTTAAATTTATTATATTTATAAATGTGTACACTTGATATGTTACATGCATAAATATCTATATTTGGTTCTTTTCACATGCATAAATATATATACATACCAAAATAATTGATTTTTACTCGGATAAATATGTATAAATGCTAGAATACTTGATTTTTTACATGCACATATATAATTATATGTATTTTTAAAGTACAAAACCGTTTAGATCGTTTAACTTCGTTTAAACACCGTATAAACAACCTAAATGCTAAACGAAGGGCGACCGTGTAAAAACTGTTTACCGTTTAGGAAAACATTGCTCAGGAGCAACAAGTTTCTCAATACCTGTTGATGTTGTATGACTAATACAATACCTGTTGTTAGCTCTTCAAAGAAGATGAATAATGTAAATAAGGATCTTGTAATATAGGAGCCTATAGAATTAATTGCCTCTTGGCAATGAAGGGCAACAATAGCCCCATATGAAAGTACTAGTAGCTAAGACCCCAGAAGATCTCAAAGAATTAACAAACCAGTTTTTCTGATAATTATGAAGTCTATGTTAGTAAAGAAATTCAAATGGATGGTGATACCACCTCATTTGAAGAAGCCATGAGAAGCGTTTACTCATTTAAATGGCAAGAAGCTATGGAAGTTGAAATGAATTCGATGAATACCAATGATGTTTGGGACTGAGAATAAATTCCTGATGGAGCCAAAACGGTAGACTATAAAAGGGTCTACAACACAAAACGTGACTCCAAAGAAAATGTAGAAAGATATAAAGCATAACTTGGAAGAAAGGCTTTACGCAAAGAGAATGAATAGGTTACAACAAGAGTTTTCTCTCTAGTCTCATGTAAGTATTCTTTTAGAATCATAATAGTGTTTATGGCACATTATGATTTAGAGTTACATCAGATAGATGTAAAGCCGGCATTTCTCAATGGAGATTTGTATGAAAACGTTTACATGGCATAACCCAAAAGGTTTTGTCGTGGAAGAAAAGAACATATGGGATGCCGCCTATAGAAATCCATTTATGGGTTAAAAGTAAGTCTATAGACAGTAGTATTTGAAGTTGATGAAACGATAAGAAAGTTTGGGTTTTAAAAAAAATGAGAAGGACAATAGCGTTTATGCGAAGTTCAAGAATAAAAAATTCATTTTCCACGTCCTATGAAATAGATGACATTCTAGTCACTAGTAGTGATGTTAATCTATCATTAGAGAAGAAGAAGTTTTGTCCTCAAGTTTCAATGTGAATGATCTTAGTGAAGCGTCATTGGTTCTAGGAATCGAAACTCACCGAGATAGAAGAAAATGGAGTATTAGGACTATCGCAAAGGCATACTTAGAAAAGATTCTAAAGAAATAAAGTATGCATGCAAGTAAACCTACGCCTGCTCCTATAGTCAAGGGTAATAGATTTACGATTTTTAAGTGTTTCAGGAACCGATATGAGATCGATCAAATGAATATGGTTTCATATGCTTTAGCTGTTGGAAGCTTGATGAGTGTATAAGTACATGTAAGAACTTACCCTGACATAGTTTTACGTATCTGGGATATTTTGGTAGAAGTCTAGTCCAGATATAGTCACTGGAATAGAGTTGAGAATGTCTTGCAATTTTGTAAAGTATCATAGGACTCATACCGAGTAAGAAAGAATAAGTACTCTCAAATAGTTGAGGGTACAAATGTTTAGTCTTGTCGATATGTGTAGTGAAATCCACAGTAGTTGCTAACACTCGCAGTTTGAGTATTATTGTAGAAAAACTTCAAAGAAACAGTTATGGTGTCATCAATAATGCATACCATAGTATAGCTTGACATGAGGCTTAAGGAACAGGCAAAAGGAGGTTAAGGAAATTAATATCCAGATTTAACAATGGTAGACAACAGCAATAACCATTTAAAGTAAGTTAACTCCTAAGACAACAGGTCAAATATGCTGCTAAACACATTGACACTAAGTTATATGTTGTAAAGGAGAAATTCAGAATTATTTTGAAAGCATTGAGCACATAAGTACCGAGTAAATACTTGCGGATCTGCTTACTAAAGGCTTACCACCTAGTGCGTTCAGAGAACACACAGTAGACATGGGTTTACGGGAAAGCCTATGATTTCTGGATACTAAGGGCTTAGTTGAGTATCTGTTTCAAAATAGAGATGTGCATTGTAGCTGTTAAATCTAATGACAACTGACCGTGACGATGAGGCACGCTCTATGTACTGATCTGTGATGGAATAGAAAAAAAAAGTTAAGTTTAAGTCATAAGGTAAGATCAAGGGAGAGAATGATAGATTTATCTCTACCAATGGGCTCAACTGGGTCCTTCCGCGCCCTGATCGGGGGCGCTCAGCCTTTCTACTGACTGATGGGGCCCCGTTGCGCAGCGCCATAAAAGGACAGTGGGGGCTGGGGCATAAGGCATGAGGTTCACCAGCAGCCGTCAGTGCCCCACTGAAGTTCCTAACCCTAGACCGATCGAGAGAGATGCTGTAAGCGATGAGAAGCTACATCGCCTTCACCGACACCACAGCACCGTGTCTCCACGTCGTTGCTACCCCGTCGGTAGCGCCATGGCCATGACTGCGCTCGACATGAGAAGTTCTATCAGGTGGTGCTGGCAAGTACTGTGCCACCAAGACTAAGCTAGGTTTTCTCCCAGAAAACGATCCTAATGATTTATTTATTTATTCGTCGTCTGCAGCACCGACGAGCTGCTGGCGGTGGACATGTTCGTGACGACGGTGGACCCGAAGCTGGAGCCGTCGGTGGTGACGGTGAACACGGTGCTGTCGCTGCTGGTGCTGGACTACCGGCGGGCAAGCTGACGTGCTATGTCTCTGACGATGGGTGCTCGCCGGTGGCCAGCTACGCGCTGCACGAGGCCGCCGAGTTCGCCAAGCTCTGGGTGCCGTTCTGCAAGGAGCACGGTGTCGGGGTCCGGGCTCCCTTCGTGTACTTCTCCTCTGGTGCTGCCGGGGCCGCCGCTGACGACTTCGAGTTCCTGCGCGCTTGGACCACTACGGGAAAACCGACCTTTCCCAAGAGCCTAAATAGTTGCCGAGCGCAAAACAAAGGGCTCTCAGCAAAGAACTGATTTGCCGAGAGCACCTCTCGACAAAGTAAAACTCTGGGCAAAGGTTAACTTTGCCGAGAGCACGGCTCACGGCAAACAAAAATGCTCGGCAAACTTGTCCTTTGCCGAGAGCTGCGCTCTCAGCAAATAAGAACTCACGGCAAACATAACATTTGCCGAGAGCCCGCCTCTCGGCAAAGAAGTCCGCACGGCAATAGACTTCCAGCGGTATTTAGGCTTACGGCATTAATTATTTGCCGAGAGCCGCTCTCGGCAAAGTGACCTATTTGCCGAGAGCCATGTATGGCTCTCGGCAAAGGGTGCTTATTATTTCATGTGTTTCTCTTCTCCTCGCTTTTGTCCAAAAATATTATTATTTTTTTATTTTGGGCGCTCTAAACTTTTTTCTCTATACACATACTATAGGTTCTACTCAATATTAAAATTTTGTGTATTTTTGTAATTATTTGCTATATCTATTTAATTAATTGCATTTCAAGCAGTTTTTTTTAATCACGGGTAAAAATTAAAATTTGAACGACGAGTGATTTAAACACGGGAAATAATTAAGTATAAATTGATATTCATGCTATTTATGCATTATTGAGGCCAAATAACATCTTGTTGACGTTTTTTTCACCTTTTATTTTACGAATCGAATACCACGAAAATGTCGCCGAACGATTTAAAAATTCTTAAAAAACGGAAACGAAGTCGGAAAATTGTGATATTTGCAATAAAGTCATGGTACCACACTTGGAGGCCGTGGTAAAAATTTGAAAAAGTTTCGCACAAGCGGTGGCGTCCGATTCTTACAATCTCAAACATCTCCGAATATGTTTCATAGAGTTGAGAAGGATCCATTAGGATTTTCAAACAATGTCACGCGTGAATTAGGTTTTGGACTTCCAAACTTTTTCTATAGTCATTAGAAAGCATAAATTGTAACACAGCAAAATTTTGTAATTTTTGGGAGCCGTTTGCTATTTTTTAATTTTTTTTTACAAATTATTTGCCGAGAGCATATGGGTTTTGCTCTCGGCAAAGAACCTTTGCCGAGAGCTCTCTGGTTAGCTCTCAGCTCCGATTTCTTTTTTTTACCTGGCCTGCATCAAGGGTTTGCCGAGCGCCCCTAGAAGCTCTCGGCAAAGAGTTATTTTTAAAAAAAAATCATTTTGAAAAAAAATATTTAAAAAAACCTTTCTTTGCCGAGAGTGGCTCTCAGCAAAGATTTATTAGGTTTTGCCGAGAGCAGCTCTCGGCAAAGGATTAAAATTTTTTTCCATTTATTTTGAAAAAAATCTGGGCGGAGTAAAAAAAGAAATCTTTTTTGCTGCTGCAGTTATTTAAATAAGAAATAAGTATATTTTTCAAAAAAAAAATATTTGCCGAGATCCGGATCGGCCTGGTGCTCGGTAAAGATGGGATGTTTGCCGAGAGCCGCCGTGATCTGGCTCTCGGCAAAGTGGGCCTCCAGGTTATTTAAATTTTTTTGCTGCTGCAGTTATTTAAATAAGAAATAAATAATTTTTTCAAAAAAAAAATGTTTGCCCAGAGCCGTATTGGCCTGGCTCTCGACAAAGGCGGGATGTTTGCCGAGAGCCGCCGTGATCTGGCTCTCGGCAAAGTGGGCCTCTAGGTCTTATCCAATGCGCCCGCGACACAAAGGCTATCCAACCGCCACCGGCCCGTGCTCACTGCTACCCGCCGCCACCGCGCCCGCGCTCACTGCTGCTCGCCGCCGCCGCCCGTGGAGCTCGCCGCCGCCCCGCCCGCGCCGTCCAGCCGCTGCAGAACGCCCGCCCCGCCGTCCGGCCGCCGCAGCAGGCCTCGCCTTGGCCGCGCGCCGCTGGCTGGCCGCGGCCGCCCGCCCGCCCGGCAGCGCCGCGCCTGACCGCCCGGCCGGCAGCAGGCCTCGCCCGGTCGCCCGCCGCTGGCTGGCCACGGCCGCCCACCCGCTCGGCCGACAGCCGGCAGCCCCTCCCCACGCCGGCCACACCGCAACACCTCCCTGCGATTCGTGCCCCGGCCGCGCCCGCCCTCCCCAGCCGCGTCTGCCCACCCGCGCCCTAGCCGCATCCCCCCGACTGCCGCAGCCCTGCCCCCGCCGACGTCCGCCCGTCTCCGCTCTACGTGCCCGGCACCCTAGGTATTGCAATCTTGTATTTCTTGGTAGTGGTAGTGGTAGTGGTAGTGGTGGGGTGTAGGTGGAGTGGTGGTGGATTGGTGGAGTGGTGGCGGTGGTGCTAGGGTGGTGGAGGTCATGGTGGTGGTGTTGGGGTGGTGTTGAAGTGGTGGTGGAGGTTTCGGCGGAGGTTTCGGCGGTGGTGTGCCGATGGTGTTTCGACGTTTGGGATTGTCGATTGTTGTTTATGTTGGAATTGTATATGTGCATGCCGGCCATCGTGCCGTTGAGATATATATGCTTGCCGGCCATCGTGTCGTTTGTTTCTTGCAGGTTTTGGAGACCTCACCCTGCAGGGGAGGTGCTGCCGAAATTTTGAATTGATGGTCTTGTGTCCTTTTGATTTTTAGAGAAGATCTCGTCGGAGGCTAGCCGAAGTACCTCGTCTTCCTTGACATTGCGGGTCTGCCCGCACCGCGTCGCCTCGCCACTGCACCGACCTGCCACGGCCCCGCTAGCCTGACTTCACCGCCACCTAAGGTATAACCACTATTTCTTTGTCCTGGGCATGTATCTCCACGTAACCCAGTTAGGCGTCTCCCGTTCGAAAGAGATAGGGTTACAAATATGCAGATCTTTGCATATCTATAACCGTATTTGTTTTGAATTGTCCACGTTTTTTTGGACAGCCCGAGGATGCGTAGATGGTGTTAGTTTCCATGGTCTGCTCCGATCCGAGACAGAGTTTCGACAGTACCTTCCTGTTGTTCTCCGGATACACAATCTCCCTGTCCGGACGTGTATTTGGAGAACAGCAGGGAGGTGCTGCCGAATTTCTGTCTCGGATAGGACTAGAACATGGGAACTAACCCCATCTATGCATCCTCGGGTGGGATTAGGACCTATCCTTACCTATTAGATGGTAGGAACGACGTGTAGATGCAAGTCCATGGTCATATTTATTACTTGGTGATATATATGTTAGAGGATGGATGACCGTGAGTGGATGTACTCGGGCCGCCGGAGCACCCGTGAGATTACCAGAGAATGGGTCGTCAGGACCGAGGCTTTCATCGAGCAAGCATTTGACCAGGCTCCCGGAGCGGTTGCCGTTTTTTGTCCTTGCACCAACTGTAAGAATAGAAAGAGGCAGACAAAGGAGGTGATGACTTCACATCTTGCTAGGAATGGATTTACGAAAAACTATACCCAGTGGACCCACCACGGTGAAGCCGATCGTGTGAGAGAGGAGGTGGTGAGACCACGTGTCGAGGATTATAATGCTGATGCCGGGGTAGCAGATTGGTTAGATGACTTTCACGAAGCACACTTCGCTGAAGGACGTAGGCAGGAGGAGGAGCCAGAGGCAAGCGCAAAGGCGTATTACGACATGTTGTCTACGGCAGGAAAACCCCTTCATGGCCACACACAAATTTCAAAGCTTGATGGCATTTCACGCTTAATGGCCTTAAAGTCCCAGTTCAACCTCAGTCGAGAGAACTTTGATGAAATGTTGATAGTTATTGGCTCCATCCTTCCGGCTGGTCACCTTTTGCCACAGAACATGTACGAATCGCAGAAGGTCCTTCGTGCACTTAAGATGCCGTATGAGCAGATACATGCTTGTCCGAAGGGCTGCGTCCTCTTTAGAAAAGCACACGCGGATGCAAAGTATTGTCCAAAGTGTAAATCCTCTAGGTATCTGGAGGTAGACTCTGGTGATGGTGAGAAGAGGCAGAGTCTGTACCCCGTGAAAATCCTACGGTACCTTCCATTCATACCGAGGATCCAACGGCTATTCATGACAGAGGAGTCCGCGAAACAGATGACATGGCACAAAAATGGAAAAAGATACAGTCCTGAGAAGATGGTGCATCCAGCCGATGGTGAAGCATGGCATCACTTTGATAACATTCATCGTAACAAAGCTGGAGAGGCATGCAATGTGCGTGTTGCACTGGCAACAGATGGGTTCAATCCTTATGGAATGATGGCTGCCCCATACACTTGTTGGTCTGTGTTTGTTATCCCCCTCAATCTTCCTCCTGGCGTCTCCTTCCAACGACAGAATGTGTTCTTGTCGTTGATAATTCTAGAACACCCTGGGAATAACATGGGTGTGTTCATGGAGCCTTTCTTCGATGAACTGGTCCATGCTTGGGACCATGGTGTATGGACATACAATCGAGCTACAAAGACAAACTTCAACATGCATGTTTGGTATCAATACTCTATGCATGACTTCCTAGCATATGGGATATTCAGCGCTTGGTGTGTTCACGGGAAGTTTCCATGCCCGACGTGCAAGGTAGCTCTGCAGTTCAATTGGCTGCCGAAGGGCGGCAAATATTCCGCGTTCGACAAACATCGACAATTCCTCCCTGCTCATCATCCATTCAGAGCAGACATCAAGAACTTTACTAAAGGTGTCATGGTTACAGACCCCGCACCACAGATGATGACTGGTGCCAAGGTTCATGATCAGATAGATGCTCTCCGGATCAATGAAACAGATGGTAGGTTCATGGGATATGGTGAGGAGCATATGTGGACTCATAAGTCACCCTTGATGATGCTCCCCTATTACAACGACCTTCTTCTTCCACACAACATTGATGTAATGCACACTGAGAAGAATGTTGCCGAGGCTCTTTGGGCAATGATCATGGACATTAAGGATAAGATGAAGGATAATGTAAAGGCGAGACTGGATCTGGCAACGATATGTGATAAACCAAACCAACACATGCAACCTCCTAGAAGCGGCAAGAAATGGACCAGGCCTAAGGCCGATTACAGATTGAAACCAGAACAAAAGAGAGAAGTATTAGAATGGTTCAAAACATTAATGTTCCCTGATGGGTATGCAGCGAATCTAAGAAGGGGAGTGAACTTATCTACCTTGCGGATCAACGGCCTGAAGAGTCATGACTATCACATATGGATTGAGTGTCTTCTTCCGGCGATGCTCCGAGGCTATGTCCCTGAGCATGTGTGGAAGACGCTAGCCGAGTTGAGCTATTTCTTCCGCCAGCTTTGTGCTAAGGAGTAAGTCTTCCTCCCACTACTTTGCTCAATACATTGCATTCGCCAGAGTTTGTTGAACCAGTGTATTGATACATCTTTTCTATATGCAGGACTTCTTTAGATGCGCCGAGGGCTACGAGGAGAGGGCGACCAAGGCGTTGGCCAAATCTTTTAGATGCCGCATCTCAGACATGCATTACGAGGCGCGGCTCCAGGCCATCATCGATTACTGTGCCGTCTACGAGGCTCGGAAGGTGAAGAAAGAAGATGCAAGATTAATGCATCTGACCAAAGAGCAGTACCTAAAGGTAAATATACAACATCAATATTGATTTCTTCTGAGATTGGGTAGCTTGAATTATTCTTATATCTGTCAATGTATTTGATGTCGTACAGGTGCCTCCTGGCTGGTGCGCCAATAAAACGCGGGCCTGGAAGATGATGGTCGACAGGTGGGTGAGTGCCGATTGGGCGGATAACCACACCGTCCTCCGGGAACGGCATTTGCTGATGCTAGGTGTGTCACACCACCAGGGCAACCTTAACATCCACGAATACGGGGCAAGATGGGTACGTGACTTGGTGTAGCTTCAATTATTCTTTCAGACGCTTATTCCTGCATGATTTGTAACCGTCTTGTTGTTTTTGTCGCAGTCGGCTGCACATCAAAACCAGCCATGCGGAGAGCTCAAGTCATGGGTTCTGGCCCACAAGGGTAAGGCGACAGACGAAATCGACTAGAACCCAGACGACCCAGCCGAGTCCTTCACCAACGAGAGCATCCCCGAGCGCATCAGTCAGTACACCGAGGCGGCAAGGACGGTCCATGGGGCAGACTGGGATCCGCACACCGCGGACATTGACGGCGACATCGTCATGAGGGTGGGAGGAGGCAAGAAGCATGGGCGGTACCTCATCGGCAACAGCACGCTCGACCCGCACAGCACTCCCACTCTCTCATAGGTCCGGGCAAGCAACACGAGCGGTAGTGTGCCCATACGCCCAAGGCAGGACACTTCGACGCATCGTGTGGCAGCACTACAGGTTATTTCTGTTTTATTCGTCGTTCTTTGGTTTTACATTCCTCGAAACTGCTTTTAACAATGCGGTGAAAAATTACAGGCCCAGGTGCTTGCGCTCCAGGAGCATAAGGCAAGGATGGAGGAAGAGCGACAGAGGGAGCGGGAGGCCGAGCGACAGAGGATGGAGGCCGAGCGACAAAGGTTGGAGGCCGAGCGGACGAGGTTTGACGCCTTGGCTCAGTACGTGGCAAGTCTTGGCGTCACGATGGGTTGTCCAGCGCCACCAGAGCTATTCGCTCCTCCACCGCCTTACCCATCCGTGAGTTCAACTTCTCTAACAAAAGCTCTTTACTGTGCATGTCGGCCATCGTGCCGTTGATATGTGATGGGAGGCCTTCGTGCCGTTCATATATATGTGTGCCGGCCATCTCGCCGTTGATATGTGGTGGACAGCCATCGTGCCGTTGGTTTTCTTACATGTTTTGGAAACCCCACCGTGCAGGGGAGGTGCTGCCGAAATTTTGATGTGTCTAGGCTTAGATTTCAATTTTATACCTAGTTCTGCAAATATTGACTTGTGTATGCTTAGATTACAATTATATGCCTTAGTATTACTATAATTACTAATTTTTCTTCTCCTTTGTGCAGAATCAATCGGCGGGTTCGAATGAGGGGCCTCAGCAGCCGCTGTCAGGAGGGTCGTGGCACGCGCCGTATCCACCACTTTCGCCGCATCAGCAGCCGTCGGGAGCGTCGGGGTACCAGCAGTATCCACCGCCGCAGCAGCAGCAGCCGCCGGAGGGAGGGTCGAGGGACTGGGATGCTTGGGGGTGAGCTTGTTGCTCTTCATAATGTATTGTCGTGCACTTTGTGAGATGAACTGTTGGATTTGAGATGTTAAGATGGATTATGTGAGACATGTGATGTGGATGGCATATTTGTTAAATATGTGATATTTGTGATATATATGATGTGTTATATTTGTGAAATATGTGATGTTGAAGCTGGAAATATAAACAAAAATAAAAAAAATGCTCTCTGGACTCTTTGCCGAGAGCTAATATTTGCCGAGAGCCCAACTAACTGGGATCTCGGCAAAGAGTAAGATTTGCCGAGCACCTAACTCTCGGCAAATATGACTCTTTGCCGAGAGCATATTCTAGGGCTCTCAGCAAAGCTTTCCTTTGCGGAGAGCTGGCTCTCGGCAAACCTTTCCTTTGCCGAGCGCTGGCTCTCAGCAAAGAAGTTTTTTTTAAACCACCTCAGCCCCATAATCTATTTTATTTTTTTTAAAAAAAATTCTTTGCCGAGAGTTGCTCTCGGCAAAGAAGTGTATGGGACGACCGTTACGGGCGGGTTGCCGTTACAGCGGTGATATTTTGCCGAGAGTTAGGTTTTGCTGAGAGTTTTTATTTTGCTTTCGACAAAGAGTTTGCCGAGAGGGGCTTTCGGCAAATAAACCTTTGCCGGGAGACCTTTTGCCGACCGCTCTTTGCCGAGAGCAGCTCTCGGCAAATGATCTGCCGAGAGTGAAATCCTCTTTGCCGAGAGCTTCGGGCTCTCGGCAAAGGAGGGGAATCCGGTTGTGGACGTTCATGAAGGTAAAGCTGCTAGCTACTGTACATTTTTTCTTGCTGTCAGTACTCAGTAACATCCGCCGTGCACGTACACTTACGTGCCAGTGTCTGGTCGTGTTCTTGCTATAGAACGAGTACGAGGAGTTGGTCCGCCGGATCGAGAACGCGGAAGAGGAATCTCTAGTCCGGCGCGGCGACGGCAAGTTCGCTGAGTTCGTGGCCGCCGACCATCAGAACCATCCGTCCATAGTAATGTAGAGACCAACTGATAGATGGCAAAGGCCATGTTCGCTTGTCTTATCATCCGTACTTTTCAGCTTGTTTTTTCAGTCAAAATAATGTTTTTCTCTCCCAACAAATTAATCGGAACAGTGTTTCGGTTTGTTTTTTCAGCGAAACGGAGCCAAAATGGTACTCGTGTGAAACGCGTACATCTCGTTGCTTTGTTTTCTTGCTAACAAACACGGCCCACGTTCTTGTCCTGCCGGCGAGTGTTCGGTTGCTGTGGGACGACAGCAGCGAGAGCAGGAGCAAGAGCAATCAGTCTGCAGGCGATGGAATCCCAAGCCTCATATACGTCTCCAGGGAAAAGAGCCCCACACAGCACCACCACTTCAAGGCCGGGGCCATGAACGTCCTGGTACGTACAGTCATGAGCGTTCGGTCCCGTCTCACGGGCAGTCCGTGCCGCATATTGCCATGGGTGGCAACTGGCAAGGCAACGGCATGGCATGCAGCAGGATAAGCTCACCGTCCGTAGTGCAACTGATGAGTGGAGAGGTGCCTCCTCAGCCTCAACATGCATTTGCCTGTGCACTGACTGCAGACGAGGGTGTCCGGCGTGGTGACCAACTGTCCCATCATGCTAAACGTGGACTGCGACATGTTTGCCAACAACCCGCAGGTCGCCCTCCACGCCATGTGCCTCCACGTGGGCTTCGACGACGACATCCACAGCGGCTTCGTCCAGGCGCAACGGGACAAAGTTTTTTTTTTTTTTTAGGAACGGCCGATGATGGAGCTGCCCCTATAGTGGGGTGTTCGTGATTCATGAGACCAGCCGCCCCTACAAATAGAACAGCAGGGGCGGCTGGTGATATGAGCCGTCTCTACAAATGGGTAGGATTTGTAGGGGCGGCTCACTCACCAGCCGCCCCCAGTGTGTTATTTATAGGGACGGCTGGTGATTGAGCCACCCTTACAAATGCCGCTACGGAAAACTTACTAGCAACTAACCTAGGCCTAGGCCACGCCGGCCTTTCTGCCCACCCGAGAGGCGCTAGCACGCATATAAAACAGAGGGTGCACACTCGCTAGGGTTTGGCAGCCGCACTTGCCGCCGCCGGCCTCCTTCCGCCCTCCGCCCTGCCGCACAGCGTCTTCCCCAAGGACTCCCGCCCGCTCCCGTGCCTCCTCCTCACCTCCCTGCTGCTGCTGCTGACCCTCCACCTCCTCTCCTCCTCCTCCTCCCCTGCCCCCTCGCCGCCTCCACCACCATAGCCCCGCCTCGCGCCGCTCCCCTCCGCAGCCTCCGCGGGCCCCGCGCCACCCTCGCTCGCGTTCCTCCTCACGAGATCCGCGGGCGACGCAGACCGCCTCCATCGGCTTCTCCTCGCCACCTACCACCCCCGCAACGTCTACCTCCTCCTGCTCGACCGCGCAGCCTCCGCGGACGACCGCGCACGGCTCGCTCGCAGCGTGCGGGCTGCCCCCGGCCGCGCCAACGTCCATGTCGTCGGGGACCCCAGGTTCGCCAACCCGCGCGGGGCCTCCGCGCACGCCGCCAGGCTGCACGGCGCCGCGCTGCTGCTGAGGGTCGACTGGGGCTGGGACTGGTTCGTGCACCTCGACGCCGATGAGTACCCGCTCGTGACACCCGATGGTGATTCCTCTCTACACCTATCCTGCTACATTTTGGTGTATATATGCGGTTGAGTTCCTGAGATTTTTTATGTAGATCTAGGTATTTGGGTGATCAAAAGAGTATTTATCTATATCTATTTTGTTTTAATAGATTGTTAATGTTTGCATGAAATGTTTCGTAGTTTGTTTAACATTGATAGATCTGTCTGCAACTCTGGATTTGGCGTTATCAAGTAGGATGAATCAAATTATTGTACATGGTAGTTCCCTTTCAGAAGATCATGCTAATGCATGAGAATGGATATAGAAAGGTTTGAAAGAATGGGGCTAGGATGGCTTTAAGGAATATAACTCGTTTTTTGGGTAGGTCTCTAAAGGAACAGGTTGAAACTAAATAATCAGTTTGTTGTATCATCTTATGCCGATTCACCAAGGAAAAAAAATTCACTTCATCTATAAAAGCATGCTCATGTTAGTATTTTAATTGAATTAACACTCCCAACGATTAATGGAAGTGTCACGCTAGAGTTTGTAAATAAGATTGTATTAGCTAGCTTTACTCCTGGCCACTATTTTTAAATTCCCTGCCCCTTTTTTTTAGTTTGGAAATAATGCAATTAGAATGGGGGACAGAATTTGTCCCACAAAGAATATTGTAGTCTTAGTCAACCAATACTTTCGATTGGTTTTCATTGAGCTTGGGCAGCAGATTATTTTTTTTCTAAGGTTTATGCTATTACTGCCTACTTGAGTCCTATGCACCTAGCATGCATTTATGAATGGAGCTTGAAGCCATGGGAACTTGCTACTTTAATCTTATCAGGGTTTACGATAGCTGTTTGTTACTTTTACTCATTTATGTCATAAATTGTTGACAGCTAGCTAGTGGAAAGGTATTAGTTTATGAAGGTAACTTGATTTCCAAATTGTTTGCAGACCCCCTGCATGTTTTTTCATACCTACCGAAGGATCTCAACTTCATTCAGCATACTAGCTATATTGGTTGGAAGGAGTAAGGGCACTTTATCATTTTTGGTTCTAGTCTCTCTCTCAATTTAGGGCTGGAAGTTATTTACATTGTCTGTCTGTCTCTGCATCCAGGGAAAGACAAATAAGGCCAATCATCGTTGATCCTGGTCTATGTCTCTCATCCAGGAATGACATTTTTTATGCCACCCAAAAGCGTGATCTGCCAAATGCTTATAAACTGTTTACAGGTGAGGGAGTACTGTCTTTAATCTATCACTACCGCATGACTCACACAGTTGACCAAGAACAGTGGTGACACGGTCCAATTATTCTGTTGTTGATGCCTGTTATATGATTACCAGAGCAAAGCATGCTTTTGTGAAAAACTACATCTGTTGTGACCCAAAAAATGATTGCACTCACTTTTTTGAAACTTAGCCACAAATATACAAAAGGGATATTTAGATTTATAATCTGGAAATTCCATCATTAGATTCTTCACCAAGTAATGCCCGAGGTTTGTATCGTCCAAAATGGTAATTAAGTGAAGATATTTTGGGGTGGGCATGGGTTTGTTACCAGTTAACTTTCTTACGTTGATTATCATTCCTTTACCCAGGTGTGCATTTGTGCTACTGAACAGGGGAGGGGTGGTGATAGCAAAAACTGTAGTGATAATGACTCCCACAAGCAAACTGAAAACATTTTCTCCGGAGGGTACTTAGACGAAGCTGATGATAGTTTTCCCTGCCTCACTCGGAGACGTTGACACGTTGCTTCTTTATTTCAATTTGCTTGTCCTCATTGTATTTTAAGCTTATCTGTTGATCCAATTTAGGATCTCTGTTATCTAGTATTTTTTGGACACTGCAACTATTCCTGTTTAAATATGTGCCTGATTACTTAATTAGCAAAGTAACGGTGAATGACTCAAATCGATTTGCATATCTGATCGAATTTGAATTGTAAATTTGAATTTTTTTAGCCGAAAAATATACTGTAGGAGTGGTTGATACTGTAGCCGCCCCTACAAATTGATTTGCAGAGACGGCTCGTGTTATCAGCCACCCCTACAAATCGATTTGTAGGGGCGGCTACAGTACCAACCGCCCCTACAAATTGATTTGTAAGGGCGGCTTGGGAATCGTCCCTACAAATACATGATTTGTAGAGACAGTATGGTAGGGGCGGCTGACTGAGCCGCCTCTACAAACGATCTCCAGCCGCCTCTACAAATGCTTTTTATAGTAGTGGCAGAAGTTAATATAGCTACTGGGTTATACCCACCCAGATCCAAATCTCATATCACTAACGGAGCTTTTTTTAGGGGCGGCTAGTATTGGAGCAGCCCCTATAGTGGTGTGTTCGGACTACAGCACAGCAGTCGCCCCTATAAATGGCACAATAGAGGTGGCTGGTAATACGAGCCGTCCCTACAAATACGTCGATTTGTGGGGGCGGCTGGTATGTAGAGGCGGCTATTACCAGCCACCCCTGCTAGGGGCAGCTGAATCACCAGCCGTCCCTATAAATGCCCGCTATATATATAGCAGCCACATTCTTCCACCTCGGGCCACTCTCTTCAACCCGAGCAAAAAAGGTTGGGATGCCTTGGGCTCCTCCCAAAAATTGCTCTACTAAGGGAAGGTTTTGATCTCAAATACTTTGGTAGAGAGGTGGTACAAGGTAAGAAAATGCTATTCCAAGCATTTATTTGAAGTTTTAATGGTTGGTTAGTGATCGTAATTAGATTTTTGCTTTTCTCTCTCTCTTCTATGGTGCTTGAGCTTTGTATGAAGCAAATTAGACTATAGTTTTGAAGCTATTAGTGTAAATTAGTTAGTTAAATGAGATTACTCCATTTATTAGTCAATCTTGCTTGATTTTAGTTGAGATTACACCCTAGTTTCATGTATGTTTCATGTACATGTAGATTTAGATCTAGATCTAGGGTTTGTTTGTTTTTATTTTAATTTTGTAAATTTATGTTTCATAAAATTGGAATAGGGTTTGCATGAAAGGTAGTGGGTAAAATATTAATTGATATAAATTATTGTCTTTGAAATTATTTATTTTAATTAATAAATATATTTTTTAATTATTTATTGATAAATAGGCCATTAATTAATTACCCTCTACCATGATGTGTGTTTGATATGCTTCATGTAATTTTATTTTATATTTATATTTATATATATCTGAAGTATATAGAATTATTGTCAAGTAATTAATTATTAATTTGATTACTTTACATATATATCTGAATTAGTAGTCCTTCAATGTATTTTCTTTTATTGTTGTATTTTAAAAGATGGAGTGCAGGAAGTCTTAGATGTATGGTTCGTTAAGGTTCAAGGCAGGTTTTCGTGAAAAGGTGGACAAATTTATTGAAGCTGTAGAGAAGCATGCAGCGACGTTGATAGAGAATAAGGATACAATTATTTGTCCCTGCAAAGATTGCAAGAACCTTATGGCATGGACAGATGTGAGTATCATCAGAGAACATTTGATTGTGCGAGAATTTATTGAGGACTACACAGTGTGGATTCATCATGGTGAAACAACGGTTGTTGATAATGACGACGATGATGAAGAAGACGACGTCGAAACCCCAGAATACATGTCCCAATACTAAAAAGAGCTTGATGTACAAATGAATCCTTAGTTTGGCAATGAACAAGGTGGTGATGCTAGTGGTTAGGATGGTAACGACAAAGGTGGTGCCAATAATGATGGAGCACATGTTGGTGATGAAGATGATTTTGATGATTTGGAGGAAATGATTCGATTCCTTAGACCAGAGATTTTACTAAAGAGCACGAAAGGTTTAGAAATTTTTGAAAGGGTGACAAAAGCTTCGAAGAAGACTGTGTATGGTGTTGAAAAGGGTTGTCTGACACATTGGACATTGCTACGTTTTGTGCTTGAGCTACTCCTCCTGAAGGCTAAGTACGGCTGGTCCGACTGTAGTTTCAATGATCTATTGCGTCTCCTGTCATGGGTGCTGCCACAACCAAACTCAGTTCCCGCCAACACATATCAAGCGAAGAAGGTCATAAGTCCATTGATAATGGGGTTAAAAAAATCCATGCATGCCCTGTAACAACCCAAAAATCCACACACTAAAAATACCAACTACAAAATTTTTCTTAAAAACTTCCATGTGATGATGAGTGTCATGTATAGTAACCCAACCTAAGAAATGCATTAGGTCTAACCCCAACCCAAGTTAACACATAAGCATGACATGTCATTAGTTAATTGCGTTTATTTAAATTCTAACAAATAAGTATTGCATACATTGAATATGATTTGGATTTCCATTTGAGTTATGATATGTTTAACAACTCCAATAAATTAGGTGCATCATTTTAGAACCAAATTCGAATTCAAACAAAAGAGATGAAATGAAAAACAAAATAGAAAAAGAAGAGAAAGGATGTAGGCCTCGCAAACCGCCTCGGCCTGCTCGGCCCGTGCTAGCCAGCCAGCCCAACCGGCCTACCAATCCTTTTTTCGTCTTCCCAGCGCGCGCGCGGCCCACGAGTCGGCCCAGCGCGTCACCCACGCCCGCGCACCCGTCTGCCTCGCTCGCAGCCACTGGCCGCTGGACCCCGCATGTCAGCCGCACCCCCGTCTACAGTGTCATCTTCCTCACCTACGCCTCAACTGCCTACGCGACCGGCGCCCGATAGCGGTGGCAGGGGCGGGCCAGGGGGTCACACCCGGGGCATGACCCTGTCCCCCTTGCGCCGCACCCACGCAACCCCGCACCACCGTCTGATACGATGCATCCGCCTCCACCGCACGATGCCATCCGCCCTGGGAGGCATGGCGCTCGGCTATAAAGCCAGCCCACACGCTGCTCACGCCCGGCACCCTAGTTTCTCCCTCAGCCTCCGCCGCCGCTTGGTGGCCCAGTAGCCACACCACAACGAGAGTAGAGGGCCGAGAAGGAGATCGTGAGAGGAGGATCGAAGCCCCCGCACGCTACCGAAGTCACCAGAGCCGAGGGCGACGCCGTCGTCATCATCACGATCACGGGTTGGCACTACACGGCACTGCTTCCGGAGCTACATGGCCGCAACTCAACACTGCACCGCCATCCTTTCTTTCACAGCACCCACGGTGAGCCCCGGTTCATTCCCTGCTCGCCACTGGACCTTGCTACTCTGGCCATAGCGCTCCATACCGTGAGCGCGTATGCCAAGGCCATCCCCGGCCTCTAGGCACACCAGCACAGCACACTCACGTTGACCGTGACCATCCCCGAGCCCTTGGACGTTGTAGGCCTCTCTAGGTTCCCCGGACGCCGTAGCCGAGCACGCATGCCGCGCTCGCAACGCCGCCGCCATGACGCAGCCACCACCAGAGCACCAGACCACCTCCGAGCACTCGACCACCGGTCCGAACATCAGACCACTGGTCCGAGCACCCAACCACTGGTCCGAGCACCAGACCACTGGTCTGAGCACCCGACCACCAGTCCGAGCACCAGACCACAGGCCTGAGCACCCAACCACCGGTCCGAGCACCGACCGCCGTGGCTAGTACCTCCGGGAGCGCCTGGCGCCTCCTTGACTCACCCATTCCGTTCGCTAAAGCCACGGGTAACTCACGCGCACGCCGTGACCACCCCACAAGAGCCCGTAGTGACCCGCGCGTCTCGCCATCGTCACCATGTCGCCGTGGCCGCCGGGAAGACCCTACCGGCCACCTAGAAACCGGAAGTCCTGCCCTAAGCTCTGGACGCCCTCGCCGCGTCCACACGGATCCGTAGGAGCCTACACGCCCCACTGTGATGCCCTCCGAGGCCATAGCCACCACACCGACGCCGCCGACATGATCGGAAGGCCACCCACCGTGGCCAAAGCCACCGGAGGCCCTAGAGGACCCCTCGACCTACCCAACATGCCCGCTGGAGCATTGTGACGCCCATGTGCACCACAGAGCCGGCCAATGCCGCTGCACCCACGCCATTCCTGCACGCCAGTTGTGCTCGAGCCGCCGTTCACCATGACTAGTGACTTAGGATGCACCATCCGTCGCCCTGACTCCACCATTGCAGTCGCCATGGCACAGGGAGGCTTTTCCCCACCTCTATTGGATGCCTGAGCCATTACGGGAGCTCGTCGGTGAGCACGTCGCTGGCGGGAGCGCGCCGTGGAAGAAACAGAGGAGAAGGGGCAAGGTGAGCAGCGCAGCCCTACACCCGGTGCACATGAGCCGAGCCGAGGAGAAATGACGATGGGCTCGGTCCACCATGGACCCTGCCTTAGGACCATGGACCAGGAGCGCTGGTCCATCGTGAGCCACACGGTGTGAGCCGTGCTGCGGACGAAGCCTAATAAGAGCCCATGGCCGTGACGTGGCTGCGCCATAGCACGCCACGTGTTCGGCCTGGCCCAGCCCACACCGGCCCGACCTGAGCCCACCAAAGCCCATTTGAGACCCGGCATGTATTGACCGTTGACTGATCAATGTTGACCGTTGACCTGGCCCCACATGTCAGCAGCACAGGCACACTGGACCCACATGTCAGATGCTGACGTCATGATGACGTCACGAGGGACCCACATGTCTGCGACCCAAGAGCCCCTGGACCCACCTGTCAGCTCGGAACCGAGACAATGATGTCATGCTGACATCAGCATGCCACGTTGACCAGTGACACCGTGACACGTGTCAGCCCAGGATTAATTTAGCCTTTATTCAATATTCAGAAAGGATTTAAACTTCAGGAATTCATAACTAATTCATACGACCTCGAAAAAATACGAGACTAGGACCAAAATTCATCTAAAATCAAGCTCTACGCAATGAACTCATGTTTGAGTGCATTTGACTCTTTGGAACTTTCATTGCATCTTTGTGCTACTCTATAGACGTCGCTAACGCGACTATAATGCAAACGTTACAGACTCGGAGGAGAACCTGACAGACAAGGACCGTGAGTACCGTGAGGAGTATGGAGACGACTACACTAAAGGTGCCACATCCCACCTAATCTCATAGCACCTATTACGCATGGCTAATATAGAACTGCTATTGCTTTACTTTACTGTTATAATCAAACTATGATAGGACTTGCATGGTAGTATGCTTGCTTGAAAGCCTTTACCTTGGCCCAACCTTACCCCTGCATACCCTGCTATTAGGCTAGACACACGCTTACTGCTATACATTTCATTACTCATACTTCTACTATGCTTATACTACGTGCGTGGTGGATACTGGTGTTATCTGGACCATGGGGAGAGTGCTGCATGTGTGACTTGGGTGTGTGGAGGATGAGGGTTGTGTCGACCAAGTTGGAGTATACGACAAGCCTGGGGCAAGTCTTGCTATGGGATGCTACCTGGGCACCCCTGGAAATGGATACCTGTGGTGGGTAAATGGTATATGAGGTGGACCTAGGTGTGAACCTGTGACGGGTGGAGCCTGGGATGGAGATGTTGTGGTGGCACGGTAAATGAAAACCCTGATGGAGACATTCTGACTTGGTCATCCCTAAGGACTTACTAGTACTCAGACTCACCAGGAAGCCTTACGTACCACTCGCCCTATATGGTGCGGGACGGCTGGACTACTTGGTAGGATTTTGCCACTACTGCTAGGTTGATAGCGGACAGTGTAAGGAGGTATGGGGCGCGGAGGAATTCCCCACACCCTTCCGAGACTTCATGGAGACCTTGTGGACCTAGCTCATGACTCACAGTTTCAGCCACCCCAGACTTGACTTGGGGTGAACCAGGGCTGAATGGTAGAGTGGCATTATCCTAGGCTAGCAAGCGGCCGGAATCAGCCTAGTTGACGACGGTCAGCGAGGAAGGCGGATCTTGTGGTTATGTAAAACCTCTATAGAGTGTATGGTTGATCGATCGATACATGTGCCGACTCGTCGGCTATGGACCTTTCCTGGGTTTCGCTTAAACTGATAGTGAGATGAGTCCTTCTCTTTCTTCCCCTATGAGAGAGTGTTGGTCGTAGCCAGGGGCTACGGGCCTTGAGACAGTGCCGAAGGGAGTTGGCCTATCGACTGAGCGATGGTATGGTACGGTGTTGATGGAGTTGGTGGTATGTCGATCCCAGGATCGAAACCTGGCTCGGGAAAGAGAATGGAGTGGAATGTGTGTGGGAATGGTGTTAAAACTTGACAAAATATTATTGTTTACTAATATGCTAATGCATAGGAAACCCCAGCCTTATAGGTTCATTTTGCTTATATCCAACTTGCATCCAATTTCCACAAAGCAATGCACATAGGGATGGGAGTGGCCAGTACAAATCGTACTGATAGATTTTGGCACACAGGTTCTGTTGAGGAGTATAGCTCTGAGGAGTTTGATGGATGAGGGATTCGTGCCTATGCTCGAGTTTGGTGATCTTATCTTCAAGCTGCTCTGAATGAATGCTACTTTTGATTCCGCCAATGCGGCGATGTAATAAATTATGTAATTCTACACTATTTGTACTCTGATATTATCGTTGTATGGATGTGATATCTCGACTGGAATTTGGGTAATATGATCTACAACAATCGTATTACACTTCGACACTGTGGATTTCCCTTCATGGAAATTGGGGTTGTTTCATGCCCCATCCACTGTATCATTTTTCGTGGTGAAACATTCAAGTCACTGGATAAATTTCCCCGGTGTTGGGCTAGTCGATACAAGAACAATGACCTTTACAGTGGGGATAAAGCCTCCACTGGGAAAAAGTGAAATAAGAAGGGTACGAAAGAGGTGGTACAAGAATCTCAGCCCCCAGAGGACACTCCATTAGGCAACGATGCAAAGCAGAGAAGAATTCCTACCTTGGTAATGTGGTACCTACCAGTGACCGACCACTTGGGAATGTACGGTTTGGCTTGAGCACCGATGGAATGAATCCCTTCAATGAGAGGATGAGCGACCACATCACTTGGCCAGTGATCTTGACCATGTACAACATCCCAACATGGTTGTGTCAGAAGAAAAAGTACCTTCTTCTCACTATTCGTATTTCTGGCCCTAAACAACCAGGCATTGATATAGACATGTTTCTCGAGCCTTTGATGTAAGAAATGGAGAGGCTATGGAGGCATGGGGAGCCGATGTACGATGCGTTCTGAAAGGAGGACTTTATATGTAGAGCAATAATATTTGTTACTATCAATGATTATCCCGTGTTGTTTGCTTTGTTTGGACAGATTAAAGGGAAGACGGGATGCTTAGTTTGCTTAGATGGTACTACATGGGTGTTCCTGGATGGATCCAAGAAGATAGTTTACCTAAGGAACTGACGCTTCTTAAAGACAAGTCACAACTACCGTAGTAAATTGTTCTTTAGATTTTATGACATCACCCTAGAGATTGAACCCCCTCCGGAGAGACATCATAACAGAGAACACGTGTACAAAATAGTGAAAAACATACGTGTCATCTATGGAAAGAAGAATCTAAATGGGACGAATAGAGATAGAAGCACACCTCCTGTCGAAGGCATACCTTTTAAGAAACAATCGATCTTCTTTTAGTATCTGCCTTATTGGCCAGACTTGGAGGTCCCCCATGCCATTGATGCTATGCACGTGTAGAAGAATGTCTTTGAGAGTCTCATTGGTATCTAATGGACACAGGCAAGTCAAAGGATGGTCTGAAATCATGAAAAGACATGGTGCAGCTAAACATGATGCCATAGCTTCACCCGGTACCTGAGGCTAATGGAAAATACACTCTGCCCATGGCATGCTTCAACCTAACACCAGAAGAGAAAAGAGCTATATGCACTTTCCTAAGGGGGGTCAAAGTCCCGACTAGGTTTTCAGCGAATGTGAAGAAGCTAGTGTCGATGAAGGACTTGTCAATAACACACTGCAAGGCTCACGATTGTCATGTGATGCTGACAGTGTTTCTACCTATTACAATCAAGGCTATAAGGCCAGAGTTCTTAAAAATGGCCATCACCCACATGTGCTACTTCTTTTTGAAGATCTCATAGAAGACGATTGGTAAGAAAGAGCTGAGTGACCTACATGAATTTGTGGTGGAGAAACAAAACTAATTAGAGATGTGTTTACCTCCTGCCTTTTTTGATATAATGCCACATCTCATGATTCACATGGTTCATCAGATACAGGCACTGGGCCCTTGCTACTTGCATGAAATGTGGTCCTATGAGCGGTTCATGTTGGTTCTAAGATGATATGTGCATAGTCAAGCATACCCTGAGGGCTCCATGATAGAGGGTTACAGTACTGAAGAAGTCATCGAGTGCTATCAAGAGTACCTAAAAGTATAGAAAGGGATTGGTAAACCCGATTCTCATTATAAGGGTAGGCAGGCTGGGAAGGGCACCAGTGGTAGAAAAGTGTTCATCGACCATGATTACAAAGAAGTGAGTCAGACACATTAAATGTCTTGTAGAGTACACAACTCATGCAACCATACATTGATGAACACTCGGCAATCATTATGGCGGAGAGAAATGGTCGTTCAGATGATTGGGTCATGAAACAGCATAAGCAATGACTAACTACATAGTTGAAGGACCAAAACATACCACCTGGAGAAACCATAGACTCTATTACCATCAGTAGGTTGGCGGAGGGGCCATCGAGACAAGTGACATCTTGGAAAGCTTATGACATCAATGGGTACACGTACTATACCCATGCAAATGATAGTAAATATGTGAACCAAAACAGTGTGTTCGAATAGAAGCTCTTGATGGAGTGGGGCGAAAGATCCAATACTTTGGCATCATTGAAGAGATATGAGAACTTGAGTATGGAAGGGATATAATGGTGGCCCTGTTTTGATGCTGCTAGATCAAACAACACCAACTGAATAAGATCGGATTGAGAGTCCTAGACCTCGAGAATCTAGGCTACTAAGATGACCCTTGGGTGCTGGCTTCACGTGTCGCACAAGTTTCCTATATGCCTGACCCACAAAGTAACCTCCCCCCGAACAAGAAGACAAAGCACGTGGTTGCCTCTAGGAAATTCCACATTATTGGAGTTGATGGCATGGACAATGTTGAAGCTTACAATAACTACGATGAGATGCCGCTATTCATAGACTTTCCTAAAAAGATCAGTGTTGTGGAAAAGAACATGCCCAAAGACATATTGCTATGGAAATGAAAAGGTGTCAAGGGAAAAGTCATTACAGCGGGCTAGCTAGTTGTTGAACATAGAGTGTTTGTGTAAGTGTGTGTGTTTGTAAGACTTCATTTATGCATGTGTGTGAGACTATATATTTATGTATGTGTGTGAGACTATATATTTATGTATGTGTGTGAGATTACATTTATGCATATGTGTAAGACTACCCTTTGCAACATTTAGATGAACCTATTGCAACATCCACTCTATTACTACTAAAACAACTGTAACACGCAGACACTTGAAACATGCACTTTTACTACTACAATATGTTCAGACTGCTATTGAAACACTTAAAACAAGCACTTAATACTTTATAAAATGAAGAAATGACCAAAATAAAAGTTGGAGATCTTGACGAGTTATACAACTTTTATATTCATCACCTTTATAGCTGAAATCATTTAGTGGTTGAAAATTAGGTTTGCAGATGTCATTTTCTGAAATTCAAATTTGAAGTGTCCAAAATTAGTGACAAAGATAGATGACCAGACTAAAATGTTAGAGCATGATTTTAGAAAATTTTAGGAAAAAACCATCACATTTGGAGTTAGTATGAGGGAGAAAAACTGGTTACAAGTTTCAGCCACAGATTAAAAAGAGAAATCACACTTGTTCATCATTAATCATCATGAACAGTTATGATTTTTCTTTTTAAAGTCTAGGTAAAATTTGTAACTAGTCTTTCTTTCACATATTAACTCCAAATGTGATGATTTTTTCCTAAAATTTTCTAAAATCATGCCCTATCAAGTTACTGTGTTGATTTGGTCATTCTTTTCGTTTGACAAAGTTTGAGCAATTCAAATTTTCAAATTAAAAAATGACAAGTCTAACAAGATTTTGAAGCACCAAATGATTTCAGCTGAAAAAGTGATGAATGTCAAAGATGTATAACTCATCAAGATCTACAACTTTTATTTTGATTATTTCTTCATCTAATAAAGTGATAGTAAACATTGTTCACAAATCAACATGTCTTTTACATAGTTCATGAAACTATGAGTGATATATGAATTTATGAACAATGTTTACTAATACTTTGTTAAATGAAGAAGTGACCAAAATAAAAGTTGTAGATAGTGATGAGTTCAACAACTTTTATGTTCATGACTTTTGTAGTTGAAATCACTTAAGGTGTCAAAATCTTGTTTGAAGTTGTCATTTATTGAAATTCAAAATTTGAACGGTTTAAATTTTATCAAATGAAAAGATGACCAAAATAAAAGTTGTAGATAGTGATGTGTTCAACAACTTTTATGTTTATGACTTTCTTATTTGAAATCATTTAAGGTTTCAAAATCTTATTTGAAGTTGACATTTATTGAAATTCAAAATTTGAACTGTTCAAATTTGGTCAAATGAAAAGATGACCAAAATATAAGTTGTACATATTGATGAGTTCTACAACTTTGATGTTTACAAAATTTTCATTTGAGGTTATTTAGTGGAGATGAAATTGTTTTAGTTGTTTTAAATTTCAATTTTTCAATTTTTAAAATATTCTTTTTGTAAAGACCAAAATATAGAATTATATATTTTCTATATCAAAAAATGTATATATAGATACATTTATATATATAGAATAATCAAAAAACAAATATATAGAACAAGTAATAAAAATAAATTAAAAATATTTGTAGGGGCAGCTCACTCACCAGCCGCCACTACAAATAGTCCCCAGCATAAATATAGGGCGCGCTTGGAGGCCAAAATTTGGCTAAGTCTGGACGCTCTTCTTCCTTACGGACGCCGTTAGGCTGCCCCCACCGCCACCGCCTCCGTGCCGTAGCGCCGCTTCCTCTCACCTCCGCCGGCCCGTGCGCACCGGGCCGTGCACTCTAGCAGTCATCCCCACTCTTTCTCTTTGTCCTCCGTGCCTTGGAGCTCCGCAGGGTCCTGCTGCTAACCTTAGCGCCGCCGCTGTTTGTGGGGGCGAGAAGCTCCACTGCCGCCTCCGCCTCTGCTGGGCTTGACCGTCTTCCTTGGCTCCGTTCACCGTTGGGACCCACTGCGAAACCCTAGCCGTGGGCGAGGACATCCGCCGTCGTACGCCGTCTTCCCTTGAGCGTCGCCACTGGCGTACGCCATCGTCGTCGCCCGCACCGAGGACGGCCCGCGCTCCATTTGTCCCTAAGCTCATCTTCGGTCCTCCTCCCTGAGCTCATCCCAGGTTTGCTTGTGATCTTGCCTGTGCACTATATCATCCTAGGTTCGCGCTTCCATTTGCCTATGATGTTTGCTATTTCTTGACATGGTTGGCTTGACTTGATTGATCCTATGAGGTAGCCTTTTAGATGAACAAGAACAACTAAATCGAAATCATGGTAATTAACCCTTGCTTGTGAAATTGCCAAGCTATTTCTTCTAAGTTTTAGATTGGATCTCTCAATGGTAACCATAAGAATGAGCATTTACTGTAGCAATGCAGTTTTTACGTTGTTTGCGGTTCTCTTGGCATGATTGGCTTGACTAGATCTGCATTCAGCCAGTACTCACTGGTCCCAACAGTTATTAGGCTGGGTATTCTGTAATTGTTGACTGACTTGATTGGGTCCCAAAGCCAGGAGGGGAATATTTTGGATGAACACAAACAACTTTATCAACCTTTGCATGTACGTTTTAGATGACACGATTTGGATTTTCCAATGGAAAATAGAACATGAAGCCTGTGCGAACATTCATGGTACAATCACATGGGGTACAAGGCACAAAAAATTGGGATGCAAAGACTTAATTTTGTGCTCTTGTTAGCTATTCCTTGGCATGATTGATTAGACTAGATTTTCATACAATCAGTGCTGACTGGTCGAAAGAGTTTGGTAGGGTATTTTGGCATTGTTGACTGACCTAATTGGATCCTATGAGGGAATTCTTTTAGATGAATAAGAACAACTAAATGGAAGCATGATAGTCAACCCTTGCTTGTGAAATTGCCAAGCTATTTCTTCTAAGATTTAGATTAGAATTTCTCAATTGTAACCATATGAATGAACTTTTAATGTAGCAATGGAGTTTGTAGATTGGGATTTTCACAATGATATTCAGGAGCCTATACTATAGCAAATCTAGACAGTCATGGTAAAATCACATGGTGGGGAAAGTGGAGTGTATGAAGCATAAGAAACCAAATCGATAGGAATTGTTAGCTCATTTGTTGTGTTGTTCTACTTTCTCGAACAAAGGCAATACTATTAGTGTTGCTACCAAGGTCCTCTGATTTAAGAGACAGGAAGGAACCTGCATTGACATGCTGTAGAGTAAGATGAAGGATAAGGGAGTCTGAAAATACTGAAAGATTGGAGATGAGACATGTAGCGAGGGACCAAGCTTATAACATGAAAAATAATAATCAAACTTCCATCCCAAATATCGAAAATAAAGGATATGCTGCATACAAGGTGACTTGCATCTTACAAATCTGTATTTTTTTACCTGCAGCTTGACTTGGACCAAAGGCTTAATTTTGTGTTCTTGCCTGCTCTTGCTTGGCATGATTGAATCGACTATGCCTGCATGTAGCTAGTATTGACTAGTCCATGCAATGTTAGGTTGGAGATTTTTGGAATTGTTGACTGACCTGATTGCGTCCCAAGAGGGGAATCTTATGGATGAACAAGAACTAGATGGAAGCATGGTAACCAATAGTTGCATGTGAAACAACCAAATTATTCTTATAGGATAAATTAAATCAGGTGGTTGGGATTTCTCAATCAGAAGGTGCATGTATACTGCAGCATCTGTTAGGTAGTCATGGTAAAGTTACATGGTGGGGAAAGTGAGAGTATAAGGAAGATGGAACCAAACTGGTTTTCTTAGTTCCTTTGCTGCACTATATCTGGTTTCTGGGACAAAGGAAATAACTTTTTAGTGTTACTAGCTCTGTCATCTGATTTGAGAGACCGGAAAGCACCGGCATTGGCATGATGTAGAGTAAGATCAAGAATGGGGAATCTTAAAATACTCAGACATGGGAGAGGTAAGGAGAGAAAAATAAGATACAGCAAGCTTATCTTATACTTGTATGTCACATATATTTCCACTATTCCATACTAAATCGATTGAAAAAAGAAAAAAAAAGAACTGCCTTCTCTTGGGTTTGAAATCTGTTTCCTATTTCTAGAACTTTTTGATTGGATGTGCTTAGTTATGTTTCTTTGGGTAACTGGGATATGAAGGATTTAGCATTCCAAAGGCTTTCTGGCAGGGTGGTGAAAGGATATGTAGATACCAAGTTCTTTTTCTAGATCAACTATTTGATTGTTTGGGTTTTACTTCATAGGATGAAACAGTGGGATCATCTTGATTTGATTGCCCGTTCCATTATTCTTCTTCTAGTTAATGCCAAACCAACTGAAGTTAAGTGTTGATTGGAAATGCGTATAGGTTCTTAGGAGTATTTTTAGTGTATATGATGATGATTGTTCAGCAAAGTTTGGTCAAGTATAAGCAAATCCCCATTCTGCCCCTATTTTTATTAAGACACATGGTCTGCATTTTGTTTTTATGTCTGGATCTGAACAAATTAAGTAAATAGCTTGCACCTGTAGTTTCTAGATTCTCTGTACTCTACTATTCTTCTCTCTATGTTTGTTAATAGTGAGCATATATATGTTTGTTAAGCAGCTATTGCTTGGTGGATCTATAGGGGTCTTCCAACCATGTGGCAGTAGTCTGTTATATAGTCAGTAATATATATGGTCACTAGTTCATCAATTTTCTGCTAATAATGAGACCAATGCTGCTGTTTTTTTGCTATTTTTGCCATTAGCTGCTGCTCTATGTTTGCTAAGCAGCTGTTGCTTTTTTTGCCAAATCTCCCCTCTCCTCTCCTCTTCTTTGTTTTACCGATGATGAAATTGTCCAAATCCATACATTATATGGAATATGAGCTGATGATCAAGAACTTGTGAGGAACTTGGCATCATTACCAGCCGCTCCTACATTACCTTCTCCTCTCTTCTCTGTTATGATGCCTTGATGCTCTAAGTTCATAATCAAATGATGATTGACATGTTTTTGAGGCCTCTACTACTGCTACTACTTATTTTTTTGATATATTATTGTTTTATAGGACTACTTTGGTTTATAGACTTTTTTGATTTTATATACCTTCTTGCGAATCTAAAGCACACTTTCTTGCATCTATTAGAACAAAATGCGAAATAATGAGCAGCCAACCTATGAGGAGCAAGCACTAGAGGACCAGCTTACTCAGAAGCAGTTCGATAATGAGTTAGAAAAGGATTTAGAAGTGATGCTTACTCAGGAGCAGTGTGACGAGAAGGAAGGGGAGCAGAAGGAAGAGCAGGAGAGGCTGCTGAAGGCGAAGAAGAAGAGGATGATGATGATGTGGACTCAAAAGAGGGATGTGTAAGTCCTAAGGATCCTTTCTCATGCGAAGCTAGAAGGAGGCCAATGGAGGAAGATTTGGATAAGGATTTTGACCTAAATGAGGAGGTAGGGATAAAGCCTTAGCTTGTAAATTTTGCTAAAGCTTTGGCTATGTTACCTCTGCTAACACTTTGACCTATCATATATGCAAGTCCCTCCTGAAACTTAGAAAAGATAACGTCGACGTACGTGACATCTCACCGGACAAGACAGAGTAGAGGAAAGGAGAGCAGAGGCAACAACCAAAGAGACGGACATTGAGGCCTCTGCTCCACAACCTCAAGACACAACCATGAACATGACTACCAAGCCAAAGAAGAAACAAGGGGATAGAAAAACAAACCAATATCTAGATAAGGCATGCTATGTGATAACGGAGGTCGGGCCAGCAGGGGAAATCCTTAAGCCAAAGGAATTCAAAGGATGATTCTGTAATGCGATTGGGGCCCTAGTTGTCGCAGAACCGACCAATCTATAAGAGTACAAGTATAATGGCATCCCGCAAGCAGTCACACTGTCATACTTGAACCCATATAAACCCGGTAGTCCATCGAGTACCACGACGGGTCTCGATAAACGATTTACAACAACCAAGATCGTACAGGATTCAACATACATGCCGCATATTACATAAAGTTCATAGATACATTTCGTCATCAGAGTACGAATAAAAGTTATTACAAACCAAGTTTGATAAATAAAGCGGAAGCAAACAAGTTCGAAGATAAAGTTTCCAACATAGTTTGATACAGTGCCAAACCAGATCACGGTCCACAAAAGCAAGGATAGGAATTAATAAAGAAGCCTGCCCAAGGCTTACTCCTCATCCACAGTGGGATAGAAGCAACTCTTGCAATACCCATGATACACAGTGCCATCTGCAACAATGGGAAATAAAACCCTGAGTACGAGAAGGTACTCAGCTAGACTTAGCCGTCATGAACCAGAAATAAAATGACTCCAAGGATTATGCAAGGCTGTATAAGTGGACGTAACTTGACAACATTTTTGCGTAAAAGCAATTAAATCATGGTACAGTTACAAATTCTTTACCAAGTTATTTATAACTATCCATTTCTAGGTTAGCAACTATCCTGTGCCAAACATGTGGTATATCATTTAGAAGCATACAATAGTAACCATAGCAGGTATTGTAATTCCCTTTTTATCCGAACCATCATGTTTCATAACACAGTTGCTACGATGTTGGGACTAGCCAAGTTTCTCACTATCCGGGAGAGACAGCAATTTGAATCGATTTCAACCAGCTAGGAATTTATTCCTAACACAAACCTAGGTCTACCAGCCATGATAGCCTTAGGTCACCTTTGGTACAACTCTGGTACACATTTTGCGGGTTCGTACTGCGCCGCACAATCTGGAACACCAGATGCCAAGATGCTCAGGCCAAGCCTGCCCTTGGGCTCAGTCTGATCATTCCCCGGAAGGAGCGCACAATAGAATGATTCCCGGCCTAAGTTGAATTACTTGGCTTCGCGGTCGGAACGAGTTATCCGGCCAGCTAAGTGAGAGGCATGCGTTCAATCTTGTTAGAAGCGCCAACAACGGTATGGTCCTTAATCAACATAGACGGGGATAAATCCACACCCAAGACCTCCATGTCTTGTCGCTTCTCTATCGACTTCCCGTCCGGTCTCGATTTACTTTTACCCCATGGTTCTTGTTCCACGATAGCAAATATAGCCAACCGTGCTCCGGTATCCATCTATATCTCATAGGTGACAGGACATCACCCGACTTCTACCGGTCTAAGCATGGCTAAGCATATATATTCGATCCTGGACCTATATCGGTTAAAGGTGTAATATCTGGACAAGGAATGTACATGCATCAAGTGGTTCCATTCAACTCGTATAACCTAATGCAGCAATCATAAGTACTTAAGTAAACATTTGTAAATTACTAGGAGACTTATAATGCTCCGGGGCTTGCCTCGTAGAAAGGAAGTAGGGCGATGGTCAGGACACTCTGGAAGCTCTTCAGGGTTCTGCTCCACGCCTTCGGGAGCTGTGGCTTGCGGATCCTCCTGCTGATTCCCTTCCTCTGCTTCTTCAAATTCCAGCAACGTGATCTCTTCCTCCGATCCTAGATGCATGAATATGGCATAAGTATTACGAATGCATATATGTTAACAAGTGCATCATGTTTATTGAGTAGGTGCATATCTCTTCTCGGTTATTTAATTATCTACTTCCATAAGGCATCGATTATACCATAAAATAGCAGCTACTTGTTTCACTCATAACTGGAGTTCTACAAATCCAAATCCAGTGATCCTGGACTTTCTGGAAAGCTTATCAAATTCTCTACAACTTTGTTATTAACCATTTTTCAGTACACATCCTTTTCCACATGTAACTCATCAAACTACAGAATCTGCTCGGAAACTATTCAACATGCAATATAAAGTAACGATACTTCTACTTCATGTAATCATTCAAAATTTGACAACATAGAATCTACCAACAGTTTAAGCATACCAAATACATTTAAGATCATATAGTGGTGAAGCCCAAACTATTCATTTAATTGCCTTTATTATTTTATTTATATATCTAGGTTAAATAATAATTATATATCAGATGTGCTTAATAAATTCTCAAAAATTTGCAGTGCCTTACTAATGCTATCAAAGGACTATTATAAAAATTTCATGTCATTTTACTAAGTAGAATATTCTATACAAAAATGACAAGGAAGTAAGGCTTGAAATAACATAAATGGAAAATCCTATTGAAAAGTGTCAAGCAATAGATTTCCTATTTTTCTCAACATCCATATGGTACTAGGATTACCTCCAACAAATTTCATGAATTTTGGATTCATAAATAATTTATAAAAATTCATGCAAGGATTAACTATTCATAAAAGAAAAATCTATAACTATAAATCTACACATGCACTGATCCTCAAATTTTTACCAGAGTTCACTAATGACAAGAATAGCTTACCACAAAAATTTTATAATTTTTGGAGCACAGGAACTCTAGATATAAAATAAACAAATTTGAAGGCATTCAAAAGCACATTTCAAATCCCTATTTAAATCTCCAACAATTTCTACTATACAAGTCAAGAACATATTTTTCCTAAATACTACACTTCCTAAGGAACACAACCATATTTATTTCACCATTTTTGAAGCTACCAAACTGGAGATCTAAAAATTACAAAACAGACTCAATTCTAGAATGTTTAAACTATCTTTAAAACCTAGAGTCGCTGACAGCAGGGACCCATTGGTCAGCAGGGCCCGCCTGTCAGTGAAACCAAAATAGAGGACGGCGCTTGCGACAGCGCGAGAGCGGCGCTAGCTCACCGGCGACCACTTCCCAGCGAAACCGAGGGCACCATCGTGCGCCTCACGACGAGCCGCACCTAATGAACTACCTAGCTCGGCCTATTGCTAGCTCTAAGCATGGTGGCAGCGTGTATGGCGGATGGTGGAGGAAGTCCGACGATGCTCCGGTGAGGTCCGGCCATGTAGGGCGCGGTTAAGCCCGGTAGAAGCTTCCAGTGCACATGGGGAAACTAGTGGATGGTACAATGGGGAGTGAGATGGCTTCGGTGGTGGTCGGCCACGACGAGCGCCAACTCCGACGAGGTCTGGACGGCAGCAGAAATAAAACACGGCCACTACCTTGGTTCGTCGGCTCAACGACGAGGTGGAAGGGCTAAAGGAGGCTACGAGGAAGCTCCTGGCTAGCTGGAGGCGATACTGACACGGTGGCGAGCGAGCTGGGCGACAGCGTGGTGCTCGGCTACAATGGCGGAGAGCAGCGCTGCGGGTGAGCGAGTGGGAAGCAGGAGAAGAAAACGGAAATGTGGCACAGGTGAGGCTCTTGGTCGCGTTTAGGGGCTTCAAATGCCGTGCTCCGGCCCGCCGTGGCCTGCGCGGTCCGGGCAACGGCGATGCACGGCCATCGTGACCTCCACGCGGCGGCTCTATTCTGACGCCGGTCGGCCACTGTGCCAGTTGATTCAGTTAGTTCAGATGCGATAGGAGCAGCCTGACAGCGCATTTTCATGAAGCTCTATCTCCGTATTCGTGATGAATTAGCGCACACAATCTACACCAAAGTCATAGCCCTACATACTAGCTTCAATTGTTCTTAAAGGATTATGCCCCAACACTCAACCAAACTCGAGTTATTTCATTCCAAAGTCAGGCTGTCAGACTGTCAAAGTTCCTGACTTAGCAAAAATTTGCTAAGTGTTGAAATGTTGATTTTTCTGATTTTTGTGATCCAATTTCACACATGTTAGGAGCTGAATCATGCAATGACCCAAAAATAAAAGTTGTTCCTTATGTCAAATACTACAACTTTGCTTTAGTGAACTCCTCCATGCAAGGTCTCTAACACCTAGTTCCAAATTGGTCAAACATGTCACATTTAAAAGATGAAACACATCAAAGCATGGCTTAATGACCTATTTACCCCTAACCATGAATATCAAAGTTGTTTATAATGATACTCTAAACATGTTTAAGCAATTTACAAGGTCATTTAATCATTTCATGTAGTAGTCACTCATAGAGCTATTTAAAGTAATCACATGAAATATGCCTTAAAGGCTTGATTATGAAAAGTGACTTTCATGAACCATGCACTAATTGCTAACCCAAGTGTGGTTACATGTTTTTGTGACTCACATCTACCAAGTACATGTTTTCATTCATGATTATTTGCATAAGTACAAAGAAACATGCAAAAACAAGCAAACGTTGCATATGTTTCAAGAAACACGAGATAACAAGCAATGTTTCATATGTTTCCATCAAATGTTTCAATTGTAAATGATGATTTATGAATGCTTGATGCTCATGCTCATGTTATGCAAGTCAAATTATGCAAGGCTAACACCTGAGGTGTTACACTAGTAAGAGATAAATTGAACCTAGCAATCCCTAACTTGAAAGAGGTACCAGAGAAGAAAAAGGATGATCTATGGGATAAGTAGCTGAAGCTCAATTTTAGATTTCTAGAGGGTAAGTAAGAACTGGTAAAAATGCTTTCAAAATCATGGGAGAGTCATTTCGACATTGGAGGTTGGAGCTCAACAAGAAGTATATCCAAATGGGGTTAACTCCCTTCGACGAGTTCGGCAACATAACTCCTAGTCAATGGGAGGAGCTCGTGACTCGGAAGACTTCACCGGAGGCATTGGAGCTCAGTGCTCATAACACCGAGCTCACGAAGAGGAACAAACACCACCATCATCGAGGCCCTAGTGGCTACTATGCCAAGGAAGAGCAGTTTAGAAAGATGGACGAAGAGGCTGCAGCTTCTAGGAATATCGATGTGAAGAATTTGAAGGTACGCTCAAGGAATTGGATATATGCGAGGAGTATAGAATCATCCTGTAGTAATCTTAAGTTTGATAAGCCAAAGACCCAAGACACAGTATCAAGGATACTGAAATATGCTAAAGACAAGGAGAAGGGCTCATTCAATCCTTCTAGAGAGAGGGACGAGCTTAACCTTGGCTTAGGAAACAACAGGCACACAGGCCGCACCAGGGGGCTAGGGAAAAGGACGACCTGGAAGCACAGATTCAAAGAGGACAGGCACATGTACAAGAAACATGGCAAAGACCGAGAGGCTAATCTTGATCTCCAAGTGAAGGCTCTAGTTGTGAAGGCACTGGAGGAGCAAGGATTGTCTATGGAGCCACGGACATTAATGGCGCCACTGAAAGAACTAGCATTAGTTGGCAGCCCTCTGAAAGTTCCTAGCAGCCAAGGTTCCACTGTAGCCACAACCCCCATCGATCGCATACTGGAACCAACTAGTTGCACCTTGGTGTTTCTCAGTGGCCGATAGAACATTCTAATGGAGGTGGCAACGGGTGTGGCACATCCTCCCAGTGGCTTACACCACAACAATAAGATACCACCGGACTACACAAGGGTCAAGGTACATACCTGAAGCCCGAGTTTATGCAGTGGAGGATAGACTTTGCAACTCCTAAGGGTTGGTGTTACTCGGAGACGTAATGGGGTAGTTCATCCTCTGGCACAAACAGAACATTATATTGACTGCTTCTTCGCCGTCTCCCCCTCTCTCAAATTTGGAGCGAGTTGTTGAGGACGGGGAGATATTTTCACCATCAAGTGACCACCACATTCCTGAGATGCCACATTCTTCCCCGCCTCCTAGCGAGCATGTGCCTGATAAGCCACAACCTTCTCCAGCTTGTGTTGTAGAACCGTCTAATCTAATACCTCCCAGGAGTACTTGTCTTCCATTAGACAATAAGTACTCAAAGGAGAACACTAAATTACACAATTCCATCGGGCACACCCCAGGGAAGAACCCGAAAAATCCACATTTTTCCATCAGGATCACAAATGAGAGAATAAAGCTTACAACATTTAAACATTTCTTACATCACTTTTTATGCAACGTCAGAGTATAATATTTACTGTTGATAATAGCAGAATATGATCATGTTATCAGAGTTATGGACAATTTAATTTAACAACAGAATATAAACATGTGATCAGAGTTACAGCGGAAATAAATATCTATTCATGACATGATGAAGCATGGTTATATAAACTATAACAATAGATTATAAAACTTCCATTTATAAAAACATTTAGTGGGAGTTATAAATAAAAACTATGATCGCAATATAAAGGAATCCTCTCTGAGCCCACCAGGAGGAATCCCCACACAAGGGTCAGCTCTAACATCCACCGATCACCTGCAGCAGGGGGAAATAAAACCCTAAGTACTCAATTGTACTCAGCAAGACTTACCCAATAGGAGAAAAGAAAAGACTACAAGGATATGCAGGGCTATCTGGCTTGTGGGTTTATTGCATCTACAAGAAGCATTACTAAGTGTGCATCCTTATATTCAATTTTATTATCAGTCAACATTAGTTCATTAACCAACCATTCTATGTAAGCACCTGTGCTACTTTTAAGCATGTGGTAAGCAATCAGAATTATTTTACCATCTTTCATCTTTTAGTTCTTACTACGATGCTAGAGTTCAGACAAGTCATATCGACACGGTGGCGATTCACGAATCAATGTGCCTAGCTGGGTACCCCGAAACACACGCCCCGTTTGTACCCCAAGCACAAGCAGGACCAACCCACTACCCTCCTATCACAGGGTCTAGGTCCCCATCCAAACTTAGACTCCAAGCCCCCACTCCTGAGTCCCAGACTCAGTGCGGTGCAAGGACCTCCACCCAAAAACCACCATGAAAGTCGATCCAGAAAGAACCGGAACCATGACAAGAGAGTAATAAGTCTTCCCTGCGCCCATACCGAAGTATGTGCTCGGGATAATAAGTCTGTGACTTGCCTAGAGTCCAATGCAACGGTTGGTCCTTAGCCAACACAGACAGGGAAAACAGTGTAACCAAGCTATGCCTCGTTGGCCACAGGACACAACCTCTTACACCCACCAATACCCAAACCATATCCCTACCTGGTCTCCATTTTTTCTTCCACCATTTATATATTCCAAGTGATAATAATATAGTAATATATTTCATATCTCTCCCGAGTGATAGATAATCACTCGACTTCTATCGGAGTCCTATAGCATAGCAGTCTACATGATCCTGTTATACTACTAAGACTCATAGGATAAAGATATATATATATATATATATGCAAGTGGGTTTCATTCAACTCTTTAAAACTTAATACACAAATATAATTTAAAGTGCAAAAAGTAGGGGTTATGCACCAGGGCTTCCCTGGGTAAAATATATACTAAAAAGTTAGTATCTGCATCTTCAGATCATCCACCACCATCTAAATAGAAAGCCCATTGCATCATCTCCTAGAGAGAATACCATTATCATCTTCAGATTCCCAATCATCCTTCAATCGATTCATTGATCCATCATCGTACCTATATGATATGCATTGATGCAAATGATGCAACAAATAATTAACAAGGCAACCACAACGCTTAAAATAGAGTACATACTACGAACTAACAAGCTAGCTCTAATGACTAATGTACTAATCTACATATCAACATCATCAAGAAAGGTGTCATTTCCCAACAAGTGTTTTAGTTATACAAACCCAAGTTGTTTCTTTATCCTATTCTATCAATTTAATCTTTATTCGAAATAGGGCATCATTACCTATCTAACAACAGATTATTCTGGAGCTACAAAAATTATAGTGGACAGCTAATAATATTAGTAATTTACTATAAAATTTTTAGAGTCAACACTATCACCATTTTCTAACAAAAATTCCCACAAGTTCACATTTTAACAATATTAAACATTTTAAAATAATTAGAGCAACCCTAGAAACATTTTAAAACTAGATGAACCAAATACTCTAATAGATAGATCATGATTTTAGGAGCCTAACAAAATTAGTTTCATAATTTTTGGACAACTGCACAAATTTATATTGATTTTATAAGTTTATTCCCAAAACTAAATTAATAATTACTTAGAAAACTAAAGGGGCCAGCAGCCACCTATTAGGCCCAGCGGCCCAAGGCAGGAGTCCACGCACACGTGGCCTAGGCACGGTGGCAGTCTGGCAGCATGGCTTGGCACCTAGGCGTGGCCCATCGCGGCGCGAACGGCTCAGGCGGGGCGCGGAGCAGGCCGTGGCCGCAGAGGCACAGGGCGAGCGGCCCAATAGGACCCCGTGTTTTTCTCTATTCAACCCGAGATCTAGAGCACTATTTATATGAGTCACATAATTTACACCTAGAACCCTATATTAGTTCCTATTCACACTTTCTCACCTGCTCTCTCTCCACAAAAGCAGAGCACGGAGCGGAGGCACCGGCCAGCGGTCAATCTAGGCCGGGGAAGGCACGGCGGTAGGGGGAAGCCCGTAGGCGAGGTGCACTAGAGTCTGCATGACCACGGGCTGGCCAAGGCAATACCTGAGCCGGCCCCCGGCAGTCGGCCCGTGCGAGCCATGATGGTGGCACACTGGCTACGGCGGCGCCGACCAGGCGGGCGGCGGCAATGGCGCCCTAGCACGGGTGGCTACAGAGCTATGGGGAGGAAAAGGAGTGAGCGCTAATGCTACATGCGAGCGTCAGTAGCAGGGTGACCCGGCGTGGACGACAGCAGGGTTGGTGGTGGCGCTGCCATGACGGGGATGAGGCACGGGGCAACGTGGGGCTTGGGAGGGACAGCACCATGGGAGCTGTGGACTAGCGCGGCCATGGGGACCTATGCACACTCGCACGCACACGTGAAGGGCTGAGCGACGGTGGGTGTGGCCTTGATTTGGTCCCCGGCGTGGTCGGCCGTGGGAGGTGCAGCGAGGCAAGGCGGTGCCATGGTGGACAGGTGACACCGACAAGGGGTGGCACAGCAGCGGGGCACGGAAGCACGGTGGCACAGCTCTGGCACCGGTGCATGCGTGGCCCACCTGGGCACCCTCGCCACACTGGCCAGCACAGAAACGCACATGGCCGGGCAACTTTGGCGCGTAGCGGTTCAACGGACAAGCTGGGAGAGCAAAACAGGCGTGAGAGAATGAGCGAGGAGACGCGTGCGGGCTCACTACCAATTTCAAGCACGATGAGGGGGCAGGGTAGGATGGTGCAGCATGGCCAACAGAGGCGCTGATGGTGCTGCAGGGTGATGTGACGAAGGTGGCAGTTGGACGGTGGCGCTTAGCGGGGGCGGCAGCAACTGAGGCATGCTCTTGCTGTAATGGCGTGCTGCCGATAGGGTGTACCCACTGAGTGATGTTAGTACTACGAGTTGCTAAAGATGTACACATATTTGCTACTTGAATACATATTTGCGCTATACGCTGGTGGCTTCGGCAGCTCGGTGTGGTGGAGGAGAGCAGTGAGGCAAGGACAGCAGCAGTAGCTCGTGTAGGTGAAATGAACGGTTGAGAGAGAGTGGGGCGAGGTAGTTGAGGTGAGCGGCTGAGATCGCTTGCTTCAAGAGCTGGTCACAAACAGAGCACCAACGACATGTTCTCAACGCATTCTAACGAAATTCGGTCAGTTTTTGCGTGAGCATCATAACTCTATCGTGACCTCGACCTACACCCATCCTAGTTTAACCTAACTGCAACCGATCGTGCAAAAACATAGATGTAGTGCTTAACCATTTCACGACATAGCACACACTATATACCAAACAATAGTACCAAAACATTAGGGCATCATTTAACTACTTTGCATTTTATAATTCGCCAAAAAGTGTACTTTCAATCACAACTTCAAATTTTGTCGATTCAACGAAAAGGGTAATTTCAATTTCTAATTTGATTTTTGAGCTATCAAAACCACCATGGAACAACATCTATTCACCAAATCAACAGTTGCATTTTTATCTACTAAACTCGCGCTCCAAATCTTATTTAAGTTCCAATTACAAGTTATATTTTATTTTTGTTTATAAAAATTATTTTTTGTGCCAAACGATTAAAACTACCCATCTATTTCTTTGTCGGGATTTTCATCAACACCTTTATGCAAGTTTTTACTCTAACCCCAAGAAACCCGCCTTGATAATTTCTCTAGGCCTTAATCTAGGTGCTAAGCGAGCTCGTAACACTAGAGGTGTTACAACCAACCCCCTAAAAAGAATCTCGTCCCGAGATTTGGAGCAAGAATCAGAAGAGGGGAAAATGCGATTACATTCCTAAACTAGAAATTACACGAAAGATTACATAACTTCGGATACTAAACCACACGGGGATTTAGAGATACATGGTTAAGAGCAACCTAGTACACCCAAAGCTTAATCTAGAAGTCGAGATAGATGAGGGCAATGGAGAAACAACAAGATAATGATTATCCAAAACATGGCGTATGACCAACAGATCCAGAAACAGGAGACTGAGAAATCAAACATCGTGAACCCTAAGATCGAACTAACCAACGGTAGACTTGAATTTCTTCAAAAACCAGATCCTTCTTCTTCTTAGATTACACCATCACCTCAGACTGAAGAAAATAGCTCCATAATGTCGATTAGATCTCGTAACTCTACATCGGATTCAAGGGAATGGGAATGGAGAAGAAGAGCAAGAACCAAGGGTATCTTATAGTGGTGAACAGAGGTGGGGCTCAACACACCAGAAGTGGAGACGGCGTGGTTGGGATACACAGACGGTTCATGCTATGGGGATAAACATGGCCATGGTGCGCTCCCTGTGCAAGCAAGCGGAGGGGAAATAAAGGAGGGGAGATAAGAGGGTGCGCTTGACGAGGGAGGCGTACGGGCAGTCGTGTCCCCAAAAGAAGAAAGAAGGGAGGGGAAAGGGGGGTCCGGTATGGGGACAGGGGTGTGGGAGTTGAGAGCCGACCGGATGCTGGGGAAAAGAGAACACACAGTGCACGAGGATGTTGAGTGCGGCATGATGCCATGGCCATACGAGAACAGGGTGCTAATGGTCTCGACACAGACGGCGTCCGCACGGCACGCAGAGGAATAACCCAGCATGCGTAGTGTGGTCAAGCTAGACACTAGGCTAGGGACATGACATCCACTTAGGCTTTTCCAAGCACTCCCTACTACCCGAGGCTAACTCTTTCCTTGGTGTTCTTCTTTCCTTCCCTTCCTTGTCCACAATATGCACCAACCTTTGTATGAACTGAGATCGCAACATATATGCTTCCTCCAAAACCACCTCCTCTTGGTTACTTTGAGAGAACACTATTTCATCAACCCGTTGTGGATTTCCCGTTCGAACACCCGAATATTTCCAAGGAGAATATTTTGTAGCAAAAATGGTACGGCGGTGTATTTTGGTAATGGTACTTGGTCAACAACCTCGATACTAGCGTGTGCCGAGTAGCGTCACCATGTGGTAGCTGTTCCACAGGGGCCCTTGGTTTCATCATGGCACCATAAGCTATTAACTAGGCAACTATTACCAACTTACATGCAATGAAGGCGGTGGGGTCATAGACCACATAATAAGAGGAGTATTGTAAGGGAAGATTCAAACAACAAGGGTTCCTTTCGTAACAAGGAACAAGGAATTCAAATCCAACAATGGATTGGATTTAAAGAGATTCAAGTGTTCTGCTAGGACATCCATAATTAGTCTATACAGTGTTCTATGTTATCCAATCATGACTGGTCTGCTGGTATCTGAATGGTAACTTCTCTTGCAATCCACTTAACATCGCCATTGAAAACTCTAAGCACGTCTCACGAAACTTAAGGGTAGTTGGACGCAATTAACACAGTGAAATAACAAAATGCACATTCTAACGGTCTTATATGGGTACATCATATAGACACTCAGGCTCCCATTCACGACACATCATTCACCTTCCCTACTGGTGGACGATCTCAACAACTATGGACGAAAAACAACGGCAAGAGTACAATACCAGAGGACAGTGACAAAAGGCACTACTACTACGGGTACATCATCCCACGGCAACTAATCTACTCTGGACAACATATCTTCATTCCTGGGCTCGGTGGATTCTTCTACCGCCCTAGCTATGGATCTGCCTCTTCTCTTGGTAGCGGTTGAGTGAGAGGAATCAAGGGTTCTACTTCTAACACTTCTAAGGGTGGTGGTGCTGGCGGTACTGCAACGCCAATTCTCCTTCTTTCTGGTGGGTGGACAGGGATCCCCTCCAAGATCGAGGAATCCTGCCTTTTAGCAACCAGCGTCCTCCGCTTGGCCCTAGTGACAAGATAGGCCTCACCCAGCTGATGTACATGTCAATCTTCAGCCTCCTTCAGAGCTTCCGACATGGCAGTCTCTCAACTCTCTGCAGCTGCCGCACTGGCATGCGCTTCAGCAAGTTGCACCTAGAGCATCCTAGAGAAGATCTTGGCTTCTTCGGCTCGATGGAGGCACTCCCTCAGCTTCGAGGCTTGCCGGTCATACTGCTCATCCAGAGCAAGTAGGTATGTGGTCAAGTACACCATGGTAGGACTATCTTCTTGCGCCTCCCGCCCTTGCAAAGCCTCCATGCGAGCCCTCCATGCATGTCGATTCTTTTCGAAAGGTGGAAAGAACCTCATGGGGGTACAGGCAATGGGCTCCTCATAGATCTAGCAAAGGTACTACAAGGCTTTGCGAGCCATAACCTGGTAGGTGTCGATGAAGCAAAACCCAATTGCGGTCATATTCTAGGCTTCAGTGATGTTGGGGAACTCTTTACTCTTCCTAATATAGACGGTAACCTCACACCACTCAATGCCATGCTTCTCATACTCACGACACTCATACTCGGGATGATCCTTGACTCTGAGTTTTTGCAGGGTGGCATGCAGGATTATGGGAAAACCCTCAATGTTTAGGCAGTAACTACTAACCCAGGCTCCTACCATCCCTAGCGATGGTTGTGAGGAAGGACTGAGCAAAAAGCTTGCTCAAAGGAAAAGCTAGACTAGCTAAGTGCACCGAGTGGTGGTTCCAATGGCTAAGCCATGCCCTGCTTATAATGGCAAACCGATCAGTGGTCCTGGCATAGTCCACCAAGGTCCCTGCATGGGATCACTATGAATGAATTGACCAAATTTTCGTGCGTTCGAGGCGAGCGATGTCCGAGGCCATTACTGACTAGTACGATTGTAGGGCAAGGGTCCAACAAGAGCACAAAAAAGAGTACGGGGAGACGTGGGTCACGACCGATGTGAACCAAGGGCGAACGCAGAGCATGAAGTCATAGTGCAATAATAACTTCGAAACAAGGACGGTCAGTCATGCACAATACGACACACATGTCATCTATGGAGGGCGTATCCGCAAGCAAGCAATACAGGCACTACAATGCATAAATAGGACATGCATGAATGCATGTCCTATATGTCCTTCCACTATTGCCAGCATATAGGGCAACTGTTCTTAGGTTTTTGGCACATTGTTCTCTCTCTGTAGCTAGCCGGTACTATCGAACTATGCTCAGGGTCAGTGTACCAGCCGAAAAATTGATTAAGTCTACCTAAGTCAGCAGAGTGCCATCTATCCTCGATACATAACCATAGTAATAGGGCTACTTATATAACTTCACATACAAATGTCCTATTGTTTTGAAAAGAATTTGTTGTCAAATTTTATTTTAGGAAAGGTTTTCGAAACTTTATTTCCTCATTTATGTGCTCTGATACCACCTATGGCAGAACCACCTAATCTAATGCCTCCTAGAAGTACTTGTCTCGCATTAGACATTAAGTACTCAAAGAAGAACACTAAATTACACAATTCTGTCGGGCACACCACAGGGGAGAACCCAAAAATCCATATTTTTCTATCAGGATCACAAATGAGAGAATAAAGCTTACAACATTTAAACATTTTTACATCACTTTTTATGCAACATCAGAGTATAATATTTACTGTTGATAATAGCAGAATATGATCATGTTATTAGAGTTATGGACAATTTAATTTAACAGCGGAACATAAACATGTGATCAGAGTTACATCGGAAATAAATATCTATTCATGACATGATGAAGCATGGTTATATAAACTATGACAACAAATTATAAAACTTCCATTTATAAAAACATTTAGTGAGAGTTATAAATAAAAACTATGATCGCAACATAAAGGAATCCTCTCTGACCCACCAGGAGGAATCCCCACACAAGGGTCAGCTCTAACATCCATCGGTCACCTGCAACAGGGGAAATAAAACCTTGAGTACTCAATTATACTCAGCAAGACTTATCCAAAAGGAGAAAAGAAAAGACTCCAAGGATATGCAAGGCTATCTGGCTTGTGGGTTTATTGCATCTACAGGAAGCATTACTAAGCGTGCATCCTTATATTCAATTTTATTAGCAGTCAACATTAGTTCATTAACCAACCACTCTATGTAAACACCTATGCTACTTTTAAGCAGGTGGTAAGCAATCAGAATCATTTTACCATCTTTCATCTTTCAATTCTTACTACGATGCTAGAGTTTAGACAAGTCATATCGACACGGCGACGATTCACAAATCAATGTGCCCAGCTGGGTACCCCAAAACATACGCCCCGCTTGTACCCTAGGCACAAGCAGGACCAACCCACTACCCTCCTATCATGGGGTCTAGGTCCCCGTCCAAACTTGGACTCCAAGCCCCCGCCCCTGAATCCTAGACTCAGTGCGGTGCAAGGACCTCCACCCAAAAACCACCACGAAAGTCGGTCCAGAAAGAGCCGGAACCCATGACAAGAGAGTAACAAGTCTTTCCTATGCCCATACCCAAGTATGTGCTTGGGATAATAAGTCTGTGACTTGCCTAGAGTCCAATGCAATGGCCAGTCCTTAACCGACATAGACAAGGACAACAGTGTAACCAAACCATATCCCTGCCCGGTCTCTATTTTTCCTTCCACCATTTATATATTCTAAGTGATAATAATACAATAATATATTTCCTATCTCTCACGAGTGACAGGCAATCACTCGACTTCTACCGAAATCCTGTAGCATAGTAGTCTACACGATCCTGTCATATTAGTAAGACTCATAGGATAAAGATATATATATGCAAGTAGGTTTCATTCAACTCTTTAAAACTTAATGCACAAATATAATTTAAAGTGCAGAAAAGTAGGAGTTATGCACCAGGGCTTGCTTGGGTAAAATATATACTAAAAAGTTTGTATCTGCATCTTCAGATCATCCTCCATCATCTGAATAGAAAGCCCATTGCATCATCTCCTGGAGAGAATACCATTACTATCTTTAGATTCCCAATCATCCTTCAATCGATCCGTTGATGCATCGTCGTACCTATATGATATGCATTGATGCAAATGATGTAATAGATAATTGACAAGGCAACCACAACGCTTAAAACAGAGTACATACTACAAACTAACAAGCTAGCTCTAATGACTAACGTACTAATCTATGTATCAACATTGTCAAGAAAGGTATCATTTTCCAACAAGTGTTTTAGTTATACAAACCCAAGTTGTTTCTTTATCCCAATCTATCAATTTAATCTTTATTCGAAATAGGACATCATTACCTATCTAGCAACTGATTATTCTGGAGCTACAAAAATTACAGTGAGTAGCTAATAATATTAGTAATTTACTGTAAAATTTTCAGAGTCAACACTATCACTATTTTCTCACAAAAATTACAACAAGTTCACATTTTAAAAATATTAAACATTTTAAAATAATTAGAGCAACCCCAGAAACATTTTAAAACTAGATGAACCAAATATGCTAATAGATAGATCATGATTTTAGAAGCCTAACAAAATTGGTTTCATAATTTTTGGACAACTGCACAAATTTATATTGATTTTACAAGTTTATTCTCAAAACTAAATTAGCAATTACTTAGAAAACTAAAGGGGCCAGCAGCCACCTATTTGGCCCAGCGGCCCAAGGCGGGAGTCCATGCACACGTGGCCTAGGCGCGGCGGCAGTCCAGCAGCGTGGCTCGGCCCCAAGGCGCGCACGGCCTACTGGCCAGGCGCGGCCCAGTGGCACAAGGCCGGCCCAAACAGGGCACGCGGCGCGTGCGGCTCATCGTGGCGCGAATGGCCCAGGTGGGGCATGGAGCAGGCCGCGGCCATGGAGGCATAGGGCGAGTGGCCTAACAGGCCAGCCCACGCGGCGTGGCCCAGGCACGGCGCGCATTTTTGTAGAAAGGACAACCCGTTTTTCTCTATTCAACCCAAGATCCAGAGCACTATTTATTTGAGTCACGTAATTTACACTAGAACCCTATATTTTGACCTGCTCTCTCCACAAAAGTAGAGCACGAAGCGGAGGCACCGGCCGGCGATCAATCCAGGCCAGGGAAGGCACGGCGGTGGCGGGAAGCCCGCCGATGAGGTGCATGGGAGTCCATGCGACCACGGGCTGGCCATGGCAATACCTGAGCCGGCCCCCAGCAGCCTGCCCGTGCGAGCCATGGTGGCGCCACACCAGCTATGGTGGCAACAGCACCCTAGCGTGGGTGGCTGTGGCGCTGTGGGGAGGAAGTGGAGGGGGCGCCAGTGCTACATGCGGGCGTCAACAGCAGGGCGACCCGGCGTGGATGATGGCGGGGTCGGCGGTGGCGCTGCCACGGCGGGGACATGGCGCAGGGCAAGGCGGGGCTTGGGAGGGACAGCGCCATGGGAGATGTGGACCAGCGTGGCCATGGGGACCTATGCACGCTCATGCGCACATGCGAAGGGCCAAGCGGTGGCGGGTGCGGCCTTGATTCGGTCCCCGACGTGGTTGGCCATAGGAGGTGCGGCGAGGCGAGGCAGTGTCGTGGTGGACGCATGATGCCAACAAGGTGTGGCACAACAGTAGGGCACGGCAGCATGGTGGCACAGCACTAGCACCAGCACATGCGTGGCCTACCTAGGCGCCCTCGCCACAGTGGCCAGCATAGAAACGCACATGGCCGGGCGACTTCGGCGTGCAGCGACGCAGTGGACAAGCGGGGAGAGCAGAATAGGCACGAGAGGACGAGCGAGGAGACGTGTGTGGGCTCACTACCAATTTCAAGCATGACAAGGGGACAGGGCAGGATGGCGCAGCGTGGCTGACAGAGGCGCTGATGGTGCTATAGGATGATGTGATGAAGCTGGTAGTTGGACGGTGGCGCTTAGCGGGGGCAATAGCAAGTGAGGCCTAGTCTTGCTCTAATGGCGTGCTGCTGATAGGGTGTACCCGTTGAGCAATGTTAGTACTGTGAGCTGCTAAAGATGTACACATATTTGCTACTTGAATACATATTTGTGCTATACGATGGTGGCTTCGACAGCTTGGTGTGGTGGAGGAGAGCAGTGAGGCAAGGACAGCAGCAGTAGCTCGAGTAGGTGAAATGAACGGTCGAGAGCGAGCGAGGCGAGGTAGTTGAGGTGAGCGGCTGAGATCGCTTGCTTCAAGAGCCGATCACGAACAGAGCGCCAACGACATGTCCTCAATGTGTTCTAACGAAGTTCGGTCAATTTTTGTGTGAGCATCGTAACTCTATCGTAACCTCGACCTGCAACCCGTCCTAGTTTACACCTAACTACAACCGATCGTGCGAAAACATAGATGTAGTGCTTAACCATTTCACGACATAGCACACACTATATACCAAACAATAGTACCAAAACATCAGGGCATCATTTGACTACTTTGCAATTTATAATTCACCAAAAAGTGTACTTTCAATCACAACTTCAAATTTTGCCGATTCAACAAAAAGGGTAATTTCAATTTCTAATTTGATTTTTGAGCTATCAAAACCACCATGGAACAACATCTACTCACCAAATCAACAGTTGCATTTTTATCTACTAAACTCATGCTCCAAATCTTATTTAAGTTCCAATTACAAGTTATATTTTATTTTTGTTTATAAAAATTATTTTTCATACCAAACGATTAAAACTACCCATCTATTTGTTTGTCGAGATTTTCATCAACACCTTTATGCGAGTTTTAACTCTAACCCTGAGAAACCTGCCTTGATAAATTCTCTAGGCCTTAATCTAGGTGCTAAGCGAGATCGTAACACCAGAGGTGTTACAGCTCGTACCAAGCAGGTGCATGATGACATGCCACAGTCTTCTCAACAAGCGCAGCCGATACATGAACAACGAGTGCCTCCTGAAGAAGGTGATGCACAAGAAAATGAGGACGTGCCTGAATGGGAACTTCGAAAGAAGCATCCAATCACCATAAGGCCAATTTATGTTCCGATAAAAGACGTCTCGTCGGTGCACAAGTGGTATGCCCATGACCAGTTCAACCCTGAGAACCAAGTTAAAAAAGTCCCAACACGGGCTTCTAAGGAGGCCATCACTAGCAAAGTCCACCAAACAACAAAGAAGTATCCAAATGTTGATGCCATCAAATGGTCAAAGGATTGCCCGAAAACATATCAAAGTGGTAAGCCATTCCTACCAAACCGGGACATCCAGCGCCTACTACTTGGAATGAGAAGGTTCCATGATTGGTAATTGCGTGTTCTTCTAATGAGCATAGACCTTGTACAAGCATGCTTCCCCACCGACACATTTGGAAGCCCAGTCGGGAAAATTATCTTTAACTTCAATGACATGTAGACGTGCTTTCACCTCAGAGTAATGGAAATAAATCTAATCCGCACGTGGTTCCTGTAAGTCCTTGCCCTCCCGATATGATATGAATGTAATCTTTGGATTTTGTTGTAACTAACCCACGCCGTAATTTATAGAATGCAAGTGCACATTGTAAAACAAATGCCAAGTGTGAAAGCCGGGTACATAGACTCTCAAGCTATAGCACAAACAAATTTAATTACCCTAGACAGTGGAAACTGAATGCCAAAGAGCTAGCTGCTGGAAAGACCCTTCAGGAGAAAGAGAATATTCGTACGAAGAAACTAAGACAAGAGTCCCTTAAGGTTTCGGCATACATTACCCTGGCTTTTAAAAATCTCAACAGCCCTCTACTATATGGCTACCATACAACTTCGAGTAAGTTCAACTCTATACTTAAAGCTTTGTTCGATATATTTTATTCGATGCAAAAGAGCTTATCTAGTTCTATGATTAAATTTATGCAGCAACCACTAGATTTGTATAGGCGTTGATGTCGGAAGGAGCATGGCATGGGTCTTTGATTCAATAGATAGGGACCTGGTGATATACAAAGACTTCATATCGATTCTCAAGACATATACATATCGACAATCCTCATTAGCTTATATGTTTGTATACATACTTGTAACATTCATTTTTGGATACTAATAAGTTGCATTTGCTAAAATAATTCGAACAGGGCATTCAGGTTCTATGTCAATGAACATCACGGAAGGCATGATCCAATAAGGAAGGAAAGGCTAGCTATAAAAACACTATGTGTGGTAAGTGTAACTTACTTTAGTACTCCACTATATAACTGTCAAAAGCATTACTTAACATTTCCATATGTAAAATGCACAGTGCCCCAAGCAGAAGCCTGAGAGTATATATTGTGGATACTATGTATGTTCTATGATGAGTAACATCGATGCTTATAGGAGACACCCCTTAAGGATAAGTTTGAACCTCTTCACCCGTAGTATAAAAACATCGCACATGATATAAAATACTAAACCGAAACTTGTTCTATTGTAGTAGAAAGAAGAGAAAGAAATAAAAAGAGACCCATACAAGGATGACCAACTCTCAGAGCTCGTCGGCGACCTTTGCAACTTCATATTAGACCAGATTGTACACGTCAAAGGCACCTACCATGACCGAGATTCCGACTTAGGTAGAAATCCTCAGTACCAACACTTTCATGAGACTGAAAGGCTAGCTCTAGGCCATTGATAACAATGTGTATGGAATTTGACATTGGTCTTACCTTGTGGGACGGTTTAGACTTGTGGAAAGAATTAGACTTGTGAATTATGCATATTTAATGATGGATTGTAATATTCTTGTGAATTAGACTTGTAATGGCAGTTTATATAATACTCTTGTACTTGTGATCAGATTTGAATTATATATGTTTTGGTCAGATTTGAATTATATATATATATATATATGTTCTGGTCGAATTTGAATTGTAAATTTAAATTTTTTACGGAAAAATGTACTGTAGGGGCGGTTCTAGACTGAACCACCCCTACAAACAGGTATTATAGGGACGGCTGGTACTACAACCTCCCTTACAAATCGATTTTGTAGAGACGGTTGGTGTTACCAGCCACCAGCCGCCCCTACAAATCGATTTATAGGGGCGGCTAATAACACTAGCTAACTCTACAAATTGATTTGTAAGGACGATCTGAGAATCGCCCCCTATAAATGCATGATTTGTAGAGACAGTATGATAGGGGTGGCTGGCCGAATCGCCTCTACAAAGCCTCACCAGCCGTCCCTAGAAACCATTCCTGTATTAGTATGCTGGGGAATTAGCTAACGGGCTATAAACATAGATAAAAGGTAGATAAAGTAATCATGAACATTATATGAAGAAAAAGATACTTTCTAACGTTTATGATTACATAAAGAAAGTTTATGTATGTTTATATTTATATGATAAATACTTTCAAAATGTTGATATGGAAATATGTATGTTTATATGATAAATACTTTTTTTTCTTTTTCTTCATATAACGTTTGTGATTACTTTATCTACTTTTCCATCCTTATTCATATTTTCCCCTATCTGCATCACACTTCTATGTGTATTTAATGCATGTTCAGTTGGTACTCTCATGTATTTGTATTTGGCTTGAAATCCACATTCTCATTCCATAAATACGTGAATAGGGTTGCATAACGGTACATGTTATGCGTACATACCTTGAGCTAGTGTTTCTATAATAACGATAATAGAAGTCAGTAACTTAGAAGCATTATATAAAAATATTTTGAGATTTTGTTATAATGACAAACATAGATAATTTATATCATGGGTTACTTTGTGAAGGTGGGTAATTTGGATGGAAATTTAGGGATTGCCTTTATTATATTTCGTTCTGGACATTATATGGTAATTTAGATGAACATTAGGAGATTAATTACTTAGGTCATTTACACAATACCATTGGTGGATAATTTTAGATAAAGATTTATTTTTTTTGCAAATGCTTAGGATCAAGATTTAGGAGGTCACTCTAGACAATTTTTGTAATGGTAGACAATTTTTAGTAAACAAAACAAATCTAATAGCCATTATTGTTAACGATGATAAGAGTTTGCCAAATATATGGCCTTTGTTACAAATAATAATTAATTTACTTTAACTTTGAGAAGTTAATCTTCTCTATCTTTGATAATGTTTTTCCAAAAGACAGTGAAATAAATATACTATCAAGATATATTTTAAGGAGAATTTAATAAGTGATTTTGGAGTAAATTTCACTGACGGTCCTCGAACTTGTCTCACGTTCTTAAATAGGTCCCAGTACTTTGAAAATGCAGTTTGGCATTACTAAACTTGCCTTACTATTTCAACTCAGACCAAAACGCAGGAAAACTCCCACCCAGTCCCACTACACCACAACACCGCTTCACCGTCAGACATCTGACGCTAAAAATTATATTTGGCGATGGATGATCTGACGCTAAAGATAACTCAGAGACCATCTGACGCTAAATCCTCATTTAGCGATTTGGTGTATGTCACTATAGGTATTCATATTTAGCGTTGAACCGTCTGTCGCTAAACATATGTATACCGTCCCTCTGTCTGTCGCTAAAAAATAAGTGGGCCCCACCTAGCTCGAGCGCGCCACTTACATTGAGCTCCTGCGCCCAGCTTACATCGACCTTGGGGGCATATTTTAGCTGGCCCCTGTGTACAGTGAAAACCCTAGCTCCCAAATCCACCGTCAGCCACCCTCTCCCTCTCTTCCCCCACGCACGCCGCCGCCCTCTCCCTCTCTTCCTCTCTTCCCCCACGCACGCTGCCGCCCACTCCCTCTCTTCCTCTCTTCCCCCACGCAAGCCGCCGCCCTCTCCCTCTCTTCCTCTCTTCCCCCACGCACGCTGCCCTCACGCACGCCGCCCTCTCCCTCTCTTCCCCCACGCACACCGCCCTCATCTCCTAAGGTCGGATCCACACCGGGGCGACCTCCTTTCAACTCCTACAGCCTGATCTACGCTAGGGCGACCTCCCTTCAACTTCCTCGACCGGATCCACGCAGTGGGGGCTGCCCTTCTCTCTCCCCGACTAGATCCGTGGCGTGCCCTTCTCTCTCCCCTTCCATGCTCACGCCAGCCGCCGCACAGCTAGGAGACCGGCGCGACGACGGCTCGAGCAAGCGACGGTAGGAGATGGTGATGCCACCGCGCCACCCCTCGCCGGCGCACGCACGCAGCCGAAGCTGCACGCAGCACCGTCGAGCGGCACCGCCATGGCGCCCTTTGCTGGACGCGCGCATGCACGTGAGGAGCCTCACGGTAGTGGTGGCAGTTCCTGATGCGCCAGCGGCGAGCTCTCGGACGAGCCCATCGACGCCGTCTTAGGTGAGCACTAGGCCCATTTCTTAATCTTGGGGTTGGGGGTTTGGTACGGGATTTGGGGAATTATGATTTAGGGTTTGGATTTTGGGATTTTGTTGAAGAAATGGGGCTTAGAAAATGAAATTGATTTGATTCATGTGAAACTGGAGGGAGGGAGGTGATTGTTTACATTAGTTATAGTTGATCTAAGGTTTCAATTTAATCCTTTGCAGTGATTGTTCATTCACTCATATGCCAATCGAGAAGACGTATCTGCTTTGTCGTTCCTTACTTCGGCTTCTATACTCCGTGTACTCTAGGTACAACTTTGCTTAACTTTGGATTTCACAATATTCTGGACAAGTAATATTAAGTATATACCAACATGGTATTTGCATGATACACCTAACAATAACGAATCTATGAAAATGGAATGCCGAAATTTGATATCATACACAGATATCAAACTGTGTTCACCCTAAAAAAAATCTTTTATATTGGGCCATCTATGCTTACCAATTTATATATTCATTTGCTATGATGCATGTGTGTGCTCTGATGGGACGGTCCTGACAGCTTAGCCTTAGCTAGGAGGGTATGCAGCATCAGGGGTAATAAAACAAGCCACTACTTGTTATTCCTATCTTTGATCCTGTTCAACCATTAACTCTGATCCATCAATCTGACTTTTAAAAGAGTGTAAATGGCATCTAGGGTGGTATTGTGGTGGAACTCATGATCATTCTTCACATTGGCTTAGTATGAACTTATTGACCTAATGGTAGTGTCAGCAGTTAAAGTAATGTGTAAATTTAGTCTCATGCGGTAACTTTATATTTCTAAGCTATGATTTGTCAGCGCCACTACATAGAAATATGGATGATGATGATATAAATTATAAACAAATTAACAAAGAGCCCCCCCTCAAGTTATGAATCCAACTTTCTGCAGTGTGGTTGTTACCTAATGAAGTTTTGGATAGTAAATAAGAGATGTTTGCCTGTTTTCTTAGCCATCAATTTGTCGGTGTATGTAATTTCCAAATTCTGTGATGAATTTTCTAACCTCCCTCTCATTCTTTTAGTCACTCAACAAGGACATGGGATAAATCTATAATGGTCACGCTCCGCCACTACGTACAGCAGCAGGTGGTTGAGATGCTCTTAGCTGATATGGACTGTTTTGAAGTTTCTTTGAGTTGATTACATGGTTTAGTTGCATTTCAGCTTTCTGATTACTCATAATATGTTCTGGGTATCGTTCACTACAACTTTGGCAAGATTGGTTTCCCCAAACATCATCTATATCCTATACTAGAGACATCAATGCAACTGATTGCATTTCCATGGCAAAGATTGTGTCTCGATCTCTTTTTTGTATATTCATTAGTGTTTCATAACCTAAACCTAAAGTCCTAAACAGCTGGAGCTGGAGTTTTAGTTTGTAGTTAAACTATTCTTCTACCAATTTCCTTGTATAATCCTTATGTCATTACGTGATGAACTATTAAATTGAAATCAAGAGGGTATGACTTACGGTCTTTTATGTAAATAAGGCAGTGCTCATCATCGAAATTTAAAAGTTTGATCAGTGAAATGAAATTTTCTTGTCATCTTTATCATGGACTTATGTCTCATAGCACTCCATTAGTAAGTAGTGTTACTGCAGTCAGTTGTCATGTGGAAAACATCATTGTCCAATTGTTGTGTCAAATAACTATTGAATTTTTTTCATAGAGAAGTATCAGCTGCTGCTAATGCACTTACTTTGCCGGGGAAATCTTATGAGCTTGTGAGCTTTGCAGCTCAGAAACCAGATGCAACTGTCTTCCTGCCTTCAGGGTCAGAAACAAAACCTGGTATGATGAAATACCAACTAATTCCTTTAATTATGTGATATTTTCACAGATGCTTTTGCCTCTTCCATTAGATAAAAATGTTATTAAAATAGTGCTGCATGTCTTTATTTTTTGTTTCTTGGGTTAGTTTTACAGGCCATATGGGCATTGCATTTGATGGCTTGCTCTCGATGTTTGTTTCTTGCCATTGGCTGAAGCATCAATTACTGTTTCTTGTATATTGTTAATATAATGGCCCTTCTGCTACAATAAAAAAATATTATATGTAAAGTCATATTGAGTTTTGGAAATATTTTTTTTCCCGCTGTGTTACCATGGTAGTGCACTAGTTTGGGTGGTTTTGATCTTTAAGGAACATACTGAAATAGGAAGAGGAGAAGCAGGACATGATTCCCATCTTTGAAAGATTATTATCTCAAAGTGTCTACTTGGAGATAAGGCACACTTATAGTTCTCTGTTTATTGAAAGATAGCAACTGAGACAAAGTAATATCTTGGGATATGTTGTTGAATATAACAGTCGAAGTGTGGAAGTTGGATCATATGCCTGCCAACTGATGAGAATATGTCAGCCTTTATTGTTGTAATTCTGATGAATTAGTGCTATTCCACATGGCATATAGTTCGACTCGATCATGAAAACAACTTGCATGGAAGCTATGCAGTGGCAGATCTATGTATAACCTGTGGGGCCACCTGGCCCCACATGTTTTGCCAAAATACATTTAACCTCCTTCATAAAACCTGCAATTTATATATATGTTAATTGTGTAATTCTTGCATTAATTGACTTAAAATCAACTAACTTGGGCCCACTGTTTTAGAATTCTGGATCTGCCACTGCTATCATTTGATCATGTAAAACATGGAAATTAGTCTAAATCAATATTCTCTTTCTTAAGTTGGTGTGTGACATCTGTAGTAAATATAATTATTATGTTTAATATTTTTTCTAATGAAGCCCATAAAGAAAACAGAGCTAAAGATAAACATACTCTGCTTATAATGGTTTTGGCAATACTAGAGGAAAATACCCATCACCTTCTTGTGTTAGAGGCACTATTTTGGCTTTTCTAACCTGTTATTCATGTTGTATGCTCTTTTTTATGCAAATATTTTTCACACTGTCAAACAAATGGAATACAGTGGGAAAGATTTCACGGCGAGTCTCCTTAGTTCATTATCCTAAACCTAAGGAATTGGCTAAACCAAGTTTTGGGAGTCTTACTCCTAGCAGTAAGAAATCTGTAGGTAATTCTTTATTAACATATGTTTTCTTCGCTGATCGCACTTTTCTACTGCTAGCCAAGTTAGGCAGGATATTGCATTGCAGATTACTGGTTGAACTTGGGGTATTTCATGGCTGGCAGTTTAATCTTGTTACCGCTTGGTTTTCTGTTGAAGTTCTTATTATCATAACTGATCAACAAAGGAAAAAGACAAGTCTGGTCCAACTGTATTATCATCTCTGTTGGAAACCGTTAGGCATACTACCTTCTTGATTTATGTTTTCAGTGCTAGTTAGAAAAAACTGCTCTTTTATCCTTAGAAAAGTAGATACACTATAAGATTATGGTACATGCATAATTTTTGTTGTGTACACCATCACTGCCAGCTCATCTTTCCGCTTTTCCTCGATCTGTATGGTGTTTCAGGGGCCGGAGAAATGGAGAGAAGAACTTGAGGCCTTGTTACTTGTTGAGCGGTCCGAGTTGGTCTGAAGGCTGACCACAGTGATCTAACAAGTTCTCTTCCAGTGTAGATAAATGGTTTTTTCCTGACAATAGCATACTGCTTGGTCCGAGCCATGAGTCATTCATCAGAAGTCACTTTGTTGTAGTGTATCTTCTTTAGTTCCTCTGTGAGTGTTTGGACTTGGTCATAAATGAATCTATTTGTATGAGAAATGTGCACAATGATGTTACTTTTATATTAATTTGCAACTAAATGGCCTTTTATTTTTTTTAAATGCATTTAAAGGATCTCGTCAAACCATATGTCTCTAAAAACATTTGTAACTTCAAATTGTCTGTCGCTATAGAGTACTGGCCGGCTATCTGTCGCTAAAGAGTAGCAGCAGACTATCCGTCGCTAAAAAAATTCAGGGCAACAGACTGTCTGGCGCTAAAAGTACTGTTTGATGCTAAAGATTTTTAGCGACAGGACTTACAGCGTCTGCAGAAGTCTGTCGCTATAACTTTTTAGCGTCAGACTGTCTGTCGCTGTAGCCGCTTTTAGCGTCAGACCGTCCATCGCTAATCTTGATGTTGTGGTGTAGTGTCCACCAAGGCAGGCCACATTTGTATCCTGGCGCCCGCAAAGTTAATTTGGACCATGTTGAAACACTAGGGGCAAGTATTTAGTGACGCCAAACCACGTTCTCAAAGTACTCGGACCAATTTATGAATACGGGACAAGTTTGAGGACCAAAAGTGAGATTTACTCATGAATTTGACATTGCAAATGTTTTTAAAGTTAGCAAATTATGATTTCATTAAAGTGAATTATAATTTAGCATGATTGCAGTAAATGAGCACATGGTTGTACTGTCGCGGGGAGTTCCATCATATCTCTGACCTCTTGGTTGCTCAGGTGTCGTGAAATCCTAATATCCTACGTGCTGATCACTGGGTGCGATTGAGACCCTTAAAATATAGTATATAGGCAAAGACGTAGTTTTCAGTGTATCGCAGCAAATCTACTCGAGCTGGAGCTGATGGCACCCACGGATCCTTTTTCGATTGTGGTTAAGCCGATGAATAATCAAGTGGATTCAAATATTTGCAGGGATTGGTTGGTGGCCTGTGGGTGGGCCAGGACGTATGACTGTGACGTCCAGTGCATTTTTTTTTGCTAAATTATTTTAATATTATTAATGTTGGTTTATATTTTCTCCTCTATTAGTATATATTTGCCTGATGATTTTCGAAAAAAAACCATTAAATAAGTTTTGAATTTTTCATAGTACATGCATTTATTTGATATAATAGAATTCAATGTATTATTATATAAATTGGTAAACAAAGTTTAATTTTGACAAAACTAAATTAATCTACATTTATCAAATGGGGAGAGTACCATGACAACTACTGATCAACAGCTTATATCTATTCTATATCATATCTAATAAGGCTGGCAATAAATAAGCATTATTTTGTAGATCCAAACCAAAGATATAGTACTCCGTATAACCTACGCGTGATGGAGGCAAAGGAATCGCTGGCGACATTTCTGCAGTACTAGTAGTTATTAAGAAAATAAATAGGAGGTAGTTGTGGGGCATCAGGGGTGTTGGGAGGGAACAAGGACGGTTTAGATGAGATAAAACTAATTGTTAACTAGCTAAATTAGACGAGTGATATATGGACTAGTATGTACCTTTTTTTGTGACAAAAGTTGGATTTGCGCAATTCTGGCAAAAGTTGTTCATAGAGAATGGAGAGAACGGAGGCGGCATGGGTAGGTGAGAGGATGAAAGCGACATTTTGCTAGTCATTGACTCCTTTTAGCCTAAATTAGTTTGGTGTATCTAGCTAATGGGCTAATAGTTAGCTAGGTATTTTAGCTAACACTGATTTTAGTCCTAGCTAATGAGTAACTTTTGCTCCCAACTAATATAGTCGCCCTATGCAATCTTAATGAAATACATGCCGACATTATTGTCGAGTGAGATATACTACCATCCAAGGCAACTTGCTTATTGGTAAGTTTCTTTATAAAATTACAAGCCAAATTCGGCTGCGTCACTGTCAGACTTGCTGCTACGATTGTAATCAGAGAGAGTATAGTGTGTATGCTAATTCTGCAGTGAGGTAAGCTCAAGCAAACTTTATCTGGAGTGAGCAACAAGGCAATGGCATGATGAATAATTAAGCCACTAACAGGAAACAAATACCACTGCCAAATGAAGAGACACCAAGTTTGGCTCAATAAAGTAGCAAGAACAGCTTTATCAAAAGAACATATGGTTCAAGTCTTCAACAACTAGTTAAGAGCATCAACATAGTTTTAGGCAAAAGTTCATCTGATGATAACAATCCTGATCCATAAGGCCATGCTGAAAATTTCCCCGTCTGAAGATTGGTCACATAATGGTGCACTTCTCGTAGAACCGTGGAGTTTTCTGTATGGATCCAAGTATCATACAGCTTATTTTGGGGGTTGCTTGTTGCAACCCGCAAAATTAAGCCATGCGGGTTCGTGGGCCAACCCACTTGCATCCTTAACGAAACATATACCGCTGTCCTGTTGAACCTTCTCTAAGCTCTCCCTGAGTTTCCGGATCTCCTCCTCTGCTCTCAACTTTGCTTCTGCTACCTCTTTCTCCAGATTTTGTCTTGCTTTATGTTCTTCCATTTCTCTAGGCTCTCCCGGAGTTCCTGGATCTCCTCCTCTGCTCTCAATTTCACTTCTGCAACCTCTTTCTCCACCTTGTGTCTTGCTTCCTGTTCTTCCATTAGCTGGATTTCCATCTTCTGAAATGTACTGTTTAGCTTGTCTTCCACCTAATAATGATACTTACAGTCAAGCTATATTGATTCAAGACAGTAATTCACTAAATCAGTTTAAAAAAGCAGAGAAAAAAATCCTAGAGAACTTCCCATTGATGGCAGAAAAGAGAAAGATAAGCTAAGTTGCTAACCATAGAAATTACAGTAAGTGAAACAAAGCGAAATGCTCAGATCAAGCAGCTAGCCTGAATAATAGAAACCATACTAGTGGATTGAGATGTGCTAATTTTGAAAGAAAAACAGGCTGAGAACATAAGCAACTTCCCAAGTTTCTCACATTCTGAGTATAAGGAAGTTAACAAATCATGGTTCTGGAGAATAGGACTGGAGAGAAAATCATTTACATCTTGATGGACAAACATGCTCATTTGCAAAATGGAAATCCATTTCTTGTTATCACTTATCAGAGAAAGTGTCGGCTTTGGTTTCTTATAACTGATGATAGAAGACCATGGGTTGGTCTGGACATCCCTGTTAAGTCTCAAGCTCGGGCTATGTTTGCTGTATCATCCGTGACAGTTAAACACAATATTTTGCCATATCTGATCCTCTGCCCTTCACTTCTCATTGTATGGTGTTAACACAACATGAGTTACTAATAGAATCACAATTAGTAATGATGGTGGTGATGCTACACATTCCATCTTCTAGCACTAGGCTTTGACATTTAACACTAGTAATGATAGTGGTGATGCTACACCTTCCATCTTCTTAGCACTAGGCTCTGTCATTAACATGCCCATTAACAGTGACCACCCAAGTTGGAAGTAGCACAAATACTCTACTTTGGTCTATTTTGGTCAGACCGGTGGTTTCATGGCTGCTCCTTGACAAATTTAGCCCCTGCTGTTGTTGCCTGTGTGCCTAAAAGGTTCCTCAAGAGTCAACGCTGTGGCTCAAGGACGACTTAATAACTGAGCAAGACATTCAAAGCTGCTACTGTGTTATTTGCAACTTTAGGACACCTAGAAAACATTATTCTAACACTAGAGCCAGATCAACACTCTTGGAAACATGAAGCAAGCTGATCATTCTCTTCCAAATCCACTAACAAAACCTTTTCACATACATAAATAAGATGACCCAATACTGACTTTGATACGACTGGTGAGACGGTCGTATCTTATTGAATCCATCCACAGCCACCGTGACGCACTACAGCCCATGGCCTTTTAACAACAAATTGCATGCAGGAAACATGCATGATTACTCAGCAACGGAAGCCATACGGGCACTGCCGTTGCAGAAACGGTCACATTCATCGCTGCATTGTCCCATGTCGATTTTCATACCTTCGACAATATAAACTGGTTCGAAATAATACAGAACGTGTTAAATTAGAATAAATTTCGTTAGTTTTACCGGAAAATAATTTAAATTAATCTAGGAAATTAATTTACCATCGTTCATGGTGTCACAAACGGAAGATCAGCATCCCAGGTTGCAGTACTGAATAGCATCCGGTTCACCTGCGCAACAAATAGCTATAGTATGCACAAAATTCTCTTTGTTCGCCAGAAACAATAAACAAGATGGAAAGATTGGGTTTTCTCTTTACCGGACTGGGGAAAAAGGTTGAATTTGGGATAGTCACTTGGGCGTGTAGTGCCTTCTATGATTTTACAACCGCACAGACTTGCACAGGTTTTCCGGGAGCCCTTGAGACGGCAAAGGTTGTAGCAGTTTCTCGCCAGAGTGCTCTTGCAGCAACTCTTGCCCTCTACTTGGGCCTGTTCTAGGATTAGCCCCAGTATCAGCACACACATGATTACACTCTTAACACCCTTGCTTGCCATGTCTAGCTGCTGTGGCTTCGTCACAAAACACAGAAATGTCTTGGATTTGGATGCAGAGACGAGCCAACTGCATGGCTCCTATTTATAGATGGAGGGATGGGTTGGTATCCAGGCGTGAATCGTGATACACGACTAGGGGGTGTTTGGTTCGAGCTACTAAACTTTAGTAGCTACTAAACGGTTTAGTCACTTTTAATAACTCCAGAGTTACTAGAGAGGACTAAAGCCCTTTTAGTAGCTTTTAGTCATAGCGTTTAGTTAAAAAGTTACTAAAGTGACTAAAAGCTATTAAATTTAGTAGCTGCTAGACGAACCAAACATGCCCTAAAACGAGTGTTGCAAGCATGTCCTATACGTGGGTGCAGTGCACCAGTGCTGCATGCATGTCATCCTGGTCCTTGCCAAAGTGCAGCCCGAGCCCGTCAGCTCGGCACGAGGCTCTTTTTTGGCCTGGCCCAAGCACGGCCCAGCCCGGTGGTCAGCGGGCCCAAGCTGGCACTGCCCGGAGGAGCAGGCCGTGCCTGGGGTGAGCACGGCACGGCCCGCTCCTCAACGGCAGGCCCTCCGCCTCCCCGCCGCGCCTCTCTTGCTCAGCCGCTCACTTGCTCGTCGCTCCTCGATCCAACTCCAATCGTCGAGGCATAGACCATCGCCATCGTCCCCAACTCCGGTGACCTCACCGCCGCACCTCAACCTGACCCTGAGTCCCCTGATCCCCTCCCTTCTCCCTATCTCTCCTGTCTCCTCTGTCCTCTCGGTGACCATATGAGTTTGTGTCCCCGTCACTCTCTCCACCGCCGCACGCCGTCTTTGCTAACCCGTTCCCTGTCTCATTGCCTCTGTGTGGCCCTCGTCTTCTCCGGCGCCAGGCTCTGATTGCCTAGGTAACAGCCGTAACCCTAACCCTAACCCTAACCCTAATCTATTCATCCTTCTGAGTTCTGACCTTCTCCTTTTTCTACAGGCCGGTTGCCGATGCCTCGTCCTCTAGCTGCGGCATAGAGCGGGCAACGCGGTCGCGCGCACCGTTGAGGAACGAGGCTAGAGATCTACCGTCGCGGCCAAGGACCTAATGGTAGATGACGATATCGTCTATCCTGTCACCGGCAATGAGGACCTGATCACGGTAGGGCTGTCCCCCGAGCACGACGACGACATCTGTGACGCTGCTGCAGTGTTGTTCGGTGTCGACATCGGTAGCGGCCCTGCTCCGATCTATCTGGATGGCGGCAGCGATAGCGACAACGACAGGGACGACGGTGGCCTCCAACACCAACAGCACAGACAGTAATAGTACTCCAACCTCTTCTGCTGTGGATAAGCGTAAGTCTCTTGTCTGGGCTAATTTTGAGGATATATATGAGGAGGTGAATGGTAACAACATTCAAACTACTACTATCTGTAGAATGTGTAAGGCTGTTTTGAGTGCTAGATCTGTTGCTGGTACTGGTCATTTGATTAGGCACCAAAAATCTTGTAGGAAAAAGGTCGATCATGCTGCTAGGGTTCAGTCTAGGCTTGTGTTTAATTCTGATGGTTATGTGCATAACTGAAACTATAATCCTACTGTGGCTCGATCTGAGTTGTGCCGGTTGATTGCTAGTCTTGACCTTCCATTAGATATAGGTGAGACAGAGGCCTTTGAGGACTACATTGTTCGTGCTCATAACCCTAGGTTTGTTAAGTCTTCTAAAAGGACTACCACTAAAGATCTTGGTAAGCTATTTCATGAACGTCGTAATGTGCTTAAGAATTTTATATTGTCTGCTGCTTTATCTGTTGCTTTGACTTCAGATATTTGGTCTGGTAATGCTAAGGAGGACTATATTAGTGTTGTTGCTCACTATGTGAATGTTGATTGGGAGTTACAGAAAAAAGTTATTGGTCTTAGGTTGATTGAAGTAAAACATTCTGGTGAAAACAATGCTAAAAGAGTTACTGCTGTGGTTGAGGAGTTTGGTCTGATTGATAAGATTTTTGCTATCACTTTAGATAATACTTCTTCTAATGCTAAGGCTATGGAAATTTTTACACCCATGTTTGCTGGTTATTTGGGTTCTAATCCTTCACCTGAGCCTTTAGATCCTAATAAACGTAAGTATACTCTTGTGCATCAACGATGTGTTTGTCATATAATTAATTTGATTGTTAAATCCAGACTAAAAAGGTTGAAACCTTACCTAGAAAATTTTAGAACTACAATTAATTTCTAGAATTTCTCTAATCAAAGAATTGCTATGTTCATGACCTAGAAAGTTTAGCTTGGATATGGATGTTAGATGAAATGCTACTTATCTTATGTTGAAACACTTGGTTTCATATAGTGAAGTTTTTTCTGTGTTCATTAATTCAAATTATAGATCTGCACTATTGTCTCCAAATCACTAGTATGTTGCTAAGAAGGTATTGGGGTTCCTAGAACCAATGGTCACGTTCGGCTTGCTGGATCTTGGCTGAAATTGGCTGAAAACATTGTTCTGATTAAATTGTTGTGAGAGAAAAACATTGTTCCGGCTGAAAAAACAAGCCGAACAAGCCGGTTTCTAGGTAAGCCGAACGGGCCATTATCCGACCAGTCCACTTGTTCTGCACCATGTTTTGGAGATTGCATCTCATTTGCATGCTGATGAAAGAGATCAGAATCTTAGTCAAATTGTGTATCATATGAAGCTTAAATTCCTTAAATACTAGCACGATATACCTCTGTTATACTCATATGCATTCATTCTTGATCCTAGAGCTAAGATGAGGGGTTTTCATAGGGTTCTCCAATTACTTGCTGAAAGCACTAGTACTCAGTATAATTCATACTATGTTGATGTGAAAACTGAACTATATAAATTGTTTAACAAATATGAGAGGGATTTTCGTGCAGTTAGGTCTCAAATGGTTACATAGCCATCAAACCATATAGGTAAGAGAAAAAGGGCTTGAGCAAGAATCTTTGGAGGAGCAGGTGTTGTTGGTCCTTCCTCTGCCACCACTTCATCTTCTTCTACCTCTGCTGCTTCTGAACTCTCAGTCTATTTAGACAGTGACAATGTCACTTCTTGTGAGGATGATTTTGACATACTTTTTTGGTGGCATGACCACAAACTAACCTATCTAATTATATCTATAATGGCTAAAGATATTATGTCAGTTCCTGTATCTACTTGTTCTTCAGAGTCTTGTTTCAGCTTGTCAGCAAGAATCATTGAAGAACGGCGCCGACGCTTGTTACTTGAAACTGCTGAGATGCTGACCTGTTTGAAGGACTGAGAGTTAGGAGAAAAAATAGAACAACATGCAGTTGTTGACAACAAAGAGCTTGAAGAAGCAATCAAGAATTTGTATCTTGATGAAGATGAAGGTGCTGCTGCTGCTGGTGACTGAGAGTGAGACTGAGGTTGAGAGTGGACTTGTGCTTTTGTGTGAGTTGAGAGTGGACTTGTCCCTTATTCACTTGTGTATCATTTGTATTTGAACAATGGTCTGTAATAACTTAATATAATTTATGAGTTGACTATACTTTTTTTCTCTTTCTAAGGTTTCTCACGAAGGTGAGTTTTAACTAGAAAAGTTTTTAATAAGACAGCATTGAACAAAATAGTTCATTTTGTTATCTAAGGCCCCGGCTTACCATAAACCAGTTTGTTTGGCTTATTTTTTCAACCGGAATAGTATTTTCTCTCACAGCAATTCAATCAGAACAGTGTTTCAGCCAGTTTTAGCCAAGTTTCAGCAAGTCAAACGGGGCCTAAGTCTTTTGTTATCTAAGTCATTCTGTGATGTGTGATCTATTCTTCTATTATCTAAGTCTTTCTTTTATCTAAGTTATTATGTGATGTGTTATCTAAGTCATTCTATGATGAAACTGTGAGTTGATACTTGATAAGTTATTATATGAATGCTGATTGAAATTTGAAACTATGGCTGAACTGTTTAAATATTTGAGAAGATTAGTTTTCTGAGGTGTTTCATGTGAACTGGGCTGTGGGCTGGCATGGCCCGTCAATTTTAACGTGCCTGACGAGTCAGTACAGCATGAAAAAAGACTCATAGTTCCGTGTCTGGGCCAAAGACCAGGCCCACGTGCTTGATAAGCACGGCCCGCAGGGCATGCCCATCTATACAGACGGGCGAGGTGGCCAGGGAGCAACCGACGTACGAGGGAGCAGTGCATGTCATGCTGGATGTCATAGCGCTAGCTGATGATGATGACATTGGCAAGCCGTTCTTGTGCCATGCGGTGTTTAATAATCTCATTTGTGTGTGCGTACGTGCGTTTATAAGTTCTTTCGGTGTTGCGAGATCTAGTGCAAGGTCGATGCATCATGGAGCGCGTGGTGTGCTAGATATACGTGTGGAATAGGGATGGCAACGAGCCAGGTAAAGGGTGAGTGGAGTAAAAACGTGTCCTTAAGGATGCCCGTGATATCAATGGCATGTACAACGGGTCTCTTGAGCCCGTCTCCACGACGTAAATTTCGCAGAAAACTCCCCGCCGATGCTAGGAGATGGGGTCTGCGTCGTCTCACGAGACGACGGGGAAGTGGCGTGGCTTGAGGCCGAGACGCCGCCTCCAGCAGCGTTGTACGGGTCGCCGGCGTCCCCAAGCCAAGAGCGCGGATCCCATGCACGCGCACACGGTTCCGGTACGCGGCTGAGGGAAATCTCGTGCCAAATCTTTCCCCACCTCCCTATGTCGCCGGTGTCGTCACATTCCATCCTTCAGCGCCGGCGCTGGTGTTCGCTCCCGTCGTAGGCTGCCGCAGAGCCCTGCGTCGCACGGCCAGCTCCGGGGAGGTGCCCTGCCTCGCCAGGTCAAGGCGGCCGAGGAGGAGCAGGGTTGCGCCGCCGCGGTCCTCGTCAGGCCCCAGCGCATCCATGTATTGCTCGTCGTCTACAGGTCGCCTGCCTAGCTTGTCTGCGTCCATGCCGGGCAGCGCGCCGCAGATGAGTCCCGTGTCCGCTTCCAGGGAAGGCCCCCGGCTGCATGATGGCACCACTGTCGTCCGTCGTGCCTTGCATCGTGGAGAAGAGGAACTGTTGCTTCATAAGCAAACCCACTGGCCACTGCTTGCAACCTTTTGGGTCTGATGACTGTCTGGTGAAAAGGTTCTCAGGGCAAATTATTGAGTCTGACAATTTTGGAAATGACAAATTCAGGTTGTAAGATTCGATGGATATGGCTGAGAAAGTTAAATCTGCTATCTGCAATCTGTAATTTTTAGGAACAGGTTTTACAGAAAGGTAACAGAACAGGTTTTACATAAAGGTTATATATAGTGAATAATGTCTGCTATCTGCAATTTTTATGAACTGAGAAAAGCTTGGAGACTAACTGAAGTCATTGCAGTATGTCCTGAAATGCTTCCTAAACTATGTATGTGTGAACTTGAAGAGGAACTGAAGTCATTGCAGTATGTGTGAGCTAGCAGATGACAGAACCATGTAATGCTTCCTGAAACTATCTAAATAGTGTGAACTTGCAGTATGTCCTTGAACTTTCAGTTAAGTTTTTGTGCTGTTAAGTTTCTGCATGCGCTGATTTCTGAAAACTGCAGATGGCATGCAGTTTCTGTACTGCAGAAAACTGAATGTGCCGTTTTTTTCTAGAAAATTGGATGGCATGCAGTTTCTGAATGTGATGATCTTTTCCTGAAAACTAGATGGCACTTAGAAAACGAATAGCCTGTTTATGCATGTTTGTTTATTCGAGCACATATGGTGGCAAATTGATATTCATGCTTGAATCATTTTTTATCAAACACAACACAATGGTATACAAATTTATATTCATCATTTATCTTGGCAACATACGAAGCATTAAAATGCTTGCAGACGACCCCTCGTCTCTGAGTTGTATGATCTGTCTTTTTACTTATCTATACGTCAGATACCAGCGTTAGACGACCTTCCGTCTGTGGGTTGTACATGCCCTAAGTTATGCCGGTCCTCAATAGGACCGCGGGTCTCGGGTCACATGTGTGTGTGTGTGTGTGTTAATAAGAGTCTAACATAGCGAATGAGTCTGTGATCCACTGGTAGGACAGTCCAGTGGGACTCGCACCTTTTTCTGGAATTTTTTCAGAAAATTTAGCATACACGCACGCGTGCGTGTTCGGTGGTACCGCGCGTTTCCCGCACACTGGAGGGCTGAAGAGCCTCCCAATCTCTTCTTTGCTTGTGTACGAATGCGCATGTATGTGTGCGTGTTGTGTGAGTGTGGAGTGTGTGGGTTGTTTGCGTCTAAGTTGTACCTAATAAAAAAAGAGTCTAACATAAAAAGAAAGGCCCTGTTCGCTTCGCTGAAAAGTCATGGCTGAAAGTACTTTTCGCTGATTTATTGTGAGAGAAAAATACTATTCCTTCATTGAAACAGTACGGCTAAGACAAACGAACAGGGCCAAACTTTAAAATTTGAAAGAAAATAACCCACAACTATCAATTTATCATCACCAATGAATTGAGAGTTCACAGCAATTTAAATATAGTCTAATACATATACTATATAGACAACGTAATCCATGTAAATCATCCTAAGTTTTTACGTAGGCTTGCACCAACCAAATATTAGTTTTAGACCACTAATTGGAGGAGGGAAAAATTAGAAAAACATACATTTCGGGCCCATGGGTGAAATATGACACCCGCACCCAACCCAACATCATCACGGGTCTTGACCTGAAGACACCAGTTGGTTCGATGTTGCATCCGCGCAGAGGCGAAGCTGGAGAATATCTTAGCCTAGGGCCACTGTCTATCAGCCTGTTCGGTTGGTTGGTTCGTATCGTTGCTGGTTCATAAAGAAGTACTACTAACTGGTTTGTGTGAGAGAAAAATATTGTTTCGGCTGGAAATTTATGATCGTTTACGATAAGTCACAGCCAAACGAACAGGCTGAATGTATATTGCCTCAATAAACTAAACAAGTCCCGTAGCGATAGCTAGAGAAAGGAGCCTTATGTGATTTTCTTCCCGCAACTTATTTAGAGTTAAATGCATGAGAGGCCCTTGAACTTTGTCACGGGGTGTCACTTAGGTCTATAAATTTGAAAAATGCATTTCTGAATACCTAAACTTATCAAATGATACACCGCAGATCTATACTTGCCACGTGGATATTTTATCTCGCCACGTGACGTAAAAAAATGCACCGAAGCCCTCAAACCCCACCATCATGGGTGCGGGAGTCGCGGGGCTGGCCGCCGCGCGTGACCTGCGGAGCGAGGGCCACGCTCGCACAAGCGCTCGCCATGGCCGGCAGCCGCGTCGAGCCAGTGGGCAGTGAGCCGCTGGCCACCTGCGCGCGCAAGGGTGCACGACATGTTGAGGCGGTGTGGGGAGGCGAGACGCAGGGCACCAGCGTTGCCACGCGGGGCGTGGCAAGGTGGCGTGCGGGCACGTGGAGGCGAGCTTGAGCGCGTGGCCGGGCAGAGCAAGGTGGCGTGCGGGCACGTGGAGGCGAGCTTGAGAGCGCGGCCGGGCAGATCGAGCAACCTACGAGGGCGATGCGCGTGGAGCCGTGTAAGCGAGCTGGCGCGGGGCACACAACGGCGTAGGTCTGGCGAGCGGAGGCGGCGAGCTAGGACCTAGGGGGCTGGGGCATGGCTGTGGATGGTGCGCCAATGAGCGCGCGCAGAGGCGAGCTTGACGCCGCACGGTGGCGAGGGCCTGGGGAGCCGACGAGTCTGGCTAGGGCGGGGTGCGCAGCGCTGGCGCACGCGTGGTCGCGTGGAGGAGCATGACGAGAGGGGTCTGCCTCGGCACACAGCTCACCACTAACCGTGCGTTAAGACGAAGAGGGGACCGCATGCTCACTGTGCTCACCAGCAGGACGCTCGCCTACTAAATGTCCCTATCTAGCTTACTCGCCGCCATGCAAGCTCGGTCCGCTCTCCCGCCAGCCCTGTGTGCTCAGAAGACGAAGAGGGGTTCTTCACCCCGGCCGGCATCCCAGAAAACCTTCTCGGTCTCCTCGTAGAAAAAAAAATAGTGGGCTATAGTGGCACTATAGCGGCCGGAGAGGCTCGATGCTACGCTATTGCTCTTTGTGCCACTATGCGAACTTTGACTGCTGTTGTGAGCTATAGCGCCGCAAAGTTGCATAGCTTTAGCGTTAAAATAGTGTCACTATTTCATATTTGCCTACTTATCATTTGCTTACTAATTTAATTAGTTATTTCCTACTTATAATTTGCTACTAATTTGGTATTTTGAACAATTAAACACTGAAGTTTCACGAACCATGTTGTAATGTCATATTGGTAATATTAGCTAGACGTGTGAAATCTTAGAAATATATTTATAAAAACGCTATATGTCGTAGCGCCGCTATGCTGCTGAAAAAAAAAGTTGCCGCTATTTTAAACTATGGGCCTCCTCCATGTCTCCAAGCTTGCCGTACATGCACACCAATGAGTTGATGACGAACAGGTAACCATGGACGACGCCCTTCAAAAAGCGCATGCAGCGTGGTCCACGTCACAGCGTCCGGGAGTGCCCAGGCCGCCACCATGCGCGGCGTGCGAACGCGGTCCCAGCTGCGTCGGGGTCAGTGGGTGACATCCGATGTGTGCTCCTCCTCACTGGCAATGCGTCGAACAGGTGGCGAGCCTCGCCTGCGCCACCGATCCCTAGCATACAGCGAGGAACGCGCGACGCTGAGAGCGTCTTTCCTGTTGTCCGCGTCCGCGCTCGGCGCGGCCACCGCGGTGTCCGTGGTGTTCGTGAGGGCCGCCGCGTCGTCAGAGCGGACATGGACATCCTCATGCACTGCACCGGCTACAAAGACCGCTTCCAACACGCGGCCGACATCGGTGATGCTTCTGCTCGCCCTAGTTCGCAGCGGCGCCGCTCTAGCTAGCAGCCGTCGCACGCCACCACCGCCACCCTTCATCTGCCCGTGTGGCTCCGGTAGTGTCACGGCCAGCCGCGTGTCCGAGCCAGCTCTGCGCCGCTCGCCGGCCTGCCATAGTCGTCTGCCACACCACTGCTCTGACTGCTGAGGCGGAGGGGCTCGTACACGCGGTCCATGTGGCACGCCGCGCTTGCTGTGGCCATCTCTACCACCGTGCACACCGCGACACCGCGGCGCGCGCCTAAGACACGCAGGTGCAAGTCGACGCCTACGACCGCGCTCGCCTACGCCACCCTCTACTCCCTCATCTGCGGCCACGCGCAAGTCGACTTCCCCACCGACGGCCGATCAAGGCGCATAGCCGCCCCGTGACTCCGCGACGGACGCCAGGAAGGAGGGACGACGGGCAGTGCAAGGGTGCAGGACTGCAAGTTGAGGGGATGGGGTTTCAGCGGGTTCGGTGCATATCTTTCCCGCCATGTAGCAACGCCACGTCAGATAAAATACCTACGTGGCAAGTATGGATCTACGGTGTATTATTTGACAAGTTTAGGTACATAGAAATGCATAAGTTTATGGAGTTAAGTGACACCACGTGACAAGTTCAAGGACCTCTCATACATTTAACTCACTTATTTATATTGTTTAATTAAATCCTCGAATTCTTTGTTTGATTTCATGTTTATAGGCTATAATGTGCATAACGACGATGTCACTGGTAATTATAAGAACTGAAATAGAAGACTCGTTAATGGGTGACCAGGTTGGAGGATCAGGCACGCACGAGGGCTGCGTCAAGGCGACCCGCTGTCTCCACTCCTGTTCGTGATCGTCATGGAGGTGCTCAATGAGCTCATTGCAGAGGCAGACCACAGAGGCGTTTTTGGCTCCGCTCCCTAAGTCCCTAGGAACATCGTCAAGTTCAGAGCGTCTGTGTACGCTGATAATCTAGTTGTCTTCCTCTCGCCCACTCCACAGGACTTCACCTGCATACGGGACATCCTGGAGCCAAAACGTCCTGGTCTGGGAGAAGGCCGAACATATGCTGTTGCACGAAGCGGTTCCTGACCGGTTCGTCTGGCATTGACGGCGGACGGAAAGTATTCCGCCTCATCGGCCTACCGATCTTTCTTCGTCGGAATGTCGTCGCTCATCGGTGCAAAGGAACTTGGAAGGTCAAGGTGCCGCCAAAAGTGAAGTTCTTCTGGATCGCGCTTCACGGCAGGCTTTGGATGACAGAACGCCGCTGGCGACATGGACTATAACTGAGCGCTACTTGTGTCCTGTGCGAACAAGACCGTGAGACATCAGATCACCTACTCATCTGGTGCGTGTTTGCCAGGGAAACCTGGTATCGTCTGCTTCACTTGGCCGGCAACCGGCATGCAGGGCATCGCTCCTCAGGATGAGGCAACCTTTGGCCGATTGGTGGCTGCGATCTAGAAAGCTGGTGCCTAAATCGGCTAGAAAGGAGTTCGACTCGGCGGTGCTGCTCACGTCATGAAACCTTCGGAAGGAGTGCAATCGTCGAACCTTCCACAGGGTTTCTAGAACACCGCAGCAGCCCCTCCGCCTCATCGTCGACGAAGCGCACAGCTGGGTAGGCGCTGGTTTTACTAGCTTGTCGTCCGTGATTGGCGCTACGCTTCGTTAGCATCAGCCGGCTTCCGCTGCTTCGGTCGCTCAATTAGTCTTTTACTTGGTCACAACCAAGTGTAAATCACCGTTGATGTTGAGGGTGTACTTATTTTTCTTACTCCTTATCGGGGACCAATATTGGGTACCTGAAGAGGAGGAGCTAATAACCGACAAACGTTGATTCATCCGCGCAATAAAGAGCACGACTACCCCGCTTGCCAGGACACTCCTCGTCTGTCCACCGAGACCATGGGCCCCGCCTTGCCCAACCCCCGGGGGCTGGCTCTGCCTCGCCCGACATCTAAGGGCAGACTATGCCTCGCCCGACCCCCGGTGGCAGGCTCCGCCTCGCCCGACGTCTGGGAGCAGCCTCCGCCTCGCCCGACATCCGGGGGCAGACTCTACCTCGCCCGACGTTCGGGAACTAGCTACGCCTCGCCCGACGTCCGAGGGCAAACTCCGCCTCGTCCGACGCCCAGGGGCTGGCTCCGCCTCGATCGACGTCTAGGAGCAGACTCCGCCTCGCCCGACGTCTAGGAGCAAACTCCGCCTCACCCGACATCCGGGGGCAGACTCCGTCTCGCCCGACGTCCGGGGGCTGGCTCTGCCTCGCCCGATGTCTAGGAGCAGACTCCGCCTCGCTCGACGTCCGGGGCCTAGCTCCGCCTCGCCCGACGTCCGGGGCCTGGCTCCGCCTCGCCCGACGTTTGGGGGCAGGCTCCGCCTCGCCCGATGTCTGGGAGCAAACTCCGCTTCGCCCGACGTCCAGGGGCCGAGTCCGCCTCGCCCGACGTCTGGGAGCAGACTCCGCCTCGCCCGACGCTTGGGCGCTGGCTTCGCCTCACCCGACGTTTGGGGGCAGACTCTACCTCGTCCGATGTCCGGGGGCTGGATCCGCCTCGCCCGATATCTGGGGGCAGACTCCGCCTCGCCCGATGTTCGGGGGCATACTCCGCCTCGCCCCGATGTTCGGGGGCTGGCTCCGCTTGGCCCGACGTCTGGGGCCAGACTCGGCCTCGTCCGACGTCCGAGGGCTGGCTCCGCCTCGCCCGATGTCTAAGGGCAGACTCTGCCTCACCCGACGTCCAGGGGCAGACTCTGTCTCGCCCGACGTCCGGGGGCTGGCTCCGCCTCGCCCGACGTCCGGGGGCTGGCTCCGCCTCGCCCGACGTCTGCGCACTGCTCCTTCATAACTACACGCGTAGATAAGGAAGGACACTCAAGTCAACCGCAATATCGAGGACCATACCCTGCATGCCTGTAGGAAAGTACCGACAGAATATGACAGACGGGCGCTTTAAGGCCCTTCCGGACATGTTAGAGCCCGAACAGTGTTGTGGGCGTCAACATTTGTGTTTACAGTGTTGTGGACGCCGTCATTGGCCCTCGGACGTGGATCCTGACGGAACCATACGACAACCACTACGGTCCAAGAGGAGACTCGCATCCTCTATAGTGACTGGCATGCAGTCACTGCGCCGTCCGCTCCCCATAGGGTTGCGGATCGACACCCCAGTCCGTCGTGCCGCCCGCCGACGCGGGATGGGACGTGACCACTTGCTGATCAATCTAGAGCGTGGCATCATCAAAGGATAGACGCTCAGTATGGAGCTATCCCTGGCACCGTCTGCTGTGTCAGCAGGGTTGGCTCAAAGAAAAAGGAAGACCTGGCACCTTCAAAGGACCTTCTTGCCCTTTGGTTTTTCTTCTTTCTCCCATCTATAATCCCTGCTTCCCCTTTGTCTATAAAAGAAAAGACAGGGCACCCCACTAAAGGGACAGATCAAGAGAACATACCGCGCCTCACATAACACACAGCGGAGCAGCAACAAAGCTCTTAGCGTCCTTTCAACCTTTCCATCAGAGACTTGGATCTATCCCTCTCTCGCCCGTTTGTAACCCTTACTACGAATCTTTCAGTGCTAATAACATGAGCAGCAGCCGTAAACTGGACGTAGGGACATTCTGCCCAAACCAGTATAAACCTTGGGTTTTTAGCACACCATCCAGGCCCAACACACAATAATACAAATTTACTCATTGGTGTTTACTCGAAACACCAACAGTTGGCGCTCCAGGTAGGGGACCTTTGCGCGTTCCGACATTAACATCAGACCACGGAATCAGCTAGATCCCAAGCGCACACATATGCTTTGGTGACCTGGACTTCATCGTCATGGTGAGAGGAGAGTTGGCATTGGCTCATGCCATCATCCAATCTCTCCCCTCCATCGACCTCCACTATGGGAGGCTTGAGCGCTAGCTTGGCATCTCCTGGGACCCCAGCCATCTAGGGAGGACCCACGCTGCCTCACCCTCTCTCCGGAACATCCCACACGAAGCGCCCTGACAGTGCTTCCGTTTGGTCTCTGCAACGCCACGACGATCGTTAGCCACCTTGTGGCACAGCGCATGATCCCATCCCCCGCGAACAACGAGTTTGTGGGGATGATCGAACACGTCGTGGAATCTTTCCATGACCTCCTAGCAGAGGAGCTAGGGTCACCCTCTGGCTCTGACTCTAGCAGGAGAAGCCATCACCCCTCTCGTGAATGCTTCATGGCGGGTACCCTCGAGGGGCACGTCGCAAGCATCCACGAGGGGGAGGATATTCCAACAAATGACCTCGGCGACGAGGCCAAGAGGGAGACAACGGCCCCGCCACGCATGCTGGTGGAGCAGCTAAAAGCTCGACACCGAGAGATTGAGGAAGTGTGACTCTAGCTTGAGCAAAAATGCGTAGAGCTCGACCAGGAGATAGAGCGCCGTGGAGACAGTGGGCGCACACGCGCCATGGCTCGCGATGTGAACCGAAGGATCATCGCAGATAATGAAGCCCTCCCTCGCTTAGCCTAGGCAAGCCAGAACATCACCACCGCCGCGGCCTTGCTCAATGGCCTTCCAAAGGCTGCGACGCTCGAGGATCGTCAGGCCCACCATGAGATTCGCACACTACTCGATTGTGCGGCGGCGCAGCAGGCCGAGAGCTCGTTGTCTCGGTGATGTGAGCTCGACGCCAGTCAGCGCACGCTCTTGGAACGCCCCGGCAGGGATGCGTTGGTTCACCAGGAACCACAAGGAAGTAGCCAACACACCGTGGTCCCAGTGCGTCAGCGTCTCGGCTGCAAACGTGACGCATGCAACACCCTCAATGCCCACAGACGCGCCTATGATGACCCAAGAGAGGGAGCCAGACATGACTATCACCTTCATCGTGGAGGACGCTACGACAGCGGCGAGGACCGAAGCCCGAGCCTCGGCCTACCGGGACCTCAGGCCTTCGGCCGACACATCCTCAACGCTGCCTTCCCACTAAGGTACCAGCCACCAACCAAAATCCCAAAATACTCTGGGGAGACAAACCCCAGACTATGGCTCAAGGATTATTGGCTTGCCTGCCAAGCCGGCAGTGCGGATAATGACGATTTCATTATCCGCAACCTTCCACTGTTCTTAGCCGACTCAGCATGAACATGGTTCCCATTTCTCAGGAATCGAAATAATATCTGGTAATTCGGTTCCAGACCTCGGTTAACCAAACAAAACTAAAGAACTGAATCTGTACATATTGGCCCAATAGCAAAAGAACCGAACTAACCGAGACCGAATTTCCTCGGTTCTAATTTTTCTAGCTAACCGATCGGTTCTAGTTTTATGCTAACCGAATTTTATAAAGAACCGAGGAACTGAACCGAACGGTTTTGGTTAATCGAATGCCCAGGGTGAGTTGGAACACTAGCCATCCAACAAGATCTAGAGTTGGACAGACCTAAAGGAGATCTTCGTGGGGAACTTCTAGGGGACATACAAGTGCCCTGGGAACCCATGGGACCTTAAAAACTGCCAACAAAAAGCCGGTGAGACCCTCCGTGGGTACATCCAACGTTTCTCCCAGTAGTGCAACGAGCTACCTAACGTCATCAATGCCGATGTTATAGGGGCTTTCCTATCCGAGACCACCTGCGAGTCTTTAGTTCACAAGCTAGGACGTAAGGGCCCGTGAACCACCAAGGAACTCCTTGACATCACCACCAACCACACCTCGGGCGAAGAAGCGGTCGGAACAATCTTCGATCACCTCGATGGCAAGGCGAGGCGAGACGAGGACGCCGGCGAAGGCGCATCCAATTGTTCCGCCAAAAAGAAGAACAAAAAGCAATGGCGCGAGGGCTCACTCGTGGCCGCCATAGACCGCTAGGGTGGTCGGAAGCCCGCGGAGGGCACTCTGAACCATTTCAAAAAAACTACTCGAGGTGCCATGCCCAAACCATGCCTTCCTGATCAAGCATCTGTACAAGGACTGCAGCCTGATGAGGCGGTTCTTGTCTAGAGACTCCAATAAAGGGGAGCACGGAAAGGACCCTGACCCCACCGTAGACAACACCGAGGAGAAAGACGGCAGCTTTCCAACACTAGATGGCTGCCTCATGATCTTCGGAGGATCGAAAGCCTATGACTCCAAGCGTTGCCAAAAGATCGTGCATCGCGAGGTCTATGCGATCGAACCGACCGCACCTGCTATCGCAGAACCAACCAATTTATAAGAGTACAAGTACAATGGCAGCCTGCAAGCGGTCGCAATGTCATACTTGAACCCATATAAACTCGGTAGTCCATCGAGTACCACGACGGATCTCGATAAACGATTTGCAACAACCAAGATCGTACATGATTCAACATACATGTCACATATTACATAAAGTTCACAGATACATTTCCATCATCAGAGTATGAAACAAAGTAATTACAAACCAAGTTTAATGGATAAAAGCGGAAGCAAATTAAGTTTCAAAGTAGCATTTGCCAACATGGTTTGATATAGTGCCAACATACGATCATAGTCCATATAAGCATGTAGAGGGATTAATAAAGAAGCCTGTCCAAGGCTTACTCCTCATCCACAGCGGGATAGAAGTAACTCTTGCAATAACCATGATAAACAGTGCCATCTACAACAATGGGAAAAATAAACCTTAAGTACGAGAAGATACTCAACTAGACTTACCTGTCATAAACTAGAAATAAAATGACTCCAAGGATCATGCAAGGCTGTATAAGTGGATATAGCTTGGCAATATTTTGCGTAAAAAGCAATTAACTTAATTATACAATTATAATTATGTTATCAAGTTAATTATGACTATCCATCTCTAAATTAGCAACTATCCTATGCCAAACATGTGGTATATCATTTTAAGAGCATACAATAGTAACCATAGAAGGTATTGTAATTCCATGTTCATTCGAACCATCATATTCCATAGTATAATTACTACGATGTTGAGACTAGCCAAGTTTCTCACTATCCGGGAGAGACGGCGATTCGAATCGATTTCAACCAGCTGGAAATTTATTCCTAACACAAACCCAGGCAGACCAGATCAACGGTCACCTTAGGTCACCTTTGGTACAACTCAAGTACACATTTCGTGGGTTCGCCTAGCTCTGCACAATTAGGGATAACCAAATGCCAGGACGTTCAGGCTTAGCCTGCCCTTGGGCTTAGTTTGGCTCCCCACACATCCTTACTACCATCTAGAGTGCGCACTTTTACAGAGCGGGGACTGGCCTGAGTTGAGCTACTTGGCTTTGCGGTCGGAACGAGTTATTCGGCCAGCTAAGTGATAGGCATGCGTTCAATCTTGTCAGAAGCGCCAACAACGGTGCGGTCCTTAATCGGCACAGATGGAATCATATGAGTCAACCTACCATAGACTCCGCCCAGCCTTGATTTACTTTTACCCCATGGTTCTTTTTCATGATAGCAAATATAGCCAACCGTGCTTCGGTATCCACCTATATCTCGTAGGTGATAGAAAATCACTCGACTTCTACCGGTCTAAGCATGGCTAAGCATATATTCGATCCTAAACCTATATAGGGTTAAAGGTAGTATTTCTAGACAAGGAATTTATATACATCAAGTGGTTCCAATCAACTCTTATAACCTAATGCATCAATCATAAGGACCTAAGTAATATTTTGTAAAATACTGGGAGACTTAGAATGCTTCGAGGCTTGCCATTCAGAAAGGAAGTGGGGCGGTGATCAGGGCACTCCGAAAGCTCTTCTAGGTTCTGCTCCTCTTCTTCAGGAACTGCAGCTTGAGGAATCTCCTGCTGGTCCCCTTCCTCTCCTTCGTTGAGCTCCAGCAACATTATCTCCTCTATCTATCCTAGATGTATGAGTATGGCATAAGATATTGCGAATGCATACATACTGACAAGTATAATATGATGATACATGATGAATGCATTCTTGTAAGTATTCTTAATAGCATGGTGCTAAAGTAATAACAAGTGCATCATGTTTTACTAAGTATGTGCATATCTCTTCTTGATTATTAAATCAACTACTTCAACAATTCATTGACTATACCACAAAATAGTAGCTAATTGTTTTACTCATAACTAAAGTTATACTTATCTAAATGTGGTGATCTTAGACTTTCTGGAAAGATTATAAAATTATCTACAACTTTCTTTTAATACTCTCACTGTGATTCAAGAGTTATATTGGGCAAACAAATCATTCAATCAAATCTATCCAGAAAGTAAATCTTTCGGACAGCAAACTTATAACAGCTAGAACTCAAAAACCCTAAGTCCTATGACTGAAAATTTAACACAAGGTAGATTAACAAGTTACCTACAACTTTCTTATTAACAATTTTTACAGTAGAGACCATTATCCATATGAAATCATCCACACAATCAAAACTATACATGCAGTCTTGTATTTGAATGATAAAGCGATAATTAGTCATTTGTATACAATCAATGGCTTCTAAGCCTTACCATTGACATCAACAGTTACTATGCAACATAAGAACCATAGAAAACATTATGCTTAATCACAATCTAGTCATTTAATTGCCTTTCTTAATTTAATTAAATAATTAGGGTAAATAATAAACATATACCAAAGGTGCATCATAAATTCTCAAAAATTTACAATGGCTTACTAGTGCTACCAATAGACTATTGCAAAAGTTTCATACCATTTTACTAAGTAAAACATCCTATGCAAAAATGACAAGGCACAAAGGCTTAAAATAGCATAAATAGAAAACCCTTGTGAAAAGTGTCAAGCAACAGATTTTATATTTTTCTTAGCATCTATATGGTACTAGGAAAACCTCCAATAAATTTCATGAATATTGGATTCATAGATAATTTATAAAAATTCATACAAGGATCACCGAATTATAAAAGGAAAATCTATAACTAAAAATCTATTCATGCACTGACCCTCAAATTTTTACCAGAGCTTATACTTGTCAAGAACAGCTCACCACATAAATTTCATAATTTTTGGAGCACAGAAACTCTAGATATAAATTAAACAAATTTACATACATTTAAAAACACATTTCAAGTTTCATATTAAATCTTCTAGAAACTCTACTATAAAAGCTAATATTATATTTTTCATAAATACTACACTTCCTAAGGAATACTACAAATTTTGGTTCACAAATTTTGGATCTCTATAGCTCAACTTATCAATTTTCAAAGTTGAACACAAAAACATAAACAAATGAACAAGCCTACTGCACTACTATCGCTGACAGGTGGGACCCGCTGGTCAGTGACCCCACGCGTCAGTGAAACAAGAACAGGGCACGGCGCTGCATCGATGCGGTCCGACCATGGCTCGTCGACGGCGAGCTTCACCAGTAATGGCACCTACTCTACTGTGATCTCCTCGACCCTGCGCACACACCAAGGTATCTAGGTGGACGGATATCCACGCGAAGGACTACGGCAGCGGCCATGGCGGCGTGGAGGTGCGAGTCGACGGCGCTACGCTGGTGGTGACCACTACAGCCCAATCTAAGGCTTGTACAAGCATCTACTGAGCATGGAGAACCTAGCGCACAAGAAAACACCAAGAATGGTGGACGAAAATGGTGTGGCCACGACGACGGGCTCAGTGGCGGAGCTCCGGCGAGGTTGTGCGTGGTGCTGAGGCCTTACCAGCGTGGCTAGCGAGCAGAGGCGGGTGCGGTGAGACAGTAGGAGGGCGGTGAAGCTTCTACAGTGGCGAAGGAGCAACGCAGGCGAGCTTGGCGCTGCAATGGCGATGGCAGAGGTGATGCCATGCTCGGCGACGAGGCTGCGCTACTGCGAATGGTGAAGGAGGAGGCAGTGCAAGGCAAAATGGGAGTGTGGGCGTCACGGGCGAGCACTGGGGTTGATAAGGGCACACTCGGGCCCGACACAGCCGCGTTGGGTAGGACGCCGATGACGCATGGCCTCCTCGTGTCCACGCGGCGGCCAGCTTCTGAAGCCGATCGGCTACCGAAGAACGAGTGGGTTCAAACATCAGCGCCTCGATGCAACCCTGACAGAGCGATTTCAAGGTGAAATTACTCCCGATACAAAGTGATTCAGTGAATGACTCTAAAACAAAAATCGTAGCCCTAAGTACCATATCAAATTCTTGTTTAGAAAACCTACCCTAATTTTCAACCAAACTCGAGTTATATCATCTCAAAGTGACGCCTGTCAGCACTGTCAGGGTTTACAACAGAAAATTTGCTAAGTGTTGAAAACAAGGAATTGATGATTCTTGTGAGCCTAATTCAAGCATGTTAGGAGCTAAACTAGTCTATGACCCAAAAATAAAAGTTGTTCCTCTTGCCAAATACTACAACTTTACTTTAGTGACCACCTCCATGCAAAGTCTCTAGCACATAGTTCAAACTTGGTCAAACATGCTACATTCAAAAGATGGCTTATTCATGAATTATGACTTAGTGACCACTTTAGCCCTAACCATGAATACCAAAGTTGTTCATAATGATCTTCTAAACATGTTTAAGCTATTTGTAAGGTCACACAATCATTTCATGAATTGGTTACACATAGAGCTTTTCAGTTCAACACACCTAGCATCACTTAAGTACTTGATTAGTCAATAAGATCTTCATGAACATTGTTACACTAGTCATCATAAGTGTAGCTAATATGTTTTAGTGACTCACATAAACCATTTACATGTATTCACTCATGATCATTTGCATAGATATAAGGAAACATGAAATAACAAGCAATGTTGCATATGTTTCAATCACATGTTCCAATTATAAAAGCTTACTTATGAATGCTTGATGCTCATTCTTATGTAATGCAAGTCAATTTATGCAAGGCTAACACTTAGGGTGTTACAGCCCCTTCCCCTTATAAAAATCTCATCCCGAGATTTGCAAGACCTACCATTCTTGGAAAAAGGCGGGATAAACCTCTCGTAAATAATCCTCTCGTTCCCACGTAGCATCTTATTCACTGTGATTGTTCCACACCACCTTATAGAACTTAATGATCTTACTCTGTGTTACTCTTTCCATTTCTTCTAACACTCAGATTGGTTTTTCCCCATAGGTCAAATCCAACTGAAGCTTTATGTTGGTGGGTGCAATAACTTCTTCTGGTACCCGAAGACATTTCTTCAACTGAGAAACATGGAAGACATCAAATATTACACTCATCTCTGGTGGAAGTTGTAACTTATAAGCGACATTTCCTTTCCATTCCATAATCTTGTATGGCCCTACGTATCTAGGCGCAAGCTTCTTTTTCATTCCAAATCTCTTCATCCCTTTCATGGGTGATACTTTCAAGTGTACATAGTCACCTACTTCAAAAGTTAGTGGTCTTCTTCTTTTATCAGCATAACTCTTTTGTCTCAATTGAGTTGCCTTCATATGCTGTTGGATAATATGCACTTGCTCTTTAGCTTCATTGACAAAGTCAATACCAAAGTATCTCCTTTCACCGGGCTCAATCCAATTCAATAGAGTTCTACATTTTCTGTCGTACAAGGCTACAAACGGAGCCATCTTGATGCTTGCTTGATAACTGTTATTGTAGGAGAACTCAGCTAAAGGTAACCATTTCTCCCATGAACCTTTGGAAGATATGACACACGCTCTTAGCAAATCTTCTAAGATTTGGTTTACTCGCTCTGTCTGTCCTAAAGTTTGCGGATGGTATGCTGAACTTCTGATCAATTTAGTCCCCAAGGCCTAGTGTAAGTGCTCCCAGAAATGAGCTATGAACTGTGGTCCTCGGTCTGAGATTATGGTCCTGGGTACTCCATACAGCCTCACAATCTGAGAAACATACAACTCAGCGTATTTCCCAACTATATACCTTGTATTCACGGGTATAAAATGTGCTGACTTGGTGAGACGATCTACAACGACCCATATAGAATCATGACCTTACTGTGTCATTGGAAGGCCTGTGATAAAGTCCATACTGATTTTCCCATTTCCAACCTGGAATAGGCAATGGCTGGAGTAATCTGGCAGATTTCATATGAACAGCTTTTACTCTGCTGCAGTTGTCGCACCTAGTGACATAGGCTATGATCTCTTTCTTCATCTTAGTCCACCAAAAACAGGTTTTCAAATCTTGGTACATCTTGCTACTACCCAGATGGATAGACAATTTGGACGAATGAGCTTCATCTAAAATTTGATTTCTAAGCTCACGGTCTTTTGGTACCATAAGTCGGTCCTCAAACCATAGTACACCCTTTTCGTCCAAACTGAAATGCTTGGTTTCTTGCTCTTGCATCTTTCTCTTGATGTGACTTATACCTACATCTATCTACTGTAGCTCTATGATTTTGCTCTCAAGTGAACAATTGATAGTGATATTGTGTAGTACAGCAGGATGTAACAAATTGAAGCCATCTTCCAACAATGCTTCCACAGTGTTGCAATGAGACTTTCGGCTAAGTGCATCGGCTACTACATTGGTTTTCCTCGGATGGTAATGCACTTCCAAATTGTAGTCCTTAATCAGCTCTAGCCATCTTTGTTATCTCATGTTCAGCTCTGATTGGGTAAAGATATACTTGAGACTTTTGTGGTCAGTATATATATGACATACATTGCCCAACAAATAATGTCTCCATATCTTTAATGCATGAACAACTGCTGCAAGTTCTAAATCATGTGTGGGGTAGTTGACTTCATGCTTTCTCAACTGCCGAGAAGCATATGCAATAACTCTTCCATCTTGCATAAGCACACCCCAAACCTATACCTGATGCATCACAAAATACATCGAAAGGCTTCTCAATGTCGGGTTGTGCTAAGACAGAAGCTGTAGTTAACAGAGTCCTAAGGGTGTGAAAAGCTGCTTCACATTCTGGTGTCCAATTGTATTTCTCATCTTTCTAAAGTAGTCTAGTCACGGGCTTAGCTATTTTGGAGAAATCTGGAATGAAACGACGATAATATCCTGCTAACCCTAGAAAACTCCGAACTTCATGAACCGAAGTCAGGGCCTTCCAATCCATGACTTCTTGTACTTTCGATGGGTCTACAGAGATTCCATCACTCGATAAGATATGGCCTAAGAAAGGTACTTTGCTCAACCAAAATTCACACTTGCTAAATTTTGCATATAGCTTATGCTCCCTCAATATGGATAGAACAATCCTCAGATGCTCTTCATGATCTGCCTCATTTTCCAAATAAAACAATATATCATCGATAAACATGACCACGAACTTGTCAAGCTCGGGCATGAATACCGAATTCATCAGGTACATGAAGTAGGCAGGAGCATTCGTTAGTCCGAAAGACAACCAAATACTCATATAAGCCGTACCGAGTGGAGAAAGCAGTCTTAGGTATATCCTCTGGCCTAATCTTTATCTGATGATAGCCTGATCTCAAGTCAATCTTGGAGAATACCTTTGTCTTCGCCAACTGATCGAACAAGATGTCGATGCGAGGCAATGGGTACTTGTTTTTAATAGTCACAGCATTGAGTGGTCTATAATCCACACACATTCTCAAGGACTTGTCCTTCTTTTTCACAAACAATGTGGGACATCCCCACGGAGATGAACTAGGTTGAATGAGACCCTTGTCCAATAGATCTTGTAACTAAATCTTAAGTTCTGCTAACTTATTTGGTGGCATCCTATAAGGCCTTCTTGAGATAGGTGCCATACCTGGCACTAACTCAATCTTAAATTCCATATCCCTATCAGGTGGTAAGCCTGGTAACTCCTCTGGTAATACATCCGAAAACTCATAAACCATAAGGATATCACAAAGGGTAGTGGCTTGGATAGCACAAGCTAAGTGTTGGAGTTCAAAATTTTGAGAGAGTGGTACTAGAAAAGCATTCCCTCCCTTAGGTTCTCTCAACATAATAGTACGAGTGCTAGTGTCAATGAGAACACCATGATCACTCATCCATTTCATGCCTAAGATTACACTTATGGATAACCCAGGTAATACTATCAAATCCATGGTATACTCCCTCTCTTGGATAGAGATGAGCACATTTCTGACTATCTTATTTGTAGAAATAGTAGCCCCCATTGAACTTATATTATAACCACCCTTGCTTACTTCAATTATTTTCTTATCATGTCTAGATGCAAATGCTTGACTCATAAATAAATGAGAAGCTCCCGAATCAAATAAAACAATAGCGGGATGCTTGTTGACAAGAAACATATCAGCCGTGACAACTTCTCCAGCGGGCACTTCCTCAACAGCGGTATAATGCACGTATCCAGGACGTGCCCTTGAGTTTGCCTATCTCTGATTGTTCTAATTTTGGTTGCCATTCTTCTTGGGGTGGGGGCATTCCTTGGCCTAATGACCCACTTGATTGTAGTTGAAACAAGGTTGATTACTCCTAGGTCCTGTGGAGCTTCCCTGACCACCATTTCCTTTAGGTAAGGCAATAGTGAATGCCTTACAGAACGCTGTCTAAGGCCTGCCGTTCTAAGCTTTTGGGGTGGAGGCCTAAACTTGGGTGCAGGTGGATGAAACTATGGCCTAGCTGTGATAGGAGCTCGGGACTATGAAGATCCGAAGGCACCTGCCTCAAATGCCCTCTTGCGACCCTTAGTTGTCGCATGCATGTTGTTATGATTTTCCTAGGTCAGAGCATCACTAATAAACTCGTTATAGGTGGTGCACTTGGAATTTGCCATGGTCTTCATTAGTTTTGTGCCTAGACCCTGCTTGAAGCTCTCTATCTTCTTCTCCTCGGTATCCACAAAACCTGGAGCATACTTGGACAGGTTATTAAATGCATGCATATATTCTGTGAGGGTCTTTGTCCCTTGGGTGAGCCTCATCAATTTAGCCGCCTTCATGCGCATTAGGTCTAGGGGAATGCGATGCCCCTGAAAGGCCAACTTGAACTGCTCCCATGTTACTCACATATTAGTAGGTAGAGAGGATAAGAAATGTGTCCACCAGATCTCTGTTGGTCCCCGCAACTGATGGGATGCATACTCAGCCTTTAGGTGCTTGGTGACTCCTAGCAGACAAAACTTCTGCTCAATGGTGTTGAGCCACTCATCTGCCTATAGTGGTTCCTCTGCCACCTTGAAGATAGGAGGCTTTATATCTAGAAATTCCTTGAAGGTACTGTGATGATTAGGTTCGGGCCCTTGTTGCTGTGGGTGGGCACGAGCGGTGTTCTGCGCGATGAGGCGTAGAGCTTCCTCCATTGTCCTTTGGCTTCCCAAGAATTGGGCAAAGAACTCCTAAGCAGACAGCGGTGGTAGTGGTGGTAAGTCATCGTCGTTGCCATCATGGCTGCTACTAGCTCCTACACGGGTGTGAGTCATCTGTGAAGTTGCAACAATAAGTGATTATTGGTTGATGTCAAAAGATTGCAGATGAATTTATAATCATGTCAAACTAAAATTACTGGAGACAATCTTAATTTTATACAATAAAAATAGAGGCATAATAATTCATTCTCACAACATGACACCATCAATTTGATCACCTATCGGACACATCGCCTGTTAACAATCAAATCATGATCACTAACTAATCAACTGAAATTTGCATTAGCGCTTAACCAAATGTGCGATAGTCATGCAATTAACAATATTACATGATAGTCCAATCACCAACACCAAATTCAAACTACAGGTCCATTACATAACCAGCGATGATACATTAAGCATTCCTACGAAGCACTAGGCGATCTAATCCTCATCATGATCACTATCGAGGTCAGAGATAGGATCATCTCCTTCCTCAGGCTCCACTTCTTCCTCTTCCTCGTCCTCATCTTCCTCTATATTTGGACCATCTTCTTCCCCATCAAGGATTGGGTTCAGCTGGTTGTTCAAATAGTGCACTTCATGCTGAAGGTTCATCACTTGAAGTTGAGCCTGTGCAAGCTGCTGATGTAAGCCCCTTTCGACATGGTCCTGCGCGTTACTCATGTCACGGTGCCTATCCTGTTCTATCCTTACTACAACGGTATGGTTTTCTGCTGCATCTCGCTGGTGTCTAGCTATGGACACCTCAGCACGGGTGGCCTCTAACTGCTCCCGTGGTTCTACAAGCAATGCTTGATCATTAGCTCTTGCTTCTTGGGCTGCTGCTCTCTATTGATCCACTTGCTCAATTTGGGTATGGAGAGTGCCCAAAGCTACATAGGTTTGGTTAGATTCCCATCGGGCTTTACTTGCGGCTTTCTTTTACTTGCACACACACTTCTTGAGCTTACATTGTGCGGCTTCAACTCTCATGAGCTTGTCCATGCAAGTGGTGTATGATTTCTACTAGAAATTCCTGGTGTCCTGGCGTGTACAAAATATCTTCATCACCGCAAACATAGCACTCATAGCGGGACTAGAGCTGTTTGCCCACTCATCCCAATCTCAGATCAATGCATTTTGGTTGCGTTGTTCCCATATTGTGGTGGACGGATCCACCCAAAGAAACATACTTGCTGTACTGCCGGTAAGTGCATCCCCATGCTGCTGGCATATTTGACTCAAAACCTCAAAGACCACTACTTGAGCAGCATCCCAAGGAGTTTTCCCTTCCGATTCCATCTTCCACTCCTGCCAGAAGGGTGCTTGGGTGTGGGCTGGTATAGTTAGCCGCACCTCGTACCATGGTTGTTCCTCCAAGTACTCTTCATTTCAATGATAAAGGGGCGGTTCATGGTACCCTGTAAAGTGCAAAACTCTCCACAGTAGGGTAGGCGTTCCAAAAACCATCAGGAAATTCTCACATCCAGCTGGTTCTACCATCTGTACCATCAACATGTACAACTTTGTGTGAGATAAGGCCATAATGGATAAGAGTTACATAACCAAGTAAGAAATTTATAAGGGGAGGAACAATGTAATTATTTGAATGATAATTATCATGATGCATGTTCGTTCTGTACGTCCTCACAAACTTAGGAAAAATTATTTCTAACGATATATACGGTGGCATACATATGTTCTCTCATATATAGCGTAATTAGTCGAGCTACACGTTTCGTTGTTAGTGTACCTGCATAAGAGTTTCATTTCAGCCCAAACCCATAATTAAAAATGCAGAATGTAAATCTAAATACTTCCATATATGTATACCCATACATATACTTTTGTATCAAAGCTACCCGATAACAGTTTATACCCACAATTAAATACGCACCACATACATATGCAAGCATGCATACATAGTCGTACCAAAGCTAACTCTCCCCGACTGCACGCTCACATCTTGCGGTCATGCCACTCATCAACATACCTTGGCGTAGAGGCATTTAATCAATACATTACCATTCAAGCGAATGGCATCCATACAATAGCATGCCGTATGGATGACGAAATTAAAACCCCCAAGTTAGTACTTAAATAGCCACCGAATAGTCCTTAACTTAGGCATAAGGAAAGTGATCACTGGCACACTTTAGATTTCAAATACTTATTTATATAGCTATTAGTTGCTAAAAAGGGTTTTGGAAAACAAAAACTTTTGTTTTAAATACACATGTGACAATTAATGTTGAATCTTGCTCTGATGCCAGCTATCGCAGAACCGACCAATTTATAAGAATACAAGTACAATGATAGCCCACAAGCGGTCGCAATGTCATACTTGAACCCATATAAACTCGGTAGTCCATCGAGTACCATGACGGGTCCCGATAAATGATTTACAACAACCAAGATCATACATGATTCAACATACATGCCACATATTACATAAAGTTCACAGATACATTTCCATCATCAGAGTATAAAACAAAGTTATTACAAACTAAGTTTAATGGATAAAAGCAGAAGCAAATTAAGTTTAAAAGTAGCATTTACCAACATAGTTTGATACAGTGCCAACATACGATCACAGTCCACATAAGCATGTAGAGGGATTAATAAAGAAGCCTGTCTAAGGCTTACTCCTCATCCACAGCGGGATAGAAGCAACTCTTATAATAACCATGATAAACAGTGTCATCTGCAACAATGGGAAAAATAAACCTTGAGTACGAGAAGATACTCAGCTAGACTTACCCATCATAAACCAGAAATAAAATGACTCCAAGGATCATGCAAGGTTATATAAGTGGATATAGCTTGGCAACATTTTGCATAAAAAGCAATTAACTCAATTATACATTTATAATTCTGTTATCAAGTTAAATATGACTATCCATCTCTAAATTACAACTATCCTATGCCAAACATGTGGTATATTATTTTAAGAGCATACAATAGTAACCATAGCAGGTATTGTAATTCCATATTCATTCGAACCATCATATTCCATAGTACAATTACTATGATGTTGGGACTAGCCAAGTTTCTCACTATTCGGGAGAGACAACGATTCGAATCGATTTCAACTAGCTGAGAATTTATTTCTAACACAAACCCAGGCAGACCAGATCATCGGTCACCTTAGGTCACCTTTGGTACAACTCAAGTACGCATTTCGCAGGTTCGCCCAGCGCCGCACAATCAGGGACAACCAAATGCCAGGACGTTCAGGCCTAGCCTACCCTTAGGCTTAGTCTAGCTCCCCACACATTCTTACTACCATCCAGAGTGCGCACTTTTACAGAGCGGGTCCCAGTCTAAGTTGAGCAACTTGGCTTTATGGTCGGAACGAGTTATCCGGCCAGCTAAGTGATAGGCATGTGTTCAATCTTGTCAGAAGCGCCAACAACGGTATGGTCCTTAATCGGCATAGACGGAATCACATGAGTCAACCTACAATAGACTCCGTCTGGCCTTGATTTACTTTTACCCCATGGTTCTTTTCCACGATAGTAAATATAGTCAGCCGTGCTTCGGTATCCACCTATATCTCGCAGGTGACAGGAAATCACCCGACTTCTACCGGTCTAAGCATGGCAAAGCATATATTCAATCCTGGACCTATATAGGGTTAAAGGTAGTATTTCTAGACAAAGAATTTATATGCATCAAGTGGTTCTAATCAACTCTTATAACCTAATGCATCAATCATAAGGACTTGAGTAATATTTTGTAAAATACTGGGAGACTTAGAATGCTCTGGGGCTTGCCTTTCAGAAAGGAAGTGGGGCGGTGATAAGGGCACTCTGAAAGCTCTTCTAGGTTCTACTCCTCTTCTTCAGGAATTATGGCTTGAGGAATCTCCTGCTGGTCCCCTTCCTCTCCTTCGTTGAACTCCAGCAACGTTATCTCCTCTGTCGATCCTAGATGCATGAGTATGACATAAGATATTACGAATGCATACATGCTGACAAGTATAATATGATGATACATGATGAATGCATTCTTGTAAGTATTCTTAACAGCATGGTGCTAAAGTAATAACAAGTGCATCATGTTTTACTGAGTATGTGAATATCTCTTCTTGATTATTAAATCAACTACTTCAACAATTCATTGACTATACCACAAAATAGCAGCTACTTGTTTTACTCATAACTAAAGTTCTACTTATCCAAATGTGGTGATCTTGGACTTTTTGGAAAGCTTATAAAATTATCTACAACTTTCTTTTAATCCTCTCACTGTGATTCAAGAGTTATATTTGGCAAACAAATCATTCAATCAAATCTATCTAGAAAGTAAACCTTTCAGATAGCAAACTTGTAACAAATAGAACTCGAAAACCCTAAGACCTATGACTGTGAAAATTTAACACAAGGTAGATTAGCAAGTTACCTACAACTTTATTATTAACAATTTTTATAGTAGAGACCATTATCCATATGAAATCATCCACACAATCAAAACTATACATGCAGTCTTGTATTTGAATGATAAAGCGATAATTAGTCATTTGTATACAATCAATGGCTTCTAAGCCTTACCATTGACATCAATAGTTACTATGCAACAAAAGAACCATAGAAAACATTATGCTTAATCACAATCTAATCATTTAATTGTCTTTCTTAATTTAATTAAATAATTAGGGTAAATAATAAACATATACCAAAGGTGCATAATAAATTCTCACAAATTTACAGTGGCTTACTAGTGCTACCAATAGACTACTGCAAAAGTTTCATGCCATTTTACCAAGTAAAATATCCTATGCAAAAATGACAAGGCACAAAGGCTTAAAATAGCATAAATGAAAAACCCTAGTGAAAAGTGTCAAGCAATAGATTTTATATTTTTCTTAGCATATATATGGTACTAGGACAACCTCCAATAAATTTCATGAATATTGGATTCATAGATAATTTATAAAAATTCATACAAGGGTCGCCTAATTATAAAAGGAAAATCTATAACTAAAAATCTATTTATGCACTAACCATCAACTTTTTACCAGAGCTTATACTTGTCAAGAACAGCTCACCACATAAATTTCATAATTTTTGGAGCACAGAAACTCTAGATATAAATTAAACAAGTTTACATATATTTAAAAACACATTTCAAGTTTCATTTTAAATCTTCCAGAAACTCTACTACAAAAGCTAATATTATATTTTTCATAAATACTACACTTCCTAAGGAATACTACAAATTTTGGTTCACAAATTTTGGATCTCTATAGCTCAACTTATTAATTTTCAAAGTTGCACACAAAAACAGAAACAAATGAACTAGCCTACTGCACTACTGTCGCTGACAGGTGGGACCCGCTGGTCAGTGACCCCACGCGTCAGTGAAACAAGAACAGGGCACGGCGCTGCATCGACGCGGTCCGGCCATGGCTCGTCGATGGTGAGCTTCACCGGCGATGGCACCTACTCTACTGTGATCTCCTCAATCCTGCGCACACACCAAGGTATCCAGGTGGACGGATATCCACGCGAAGGACTACGGTAGCGGCCATGGCGGCGCGGAGGTGCGGGTCAATGGCGCTACGATCTAAGGCTTGCATGAGCATCTACTGACCATGGAGAACCTAGCGCACAAGAAAACACCAAGAATGGTGGACGGAAATGGTGTGGCCATGACGACGGGCTCGGCGACGGAGCTCCGACGAGGTTGTGCGTAGTGCTGAGGCCATACCGGTGCGACTAGCGAGCACAGGCGGGTGCGGTGAGACGGTAGGAGGGCAGTGAAGCTTCTATGGTGGCGAAAGAGCAACGCGGGCGAGCTTGGCGCTGCAATGGCGACGGCGGAGGTGATGCCGTGCTCGGCGACAAGGCTGCGCTGCTGCGAATGGTGAAGGAGGAGGCGGTGCAAGGCGAAATGGGAGTGTGGGCATCACAGGCAAGCGCTGGGGGTGATAAGGGCATGCTTGGGCTCAACACAGCTGCGCTGGGTAGGATGCCGGTGATGCACGGCCTCCTCGCGTCCACGCAGTGGCCAGCTTCTGAAGCTGGTCGGCCACTGAAGAACGAGCGGGTTCAGACATCAGCGCCTCGATGCAAGGCTGATAGAGCGATTTCAAGGTGAAATTACTACAGATACAAAGCGATTCAATGAATGACTCTAAAACAAAAATCGTAGCCCTAAGTACCATCTCAAATTCTTATTTAGAAAACCTGCCCTAATTCTCAACCAAACTCGAGTTATATCATCTCAAAGTGACGCCTGTCAGCACTGTCACGGTTTACGACTTAGAAAATTTGCTAAGTGTTGAAAACAAGGAATCGATGATTCTTGTGAGCCTAATTCAAGCATGTTATGAGCTAAACTAGTCTATGACCCAAAAATAAAAGTTGTTCCTCTTGCCAAATACTACAACTTTGCTTTAGTGACCACCTCCATGCAAAGTCTCTAGTACATAGTTCAAACTTGGTCAAACATGCTACATTCAAAAGATGGCTTATTCATGAACTATGACTTAGTGACCACTTTAGCCCTAACCATGAATACCAAAGTTGTTCATAATGATCTTCTAAACATGTTTAAGCTATTTGTAAGGTCACACAATCATTTCATGAATTGGTTACACATAGAGCTTCTCAGTTCAACACACCTAGCATCACTTAAGTACTTGATTAGTCAATAAGATCTTCATGAACATTGTTACACTAGTCATCATAAGTGTAGCTAATATGTTTTAGTGACTCACATAAACCATTTACATGTATTCACTCATGATCATTTGCATAGATATAAGGAAACATGAAATAACAAGCAATGTTGCATATGTTTCAATCACATGTTTCAATTATAAAAGCTTACTTATGAATGCTTGATGCTCATTCTCATGTAATGCAAGTCAATTTATGCAAGGCTAACACCTAGGGTGTTACACCTGCCTTCCTCTGGTGGTTAGAGTCTGCTATAACCTTTGATCGTACCGACCACCCGGATAACGTCCCACAGCCAGGGAGGTACCCGCTCGTGGTTGACCTAATCGTCGGCACGAAGCGGCTCACCAAAGTACTGATGGATGGAGGCAGTAGCGTCAACATCATGTACGTCGAGACGCTCGACGCTATGGGCGTTGACCGATCGCGCATCTGGCCAACCGGAGCACCCTTTTCATGGCATTATGCTTGGAAAGCAGGCCATACCGCTCGGGCAGATAAATCTGCCCATCACCTTTGGGGGCTCGTCAAACTACAAGATGGAGACCCTCACTTTCGAAGTGGTTGGGTTCCACAAAACTTACCATGCCATCCTGGGATGACCGTGCTACGTGAAGCTCATAGCCGTCCCCAACTACACCTACCTTAAGCTAAAGATGCTAGGCCCAGGCGGGGTCATCACTGTTGGCACCTCCTTTCAGTACGCCTACGAATGCGAAATCGAGTGCTACGATCACGCTGCAGCGATCGTAGCCTCCGGAGAGCTCACGGACATAAAAAAAAGAGGTCACTAGAGAAGCGCCTGACCCCAAAAGGTCGACCAGGTCCTTTGAGCCAGTGGAAGGCTCTAGGGAAGTCCTCATAGACCCCTCCAGCACTGAGTGGAAAATGGTGCGCATTGGTACCACGCTCTCCTTTGAATAGGAAAGCACGCTCAATAGCTTCCTCCACGCCAATAGAGACATCTTTGTGTGGAAACCCTCAGATGTGCTAAGCATTCTGAGGGAAGTCACCGAGCACACCTTGAAGATTAGCCTAGGCTCCAAGCTGGTGAACAACACCTACACCGCTTTGATGAGGGGAAACATAGGACCATCGGTGAGGAGATCACAAAGCTTTTGGAGGCCGAATTCATCAAGGAAGTATACCACCCAGAGTGGCTAGCCAATCCCATTCTTGTATGAAAGAAGAGTGGGAAATGGAGGATGTGTGTTGACTATATGGGTCTCAACAAAGCGTGCCCAAAGGATTCATTTCCTTTGCCGCGCATAGACCAAATAGTTGACTCTACCTTGGGGTGGAAACCCTCTGCTTCCTTGATGCGTACTCTGGGTACCATCAAATCACGATGAAAGAGTCCGACCAGCTCGTGACATCTTTCATCACCCCTTCAGATCATTCTTCTATGTCTCAATGTTGTTTGGTCTAAAGAACGCTAGGCTACATACCAGTGTTGTATGCTCAAGTGTTTTGGGGGCCTCATTGGGTGGACCATTGAGGCCTATGTTGATGATGTCGTAGTCAAGTCCAAACGGGTTGACCATCTCGTTGCTGATCTTGAGCAGACCTTTGCAAAACTCTAAGCGAACGACATCAAACTCAATCCCGAGAAGTGCATTTTTAGGGTCTCGAGGGGCATGCTGCTTGGTTTCATCGTCTCTGAGTGTGGCATTGAGGCCAACCCAGAGAAGATCTCAGCTATCACAAGGATCGGTTCGATTCAAAATATAAAGGGGGTGCAGCGAGTTACAGGGTGCCTCGCCGTACTCAGCCACTTCATCTCACGCCTCGGCGAATGAGGTCTCTCCCTTTATCGACTTCTAAAGAAGGCCGATCACTTCGAATGGACATCTGAGGCCCAGGAAGCACTTAACATGGTTAAACAGCTCCTGACGAAGGCCCCGATCTGGGTTCCTCCCATCGAGGGAGAACCCTTTCTGCTCTACATCGCCTCCACCACATAAGTAGTCAGCGCCGCCCTGGTAGTGGAGCGGGAAGAAGAGGGGCACGCCCTCAAAGTATAGCGCCCTATGTACTTCGTCAATGAGGCCCTATCCGACTCGAAGACCTATTACCCCCAAATCTAGAAGCTTCTATACGCTGTCCTCATCACCAGGAGAAAGCTACGCCATTACTTCGAGTCACATCCAGTGACGGTGGTGACGTCCTTTCCCCTTGGCAAGGTCGTCCAAAACAAGGATGCCATGGGGAGAATCGCGAAATGGGTGCTCGAGCTGATGGGTCATGGCATTGCGTATGCCTCCTAGGCTACCATCAAGTCCCAGTTATTGGCTGATTTCATCTTAGAATGGACCAAGGTCCAAATGCCACCAGCAGTCGTTGATCAAGAGTACTCGACAATGTACTTTGATGAATTGTTTATGAGGAAGGGCGCCGACATAGGGCTGGTCTTCATGTCGCCCCTCAGGATACGCATGAGGTACATTGTCCGTCTCCATTTCCCCTCCTCCAACAACATAGCCGAATACGAGGCGCTCGTCAATGGCCTACGTGTTGCCGTCGAATTGGGCATCCAACGCCTCGATGTTTGAGGGGATTCCCAGCTGGTCGTCGACCAAGTCATGAAGGGGTCAAGTTGTCATGACATCATCATCATAACTATCGGTCTCCTCCCCATGCTCCCGTACGTGTAGCTTCTACTGCTTCTTCCTCCTCTCGTCCTCCTTCACCTTCTGCTGCCGCTTGACCATGACATAGTTGCCCACCGCCACGGCTAGATCCTTCGGTAGTGGAGCCAAAAGATCTATAAAGATGAGCTTATTTGGCTGGTCCCCCTATCTCAATATCAGTAACAAGAGGTTGGGAGTTCAATTAAAAAGGAGGCACGAGGAAAGAAAACTTATGAAAATAATGTATGCCAGTTCCAGCCGTATTGGGGGATGCCTTGACACCGGATATACAAAGTCAAGGATAGCGCTGACATCGTCCCATGGAGGCTCCATCACCTCCTTAATATGCTGCGCCACTTTAGAGGGGGAGAGTGCTCCCTCGGCAAGCGCTGTCCCATCGAGTGACGCCTCAGGCGCCATCATGTGCAGGGGAAGTGTGCGCCTCATCAGTGGCACCACCCTCCGTGCGTGATAGGTGCCAATGATCCCTGACCCCTTCACGCCCCTCTCCTTCAGAATTCAAACAGCAACGAGATGGTCCTGGATCTTCTTCTTGTCTTTCTCCGGGACTCCCCACGTCCTCCACGATTCCGGGACCTCTTTGATGAGGCGCGCGGTGAACTCTAGCAAGGGGACGGCTGTGTTGTTCTTGACGTAGAACTAATGCGAATGCCACCCCTTGTTGGAGGTCGACAGACGCATCGGTGGATACTCGTTGACGCGGTTGTTGAGAAGCTGGATGCCGTCACATCCCATCGGTATGTTCAGCTCCTACTTCTTCTCCCACTTCTTCAGGAGGGTGATGGCCAAGGAGTACCACGACAAGTCGAAGTGGGGACTAATCCCTAGGAACCCCTCACAAAGGGCGACAAACGTTGATTCATCCGCGCAATCAAGAGCACGACTACACCGCTTGCCAAGACACTCCTCGTCCGTCCACCGAGACCATGGGCCCCGCCTCGCCCAACATCTAAGGGCAGACTCCGCCTTGCCCAACCTCTGGTGGCAGGCTCCGTCTCGCCTGATGTCTAGGAGCAGACTCCGCCTTGCCCGACATCCGGGGGCAGACTCCGCCTCGCCCAACGTCTAGGAGCAGACTCCGTCTCGCCCGATGTCCGAGGTCTAGCTCCGCCTCGCCCGACGTCTGGGGCAAACTCCGTCTCGTCAGATGCCAGGGGGCTGGCTCCGCCTAGCCCGACGTCTGGGAGCAGACTCTGCCTCGTCCGATGTTAGGGGGCAGACTCCGTCTCGCACAACGTCCGGGGGCTGGCTCTGCCTCGCCCGACGTCTGGGAGCATATTTTGCCTCGCCCGACGTCCGGGGGCAGACTCCGTCTCGCCCGATGTCCAGGGGCTGGATCCGCCTCGCCCGACGTCTGCGCGCTGCTCCTTCATAACTACGCGTGCAGATAAGGCAGGACACTCAAGTCAACCGTAATACCGAGGACCATACCCTGCACCATACCATGCATGCCTATAGGGAAGTACTGACAGGATATGATAAGACGGGCGCTTTAAGGCCCTTCCGGGCATGTTAGAGCCCGAACTATGTTGTGGGCACCAACATTTGTTTTACAGTGTTGTGGGCGCCGCCATTGGCCCTCGGGCGCGGATCCTGACGGAACCATACGACAACCACTATGGTCCAAGAGGAGACTCACATCCTCTACAGTGACGTGCATGCACTCACTGTGCCGTTCGCTCCCCGTAGGGTTGCGGATCGACACCCCAGTCCATCACGCCGCCCGCTGGGCGGGATGGGACGTGACCACTTGCTGATCAAGCCAGAGCGTGGCATCATCAACAGACAGACGCTCAGCATGGAGCTATCCCTGGCACCGTCTGCTGTATCAGCAGGGCTAGCTTAGAGGAAAAGGAAGACCCGACACTTTCGAAGGACTTTCTTGGCCTCTGATTTTTCTCCTTTCTCCTATCTGTAATCCCTGCTTCGCCTTGGTCTATAAAAAAGAAGGCAGAGCACCCCACTAAAGGAACAGATCAAGAGAACACACCACGCCTCACATAACACACAGCGGAGCAGCAACAAAGCTCTTAGCGTCATTTCAACCTTTCCATCAGAGACTTGGGACATGTCCCTCTCTCGCCCGTTTGTAACTCCCTACTACGAACCTTTCAGTGCTAATAACACGAGCAACAGCTGCAAACTGGGCGTAGGGACATTCTGCCCGAACCAGTATAAACCTTGTGTCTTTTAGCACACCATCCTGGCCCAACGCGTAATAATACAAATTTACTCGTTAGTCGAAACACCGACACTTCTCTTAATAAAATATGTGCTAAGCACGCTTAAAAATAGAAATAGAAGACTCTACATGACTACACGTGCTTAGAAAACAAAGAAACTATGTAAGTTATGCCCCCACTAGCTTCGGTCTCACACTCACACTCACACTCACACTTCACACTCACACTCACAACACGCCTTCCACTAAAATAACAAGTTTACGACTACAGAATGTCTTTCATGTGAAATGATCGACCTTCTAGCTAGCCCAAAAATATAATATGCCTTAGCATAATAGTGCAAATACACTGTGCATGAGCAGCGAAGGCATTGGCTCCCAACAATGTTTGGGCTGTTTGGCTGCGGTGGTTGCGGCTGCAGCTATACTATTTTGTGAGAGCAGAATCGAAGCTGCTGCGGCTTCCCCTGTCACGGCAACCGCTGCAGCCGAACAGAAAGTTATGAGAGAGCAGAAGCAAAATTAAAGCCTGTGTGCCTCTGATGCTTGCAGGACTGGTAGGTTGTCTCCAAATAAATTAATTCATAGAATTCGCACAAATCAAAGTATCTTAAGTTTGACTAACTTTATAGAAAAGAGTAACAACATATATGACATAAAATGAGCATATTATGAAAATATATTATATGATATATCTAATAATAATAATAATTTGATGTCATAAATTTTGTCGGTTTTTTTTTCTAAAAATTCCATAAAAGTTTAAAATTTTGAACTTAAAACAACTCTAAAAATCTATGGGCCTGTTTGATACGCGGTCTGTCGGCCTGGCTGCGCCCTGGAGCTGCAACACCGCATGTTTGATTACTTTGGCCCATCAGCGAGCTCGGCCCGTTGGGTGCAAAACGGACTCTCTCTCCTGGCTACCAGGAAACAAAGTTAGGCTTCGTTTTTTTGCGGCCCGGCTCGCTTGAGCGCTGAAGGGTGGGTGAGTTCGAGTCGGAGTCACCTCCGAGCCTGTGACCCTCATCCACCGGTCCCTTTCTTCCATGGAGCCGGCCGCGCGCGGGCGTGGTGTCGCTGCCGCCACGCCGAGGCCACGCCCACGTCCATCGTGCCCGAGGCTGCGTCCGCCGCCGCGACGTCCCTGCTTTGGTTGCATCTGCCCGCTCCGGCCTCCGTCACGTGAGGATGGTTTGCAGCCGTCGGTGTCCGACCATGGGCTAGGGGAGTCGGTGGCGGTGAGGATGCCGGACGGTGGCGCGAGTCGCTGAGGCTGTTCAAGCTGCTCGACATGCTCCGCGCGGTGTTCCGGGAGAGGCAGCGAGGCGGCCTCGGTGAGGGCGTAGTAGGAGCTGCAGTTGAGTGAGCGCACCATTGCTGGCGCCACAAAGGCCGAGGTGGGTGAGTCCGTGTTCCCATGCTGCTCGCCCTACACGTGTTCGATGAAATGGCAATGACAACATTTGGAGGTAATGTTACCACGATGTGAGTCCAGGATCACCGCATTCATCTGTACAGATAAAACAAACATGATCTGAATCGAGCTGGGCTCTTGAGAAACATACAATCAAACATGAGCACTTACACCGTTTAGATCGGACTCTGGCTGGCCAGGCCTGGCCGGCCAAGACGGCCAGATGTATGATATCAAACAGGCTCTATTTATTCAGACGCACAGAGGGAGTGAAAGGCTGTCCAATTGGTCGCGTGAGCGTGACCCACCCGAGCACCGCGGTCGAGGAGTTGGGAGTGCGGGAGTTGGGTTGGTGGCCTAGAGGCTGGCTGGGCTGACTTGAAGAGCTGCTACCTAAACATTTGGGCCGCGCCGTAAATCCGCCCCCGTTGACGTCTCTAAATCGCCCCGGTTTGGAGCCATCGTTCAAGTTGTGGGCTTAAGGCAGGCATTGGCTCGGCTCTGGATCCATGTAGCCCAGGAGGAGCCGGACGGGTGGTGCATGCGATCCAGTTTGAGAAGCGGGCATGTTGAAATCTATTTAACTTAATTGAAATAAGGTTAGGCCAAATCCATTTTTTTTTAACTCGACCCGGGGGTAAGATAGCCCCGGACATCGTGCTTAAGAAGAAGACCTTCTCACGCAGGTCAAGAAAACCCCCTAACCTCTACCCCACCCATACACAGCGGCACTGCAGCTCCCGTAAGACTGGGATAGCCTTAGACCTGTGCTTTGACGTGGGGCAGACAAAGGGATTTTTTGCAATGCGTGGATAAGCTACGCTTTCTTCAGCTAACAAATCCGCCCCCGAGGGGGTTCGAACTCTGGGCGGCAGGGTGCAAAGCGCACAGATCTAATAAAAAGATATAGCTAGCTTATTATAATTGGTGTTGATAGTTTTCATATGATCATGCAACAAGTTATTCGTCCCTGTAACATCTATTTAATTTAATAGAAATTGGGTTAGGCCAGATCCAATTTAATTTAACAAAAAATAAAAAGATATAGCTACCTTATCATAATTGGTGTGGATAGTTTCATATGATCACGCAACAAGTTATACGCCTCTTGAAACACGAAGACATCTTTATTAATAAAGTAATATTAGATAAAAACAGAGGATTTCTGAATTTCCGATTTTTCCGCTTCCATTCCAGTTTCTTCCGCTTTTCAGTATATTTTCTACCGTATGCTTTTAATTCTTTTGCTTTTCCAATACTACTCTCCATTCTAAATAAGTGTCATTCTCGCTTTTTTCCGGAGTCAAACACTGTTAATTTTGACCAAATCTATACAAGAAATTATTAATATTTATAGTACAATAATTAGTGTCATTAGATAGATTATTGAATCTATTTATATAATAAATTTATTTGAATTTAAAGATATTAATAATATTAATATTTTCTATAAACCTGATTATTAAACTTCTAAAATAAGCGACCTGTCCTACCTTTTGGCTTTCTCGTCTACCCCTCTTCCCCCAGTCTGCGACAGTTCCCAATTTCTCATCCCCAGACCCAAACCCCACGACCTATTCGAGCGACCAAACTACAAAGCGGAAGAAGAAAAAAAGTTGCACGCGACGACGCGACGGTGAGGGGAAGGGAAGCAGGAGCGAGACAAATCCCCACCCGGCTCCAAACCCTAGCCACCTCCCCCGTCCTCCCCCTTCGTCCCCCAGATCTCGCTGGCGTCTGCTCCGCCTCGCCTCGATGTGACCCGGCCCTAGGGTTTGAGACGGTGTCGCGGTGGGGGTGTTCGCGGCGATTCGCGACGCGAGTGGGATTCGAGGTGGCGTCGGCGGCGCGAGCGCCCATGAAGGACCCGGCGCACCGCACGAAGGTGGTGCTCCGGCGGCTGCCGCCTGCGATCGCGCAGCAGGCCGTCGTGGACCAGGTCGACGCGCGCTTCGCTGGGCGGTACGACTGGGCGTGCTTCCGCCCGGGCAATGCCAGGTCCGCGCTCTCTTCGTTTCCAGTGCTTGTGGCGTTGCTGTGGGTGGGACGAGGTCCGTAATTAGGACTTGTGGTACTATCCTGTTTAGCCTATGAACCATGGTAGGAGGCTATTATTGCGATGTCTCTGATTACGTTCCGTTTGCTAGTTCTAGTGTACTCTTCTCGCAAGCAATTAGCCTGCTCATCAGTGTATTATGGAGGTAGGGCCGTGACATTAGTTACTGAGTTGTCGAAATTTACTTTTCTCTGATTGTGGTGACCTAATTATTTTCTCTGGCTTGCAATGGCCTGGGAGAGTTTCTGAGGTATCTGAATTATAGTTAAGGTCTGTTCAAAGTTTAACTTTATTTGCCTCAGCATTGATTGCTACTGAAGTGTTAGTCAGAATTTAGAACTAAGTTGCCTTCTTAGCTGTTCTCTCTGTTGATTGCATCGCACAATCTTTATCTGACCTACTTGTGCTTTTGATAGAGTTTAAAAGGGCTAAAAACATTGGTTAGGGCAGATTCTTTTTTGCATTCTATCTTTGTTGCTTCTGGACTCATTATATAGAGAAAGTTGCTGAGAAGAATTAAATCCAACTGAAGTTTAGAACTACCTTTTCATATTCAACTTTCTTTGCTTTGCAGTAATTGATTACTGGTTAGTGATTTCCTCTGGCTGTTTTATATATTAGTTTAATGTTACAGGGACTTGTATCTACATTAGAAGAATTTGGTAGGAATTTCTTCTTGAGCGATTCATGTTTTTTACTGATTTGCCTATCCAATTGCTTAATGCTTATATTGATCTGTTTTGGCACTTCCATCTCCCTGTTTTCATAATGTGTTATGCAATATATTTCCTTTTATTTATTAACAATAAGTTACAGTCAAGTTTTCTGTCAGTGACACGTCCCACATGCTCAATATTTTTTTCTTCCTGATCTTGGTTGGGGACTGTTTACTTCGTATATAGCAATTTGCTTCTTTGCTTGAGCATGTTAGTATATTGCTTAATTTTGAAGCTAAATGATGGTGACATTCTTCTTTGTCCCTTTTTATCCAGCCAAAAGAATCATAGGTATTCTCGACTTTACCTTAATTTCAAGCGCCCAGAGGATGTTGTTGAGTTTGCTGAGGTCTTCAGTGGGCACGTATTTGTGAATGAAAAGGGTATTTTCTTCATCTTGTTGAATTTTGTCCATGATAATCTATATTCAGGATGTGCACCTTATATTCATTTTAATTTGATCATATTGTGCCAACTCCATCAGTTACAAGCACTGACTATTCAGTTTTTTTAATAGCAAAAACTATTTGTCCTTAGTGACATACCCATTTCATTGTTCACAACTCCTGCGATCTAAGTTTATCATGGGTGCATGCCTTATCATCTTCTATGTGGCGTCACAAACACAAATTGATGTTAAATCTTGATGCTTGATCATTTACATAGCCATTAAACTGAAAGTTGTATATGATTGGGTCTAGTTATAGTTAGCTTCCTATTGATTGGGTCTAGTTCTAGTTAGCTTTCTAGAACACTGTCTATTTGACCTGTTGGTGTATAGGATTCTGTTTTCCCTTGGTGAGTGTGGAAGAAGAGATCCAAGAGAAACACACTAGTGAAAATTCGATATGAAGGAAATTTTGAAATTGAATTGGATGTACTTACATAAGGTTGCAGCATTGCTAGCACATGAACGATGACATACTGACATTAATCTTGTCCTTGACGTTATTGTGCTTGTTGATCCAACTTAGGTCAGTGCTAAAGGTGGTGGCTGGAAGCAAGAGCAGCATATGTTGGCTTGATAATATTTCTTGTACAGTGTGTTATATTGTTATGCTGAAAAAGAAATAAACTACTTATAGTGTATTAAATTTGGTGTTTTTTTGGCAACTCTAGACCACATGTTTGTAGTTTTTTTTGGGGGGGGGCGGGGGGTGTCATTTATGCTCTGCTGTGTAAATTGGGTCTCATGGATGTTGCGTATGGTTCTGTCAGGTGCTCAATTTAAAGCTTTCGTGGAATATGCACCATCACAACAGGTTCCCAAGTCAAATATCAAGAAGGATGGCCGTGAAGGAACTATTATGAAAGGTCTTAGGCAATCACTTTACCTAATTCTTTGCCCAATTGTATCGTTCTATCATATTACCATTTTCCTAAACTTGGATTTTGTTGTTTTGGAATTACTAGATCCAGAGTACTTGGAGTTTCTTGAGCTTATTTCAAAGCCTACTGAGCATCTGCCTAGTGCTGAAATTCAGCTTGAACGGAAAGAAGCTGAAAGGGCAGGTAGAATATGCCATCATTACTTTCTATTCATAATAGTACTCCCTCCATTCCAAATTATAAGACATTTTGGCTTTGCTAGATACATAGCTTTTGCTATGCACTTAGATATACACTATGTCTAGATACACACTAAAAACAATGTATCTAGAAAAGCCAAAATGTCTTATAATTTGGAATGGAGGAAGTATTGCTATATCGATGTCTTTCCAAATATGCCAACCATAAAATGGGGTTGTCACATTTGGTTATTTTTGTCAGCTGCTGGAAAGGAGGCACCTGTTGTGACACCTCTTATGATGTATGTCCGCCAGCAAAGGGCAGCTAAGAATATGGCTCAGGTACATTTATTCCTTAACCGATATCATAGGGCTATTCTTTATCAACTGTTAACTTGCTACTGTTTTCTTAAATTGCAGAGACCTGGAAGTAGACTTAGCAGAAAAGTTGCAGGTGTCGTAACTAGCAGTTCCAGTCCTAAAAGGTCTTCTGAGAAGCGCAGATCCTCCACGGTAGCATGCTTTATTTGGAACTTTCTGATTTTTTCTGATAAAACTTTCTATTCTCAGTTTATAATTTCTTTGACATAACGGGTGTACCTTCACATGGGTGCCTATGTTGGCAATATTCCTTTGTTCAGTAAGATTCGTTCCGTATGGTACTAACTCATCATTATGTTTTTCCTCATTCATCAGATGGTCCCTGATGTACTATGCTTACGGTTTACTGTATTTATGAAAAATAGCACAATTGCTCTTATTTCTATATCTCTATTGTCTGTGCATAATGTGCTCCTTATATAATTATATACTTTAAATGAACTCACTAAAATTGTTTCCTTTTAGGTGATAGTTGCATAGTTATTTTTAATTCAACTCCTATAGTCCTATGCATGTATGTTTCCATGATATTCAATTGAGGCACCACCAAACCTTTAGTTAATTTGAAATTTGAACTATTTGTGTTGTTATTTTGTAACAAGACCCACTGATCTGCTAGAAGCTTAAAGTTCCATAGTTTGTTGTTCTGATAATGACTAGCTGTTGAGACTAAACAACAAATGCTACCCTCCTTTTGTTCTGTGAAATAAATTTTGACCTGAGGTTCATAATCTTTCTGCCTTTTTCTATTTTCTCGAGCAGTATGTTGTACGAGACAGTACTAAGGAGAAACCAACCTATATCATGGTGCCAAAGAGAGAGGAGCATACACAGAGGGAAAAAACTGCTGCTGGAAATTCAGGTGGTATGCTTGTACCAAATCAAGAAATTGCTAATTGTAATACTTTTGCTTTTTTAACTATCTCTCCCAGTATGTCTAATGTTACCAGGTATTATTGAGGATTTTTTTTGCTAGTACCTAACATTGCCTATAGTGCTGCTAAATGTTGTATCTAGTGATGTATGGACTATTGCACGCTGTCTGTTGAGGGTGGATAATGAGCCAACTGCAGTTTTTTTAGCTTTCTTCAATATTGTCATAATCTTATTTACCATGTTCTCCTGAATTTTTGGAGACCCAACTTCAGACCGAGCTTAACAAGCTGAGCCAAAGTCGAACGTCACTCAAAATCAACACAATTTTATTTTATTTTTAATAAAAGAAAAATGAGTTCAATCGGAGCATTTTTTACACGAGCAACCAAGCCAGCTCAACGAGTTTTTTGTCCAGCCTGACTGTCTGTGATCCCTTGTATTGCAATTTCACCCAAGGCACGATATATGGGAATGGTACCTCAAATTCCGAGTTTAGCAGCACTGATTAAGGGCATTATTGATGTTGCTTTGCGTTGCTGCATGGTGAAATTTTCTATATATGTGAGCCTTTACCATTTGGAGGAAAAAATGCTTCAGAAGTTAACATATTTCTAAAATTAGCAGAAATAGGTAGTGTTTGTTAAGAGCCAGTGCAACCGCTAAAATCATCCTTTAACATGCCACATGGAGGATTTTTGCTTTTTGATTGGGTTGCTGGCGTGTTGCAGTATACTATGTAAAGAGGTTACACTTTTGGTACTACCGATTCAGTCCAATTATGGGAATGATAACTGCCATTTGTATTAGGTGACATCATTTACGTTTCCTAATGTTATGCTACTTCTCTAATTCTAGATAAGGATGTGTTCTCTTTTCATACAATTTATTTTTCCTGAACATGGTCTGTTTCTTTTCGAGAAAGGGAAGCTAATTTGCTCTCGTCTCTGTCATGTTTATGGCTGCTCGTCCAATTTTTCAGCTTATTACACATTCTCTGAGTGGTGCGTTTTTCTATGTTATAATAATCTTCTTTTTGTTTTGTAGATGCCACAAATGGGGGAACATCTGGATCTGGTCAGGCTGCTGAGGCTAAAAGGGACAAAATTGTCATTTTGAAAGGAAGAGGAAGGGTTGATTCTAACGTAAGTTGATATTTTTGCAGTTTTATTATTATGGACCTATGTTTGATCAATTTTTGCCACAGACACCTGATGGAGCAACTCAGCAGTCATCAACCCCTGTGAAGAATGTACCACCATCGAGTTCTAGACTAGACCAGCGACCTGAAGCCAGTGGAAGAATTATTAAAACTATACTTTCAAACAAGGAAGTCCGCAGTTCAAATCCATCTCAACATGAGCAGGAAGGTCACATGTTTAATACTGAGAAGGATAAGCGGCTACCACGGGCTCTCAACCCTCGTACCATTGTGAAAGATCAGGTAGTTGAAAATGCTGAGAGAAGCCATTTTGATGAGAACACTAGTCATCTCCACGGATCTGCTCCAATTGGTGAGAAGGTTGAAAGGCATGCCAGAAACAGAGATAGACCCGATCGTGGTGTATGGGCACCTCGCCGCTATGACAAATCTACATCTGGGGGTGGTTCACATGCCTCGTCATCAGATTTCCCTCAAATGCAGTCACATTCTGGAGATAATGTCTCGCAACTAGCAGATGGTATGTAATTTGCTGAAATGATTTCCCCGTTCGCGATGCCTGGAGTCTCTTAACTTGAACTTAATGCAGGTCATGGAGACAGAAAGACAGACACAAGGGGTCATGGTGGCAGCCGTGGTGTTCCTGTTGAAAATGGTTTGTATGCAAAAATAAAATGTGTACCTTTTCTAGATCAGTTTCATGACGCAGTTTTTAATCCAGGACATAGGCATGCCAACCGTCGTGGTCCCCCACGTGCTCCAAAGGAAACCGAAATATCTGCTAGCGTGCCTGATGGAAAGAATTCAAAGAGGGGCTCTGCTAGCTATGGTGCTCATGAGGTGCGATTATTTTGTAATTTCTTATTTTCCTACCAGTTGGTCAAGGGCGTACTCAGACCACCCAAGTTCAAATCCTCATTGAGGAGAATTTGGGTTCATATTTATTAATTAAAAAGCCACTTAGTTCATCCTAGGTTGGTCGAGTATAATTTTATTTCTTGTACCATCGCTGATTTCAGGGATCTTTGATTTATGTTCAAAATTTTTCATCCAAATTTAATACCATGAATGCCATGTGCAGAGACAAGTATGGGTTCAGAAGTCAAGTTCAGGCTCGTGAGTTTGTTCATTGATTGACGGTATGCTGTGCTACTCTAGTTTATTCATTGTCGTCAAGCCCTTCTTTGGATAGCTATAACACTACAATGATCCTTGCCAGCGCCATCAGTTGTACATTCTGCTTATATTTTTTTGTGGAACATTGCTGGTGGAATAGCCAAATCCATCCCTGAAGTCCCTTCTCAAAGGTCCATTGGCTGCCAGTTTCATTGTTGGCTCAATATAGTCCCCAGGCTAACATGGAATGGCACATGTGTGCACCCATTAGCATGATGTTAGGATGGTCTCTGCATACATGCTACCACATAGTAAAATGATTCCTGTTAGATCATATGACTTACAAAGTTGCTCTTGTTCCATGCATTCTACCAGTTTTAATCTAATATTTACTTTCCACTTTATCCTCTGATATGTGGTAACTAGGTGACATTATTTATATAGATTTTGTTCTTGTTAGATGACACAACTCGCTAAATTGCTCTTGCTCCTGGCAGCGTACCAGATTACCAGTTTAAATCTATTCTTTTAGACTGCATTATTCCCTGATATGGGGCTAATGAGAGATTTCACACATATTGACACCTAGGCCACTCACTGCTGACTAGGTGCACACTTGGTGCTCCACATTAGCTAGGTGACCTGATTGAGCCAAAGACAATTTTGCGGGACTTGGCTGAACCATTTAGAACCTTAGGGCTACTTTGGAAGCCGAGATCCCCGCCGGGTTCCCGGCGATTTCCCGGGGTGAGGAACCCGCGGGGCGATCTCTCCCGCGCCAATTTTGCGCGACGTTTGGAAGCTCGCGAGACACGGGATCTCAGCCCCCTTCCCTGCGTTTTCCACGGGGGACAAATCCACGAGACAATAGGCCAGGAGCGCTTCCCCGCCACCTGTTCCCACGAGCCACGACTCCGCCTCCAACGGGCGCACCGTTTGGACGCGGCAGTTGACTCGCAGCTCGCCAGCACGCGCTTCTGCAGCTCGCTGCCCTGCGCGGCTGCGCTCCACCACACCTGCCCAGCCACAGCTCGCTCGTCCACTGCTGCTCGATCCATCGCCGGCCGCCCCGCTGGTAGTGAATGAGGGAGAGAAGCGCCGCCGAATTAGGCTCGCCCACCACTGACGCACATGGGCACGACATCCGCTCGAGACGGCCTTGCTGCCATCCAACGCCTCCGCCTCCCTGCCACCGCCGGCCCGGGCACCCTTATTGGCACCCACGTGCCCGGCAGACGATCTCCATCGCCGCATCCCCGACCGTAGTGGCAGTTCCCGCCCCTGGCTGGGCAATGCTGGCCTGGTTGGCCACTGCCTTGCATCATTGACCATCTTGCTCTACTTTGCATCTGTCAGATTGCCTGTTCAGGAGTAAGAAGAGAGGCGGCAGACATCTAAATTATTTCTTCTCGAATTTTTAATTTTTGAGACCATTTTTGCGCTTTGCATTGGTGATATTGCCTATTCAAAAGCAAGAAGAGAGGCGGCAGTTTTTCTGATTTTTTAGATCATCTTTGATACATGTGATTTCTGCCTCCTTCCCAAGCAACGACAGGGAATTGAAACCCTGGTGGGTAGGTCTGCCCAGGGAAATGCATTGCGATCAAAATCTGTCCCAGGTGCTTTCCTTCCCTGGGTTAGGTTCCCTTCACTTCCAAAGTAGCCCTTAGGGAAGAAAGTGAACCTGTGGTGAAACTTCATGGAAGAATTTACCCATTCTTTCAACATTGTTAATGAATGTGTTATTTCCATGAGTGGTCTTGAAATATCTGGAATCTGTACACCATTTTCCCGCTAACTCTGGCTAACTCTTTTGCAGATACTCCCATCAAAACAGGTATTGCAAGCGTGGAGAAGTCTTGGATTCTGCAGCGCATTCTTCTTTGTCTGCTGTTGATCTGTGAAGTATGTTAACAAAATGTCCAACGGTCAAATGCTGCCATGACGTGCAATCTCAGATTTGTCAATCGAAGTCTCAGCTATAGCTGAAAAGAGAGCTTGCTGATTTGATTCACAGAAATAGTGAAGTAACATAACCCGGCATGTAGGTAGCTCTCGACAACTTTGGGTAAGATTTGATTTGGGCCCAAAGTTGATATTTCTGGAGCAATGGATGGAGATTAGGTTGGCATCAGTACCTCACTACCTCGTGACAGTGGTCACATATTTCCAAGACCCCTGGAGGCTACACACACCCTCAGCAATTCGTCAGAGATGGATGTAAATATCTCTAGAGAAAGAAGAGGTCTGGTTCTGATTGCTGTTTACAGGTTAGAGGTGCAGCATATTTACAAAGAGATATAAGAGTTATCACTTATCAGACTACCTGGTTTGCTAAATAAATGTGAATTTAGTTACTAGATTATGAGACCCCGTGTTTTGACTGCCGCAATCGTGGGTTCGCGGCAGTAGAAAGGTTACCTAGAGTGTAAAAGTGACTTCCCATTTTGGTGGCTCTGACTAAATGGGATGTGACGTGTGGAGTTGTTTTGGCGCCTGGTGTGTGCTTTGCTGTCATGTTCCACCAGATGACCCGGGGGTTCTGTCGTGTTAGGGATGAAATGCTGTACAGCATCAAAGGTGCATACTGTTTCAAATCTTAGGCCATGTTTAGTTTCCCCCAATTCCAGAATTTGGCACTATGCAAAAAGAAGATTTCTCGTCACATCAAACTTGTGGTACATGCATGGAGTACTAAATGTTGACGAAATTAAAAACTAATTGCATAGTTTGGTTGTACTTTGCGAGACGAACGTTTTAAGCCTAATTAGTCAACGATTAGACAATTATTACCAAATAAAAACAAAACGCTACAGTGTAACTACAGTGTCCGTTTTTCCGGCGGCGCCGAATCAGGCAGCGAACTAAACGCGGCCTTAAAAGTGGTGATGTTGCCTGGCTTTAATGGTTGATGGTGTCTGTTCTTTTGTGCACTAGGTCATTTAAAGTTAAAATATGGATCTGTCTACGGAGTGTTTTAAAATATGGATCTGTCTACGGAGTGTTTTAAAATATGGATCTGTCTACGGAGGCATCGAGCAGCGTGCGGTCCCAATGATTCGTGGGGTGAGACACCTTGGCTTGAGGTCATCGACGATGGCCTCCGTATCGGGACGCCAGGTACCCAAGTTGGTGACGGTGGCTTCCAGCACAGTGACGCGATCGTCACGCTCTGCGTTGATGTGTTCCACGCTGAGCGGTTCAAGATCCGTCAGGCGCTTCTTGATGGTGGTGGTGAGGCAAAATCGACGCGGGAAGACTCGAGTTCGGTGATGCGCTTGTCGATGAGTGTGTCACGGATGAGGCACGTAGACTCAATGTCAGCAAATCGGCGCTCCCACTTGGCGTCATGGTCGTCGAAGCGGTGAGCGTCGAGGATGAGCTTCAAACTTGGGATCCATCGCGCCACGTGCTGCTTGGAATCGTCTAAGCGGCGAGCGTCGAGGATGAGCTTCAAATTGAGATCCATCGTGTTACGTGTCGCTTGGAATTGAGTGAAATAGTCGTGGGAAGAAGTGGAATCCTGAAATGAAAAGAGAAACTGATACCAATTGTGAGGAGAGCAAGCTTGAGGAAGAAGAACAAAGAGAGAGACAAGGACAACACCCGCGCAAGTTCGAATCTGATTTTTTTTTTTGTTTAGATTTTACATGTCTTCTCTATTTTCCTAAGTACTTTTTATATATAAAGTAAAGAGTTATGCTAGCCACACGGGCAATCCTGCTGATGTGGTGTGCCAGCGTGGCATGCACATATTTAATTTTGACCTTCACTTTTATTTTTCCCTATGAAAATAGGCCCTTCCTTCTCATTCCTCTCTTTCCTGCCGCTCCTTTCCCTGCTGCTACAGAAGGTCACGTCTAGAGTTGCAACACCACCACCTATGGTATATTTTTTCAAGGGAAAAAATTGAATGGTTAAATGTAAAAATACATTGCCCCGCTAGCATGCTATATCAGTAAGAGATGCCCACATAATTAGCATGAACCTGCGTGCACTACTTAACCATTTTGAAGACCTAAAAATATATTTTCAAAATTGTGGTAGACCTATGTGATACACCCTTACAAATTTGATTACCGCTAGTGCATTTATAACTCTAGATTTTTCTTACTAGAATATAATTCTAAAGTAAAAGATAATCAGTCGATCACTGTGGGCCTGTAATGCGGCTCTTGGGACGTCTGGCTCTCCTGGGCCTGGTCGCAGCAGACGAAGCAGGGGAGGCCTGGTCGCTGACGGAGCCCGCCCCCGAGCCCCGACGCCGCCACCTGCGCCCCGCTCACGAGCTCCAGCGCCCGCCCCCGAGCCCCGACGCCGCCATCCGCGCCCCTGCCTCCGAGCTCCGGTGCCCGCCCCTCGACCCGTTTGGTAGGCGGAGACGCGCGAAGCTGCGCGTGAAGCGGTTCCAGAATCGCTACCAAACGGGGCCTAACCCGCCCCGGTTTGCCTAGGGTTTGTCCCGTCTCGGAACCGATCAGATCGGCAGGTCGCCGCCGCGATGCAGAGGTACGGACTGCAGATCCGCACGAAGCCGCCATCGTCCTCGTCGTCACGCGCGCCGCCGCCTCCGGCGCGGCCCCTGGCGGCGTTCGCCGACGATGACGACGACGACGTGGAGAAAGAAATCCTCCGCCAGGCGGCCAAGAAGCGCGCCCTCCAGAAGGTAACCTGCTCCACCCACCGGCTCGCGCGTACGCTTCTCCACCGATTTCATGCCAACACATTAGATAATTTTTTTTTCTGTCTTCCCCCTTTGTCCGGATGGTGTTGTTGCGCGCTCACAGGTAGAGGAGCAACAGAAGAAGGCCTTGGAGGAGGATCCCTCGGTGTACGCCTACGACGAGCTGTACGACGAAATGAAAGAGAAGGAAGCCCGCCCTAAGATGCAGGATAAGGTCGTCCGCGAGGTAATTCCTCCATCCTGCCTTTGAGAGCTGTTTATTTGCTTCGTTTATGCTCACTGCGTCACTGCGATATGTGACAGAGTATAGTTACTAGATAGTTACGAGTGCTTTTTAATGAAGAAGACTAGTTGCTTCGACGGTGTAAAGTTCCGGAGTGTCACATGGGGTGTCGCATGTGCTGTTCAGATGCTAATAAATAATAAAAAAACAAATTACAGAATCCGTCGGCAACCTGCGAGACGAATTTATTAAGTTTAATTAATCCGTCATTAGCACATGTGTTACTGTAGCACCATATTGTCAAATTATGGACTAATTAGCCTTAAAAGATTCATCCCGCAAATTAGTCACAAACTGTGCAATTAGTTATTTTTTAGTCTATATTTAATACTCCATGCATGTGTCTAAACATTCAATGGGATAGGGAGTAAACTTTAGGGGGAGGAACTAAACAATGCCTTAGTCTTGCATCCTGAATCTTAGTGTTTGATCCATGAAATCTAAATTTTACATTTGAAGTGGAGCTTGTGGTGTTTTACTTGTTTGTTGGGAAGGAAAAGGAGCATAAGACGTCGCTGTTATGGAGGAGGTTTGCCTTGGTGCTTAGCTTGAGAGTTTCCTTGTTTCTGAGATGAATTTTTAATTGAGGGCTAAATAGGGATTGTAGAGCTACCTGAAAATCTCCCTATTTGTGATGATCTAATTCCATTTTTTTTGGCAAAAGGCTGTTTGCTTTTTTGGATGTTTATTGATGCGGGTGTTCGAAAATTAGCATGTCCTATAGATACCTGATTTTTGAATTTTACACAAGCTTTAACATCGATTAGGTTCATAAAACATACCTCATGATTGATAAAAGGTGAATGGCAATGGCAAGAACAATGAAGTAACAGTACTACACTACTACTTAGTTCATAAGAACATAACATTCCATATGAAGTTCATAAACCATAGTTTAAGGTCCTACTTAGTTCCAAATTAAAAGATACATCATTACAGCCCACTCATGAGCTCATGGCAGTACAAAACAAATGATAAATTGATAAAACATCAATGATGGCAATGCAGATTTCCCGTTGCATAGATAAACATAACAAAAGATGCCATCATTCCAGCTGACTCATCCATGTCATCCTCATTGTCAAATTCCTCTTCTTCATAATCAAATTCCTCTTCTGCATAGAGCTTTCTTATTCTTGAACTGCAGCTCAAGTTCTTCACTTGCTCCCATTGCTTCTCCAATAACAGTCCAATGTATCCCTGTACCAGGCATTTCTTCTTCTTCATCATCCTGATAGACAACTGTTGCAAACTCATCTCTGCCATCAGACATGAAACCTTGAGCTTGCATCACATCATTGGATAAGAGAATATCACTAATCTTCTTTGACTTGGTCTGTTGTCTCTTGCTCATGAGTTTGGAATTGAATTGTATGAAGACGAGAGTTTAGGCGGGCTGTAGTTAGCCTATGTCTTCTCTAAGATTGAGCTCACAAATAGCCTTTTCTTTCCTCTTATTTGATGCTGCATCTAGTGCTTTCTTACACTTTGGTTTATCTTCTGTGCTCTTGTAGCATTCAGCCACAGATTTCCCAACACCTGCTATGTGTTGCTTGAGATGAAAAATCCCCCCTTACACTCATGTTTACACAACTTGCACTTCACCTTGTTAAGATTGGTAGGATCACATAGATACCCATATTCCCATCCTACATCACCTGACTTCCTCTTAAGAGGCAAACTTTCCTCTGTTGCTGACTGGGGTTCTGCTTCTGCTTGTGTCCCAGCAACCTCCATCCTATAATAATTACGTAATTAGTATTCTAGTAATCTATACAAGGACAAGAAGCAAAGGAATTAGGCATAGACTAACAAGCAACCTAACAATCTGTACTTATGTACAACACAAGAAGAATATAACATGCAGCCGTAGGGAAGGAATTAGGCATAAACTAATCTAGCAATCCAAGACTGCACATGCGCACACCTATATGGCACCTAGCATAGCAGTAGCAGTGTAGCACACATTAGGACAAGGAGGGAGAAAGGAGAAGGGAAGGGAGAACCAGAGTGGAGAAGCAGAGGAGAGAGGAGCAGACAGTGAAGAAGTCAAGCAGAGGATCTCACCTTGCCGAACATGGGGAAGAGAATCGAGAGGACAGGCACAGGAGATGGGGGCGGCCACCACAAGATGCAGGAGATGGATTAGCTCAGGCCTCGGGGATGAATGCGGGTGTGCAGCAAGAAAACGAGGATGCGGGTGCCGGACTTGGGGAAGAGACCGACGAGCTCGACCTCCTCCGGCAGCGGCGCGGGTCTTCAACTCCGTCCTCCGCTTTCTTCTGCTTTTATCCCCTCCTCTCCCGTGCTTCCGAATTGAGTTCCCACGCGACCAAATCGAACTTCTGCGCGGTCTTTCACAGGGTCGTTTGTGTGCGCAATCCATCTCCCGCACTGCCTTTCCCGCGCTGCCTCCCGCGGTCCTGCCTGGTTGCTGGCTCTCTGAGTGGCCGCGGAGCGTGCTTCCGCGGCACTTTTCTCTGCCTAAGCGGCTTCCGCGCGCGCCCGCGCCGCTTAGGGAGCGCTTATGGCCCAAAGCGACGTGGTGACTGGTGACCCTCCGCGTAGCGCTTCAGGGCGCTTTAGCGCACACTTAATAGCGCTTTTTGGAATCCTGCATGCTATATTGGTTGCAACTGATTACTGACCTGTATTTGAGTGGAAGCTTTTCCAAAGTGGTTCTTGGTTCAACATTTCATATGGTAACATGATATTTTCCTTGTTCTTTCTGACTTGTGCCACCAGTTCTGAGTTATATTTTTGTTTGATATTTTATTTTTTAATACAATGCATCTCCTTTGAACAGTCAAAGTATATTGCCCAACTTAAGGAAAAAGCAGAGCTACGCAAACGTGAACAGGATATAATATACGAGAGGAAGCTTCAGAAAGAGAGAAGCAAGGAGGACCACCTCTTTGGGGACAAGGATAAATTTGTAACATCTGCCTACAGGAAGAAACTCGAGGAGCAGCAAAAGTGGCTTGAAGAAGAGAGAATGAGGCAGCTTCGAGAAGAAAAAGAAGATGTAAGTTTTATTCATTTGTTTGCTGTTATCCTCTGTACCTGCATTTTTGTATTCATGAGTTCCTATTTGAATTACTTCTTTATGTTTCTTTCAAGCTGCATGTTTGCCTCTGTACTTTATTCAATATGATATGCTATGGAAAATTTACTTATTTCCAATGGAACCCTGTTCTAGTTCACCTCGCTGAATTACATGTAAATTGGATGGCTACTGCATCCTGTTGAGATTTGTGTTTTATGATATATCATCAAGTTTCTAGTTTGAATTAGCTTGTTTTTACGTGTGGCTACATGCCACCTTTGTGGCAACAGACTATGAATGAAGGGATTTTGGTGCCTATGAATTCATTCTGATGCGTATACATTCATGAAACTGGCCTTTTAGCTTATCCCTTACTTTAGGACTATATTTATTTCTAGCAAATGATTTAATTTGTTTCTCCAAAATATGATCTACTAACTGTAAATGCCTCTTAACAATTTGTCATTTGTCTGTCATGCCTTCCCTGTTCACAATATTAGTGACAGAAATGCTGGTTTTCCTCATGTTCATCTGCAAATCAGATTGCCTACCAAAAGGAACTGCATAACCGTTTTGCAGCCATAGTCTGTTGGCTAATTTTTTTTTTTTCCATCTGTCTTTTCTAGGTAACTAAAAAGAAAGATTTGAGTGATTTTTACTTTGGGCTTGAGAGGAATGTTGCTTTTGGTGCACGGACACATGGTAACACAAAATGTGCTGACCCTCAAAAGTCGGACAATAAACCGGAGGATACAAATACTAGTAGTCTTGGTGCTGAAGCCGCTGAGCCTTCTCCAAAGCGTAGAAGAGACTCCAGTGTAGGATCGGAGGGGACTAAGAGTATGGAAGAACCTTCGGCAAGTCGAACGAGGGATTCAACAGCTGCTGCATCTGCTGAGAAAAATGCTGCTGATGTTCCATCAAATGCTAAAGAGACCCCACAAAACAGTCAGCCAGCAAAGGTTACTGATGATCATTACAAGAGAGGTGATGATGCACTTGCTGCTGCTAGAGCGCGAGCACTGGCCCGAAAGAAAGCAAAGGAGCAGCAACTGTGAAGTACAAGGCAGAAAAGTTTACAGATCCTTGAGGCATAATTTCATATTTTATTTAATAGGATTGTGTAAAGATGTTATCTGATAGCTTCCTTGCACCTTGAAAAGCATTTTATTTGGAGACTTTTCCCTACAAGCCATTATAAAAGTTTCTAATTCCTTCTCTGCCATAGAAATTTTGGCTGCCCCTCCTTAGTCCCTCGCGCAAAGTTTTCTGGTCTCGTGTGCCACTTCCGTGAGGTCAGAGCATGACGGCCGGTAATGGAGGGATACGATGACCGTTTTGCCCCTGTGTCCACTTAAGTCCTACGAAACCATAGTCTGTCATTCCTCGTCTCTTTCTCATTTCTTATCTCTCTCTCTCTCTCTCGAGCTCCTCTCTCTCTTAAAACCTTAGCCAAAGGAACCAAGGCGGCGGCAAGAAGAGGCGGCGGCGTGAGGAAGGGGTCTCATGGGGTAGGGATCAAGAGGTTGACCCACTGGATCCAAGGCCACGTGCAGCAGGGGCCTTGGTTGAGGGTGACCGCGAGATCCAACCAAGGCGGCGGCGAGAAGAGGCGGCGGTGACCAAGCAGATCTGCACACGTGATGAGGGGGTTTCATGGGGTAGGGATCAAGAGGTTGACCCACTGGATTCAAGGCCGCGTGGAGCAGGGGCCTTGGTTGAGGGTGACCGCGAGATCCAGGGAGTCGCCATGGTGGAGCCGGAGGTGCGCCCGACGTGGCTTTCAGACGGGTAAGCTGTTGTCTTCTTCTTCTCTTGTTGTCCTCCATTGTCATGCAGTTAGCCTAATTGTAGGTGCTTAGTTTGTTGTCGTAGATCTGCCTTAATCGATGGGTGTTTGTATGTAGGATGGACCCCAAAACGAGCTACAGATTAGAAATAAGGATCGTTGCGACAAATTCTCAATGCCGTTGGTTTAGCATAAGCACAGTTGTAGATGCTGACACAACAAATTTCAAGGATTTGGTCGAAGACATTGTGGATAAGTACCCTTGTGGTTATGGTAACATTGTTGACATGTTCTACTACTGTGGTGAAACCAAGTCCAACATCAAAGTCAGCAGTGACCATGATTTAGTTGCTATGTTTTTCCAAAAATGCTAGTGCCAAGACCTGCTTGTTGACCTTTGCTTACCATCCTATGGGTACTAATACACCAGTCATTCCACTATGGCATGATTTAGCTGAAATGCCTAACTCCTCTATGCAAGCCTGTAACCTAGCTGAGCCTACACCAGCACCAACCCAAACACAAGCTTCCACTCAAACACAAGCTTCCTCTCAAACGGCAACAACCACTGATAATGACAACTACCTAAACAATCCTGAGCCACAGAATGAGCACGTGGGTGTGGATGAGGAGGGCATGCACATAGAATTGGAGCCACGGACCAAGGGTACTGATGCATTTGAGGAGGATGTACCTGTTTCTGACTCTGAATGGGAATCTGATTCTGATGATGATGACTATGAGGAGGATGAGGCAGATGAAATGGTCAAAGATAAAGTTTCACTTAGTAATCCTAAAATAGTGTATGACAAAAATGACCCACCAAAGACAGTAGGCAGCATCTATGAAAATATGTCTTGTTTTAAGTTGGCTTTGGCTACACATGCAATCAGAAATGAGTTTGAGTTTAACGTAGAGAAGAGTGATCCAGGGAGGTATATGGTCTACTGTAGTGCCAAAATTGATGGATGTAGGTGGAGGATTCTTGCATCTACAGGTGCAGACAAGACAACAGTGAAGGTAACTCTTGCCATCTTGCTTTTTTTTTTGTTGATTTACTTATAATTGGTGTGACATATTTGCAGGTGAAGAAGAACCCATATCCTCATGAGTGTCAGAGCACAAGAAGAGGTGGTAAAGTGAAGTGTGTAACCAAGTTTTGAGATTGTGAAAAGGTGAAGGACTGGGTATTTGAGGATCCCAGGGTGTCAGCTATGGAGCTACAGAAGAGTGTAAGGAAAATGGACCATTGGCCCATTTACTTTGGATTTTGCTGTTTGATGACCAACACAATCAAATTTGATTAATGAATTTGTAAGTGTTTATTTTGTAGTTCAATAGGGTCCAAGACGTGACTTGGACGAAGGCGACGTGGTGATCCAATGATCAACACCTTAAGAAAGACCTTAGAAGCAAAAGAGAAGACCCAAGATATCAAGCAAAGTCCAAGCATGAAGATTGGAACTAAGCCGTACGCAAGATCGTGAAGAAACCAGCTCACTGAGGTGACCGAACGATGGACCGGACGCTGGACAAGCGACCGGACGCTGGGCAGAGGACTCGGCAGACAGGCTACCGGACGCTGGCGGCAACCGACCGGATGCAGGACAGCAGCGTCCGATCGAGTACAGTAAGGTTCTAGAGCGGCAAATTTGTGACCGGACGTGTCCGGTGGCAGGCGACCGGACGCTGGCCAGCGTCCGATCAGTATATTGCCGGCTCAACGGTCGGTACGACCGGACGCGTCCGGTCAGGACGATTCAGCGTCCGGTCAGTAGCAGTTTCACGGGAATTCGACCCCAACAGCTACTTTCTCAGTGGGGCTTATAAATACAACCCCCAACCGGCCATTTGAGTATAGTGAAGCTGAGGAAACATACCAAGGGTGTTGATACACCATTTTAGTGATCTCCACTTGTATAGTGCTTAGTGTTTCATCAGGTAATTAGCGTAGGTGCTTTGCGAAGTGCTTAGGTTGATTAGACCACCGCTTATGCGCTTGCTCTAGGTTTAGGCCTAGTGTTTAGTGAGGTTTGCATACCTTTTACCACTCGGTGCTTGTGAGCACCATTGTTGTACATCGGAGGGGCTTGAAGTCTTGTGAGATCACACCAACTGTGTTTATGGTGTGGCCGCCACCGTGTACCAGAGGGAATAAGGCCCGCGGTGTTTTGGCCGGAAGCTTGATAGTGAAGACGGCGGGGAGCATCCGGGAGAGGCTTGTCGGAAGGCACATCGGAGACCCACTTGCGTGTGGGGAAGGCCCGAGGCTATCCACAGAGTTACCCGACCGGAAGCTTGGCCCTTGTAAGGGATTTCTTACGAGGGGCTCCAACGAGGACTAGGGGGAAGCTTGCGCGCTTCTCGATATCTCAGTAAAAATACCAGAGTCGTCGACAGAAGTTTGCATATCTCTACCTTGCTCTTTTGCTTCCGCATTTACATTGATTACTTTAATACGTTTGTGGTAGAGATAGCAACACACTAGCAAAACCGTAGTTGCATATCTAGATAGTTTATCTATTGCATAGGTTTTGCTAGGGTTAAAAAAAGAGGCCATAGTTTAGAGTTAGATTTTTTAAGTTGCCTAATTCACCCCCCCCCCCTCTCTTAGGCGTCACGGTCCCTTCAATTGGTATCAGAGATGGTTGGCTCAATTTGAACTTTTAGCTTAACCGCCGTTGAGCCGACACTATTTAGAGTGGTTACCACTAGACCTCCACACTTTGACGGCACTAACTTCTCATACTATAAAGCTAGAATGGCTTGCCACCTTGAGGCAGTTGATTTAGGTGTATGGAGAGTCACTCATGACGGGATGAAACCCATCAAGAATCCTGAAAAACCCACAAAGAGTGATGAAAAAGAAATATACTTCAATGCTAGAGCTAAAAATTGCTTATTTGAATCACTTAGTATGGATGTTTTTAACCAAGTATTCACTTTAAATACGGCACATGAAATTTAGTTAAAACTCCAAGAGCTCCATGACGGCACTAGCAATGTCCGTGAGCAAAAACATTGTCTAGCAAAGCAAAACTATGATTCCTTTACTATGAATGATGATAAGCTTGTTCGTGATATGTATTCTCGTTTGAATCTAATTATCAATGAGCTCCATTCTATAGGATTATTAAAGCTAGATGATGCAGACATCGTGAGGAAGATCATCTCCATGTTACCACAAAAGAAATATGCAAGCATCATCACCATCCTTCACAACATGGAGGACTTGAGCAACATGACCCCGGGCATAGTCATTGACAAGTTAGTGGCATTTGAAATGTCACGTAAGATGGGTCAAGAAGAAGCTTCTTCATCAAGCAAAGGCAAAGATCTCGCTTGTAGCGAGAAAAAGAAGATGAAGGGCAAGCAAGTTGAAACAAGCTCAAGCTCAAGTCCCTCAAGTGAAGATGAAGAAGAAGATGAGGACGATGATGATGATGATGATGATGATGAAGATTCAAGTGATGATCAATCTTCCTCCTTCACCTCCGATCTTGATGAAGAATCAATCAAAGTGATAAACAAGGTGAAGAAGATGATCCAAAGGCTCAATGTCAAGGGTGTGCCCATCTAAATTCAAGATTTCATTTTCACAAATTAAAGAAAAGAGCAAAGAAAGAGAGGATGCTATGGATGCGGCGAGTTGGGGCACTTTATGGAAGTTTGTCCAAACAAGCCCACACCCAAGATAAAGAAAAAGGCATGCAAGAACCAAGTCCTCACATCAATAAGATCATGGGATGATTCTTCAAGTGAAGAAGAACCCCACCACAAGAGGCGAGGCCGCAAGCACTCATCATTAAGCTCCTCTCGTGTGTGCCTTATGGCACGAGATAACGAAAGCTCTTCCTCTAGTGAGAGTGATAGTGATGATGATATACCTTCTTATCATAAACTTGTGCAAGAAAATCTTAAATTTGCTAAAGCTTGCACTAGTCAACAAAAGAAGCTCAAAAGTTTAGAAAAAGCTAGATAGTTTACAAAAAGCATACAAAACCTTGCTTGAATAATATGAGAACTTTGCTAATCTCAATGTTGAACTATCTACTAAAATTAAAAAACTTGAGGCTAGTGCAACAACAAATGCATGCACAATCAATGATGAGCAACTTGAAAAGAAAAATGAAAAATTAAAAGAAAAGTTAGTTAGCTCACAAGAAGCATATAATAGTTTGCTTGCTAAAATGGAAACTATGTGCAAACATTGTGATGAGCTAACTAATAAAGTTGCTAATCTTGAAGCCATTAGCACAACCCCCACCAAGGCATCTAAAAAGAAAAGTTCTATCTTTAACATGTCTAAAAAGGATGTCTCTACTTCTTGTAGTGATTTATGTTTAGACTCACCTTTGTGCAACCAAGCTTGTGTTGAGAAAGTTGTTGTAGATACATGCACATAAGAGGTTGCAAAGGAGAATGAGCAACTCAAGCAAGAAGTAGCTCGCCTCACCAAGGACTTGACTCAAGTGAAAGACAAGACGAAGCAAACCCAACTTCATCAAGATAACACCGTCAAGGGAGTGAAGAAGCTTGATGAAGGACAAACCGTGGTTTGTTACATGTGCCACAAGAAAGGTCATAAGTCCTATGAGTGCAAGGTGAAGAATGGGGGAGGAGCAAAGAAGAAGAAGAAAAAGCAAACAAGCAAGCTCTCCAACACCTACACCAACAAGGTGGACAAGAAAGCCTCCACACCTTATCTCTTGAAGAAGAAGAAAAATAACAAGGTGGTGGCCATCAAGGTGAACAAGTAAGCCAACAATGGGGTCAAACGCTTTTGGGTGCCAAAGGAAATCATTTCAAACATGAAGAGCACCAAGAAGGTTTGGATCCCAAAAGGGAAGTGAGAAGTCCGTCGGACGACGGGGAATTTGGAGACTTGGCAAAGTTTGGGTGTATTTCATGGGGTGCATCATGATGGACAAAGTTATTGCCAAGTGGGTTAGTGAATACTATGGACCCAAATTCCTATTTTCATGTTAGGTAACTAGATGTCATTACTTTCAATTAGTATTCATCTCAATTGGTATTGTTTTTCAATTGATATACTCTTAAAGCATCTAGTTATCTTTTATGCCTTTGTTTGCATTTACATGCTTAAATCTTTTGTCATGCATTCAATAGGTATATCATATGGTAGGCATGCTCGGTTTCATTATCAACCCTTGGAGCAAACCTACATGGTTTAAAATTGCTTAGAAGCACGGCACATAGCTTGTCTTACTTTTGTTTATCTAATATGTGCCAAAGTCCAAATTGTAGATAATCTCTCCCGAATATCATTTTTTAAAATGATCCTCACATTCATGAGATGTCATATTTCAAGTGGTATTTTGTTTCTAAAATCAATGTGCATAATTCCTACAAAGTGTTCCATATTTGTGTGCACATATTTAGGGGGAGTAATTCTACAACTTGGATGCTTTGAGACTAACATTTTTTCAAATGGTATCAACTTTTCAAACCTATCACATGTGTAGTAGTCTCATTGTAAGGAAATTGGAGTCCCTGGAGTTAAGCATCATTCTTCAATTGGCATCATCATGTTGATTTCACTTCATTTTTATATGCTTTCTCCATGCATTATATAGATTAAACTCTCTTGTACAATAAATTGCTAATTATGCATATGCTTTGCTTTCTACCATATGTATGCATATACTTAGGGGGAGCTTAGTCTATATAATGTGAGAGTCAAATTTTGTAATCCATTTCTCTCCACATACAAAGGATCACAAAGTTTGACCATCCCTTATGCTACTATTGTCTTCCTTTTTGGTGCTTGATGCCAAATGGGGAGAATTTGAAGGACCAAAGGCAAGCATCAAGTTGATGTCTACAAGTGGTAATGGTCCGAGAAAAGGGAGGAAAGTGGATTATGGATTAGTCTAAGTAATGGGAGAATTTTTTTAGAAAGCTAGGCTTTAATCCATAATATCACATGGGAACATTTGCAAGGGCAAGATAAGCTTTTAAGTAAAGTTTTAATTGGTATCTGTCAATTAGTATCATATAACCTTGCCCTTTTGCATTACATCCTAGCAAGTAGGTAGTTTTTAACTTCCAAATTCTTATTTTTTTTGCTTGCTTTGGTCGTGTTGGCATCAATCACCAAAAAGGGAGAGATTGTAAGGAAAATAGACCCTTGGCCCATTTACTTTGAATTTTAGTGTTTATAACCAACACAACCAAATTGGACTAATGAATTTGTAAGTGTTTATTTTGTAGTTCAATAGGGTGCAAGACATGACTTGGACGAAGGCGACGTGGTGATCTAATGATCAACACCTTAAGAAAGACCTTAGAAGCACAAGAGAAGACCCAAGATATCAAGCAAAGTCCAAGCACGAAGATTGGAACCAAGCCGTACGCAAGATCGCGAAGAAACCAGCTCACTGAGGTGACCGGACGATGGACCAGACGCTGGACAAGCGACCGAACGCTGGGCAGAGGACTCGGCAGACAGGCGACTGGACGCTGGCAGGAACAGACCGGACGCAGGATAGCAGCATCCGATCGAGTATAGTAAGGTTCCAGAGTGGCAAATCTACGACCGGACGCGTCCAGTGGTAGGCGACCGGGCGCTGGCCAGCGTCCGATCAGTATATTGCTAGCTCAATAGTCGGGATGACCGGACACGTCCGGTCAGGACAATTCAGCGTCCGGTCAGTAGCAGTTTCGCGGGAATTCAGCCCCAACGGCTACTTTCTCAGTGGGGCTTATAAATACAACCCCCAACCGCCCATTTGAGTATAGTGGAGCTGAGGAAACATACCAAGGGTGTTGATACACCATATTTGTGATCTCCACTTGCATAGTGCTTAGTGTTTCATCAGGTGATTAGCGTAGGTGCTTTGCAAAGTGCTTAGGTTGATTAGACCACCGCTTATGCGCTTGCTCTAGGTTTAGGCCTAGTGTTTAGTGAGGTTTGCATACCTCTTACCACTCGGTGCTTGTGAGCACCATTGTTGTACATCGGAGGGGCTTGAAGTCTTGCGAGATCACACCAACCGCGTTTGTGGTGTGGCCGCCACCGTGTACCAGAGGGAATAAGACCCACGGCGTTTCGGCCGAAAGCTTGATAGTGAAGACGGCGGGGAGCATCCGGAAGAGGCTTGCCGGAAGGCACATCGGAGACCCACTTGCACATGGGGAAGGCTCGAGGCTATCTACGGAGTTACCCGACCGAGAGCTTGGCCCTTGCGAGGGATTCCTTGCGAGGGGCTCCAACGAGGACTAGGGGGAAACTTGCGCGCTTCTCGATACCTCGGTAAAAATACCGGAGTCATCGATGGGAGTTTGCATATCTCTACCTTGCTCTTTTGCTTCCATATTTACATTGATTACTTTAATACGTTTGCGGTAGAGATAGCAACACACTAGCAAAACCATAGTTACATATCTAGATAGTTTATCTATTACATAGGTTTTGCTAGGGTTAGAAAAAGAGGCCATAGTTTAGAGTTAGATTTTTCAAGTTGCCTAATTCACCCCCCCCTCTTAGGCGTCATGGTCCTTTCAAAGAGGATCAAGGATAAATTCAAGGTGGTTGTGCCTTACAAGAGAGTATATAATGGTAAGGAACTAGCTCACAGCCAATTATTTGGAGATTGGAGGTCCAATTTTGACAATCTGTATAGGTTCAAGTTGCAAATCGAGGAATCTTGTCCTGGTAGCTTTGTAGTTATTGATCATCATACCATTAATAACAAGATTATGTTCAATAGACTATTCTTTGCATGAAGCCATGTATTGATGGGTTTCTTCAAGGCTGTAGGCCATACTTGTCAGTTGATAGTACATTTCTCACGGGCAAGTTTAGAGGTCAATTGTGTGTAGCCTGTGCAGTAGATGGGCACAACTGGATGTATCCAGTTGCAGTTGGAGTCATAAATTCAGAAACAAATGAGAATTGGATATGGTTCATGGAGAGACTGAGAGATGTTATAGGGAGTCCACCAGGTCTGACCTTCTGTACTGATTGTGGTCAAGCAGTGATGGCCGGTGTGAGTGAGGTATTTCCTAATGCAGAGCACAGAGAGTGTATGTGGCATCTTGTTCAAAATTTTAAGAAAAAGTTCCATGAATAGGTGTTTGATGATCATTTGTGGGCATCATCTTATAGTTGGAACTCATACCTTTTTGAGAAACATTGGTCAGCAATGGCAGCAGCTATGGTTTATCTATAGTAGAACCATAAGAAGTTATGGACCAGAAGTCAATTTGGAATCACATGTAAGATAGACTATGTCACAAATAATTTAGCTAAAAGCTTCAACAACTGGATCAAAGGTGAAAAAGGTAGTCATTTGGATGACTTGCTTGATATAATCAAACAGAAGTTATTAATCAAATAGAACCACAGAAGGAAGATTGCAAGGCAGATGTAGGGCAAGATACTTCCACACATTGTGGACAAGCTGAAGGAGCAAAGCAGGAACCTAGATATTGATGTCATAACTAGCGGTGATGGCATTGCAGAGTTGTGTGCAAGAGGAGGATCAAGCTTCAGATTTATTGTGAATTTGGACCAAAGGACTTGCACTTGTAGGGCTTGGTAGGTTTCAGGCCTACCATGTAAGCATGCACTGGCCTACATCACTAGCATAAGAGGAGAGAAAATTGAAGACCATGTGGACAACTACTACTCAGTGCAGAAGTTCAGGTCAGCTTATGAGGGTATCATCCCTGCCATTCCTGATAAGTCCATGTGGCCCAAATCTGATCATGGCTTCTTCATGCATCCACCTCTTCTCAAATCAACTACTGGTAGAAGGAAGACAAGGTTTAGAGGATTTGCTGAAGGTGGCAACAAAGGCAATAAAGGCAGGCACCAGTGCCCTATTTGCCATGAATATGGGCATCACTGGTACACTTGTAAAGATGGAGATCCTGTAGACATTGCAGCGATGCTTGCTGATAGGTGAGATTCTTTGTTTTAGATTTTTGTGTTGGGTTGTATGTGACATACTTAACAGCTATGACAGTTTGTATTTGTCTATTGCAGGGGACCACCTAAAAGGAAGAAGAAAAGGCAACCCCAGCCTCAACTGAAATAAGCATTATTCCTGTTCCTACCAGAATGGTGTTCCCTGATTTGCCCCCTGGTACAACTGCCACAACTGAAGTAGCTGCTAGAAATAAGAGGAAAACAATAGCAGCAGGTTCTAAGAAATCAAAGAGCTCATCCTCTGCCTCAGCAGCTTCAATTAGGTAGGCTCATGTTCTTGACATTTTCCTTATACTACAGCTATCATATATACCTGATCAATGTGGTGTCATGTCATATGATTGTACCTGATGCCTATGCTGCTGCTCCCCCTGCCTTGATACCATCCAAGTCCCCCTGCCTTGATCAATGTGGTGTCATGTCAATGCGCCGTGATGCCTATGCTACTGCTCCCCCTGCCTTGATACCATCCAAGTCCTTTGTCCTTGTTTTCAGCTCATTCTCAGCTGCAATAGCCTCATCACGCTTAGGCACTAACAAAGCTTTCTTCTCCTTCAACTCTTTTTCAAAACAAATTTAATATCCTAGAGTACACAGAACCAAGAGGCTATATGTTAAATTGTTAATATTTAGTACATTACATTTAAAGATGTCACCCTTTACATACCTGGTATTATTTCTCCTTCTCATCCAACTCCTTTGTGAGTTCCTCTGCTCTTTCTTTCATATGCCTCATTCTCTACAATTTTTACAGCAACATCTCTCTCAAGTATAGACCATTTTATGTCCTCGATGTTTGTGAGAATCTACATGTGAAATGTATAATGCAAACCTTGTAAGCTATTCAAAAAAAGTTAGCATGTCTAGTAACTGACATCAGTGCAGTGTTGCCTTCTCAGCACCCTTTTTCCTTAGACTTCAGGGTTTCCTCTTGATTATTCATCACAGAAGTTTCCTTGATAAGTACATGTGATAATTTATCCACTTTATCTGACAGAAGCTTCATCTCACCACCTAGTTTAGCTTTTATCAGGTACTGCTTTTACTCCTAAGCAAACCAAGGCACTAACTAATTTATGATGCCATAGGGTTAGACACTACATTAAGCTTTCCATGTCACTGAAGAAAACCAATACGGAGGCTCATGTTCTTGACATTTTCCTTGTACTATAGGTTTATAAGTCAACTAACCCGATACTTTTTTTGCTTTAGAAGATCTGGAACAGGCTCCAACCAACCAGAAACTGGAAGCCTACAACCTGTGCCTTTGAGCATTGTGTTCCCTGCTAGCCTGGAGCTAGAACCTGAGCATGTCAACACTGCTGACGATATCAACACAACTGAGAACAAAGGGAGACCCAAGACAATGGTGAATAAGAAAAGGAAGCTTGATAGTCCTGCTATGAATACAAGAGCCAAGGTATCTACAACTCCAGATAGTTCTGCTATGAGTACCAGAAGCAAAAGGAAGCTTGACATTTAGTTATTGTCTGTGGGATGACTCAAAACTCTAGATATTTTGTAACTCATGTAGAACCTGCATTTTGTAAGACCAAAACAGTGGTCTATGCATGACCAAAACAATGGTCTGGTCTATGTCATGACCAAAACAATGGTCTGGTCTACTGGTTTGTGAAATGCTGTTATGGTTTGTGAAATTTTTGTAACTGGTTTGTCAAATTTGTTGTTCTGGTTTCTCTTTCTGAATCTGTGTAACTGGTTTGTCAAATTTGTGGCGTCAAGGGTAAGTGCAAAATTCTGCTCCTAATGCCTGGGCATAGGGGTAAAACAGTCATCGTATCTCTCTATTACCGGCCATCATGCTCTAACCTCATGGAAGTGGCACATGGGACCAGAAAACTTTGCGCGAGGGACTGAGGAGGGGCAGCCAAAATTTCTGTAGCAGAGAAGGGATTAGAAACTTTTATAAGGGCTTGTAGGGAAAAAGTCTCTTTTATTTGTGGATGATGCATATGAGGATATCTATGTTGTAAAATGACCCCTTTCACGTGCCATCTTCTACGAGTAAATTTGGTGTTTTGACACGTCAACTAGTTTGAAAAATCAGGACTCCGGCTGGTTGAGTTTATGGAAGTTACTGCATTTAATGAAGTAACCTGGCAGAGTAAACAAAAGGTTATATGTAGATCTGTTATTTCTTCATCGAGCCAATCTTAACAGATAGTTTCATTGTTTCCAAATATGTCATATCAATAAATAGTATTTGATGCATGTGTGAAAAAACCTTGTACAGTTAATAGTCTCGTTTTTTGTGTTTCACTTGTACTTCCTCTGTTCTTTTTTACGTATCACATTAGGTTTGTCCTAAGTCAAATATTACTATTTTTAAGCATCTATTTCAAAAAAAAACCTTATATTTTACGTCATATGGATTATGTATTATGAAATTATTTTTCATATTGAATCTAAAAACATGTCTATGTCATGAAACTATATATATATTTTTAAAAAAAATTGATGATCAAAGATACAAGTGTTTGACTTAGGAAAAATCTAATACGATATGTAAATAAAAGCGGAGAGAGTACTAATCATTGCATTTAATTTTGACACATAAACTTGAAAATAGTACTCATTGCATTTAATTCTAACACATAAATTGGAAAGAGTGTTTATAGGGTTCAATCTAGGAGGAACTCATTTCATCTTTCTTGTCATCAGAATTGATAATTCTATGTGGCACAACCCATTGAGTGGTCCTTTTATAGTTATACCATCTCATGTTTACCAAAACACTGGTCATAGAGTGATTGCTAACGGTTTCCTTTAGGGTTTGTTTGACTGCACACGACACACCAATCCACATGGGTTGAGAGGTATTGGAGTGGATTGGTGGGTAGCCAAACAAGCCTTTTGTGGATTATGAAGTTCTCAAGCTAAATCTCATCCCATCTTCGGCACATCAATTGATTAAGACCATGATGCATCTATGTGTACCTCAGCGATGTGTCTTGTTGCTCATAAAACATGCTCTTGTTTTTGTAGTTCAATTTCTCTCTTGGAGCTACTAATACAAGAAAGTGTTTATTAGATCGACAACTTTATGAAATTTCCATAGAAACAACTTTGTAAAAATGAACCGAAACACCATGATTAAGAGAAGCAGAGCACTTCTTGTTCTTGATTAAAATAAATTGTCAGAGAAAAAACATGGATTTTTTCTCTTTAGGCTAAGTGCCGCAAGGATGGCAACCTTAGTACGAATGGGATAGGATGCAAAAAGGATCTTATGTCAAAAGCCATTTGGTAACTAATCCTTGTGGTCACAGAGGACTCTTGTTCCAAAGGTAACATTTTTGACTTTTATAAACTACTACTTTTACATTACGATTTAATATTGTGACTATGTTAGTGCTAAAAAATGATAGTATTCTTTCAGTCTGAAATTATAGATAGTTCTTTTATATATATAATTTTTGCTATATAACACTTACATATGACCTATATCTAGATATAATCACACAATGAAACCAAAACCAACTAAGAACGACGGGAGTACTACTCATTTGCCACGGCCACAAAAGGGGTGGTACTTTCTCTTCCCAAAAATAAATCAATTTCTAGCCCTAAGAATCATTGAATTATTTTAATTTTAACTAATCTTTTAGAAAATCAATAACATCTATGACACTAAATAAGTATGTACATTATAAATATATATGTCATGATGTACGTATCTAGTAATATTAAATTGGTGTCATAAATAAAACGTATCTAATAATATTACGTTGGTGTCATAAATAAAACTTAAAACAGTTTGATTTACAATAATTATAGAAGTTAATTTAATTTGGGATGGAGGAAGCAGCGATTAGCATGGTGCCCTGGTTGTCCCTAAACGCGGAACAGATGAATTTTCTTGTCTGACCGAAACTGGAGTCTTTGTTTTTCTTTAAAAAAAACCCTGTAACTCGAGTCTTTCGGCAGCGTAGTGAATTAGCGATCGTTTTCGTGGCTTATAAATTGACTGATGTTGTTTGGTTGTGAGAAAAAAACGCTATATCATGACTGATACGCGAACAAGGTGGATGGAGATAGTTGCTGTACTGTTTCAGCACCACACTAAAAACATCGGGTGGGCCCCACCTCCACAGTCCACTGCGAGAGCCGAGGGCTTTGGTTTCGTCGTCAATCGTCATCCCATCCCGCAACACTCTTCCGTCCCTCCTCCCTTGTCCCCTCTTCCCTCCCCGGGTCGATATCCCACCGCGCGAGTAAAACGAAGCCTCGCCGCCACGGCGCCACGCGAGCAAAAACCCTAGCGCGAGCAAGCAAGCGATAGGGAGACAGGGACCTCAGTGCCTCGCGCAGCGCGGCCCGGCCCGACGGCATGGAGAGCCTCGTCCTCGCCTCCTCCTGCTCCGTGTCCCCACGGCTCCCGCTACTCCCCTCCGCCGCCCGCTTCCGGAGTCTGCCCGGCTCCGTGCCGCCGCCGCCGCCGCCGGCGGCGACGTCCACCAGCGGTGCCGCGCGGAAAGGGCCCAGGAGGCCCAGGCTCTTCGTCGCCGCCGCGGCAGCACCTCGCGGATCCGGGAACGGTGAGGGGACCGGCCTCCCTCTTCTGATGCTTTTTTTTCCCTTCCTGATTGCGCGCTGCTCAGTTTTGTTCATTTATCTATCTCGACCCAATCCTTGCCGCCTCTGTCTGTGGAACTGAGTGTGTAGCTCGAGGTTGCTCTCTGCATCCCCGGTCTGATGTTTCCATAATTCACATCTGAATTTGTAGCTGACAAAATTACAAGTTGCAGTTGAGAACCGAGCAGGGAATGGTCAGCTTATCCGTTCTTTTTATAGTAGCTGTTGAGTAGAGTTGAGGACGTTTTGTCACTTATCAGCGTGGGTTGTTCCCATTTCTATTCTGATATAATTAAATAAAAACGTTCGATACATCAGTTTTCTTGGGATCGAGAGCAAAAGGCTTTGCAAGCATTTCATCTTCGACTGGCAATGAGAATATGTCTACTGGAACCGGTACCCTGCCTCCCATGCCTCCCCCATCATCATACTTGTGAGTTTCCCCCCTCGTTTCTCTGTGTATGCTGTTGTCAACTTTACCTTTGCATGATAACTTAGTTACCTAGCATATAATTTCTGCAGTGGTTCACCTGTTTTCTGGATTGGAGTTGGTGTAGCATTGTCTGTGGCGTTTACCACGGTGCGAATCCCTATGACTTTAATGCTATACCATGCTTTTATAGTTTTATGTATATCGTTCACTTGTAACTTAAATACTTTGTGGTTTGATGTATCAGGTCTCTTCCATGGTAAAGGTGAGCTCACAGCTATTCTCTGCTTTTTATGTTGCCAAACGGTATGTCTCCCCGTCAAGCGCATGGTTACTCCTAATAATTACCCTACGGCTGTCTGTTGATGGTTGGACATGAATCAGCAGGAGTTCTTTGTGTTAGCCTTTCTGTGCTATGCTTGTTTAGTCTTCCATTATCTCTATACTTCGTCAGTCCATTTCTCAGGTTTTTGCCTCTGATCTATTTGAATTTTGAGCAGTGTTTTTTTCTTAATAGACTATAGTTATGATATCTAATAAGTATGATATTATGAAAGTATGTTTCAAGGCAAATTTACACGTACATGACTTTTATGTTTCTCAATTAAACATTTTGAAAACTATTGACGGTCATTAGAATGTAGTTATAATATCTGTTAAGTATGATATTATGAAAGTACATTTCAAGACATATTGACACATGATTTTTATGTTTCTTAACTACATATTTTGAAAACTGTTGAACGTCAAAATTTAAAATTTTGACTGGATTTTGGGGCTGATGACACTTTTGCCCTGCTTTTTTGAAAGCAACCGAATTGTGCTGGGTTACCACCTTGCAGACAGGTTCAGAGAGGGAAAAAGCATTTGTTTACACTCTCGAAAGAGCTATAGGACACAGTCGCATTTTCATGTGGCTCTACCATTATCTACCTTAGTTTGACCCGATTTTGCTCACAGTGTTATTTATGATCAGAGGGACTATTGTTTTAGTTGAAACATAGCATGTAGTCCTATGAAGGTGGTGGTGGGGGTGGGGTGGGTGTGGGTGTGGGTGTGGGTGTGGGTGTGGGTGCGTGTGCGTGTGTGGGTGTGGGGGGAGGGGGGGGGGGGGTAGTTTGATCAGAAGCTTTGTTTCTGCATCCTGTATATCTTTAACTTCCATACTATCACTATTGCCGAAATTCCTATCAAAATTGTATGTTGTACGCCCGCTTCATATCTCACTAGGTTGGGCCCTTGTACCCATTTGTTGTTGCCTTTTCAGTTTGTGTTGTATCTTTGAATTTGCTTGTGCGTGATCTATTTGCTTACCCCTTTTTTCACTTGTTACTAAATCTGTTGCAGAGATATGCCATGGAACAAGCATTTAAGTCAATGATGACCCAGGCACCACCAAACTCATTTGGCTCCAACTCGCCTTTCCCATTTGGCATGCCACCACAGGCATCTCCTACTGCACCAAGCACTTTTCCGTACTTGGAACCAAAGAAAGATACCTCCCCACAGGTGTCAACTGTTGATGTTTCAGCTACTGAAGTGGAAGCCGCTGGAACATCGAAAGAGGTGGATGTGACTGAAACGCCGGAACCTTCAAAGAAATTTGGTATGGCATTTAGGCTTGTAGATTTTCTTTCTTTAACTATCCTTGAATGGAAGGTTGGGACTTTCAGTGTGCAGTGGTATGCTCAATTTGTAAGTTACCATTGTTGTGCATTTATACTAATAAATGAAAACGCACTACTCATTGGTGATGTGGCTTTTCTTAATGTTGATCTTCATTTGCTTCATATATCTGGTGCTCATTATGACGACCATAATTAAATGTATGCAGCATTTGTTGATGTATCTCCCGAAGAGTTGCAGCAAAAGAACCTCCAATCTTCACTGGAGACGGTAGATGTGAAACATGATAGTACAGACAGTGAAAGTAAGGAGGATACTGAGGAAAAAGTAAGTTATGTTGCAAAGCTGGGTAATACTAATAAGCTTCCTGCAAAATCCACTGTATTTATTTAATACTTTAATTTCTGTAATTCTCAAAGGTTCCCACAAATGGAGCGACTTTTAAGCCGAATGAAGATGCTGCTCGTGGGCCAACTGAATCTAGTAAGTGATTGAACATACATATTGTGGATCTCTATTTGTATCTCAGCATCTTTCTTATAAAATGATTTGGTAGTGTACCTTTTATAGTTTTATCTAGTTTTCCTGGTTGACCAGAATAGATTCCTCAACTGATTCTGTTATAGGTAACTCGGGACCTATGCTATCCATTGAGACAATTGAAAAAATGATGGAAGATCCAGCTGTGCAGAAGATGGTGTATCCGTAAGTGCCACCTAACTTCACTGTCTTTGCAGTTATTCTATTGAAAACAGAAGTGCTTCTGCTTCCCAAGATTTAGGCTTATTTTATTGTTAATTGTAATAGCTTAGTGAATATTGTTGATTGTCAGTTAATTGCTCTGAATGCCAAATATCCATGCCCTGCCACTTTTGATATATGCACAAAATGTTTTTTAACACAGTATGCTTAATCGCTTGTGCAATAAGAGAAATGCTCTGTATTAGAAAGCACCTAAGACGCCAGCTTGGCTCAACCATACTCCCTCCGCTCCTTTTTAACTGTCGTTCTTACTTCCCGAGAAGTCAAACATACTCAACTTTGATGAAATATATATACAAGAAAATATTAATATTTATGGTACATAATTAGTATCATTAGATAGATCGTTGAATCTGTTTTCATAATAAACTTATTTGTTGATACAAATGTTGCTAATGTTTTCTACAAACCTAGTCAAACTTAAGAAAACTTAACCAACACGGATACCATAGTGACACTTAAAAAGGGACAGAGGGAATATTCCTATTCCTGTGTTTGTTAGTGTCAGGATGTCAGCACTTTTGCACGTTGGTGATACTCATCTGTGCTGTGTGTAGGTTATGTTCCTGTGTTCTCTTGCTGAATGATGAGGATAATTAAGTGATCAATATTAGAAAAATAATACCTTTGGTTTACTAGACCAATAACTCAATCCTGAATTTTGCTAGTTTGAGAAACATGACGTCTGCATACTAACAGCCAGTTTCTTGCTATATTTCGTGTGAAGTTAGTCCTGCTTTGGAGGAACTCCATGATTAAACATAAAGATGGAATGGCCTAGAAATTTTTCAGTGTACCTATTCTTTGCCTGTCAGGTGCTAGGGATGGAAGAACCATAGAGCAAGGTCTCCCAAGTAACGAATAGTAAAATGGATTACGTAATATTCCCTCAAGTCACAAATAATTAGTGGGACTGTTGAGTGTTGAAGTCAACTATTTTTACTGTTTACCTTTTAAACGATAAACGGTGGTACGCCGTTTCCATTTAATCGGTTGTTTAGCCCGTTTAAACAGCCATTTTGTCCGTTTAAGTGGCAGTTTAGCCTGACTGTTTACCGTTTACCATTTAGGATAACACTAACTATTTTAAACTTCGGTAAAAAATTCTTTTTTATGTGTTGAATTAGTATTTGAAAGTGATATAGTAGATTTGTCTAAAAATCTAGTTTCAATACATTAAAAATATCCTGTAATAAAAAAGTACTAGTTAAAGTTGTGTTTTGGAGACCATCTCGATTTCCAAAATGTCGCTTTTAATCGAGGGATTTGTATCTTATAAGTGTTCCAATTTTTGCCTGTTATGTGTTTGGAATGTGGTGGTAATGTCTCTTGCGCTAAGGCCTCCCATGTAATGGACAGCCTGCTGCCTCCAAAGTCAATTTTAGTAATTCTGAAGTTGCTAATTCTTGTGAAGGAATATTAGGAAACAGGAAATCTCCTTTTGTTCCAAGTAAACTGAAAAAGTGTTGCTGATTTCTTCACATGTTGCAGCTACTTGCCTGAAGAGATGAGGAACCCAGATTCGTTCAAGTGTATGCCCGTGAATCCTGATCACTTATTTAGATAATTAATACCAAATATCCAGAGTTTATTTTCCATTTTAAATACTGATTTGTGTTAATATTATTTTCCAGGGATGCTGCAGAATCCAATGTACCGGCAACAACTACAGGATATGCTGTAAGTAATAAATCTATCTGCACCCTGTATAGGCATCGGCTTTCTGTTTTGATTTCTCACCTTTTATATTTTAACTCTACGTTTTAACTTGGATATTTCAATGTTTTATTTAACTTATCGTTTTAGAATTAAGATGAACCATGGCATTAGTAGTTTGATTGTTGACCAAGCCTATCATTAGTATATGCCATATAAATCTTGAATAATGATGCCATGGGACGGTAGAAGCATTTAGGATGATGCCAGGTATCGGTATCCTCTTGGCAATGCCAACTGATGTGGTCTTAGCAAAGAACTTGCACCCAAACTCATGGTCTCATGGACCAATTGATTATCAACTTATCATGGCAATTGGACACTGTATGCAGTTGAGCTAACAAGTGTCGATACCTGAATGTTTAACACTAACTTTTTAGCAGAAATCCTTGTCTTTATTGTAGCGCAAAAATCTTCCCTGATTTTTTTACTGATGCTGCTACCTGTTCACAGAAATAACATGGGTGTATCTCCTGATCAATGGGATAACCGCATGGTTGATCACCTAAAGAATTTTGACCTTAGCAGTCCAGAAGTGAGGCAGCAGTTTGGTGAGTGAATTGAATGCTTTCTACATAACTTGGGTTTTGTTTGGAACACATGAATTCTGCGAAATTCCCCGTGCTATGTAATACATTTGTTCCTGCCTGTGATTCATTACGGTTGTTGTCATTCTTTGCTTCAAATATGTTCCTCTGATGTGAGGCTGCCACAAGCTAACATTATTGAGATTTGAGAATCTGGTGTTCTTAGAATACCCATGTTACTTTCTTATGCTAAAACCTAGCATAGTCAGCACATGCTTCTAGTGTTTGCAAGGCAAGGGTAACGGTTAAGTTATTTTAGTTAAGACTCTGTGCTTTTGTGGTATCATTTTTTTATTGTTTATCAAAGAACTGTTTAGTGCAAATTTGTTCCATTGGTTATCCATCAAAGCAGTTTTGCTTAGATGAGATATGAACTCCTAAATTATTTGATTGCTTGTACAGCGCAAGTTGGCATGACTCCCGAGGAAGTGGTATCGAAAATAATGGCAAACCCAGATGTAGCTGTTGCATTCCAGAATCCAAAAATACAGACAGCCATCATGGACGTAAGACCCTGTAGAAACTCATCTATTATACTGCTTTAGTCATTTGAGTCTTCTGACATGGTGCCATCTTGTTGCAGTGCTCGCAGAACCCTCTTAACATTGTAAAATACCAAAACGACAAGGAGGTATTTCTATTTCTAGATCCTCTTGCTGTCAGTCAGTTTATGAACATAGACGGGACTGGGAGTGCCACCCTGCTTAGCTTTCTAATACGATTTGTCTCTGCTTTTAGGTGATGGACGTTTTCATGAAGATATCACAAATCTTCCCCCAAATTAACGGCTAGCTGAACTTCATCGCGGGATTGCAGTTCTGATTTTTGTCGGCCCATCATCCCCTGTCTGGAGACTGCTGCGGTTTCCATGTGTCAAGAAAGGGAACACCTGTTGGGTCATGACGCTCCAGATATATCCCTCACTGTGTCAAGGTCCTTTGAGTTGCCCATGTACATCGTGTGATGTAGCGGCCTAGCTATGAGTATGACGCTCCCTACTTCATAAAGCCAGGCTAGTGAGCATAGCAGGGCCAAAGGTTTTTTTTACTATTTACACTGCATCGGCAGCCAGTCTGTGCGCGGCTTTGACGTTGCATGGTTTATCTCGTAGGACGTGGAAGGTGCAGCAGAGGATCAATTTTGATATATAAATTGCTATCAATGTGTAATATATCAGAGAGACACAATGGCAATTCAAGCAATCTGTTTCGACATTTCCTGACCATATTTGACCGGGTTGCAATGCAATGCGATGTGATCCGTCAACATGTGCTGCGCTGGGGAGCAACATTTTTCAGACCCCCGCCCCCCCTGGACAGGCGACCGGTATGATATGCTGACCGACCAGGCCCCCTCGCCCACCACCAAGTCCAGTATTCCAGTTCAACCACGCGGTTGCGGTCACCTTACCACCTTGCCCAGACGCTGCCAAGCAAGTCGCTAGTAGCTACCAGTCTACCACCCACACGGCCCCACACCACCCGTGCGTACGTGCGAAGAGAGCACGCGCCGGGGTCGCCTCGCCAACCTGTTCCCCGGCGCGGATGCGTCAGCGCGGTGCACATCCACGACCATGATCACGCGCAGACGCGCCGATACGTCGGCGTCAGACAGAGGAGCCGCGTGCGCTGCCGATCCTGTCCAGATTCCAGAGTCAGGAATCTAAAAACACAGCGAGCGGGTGAGGAGGATTCCGATCGACGTTTTTGACCCGGCCTAGCCTAGCCGCACATCAGCGCGCCTCGCTTCCCGGAGGAAAACGAAACCCGCGTCGCCGAGTATCATGAGAAGATGAAGGATGCAACCCGCGGCGGCGGCCTGTTCCATGGGATCGGAGGTCCAAGTGGACCATGTCTAACACGAACACCACCTGTCCGAACCAGCCTGCAATAATGGCGACCGAGGGCCCAGAAAATATTTCAGAGAACTGCTCCACCTACACTATAGAACTTTGCTTAAAAATTTATAGAAGCTTCGCAGGATTCCACTGCTGTGATATGGGTAGGAGGGCTTGAGCCCCTAGCGCCCACCGCTGTGTCCGCCCCTGGGTTCAAGGATGGCTACGCGCAGAGCGACAGACGGACGACTCGTGGTCGCTGCTAGTTGCGGGGTTAACCGATAAGTTCAAGCGTTGGCTCCTCAGCTCCTGTCCTCCGAGTCAGCAGGCGTCAAACGTTCAACGATACGACAGGCATTGCTGATCGATCCGTTCTGCTGCCACTCATGTCCAGTCTTGTAGTAGTAGTAATTATTTTTGCTCTCATGAAAAACATATGCGGGCCTTGTTTAGACTGCCTCAAAATTCTAAGTTTTTTCATTCTTTCTTTCCATCACATCAATTTTTAGACGCATGCATAGAGCATTAAATGTAGGTAAAAAAAATAACTAATTGTACAGTTTGGTTGTAAATCACGAGACGAATCTTTTGAGCCTAGTTAGTCCATGATCGGACAAAGTTTGTCAAATACAAACGAAACGTGCTACAGTGTCCAGATTGCAAAAATTTGCAATCTAAACAAGGCCGCGGTTACGCTGTGGATGAAATCTACCGCAAGAACGTCGACCCATCTGGAGAAAAATCTGCAAATACAGCTCTGGAGAAAAATCTGCAAATACAGCCTTAAAGCTCTGACGACAGTGGTCAAAGGTAGAATCGTCGTTAACAGCACTGCTGTTTGTTGCAACTACTCCGTACTCCTACACATCCTGTACCTGTTCAACAGTGCGGCAGGTGATGGAAGACTTCTAATTAGTTCGGCCATTCAAGGTTTACAAGCTAGGAGGAACTACGGAGACGAATGGTAGTGGTAATATAACCTAAAAAAGGTCATCCATTTTAACGCGCAATCAGCTATTCTTTTTTTCTTTTTTCTTTTCAAAAAACAAAATTCACCCTGCTATCAAATAATAGTGTCAAATTTTGCTGCTTGCGTAAAAAAACAATAGTGTATTCACTCCATCCACAAAAGAATGGAATTCTTGCGTTGACTAAATTTATATAAAAAAGTACTAACATTCATGATACAAAATAAATATCGTTAGATTAGTTATAAAATATATTTTCATAACAAATTTGTTTAGAGATATAAATATTATTACTATTTACTAATTAATATAAACTTGATTAAATTTAAATTAGTTTGACTAGCATGGATCTTACGATTGCATTGTCTACCCAACGACAAAGTATTCTTTTGGCCTCCTAACGCCCAAAATTATGAGCATGCATGCTACTCCATTCTGGGAAGCGTTCGAGAATTCTTTTAGTTGTTTGATACTTGAATCAAAGTGTTGAAAAAATTCAGGCATTTCTGATGGTTCTGCACCCGATTTCTTTTAAAGTTACATCATATCTAGTTAGAAACTATACCAAAAAATCATTGTACTTCTAAAATAACTTAAATATAGACCGGGAAACCCTGATGAGTGATGAGTACTTGAAAATTTGGTTGGTGGGTGGAATGTTTGCTTAATTGCTTGCAGATTTGGGAACAAGGGCCTGCAGGAGATGGATGGAGAAGACGAGATAGGCTAGCAGAGCTACGCTTGCGTTACTATTCGCCAAGAAACGGCGGCCATGCATGACTCATGAACAAAGCTTGTTTGTACTTCTAAAATAACTTAAATGATTGTAATTGTAACTAGAAATATGAACAAAAGTCAACTTTGTTTTCATCTCCATCCTTGCTACTTACTTCATCGTTTTAAATTATAAGATATTTTGGCTTTTCTAGATACATTGTTTTTACTATTATGTAATATTGTATTTTTAAGTACATAACAAAAGCTATCTAGAAAAGCTAAAATGTCTTATAATTTGAAATAGAAGGAATATTACTTAATATGGAAATAGGGAAACCCACAAAAATTAGTAATAGAAGCCAGTGCCAACACCCAAGGTGTCGTATAGGAAACCTGAAAATAACAGACCCTTACTTGTTTTGTGTTGTCACAACCATTGGTATTCCTCACACGGATACACGTGCCATTTATGAACAGCTAAATATAGAAGAGGTCAAATCAAGGTCTTCTCTCGCTGAGTCATTTCTTCAGTAACCTTTTATGCCTTGTTTAGTTCCATCCCAAATTCTCAAAAAGTACTACAGTACCTATCACATCGAATATTTGCGGCCTGTGCATAGAGCATTAAATATAGACGAAAAAAAACTAATTGCACAGTTTGGTGGAAAATTACGAGACGAACGTTTTGAGCCTAATTAGTCCATAATTGAACACTAATTGCCAAATAAAAACGAAAGTGCTACAGTAGCCCCAAATTCCAACTTCCTAAAACTAAACACACGCTTAGCTTCAAACTTTTTTTTTCACAACATTGATCCTGTTTGCTTGTCTTATGAGCCATACTGTTTAGAACAGTGTTTTTCTGTCACAACAAATCAGTGAACGGTATTTTCAGCTATGACTTTTCAGCAAAACGAACCGAGCCATTGGGTTCTAGTTCTATACAGCAACAATGCATACACGTTTTCTTTTGTTACCCGTACGTCAAGGACTACCCACTCTTCCTCTCAAAAAAGAAGAAAGAACTACCAACTCTTGCCGCTACTACTACGATTTTTTTATTTTAACCCTTTTTTAAATATAATTTTAAATTTAACACTGTCGGTTTTTTTTAAACTAACATTTTTGGTCGTGTCTATTGCCCTGGCGCGGCCAAATGCCTGTGCCGCGCCATGCATGGTGACGCGGTACAGAGCTGACGTGGTGTGGGGCGGCCAGGGGGGCGTTGACGTGGCGGGTCCTGCCGCGCCACCAACCCTAGCGCGGCAGTGCCGTGCCGTGTTGCGTGGCGCGGCTGGACCAAACATACTGCACGAGCAGCCACACCACCTGGCCGCTGCGCCCGCCGCCGGCCCGGGCTACCTAGATGGTAGAATCGAAACGCGTCGCACCCGTATTTTGTTGAGTTTTTTTTCACGGCCGAATAGAGAATTTGATAAGCCAATGATTAGTTTTTCGTCTTTCATAATACGGTTATGCACCATTTTAACTAATCAATTACGAAAAATTGCCACCGGTGTCCAGATACGCCGGGACTGCTGGTTTCCGAACACAGGGTACTTAATCTCGCCGGCAATGCTGCCGCGACTCAACGAAACGAATAAGAAGCAAGTTGACAAACTGCCACATAACATATTCATTGTTTTGACATAAGTTTGACATAACATAACCAAATAACCCCGCAAGTTTCGGATGCCAATATTCGTTTGACCTAAACAAACTAAGACCCAGGAGTGTAAGGATCCCTTGGACACCTCTGTCTCTTCGGATTTGTTGGCAACACATTGGAAGTGTAGCCAACGTCAGTATGATCGCATCGACGGTGCGTATGGCTCGTACCCTACAGGTATATGATATGTCGATTACTTATAATTCTTTATGATCGTTAGTTCATGGAGCCTACGTACTGAAACAAACTATCTTTGTTAGTACTTGTGAGGCTCCTTGGGTGCCAAATGGGGCACCACCTAGCTGACACATGCCGATCTCATTCTGCGGTCATTCGTCCCACCGGCCGTGCTGTCCGCGGAAGCCCGGGGGTTCGTCATCGTTGTCATCGTCGTCCTCCTCGTCCTCGGTTGTAGGGTCCTTCCCAGCGCTAAGATGTGGTGGTGTACGCACCGCGGAAGTGGCACCCTACGTCATCGCCTAGGAAGAGCCGGCTGGTGTCCTCAAAGAGGCTGAAGACGTGTCACCCGACCGTGCGGGGAGTGGCGGTTCCTCATAAGGAGTGTCCATGCAGCTCAACTTCTGAGCTAGCTTTCTGCAGCTCTTCTTCACCTTCTGCATAAATAGACGTTAAAGTTAGTTTATTAGCCAAACGCATATACAATAAAGAAATATTTTCGAAACAGACAAGTTTATGTTTACCTCCATAAAAGCCGCGAGAACGTCTGGCCCCTGCCCTCTAGACTCGTGAAGCCGGAACGCTGCTTCATTGGACAGCCTTGACAATTGTGTCGCCTGGGTACAGAAATGTGATTGGATAGTTTTAGTACACATACTTAATACCAAAAGGATAACAAACTGTACCATTCAAGTATCTTACCACGTTTCTTTGAAGTGGGGCTCTCTGTAGCTGTGTGTCCTCCCTAATGGTGACGTCGTACACATCTTCGATGACATCTTCCTTCGAGTCCTCGTCAATCGCCACGTTAGTGTACAGAGGCTTGATATGTGTCCTCATAGACCTGTGAAACCACTGCAGGTACTTATCGAAGGTGTGCTAGTCGTGTGGAGGACTCGCAAGGACCACATGTGGTACCCTGGTCTACCACAAATGGATGTACGAGCTATGTGTCACGCGTCAATCCTTGGTTTTGTACCTCTTCCTGCGGTCAAACCTGCAACAAAACGATATTAGTTGTACCAAACATACATCTGAATTGTAGCATTGTTATTAATCGATAACGCACCCGTGCAATACTTAATTGGTGGAGTAAAGCGGTGGTGGACAGCCTGTCATTCTTCCAAACTATCTACAGACCCGGATAGGCAAGTGGATCTCGACCACATGGAAGAAAATAAGAGGGACGTCGTAGCGATACTCGTGTGACTCGTCCATAGTGACAGGACTCAGATAGTCCTGGAGCTCTGGAGAATCCTAAGGACACCAAAACACCTAAAATTTCGTAATTATGTTAGGTTGTGATATAGTGTACATCGAAGAAGACACTGCTACGATAGTATAGAGAGCGTAACCTGGTGCTGTGTCAGAACGTCGAGACCGTTCGTATACTCTCTGTACTTGCGCCACGCATTTCCTCTAACTAACTGTGCTTCCGTCCAGATATACATAGTTGTAGGGAGTGTATCATGCCTGTTCCATTGCTGCATTGAACACGATAATGAATTAGCAACAAATAATCTCATCATATCTAACTGCCTGAAAGAATATAATGAACCGAAGTACTTACCGGTAAACCATTATTAAGGGGCCTCTCAATGGGCAATCGTTCCCAACACCAAACCTGGAGTAGGTAGGAGCAACCCCCAAGGTTTGCATGTCCTGAGGTGCAACGGCAGGCAACGCATAGCTGTCGATACGTCCATACCAGGACTGCACTGCCCCAGCTGTACCCCGCTATGTTCTCCCACGACTGGCAAAGTATGTCATGGAAGATCCAGCTGATGGTGTTGCCCGAGGCGTCTGAGAAGAGGAAAGCATCAAGAAAGTGCCAGAGCCACACTCGAGCGAACCTGTCGATCTGTGCCTCCTCAGCTTGTGAGTCCAAGTACTCAAAGCGCTCTATGATTCAGGACGACGAAACACTGGAACTTTTCCTGTAATTGATCAAAGAAAATGAGACCTGATGCTAGCTGTAAGGCAATGCAAGTATTAAATAGGCTTAAATTACTCACTTATTTTTCTTGGAAGCATTGTCGTCCGGTAGAAGAAAATCAGTAAACTGAGCCACCAGCTCCCTCTAGTGATCGTTGTCAACTATCTCTATCACTGGAAGTCCCCCAACCGAAGGCCTAAAATAGTCTTCACGTCCTGCAACGTCAAGGTCATCTCGCCACAAGGTAGGTGGAACGTGTGGGTCTCAGGCCTCCACATGTTATAAGAATAGAACGACTGTTAGTTGCCTCTAATTTATTACAAGAAAATTTACGTACAAAGAATGCACTCGTACCTGTCTACAGCTGCAGTAAGTAGTGCTGGATCAAGGGGCGGAAGACCGTGGTTGACAACATGGACAAGCTCGAGGAAGCCGGCACACCGTATGTACGGCGTATAACGCTCGTCCCACTGATACGCCCTGGTGTGAGTGTGGGGCCTCAAAGGAGGCAAGGACACCTCTGCGTCGTTGTCACTCAAGATGTGTGCTCGGTGCTGGTCGTCGTACTCCACCTCCAGAATGGGGTACAATGGGTACTACGTGGAAGGGGCCATCTTGTTACAAATTGATAAACAAAGCGTTAGAGTATTCAAATTAACAAAATTAAAGTTAACATTAGTAAGTTTACAAACAAATTCATTAACCTAACTAGCCTAAATCTCTAACCCAAAATCCTAAGTATACTAGATAATAAATACATAATCCATCCATATAAAACTTTGGTTCTAAAATTACAAGTAATCTCTCCGTCTCAAAATAAATACACATCTTGCTTCTCGAGTAGTCAAATATGTTTAAGTTTGATCAAAACTAAAAAATGGTATCATTATTTCTATCTCCGTCTCAAAATAAATACACATCTTGCTTCTCGAATATCAATATTTCTATCTCCTAATAAGTTTATTACGAAAGTATCATAAATATTAGTACGTTATTATATAAATTTGGTCAAAGACACTAATAGTAGATACAAAAAATACTAACTATACTACATAATAACAAAAAAAAATATGAAATCAAGAGGGAGGTACCTTAGGAGCGGGCGGCCTTGACGCGCCGGCGTTCGTGGCGCGGCCGGCTAGGGCGCTGCGCTGCGGGGGCGAGCGGCTGAGGCCGGGCTGTGCGGGCGCGTGCGGCGGCGACGGCTGCGGCGTTCGGGCGGGCTCGCGCGCGGTATATATCTGGTCCTGCCGCGCCACAGATCAGGGCGCGGCACTGCCGCGCCATGATGGGTGGCGCGGCAGGACCGGCCACATCAGCGCCACCCCCCGGCCGCCCCACGCCACGTCAGCCCTGTGCCGCGCCACCATGCATGGCGCGGCACAGGCATTTGGCCGCGCCAGGGCAATAGGCGCGGCCAAAAGTGTTAGTAAAAAAAAACTAACAATGTTAGATTTAAAATTATATTAAAAATGGTTAAAATTAAAAAAAAATTCACTACTACTGGGTAGCGATTTCTTAGTCACTTTTAGACGGGATTCTGGTAATGATTATCGGCTAGATGTATATAAGAAATGGTGCACTGGAAGATTGATTAATTGCTGACTGCTTTGTCGCATTGACAAATCGCTACCAAAGACTTGCCAATCGGGTGCATTCTGTCTTTGTGACCTCTCCAAAACCTGTAAAGTAAATTTGAACACGCAGGCGAATAAAATTTGGGTTTGGCCAGTGCTGCATCAACTTCAACATTATTGTGTAAGCTTTTGTACGAAGACTTCCAAATTCAATAGCGGCTACTTGTGGTGAACCCCAAACACGGCGAATTTTATTTGGCAATTTGCGTTAGCTTAAGCCACACAATGTCCAGCACTCCAGCAATGTGAGATGGATGTTTTAACAATAATCGAACTTCCAGTTAAAGACACGAAATAGTAGTGTTCTGAGGAAACTCACAAGTCACAACGGAAATGCAAGAAACATGCATGACGCTATATTTTGAGACAAAGACATGAGACCTGATGGAGGTGAAAGAAATGTAAAAATCAGAGAGAGTATCTGGAACTTTGTAAAGTTGGATCATTAAGGTGATAATAAAGGGCAAAGACTTTCTCTAAATCTTCGAACAGTGCAAATATGACTTCAGACCTCTCAGGTTTGAACATGATCCACATCACACATTTTAACTTTTCCTGAAAGTGCGAGTATGCCTCTTTGCTACCGTTCTTAGGAATCTTCTCGTAAAAACAATGACCAGGTAAAACAGGCCGCGGGCGAAAAGTGCAGCTCCATTTGCGACCCCCGTTCACATATGTGGAAAAATATAAAGCAGCAGCCATGGCGTAAACTGGAAATTAAACACCATGGAAAAGTTGGGCATGCAGTACCTGGTCCTGGTGGGTGCTCAGATGATTACACACCGATGACTGTGCGTACCCCCACACCAGCAGATAAATGCTCAGTTGGTTTGGCCGTACGTCTGGACCATCCGAGTTCTACTCCTCCATCGTCGATGCTAATTTGAGTACCTCCATTTAATTTCTTCTTAATACGAATACAGAAGCAGTCTACCTAGTTCCTCCTAGATTGGTTTAGTTTTTTCTTCTTATGTACTCTCTCCATACTAAAAAATGAAGTCGTTTTGGACAAGGCTTGGGTCAAACACTGGGAATATAAATCATGAACGACTTTTAAGTCGTTGAGTTTGAAAATGTGAAAATAGATTTGTCTTGAAAAATACTTTCACAAAAATTTACATATATCACTTTTTGATAAATATCTTTATAAAAATAAGTAGTCAAAGTTATGCTTTGAAGACCATGTCGTTGTCCAAAACCACTTCATTTTCGAGTACGAAGGGAGTATGGTTGAATCCCTCGCTCTCAGGCCTCACTGATGACTCTTCATGTCAACATTAACGACACTATATACGGTTAGGCGAAACAGGTGAAAGGAGGATGTAGATAACTCAACGGCAAAAAATTTGAGAGAGAGAGAGAGAGAGAGAGAGAGAGAGAGAGAGAGAGAGAGAGAGAGAGAGAGAGAGAGAGAGAGAAGACGGTTTGTAAACTAGTATACAAGTGGGAAGACGAAGATGTGACAATTTGTCATGCTTGCCAATTGGCGATTTGCAGGTTCGGCCAAGTAGCGTATTGGTGGATGCCACCACATCCTCCATATGAAAGCGTCTCCGCTGGTGAGTGTGAGTGACCACCAGCGACCAATAAACCAAGAACGCTTCGATCTGACCAGCAGTATGTACCAGTATTCTTTCACCACCCACCCGTCACCGACAACTCAGATTTTTCGACGGATTTTGATGGGAATGACTGGCTGTACATTCTCTTCCCCATTTGGACGGACCTCGTGCAAACCGGAAACAGCCCCGGACTGACCAGTGATGATCACGTTCCGGTTCTTTGGTCAGGGTCGGGGACTCTCAGGATCTTCGAAACGCGTGTGGCTTTTCCGGTCTCCGGCTCGAGTAGTTCCTCCGACTCCGAGGAACACAACACACCAAAACTGTCCCTGACAGTCTTTGTTTGATACGGCGAATGATGTGTGTTCCTGGACGAGAACAGCACACATGAAAGTCCATTGGGGGAAAAATTTTCAGTGCATACTGGATGCATACACCGGCTATATGCAAACACACCCTCGTTGTGCGGCACGTGTCCACTAGATGCTATCTGTTGTCCACGTGGTGGTAGATTATATTAACATGTGTATGCAGTATGCACCGAGTCTCGGTGGACACTGTATCCACTTTTTTTTCCCCATTGGAGACACTCCGCTGTCCGGACACACTATAATCAACCGGCTTATCAGCTAGAATCTACAGTATTTTTTTCTCTCACAACTAAATAGTTTCAGCCGACTCATCAGTCAACTTTAATACCAGCCGAACAGGCCAGCAACTAGTGATAATCTAGCTTAATCTTATCCTGAGCTGTTTCAGTTTCAGCAGTCAGCTGAGCAAGCACATGCAATCGACGCTCTGGATCATATGCACCTCTTGCTTTCCGTGCGCAAGGAAGAGAAAGACGTGCATTAAACTAAAAAGGTATTTCTCGAGGACCCTCAATTAACCTGCATGATGAGGATCGATGTGGCTCTCACAATTCACTAGTCGCAACCAAATAATATTTAATGTATTTATTAGTCTTTTCAAGAAGTTGTTTCTTGATATGGAAACACGCCCTCCTTTTACTTTCAACAAACTTTTATTTCTTCGCATGCTCTCTCATATTCTTTGAAAACAAGTTCTCCGGCTTTTGCTTTGATTTCCTCGACTGATGGGACTAACACAATTGATATCGTCTCCTCACACTTAACAGGAAAGGGAAGAAATACGATGCCGCCACGTGAAACAAATGTGTACCCTTACATATTACACGTTATACCCAAAAAAGGATCTCTCTCTCTCTCACCCCCCCCCCCCCCCCCCCCCCCCCCCCCCCCCCCCTGGATAATTCGCAGTCATAGTCATATAGGAACAGAAGCCGTTAAGTCACACACACACACACACACACACACAAAAGGGAACAGAAGCCGTGAATGATCATATGCTTATGCATGTATGACGACACATATACATGCAAGATGCAACCAAGTTCTATTCTCGGTGCAGCACTTGAGGTTAAATGACACTAATCAATCTGAATAACTAATTGTGGATATTAGGTCAAAATGACAGCAAAACGTTTTTTTTAAACAAAATGATAACAAGCTAGCGCAGCCAACTATAAATACTTAATTAAATCGATCTCTGTTTGACTGAGATGCAAGTTATTGGTCCTTTGTTAAATATGAGTTAAATAATCAATTCAGCACATAATACAATTGCGTGGAAATATTACTGTATCTAGCACAAGGGCAACAACAACGACTGTCTATGTGTTTTGGTTAATTTCCAACGAATCATGTACACCCAGTGTGCATTTATTCAGTCAAAAAAAATATTGAAAGAAATTTGGATATGATGTGAGAAGAGTCAGATTTAATGATGACACACCTTATTGGAGCTACACCGGCCCCGTTCGGCTTACCCCATATTCGACTTGTTCGACTTATTTTTTTAGCCGGAACAGTGTTTTTCTCTCACAATAATTCAGTGAGAACAATATTTTTTTAACCAGTTTCAGCCAAGATTCAGCAAACCGAACGGGACCATTATGCTATTTGTGCATATAAATTACTTTATCTCATCAGTCACAGTGTTTTCATTTAAGTATACGACAGGATAAGACCGCCTGCAACAGTTGGTAGACAAATATACTACTACGTACCTGCCACAAGTTATTGCACTCGCATCTTCTTCCTGATTATTAGGAGTATATTGTTCCTGTTGCGTCATTTGTTAGTTACACTTCCTGTTTTTTAAATAGCCAAGGGTTATTGTTCTTCGTAATTTTTCTTGGGTGCGCTTGAGGGAGGTTTAAGGTCTAATTTGGAGGATCCCTGATGAGGGACAACAAATTAGCAACCAAGAATTCCAACCATCATTTTTCTAAAAAGAAGATTGAACTTATTCAGCACTACTGTTCAATCATAAAATAATATTTTTCTCTCACAATATTTCAGCATAAGCGAACAGGGTGGATAATTAATTCTCGAAAAATGTCACAATTAGACTAAGAATCCCTTAGCTATATTTGAGAAAACTATAAAGAAGCCCACTTAACCGCCATCTATCCGCAAAGAGAATTGCATATTTAGTAGAACTTCAAACATCGACTTCGTAGAAATAACCTCCAAAACGTTGACTTCTTGATTTCCATGACATTTGTTGTATTTATTCTCTTTTTAATTCCTAATACATGTATTTGTGACCTGGATGGACGATTTTGCCCCTGTGGCCTCACGTACAGGCCTTGGGCTCGGTTTGGCTCGTTGGCCAGGTTGGCTGGCCGCCGCCGGTGCTTGCTGGCTCGCTGGGCGTGCTGGCCGCCGCCTGGGCATGCCTGGCCACGTTGGCTGGCCTTAAAATACAGTAAAAATTTACAAAAATAGATAAAAATGCACAAAAAATTGACTAATGTTGGGACACGTAATAGATTAAAATTCATGGTTGCCTGGGCTGGCTGGCCGCCGGCTGTGCATGGTTGCCGGCTGGGCATGGCTGGCCGCCGGCTGAGCCATATGCACAGATTAATACATAATAAAAATTAACAAAAATGTGCCATATGCCTTAACAAGTAATAGATAAAAACATGAATTTAGCACAAATAAGCTCATCTCATAAATCCATGAATTTAGCATAAACAAGTTCATCTCACAAAACCATAATTTTGTTCCAAACAAGATCCAAGTCATATGAAATAAAGCATGAGTTTACATCTCATCACAGCTAAAAAAATTCATCCAATATATAGCTTTCTCTTTGAAGTCATCTTTTTTGGTGCAGTCATAGTAGGCATCCTCACAGGACTAGTGGTGTCGGTTTGTGAAGAGGTGCCCTCTCCTAACAATAATGCAAGCTTGGTGCACAGAAATATTGTACGAAAGTTAGATGCATGAAAAGAATTAGTATATGGTAAATGTGTTAGTATTCCTTACCTTCTAGTGACCCTTTCTGGACCATCCCATAGTATTTGTTCTCTAGTTGGCCTATGTGGGGTGCTAAGTTCTGCCGGCGCAGCTTTTGTAACATTCTTACTAGGTTGCCTACGCTTCCTACGAGTATAATATATAAATTAATAATGACATTTTCATTTATGTTTTTGATAAAGAAAATCATTACTTACCTTTTTTTTGCTGTCCCATTAAGTGGGCACTTGGCACCTACAGTGCTTTGCCCTTTATGTTTGATGTCATTTATTCTCCGAGGGCAATCACCACCGGACCAGCAATAAGCCATATATCTGGTCGTGCATGACTTCTCAATTCCTAAATCAAACTCCTTATTGATAGCAAATTGTCGCACAACCATCCTTAACTCCTCTATTGTTGGGTATATTATACCAATATCCATTAGGGGGTTGTTCTTATCATATGAAATCACCATCTCACTTGGTATAACATCACTTGTAGGAATGGCGGCACCCTCAATATCAAAACCCTGCTCATTATCAACACCCTGTTCATTCATTTGGCCTTCATCAACGTGTGTCTCCCCTTTTCTCAAGCCTAGAATTTCACACATCTGCTTTTCACTCACAAGTGCAATACGACCTTCATCATCATGTGTCTCCACTATCTGTAAGCTATCCCAATCAACTCTTTGCACATGATCTACTTCGGACCTAAACACGTGAAATCAATTTTAATATCACGACCCTACTACTGTACAGGTAAAGTAATATAAATAATTAACACCATACCTTTGCACATCAACAACAAGAAGATTGTACTGTACTGTCGAAGGAGGAGCAGTAGGCAGCAACGTTCTCGCTAGGGCTAGAGCATTGGACATGGCGTCGGTACGGGCCTCCACTTCAGGCGCGGCCAGGCCATCAGCCACCGCGGCTAGGCCTGCGACCGGCAGGGCGAAGCCTAGGACAGAGCCGGCCAGGTCGCCCAGGTCTAAGGGCGGCATGGCCAGGCCACCGCCGGCCGGTGCGCCCAGGGCTAAGGGCGACGGGTCTAGGGCACAGGCGACCATCGCGTCCACGACTAAGGCCTCCGCGGCCAGGGCAGATGCGGCCGGTGGCCCTTCTGGATCCAGTGGGGGCTCCATGGACTGCGCATCGAGGAACGATCGGGTGGGCGGCGGCGTGGAGACGAAACGACGGATGGAAAACCAAACGTCGATATCGGCTCATGCAGATGGGTACATAAGGCAGAAGGGCAAAAGGGTAAGTTTAGGTAGGAAATACATGTATTAGGAATTAAAAAGAGAAGAAATACAACAAATGTCATGGAAATCAAGAAGTCAACGTTTCGAGGGTTATTTTTACGAAGTCGATGTTTGGAGTCCTATATCTACTAAGCGCATTGTTTGGAGTCATTAATATGCAATTTTCTCATCCGCAAAAGGCACTAAGGGAATATTGAGATTCTGAAGTACATGCATATCCTTAGTAGTACAAATCTAAAAAATGCTCCTAATATACAAACAGCTAGCTCCTTGTGCATATTTATCATGTCACTATTTTTAGTTATGCGCCCCAGGGAGAGACTACCGTGTGGTGTGTGAGCATGCTGTCTAAATGCGTTTTTTCTTATATAACAATGGGAGGTTTCGTTTGGCAACACATTTGCCTCTCTTTTACCTATAGATCTACGGTGCCCATGTTGAAATGCAACACACGGAACAACATCTACAATTTGGTGGCATTTCACTGGCACCAAATAGAATAGATAAATTATCGGATGTCCTCCTATTCTAAACATCGAATAATCTACACAAAATTTATGGATAATCCATACTCGTCTGATTTTGTTGATTTCATATCTTATCCCGCATCCACACATAATTGGATTCGGATTATCCATATCCTCATGGATATTGAAAGTTCATCTCTATGTCGTTGAAATTTGGATTCGAATCAGATCGAAGTGGAGAATTATCCGTAACACTTTTAACCTGGTGCTTGGTGAAGGAATGTTAACATTTGTCTATACTTTGTTAAAAAAAAACTAGTCACAAAATTAATGTCCAACGAAAAAAAAAAGAATCTTCATTTTAGAGGGGGCCCACATCACTCGCTAATCCGAAGAAACCCAAAGAAAAGAAAATTCCAATCAAAGGGGAAAAAACGAGAGAGGGAGAGAGGCACCAACCTTTAAACCTCCGTGTTTCCCTCCTTCTCCCGTTCTCCTTTCCATTCTCCTTGCTCGCGCCACCATGGTCTACACAACCCCCTCTCCCTCTTCTCCTCCCCTAGCCTGTCTCCCAACCCGATGTCTCCACCTCCACCCCGCCGCCACCTCCTAAGCCTCCTCGCTTTCGTCGCCCTCTTCCCACCGTTCCTCCTCGCCTCCTCCTCCTTCCCGCTTCCCACCATCGCCATCGCCGCCGTCAGCACCGCCAACGCCACCACCTCCCAGCAAAACCTCGCATGCGCGCTCGTCCCCTTCGGGAACGGGACGGACTACCAGATTTCATGCGCCAGCGTCTCCAACCGCTGTGCCGAGCCCCGCAACTACTCTTACGGCGGCGCCGGCGGTGGCAGCACGCCGTTTTCCGCCGTAGTCGCCGGAGATGGGTACCTCTGCTCTGCCGGGCCGACTGTTTCCCCGCCGATGGCCTTGCGGTGGTGGGACCTGAAAGACAGCGAGGAGCCGTCCAAGCGGGTGTACTGGGGCAAGGCGCTGTCCGCGGTGTCCGGCGGCGGGGAGTACGTGTGCGGGCTCGTGGACGAGAGGATACAGTGCTGGAGGTGGTCGTCCGGGACCTTCCCGAAGAGCCTGCGTTTCTCGGCCGTGGCTGTGGGCGGCGGGTTCGTGTGCGGTCTGGCGAAGGGCTCCGGCGAGGTGAAGTGTCTCGGCGGCCGGAAAGCCGTGAGGCGGGAGCCGAAGGGGAGCCACGCCATGCTCGCCGCGGGAGAGCGGCACGCGTGCGCGGTGAAGGTGGATAGCGGCGAGGTGGTGTGCTGGGGTGAGGCCGCGGCGGTGGCGGCCGCGTCGCCGTCGCCGACGGTAGTTGGGCGCCCGGTGTCGTCGCTGGCGGTGGGCGACGCGATCACGTGCGTGCTGTGGGGGAACTGGAAGGTCTCGTGCTGGCCGCCGGAGGAGGCGGCGCCGCCGCGGCCGGTGGCGCAGCAGCAGTTCGTCGCGCTGGAGGCCAGGGGGAAGGTGGTGTGCGGGGTGCTCATGTCCGACTACTCGCTCGTGTGCTGGGGCCCCGGCGTGTCGGCCGAAGCCGCGGGTGGGGTGAGCAGAGTGTTCGACAGCGTGCTGCCGGGCCCCTGCGCGCCGTGGACGTCGTGCACGTGCGGCGTCTGGTCGGGCTCCGCGCCTCTCTGTGGCGGCGGCGCAGGATACGCAGCCGTCTGCTACCCCTGCAGCTACAGTCCGCAGCTGATGGTGTCGACGCCTCCTACTTCGAACTCGTCGGCGAGCCACACGAGGTTGAAGCGGCGGCCGAGCGACCTCGCGATCGCGTTGGTCAGTGCCGGAATCGGCTCGGGAGTGCTTGCCGCCATCGCCGCGGTGGTGGCGGTCTACTGCCTTCGCCGGCGACGGAGCGCCGTCTCTCAGGAACCCGGACGCATCCACGCCGAGCCGATTGGTCCGGCGCCGCGCGTGGAGCGGCGGCTCAGCGCGCTGCTCTCCAAGGGCCCGAACACGACGGTGGAGCAGTTCCCGCTGGTGGCGCTCCGGGCCGTCACGGACGGCTTCTCTCCGTCCCACCGCATCGGCTCCGGCAGCTTCGGCATCGTGTACCGTGCGTCCCTCCCCGACGGGCGCCAGGTCGCCATCAAGCGGGCGGAGCGCCGCGACCCCGGCGCTGCGTCCTCCTCCGTGGCGGCGCGCCTCGTGAACAACCACGAGGTGGCATTCGTCTCCGAGCTGTCGCTCCTCTCCCGCGTGAACCACAAGAACCTCGTCCGCCTCCTCGGCTTCTGCGCCGACGGCGGCGAGCGCATCCTCGTGTACGAGTACATGCCCAACGGCACCCTCCACGACCACCTCCACAAGCGGCCAACGCCGCTCTCCCCGCCGCTCGCGTCGTGGCCGGCGCGCCTCCGCCTCGCTCTGGGCGCCGCGCGCGGCATCGAGTACATGCACACCTACGCCGTGCCGCCCATCATCCACCGCGACATCAAGTCCCCCAACATCCTCCTCGACGACGCCTGGACCGCCAAGGTTTCCGACTTCGGCCTCTCGCTGCTCATCAACGACCTGAGCGGAGGCAGCGACGGCGACGGATGCAATGCCGACGGCGGCGACGACGACGAGCCGTGCATGACGGCCGGCACGGTGGGGTACATGGACCCGGAGTACTACCGGCTGCAGCACCTGACGGACAAGAGCGACGTGTACAGCTTCGGCGTGGTGCTGTTGGAGCTGCTCTCCGGGTGCAAGGTGATCCAGCGGTTCGAGGGGAGCGGCACGCCCAAGAACGTCGTCGACGTCACCGTGCCGCACATCGAGGCGGACCGCGTGCACCGGGTGCTCGACGCGCGGCTCCCGCTGCCGACGCCGGGGGAGATGGAGGCCGTCGCCTACGTCGGGTACCTGGCCTCGGACTGCGTGCGGCCATCCGGGCGCGACCGGCCCACCATGAGCGAGGTGGTTGGGGTGCTCGAGCGCGCTGTGGCGGCGTGCGAGGAGCACGACGACGGCGGCGAGGCAGTGCTGTCGCGGTCGTGCACCGATGGGTCCACCACGTGACGTGGCACGTGGGCAAGGCATTGCTTGGCAGAGTCCCTGGTGGCAAGAACAGAGTTTCCTGAGGATTTTTTTCTTCTTCTTAATTTTCCCACTAATTTTGTAGTTATTTTCTTTTGCAGTTGCTAGCTAGTATAGGCACATTCATTAACATTTTAAATTAAAAGAATTAAATATAGTGGAAATGATTTTTTCTTCTTCTTTGTTTAACTGGAAATCTTTTAGCCTTGATTCTCTTGAAATAGTCTCCTACACTTTTAGCTTGGACCTCTTCTTACTTCTTGTTTGGATGTTGTCAGATTCACCTTAATCCATGTTCAAAAAAAAAAAAAAAAATTCACCTCAATCCACATGTGTTGGGATGGATTAAGGTGAAATTTAATTTAAGTTCTACTTCAATCCATTGCAACACATGTAAATTGATACCAATCCGACTACATCTAAACAAGATTTTAAAGTGTTTAGTTGTTTACTTTAAGTAATGTGAGTTCTCACTCATAATCACTTTACGATTGTAGTGCCAGAGCAGTTACATGTAAATTGCAGATATCAGGAAGAAAAAAATAAAAAAATGACAAAAATGTTCTATAACACTCATACATGCAACTTTATTGAAGTATAATACATACAACATGGCTGTTTGGGTGCTAGCCACGCTTTGCCATACTTCAGCTTAAGATAAGTTTGACCAAATTGGCAAGCGTTCGATTGGCAACTAAACTTAAGTAAGATTATTTCGAACTCCACGTGTCATAGAATAGAAAAGTCTTGCAAGATTTCGTAAGCCAAAATACGGTTTCAAATCTTCTAGGCACACTTTTTTTTTTGTTCGTTGTCACACCTGGCTATGGTTGGTTGTGGCAAATCACGGCCGAGAACCAAACATCCCTTAATCTCTATTGTCTAGTAATTAGGACATTTGACGTTGGACAGCAAAACATCCATTTGATCACGCTTATAATGAACAGTCCCCGTCTGAAAGAAAGATAAAAGTTTGTAATAGCACAACCAACAAAGGCAATTTCAATGAAAAAGGTACCAACATTTTGACACTTCTCTTCCGTGGTAGGGCAAAGCATCATAGGGGCATTGCATCCTTTGCATTACAGGGGCATTGTTAATTGTGGACTAAAAGCAGCACTCCATTTTGTGTTGAAGAAGACATTGCATCCAGCCTAGCATTTTATACCGATTGTGGGAAGTTTCTAGCAATATTTTATCTGAACCACCACCCACTAAGCTCGCAGAACCACCAATTCCGGCTGCCATCTCTGTCACAATTCATGGTACATCTGATTAAGTTAGCAGTACTAATTAGAGGGTGTTCGGATCCGGCTACTAAAATTTAAGAGGTGTGTCGGAAGGAAGTTGTATGGAGTGTTCGGATACTAATAAAAAAAACAAATTACACGATCCATCAGTATTCCACGATCCATCAGTATTCCACGAGACGAATTTTTTAAACCTAATTAATCCGTAATTAGCAAATGTTTACTGTAGCAAACATTGTCCAATCATGGACTAATTAGGTTTAAAAGATTCGTCTTGTAAATTAGTCGCAAACTATGCAATTAGTTTCGTATTTAGTCTATATTTAATACTCCATGTCCAAATATTCGATGGGACATCGACTAAAATTTAGGAGGGGTAACTAAACACCTCTATTTTATTGATAGCATTCCTGGCACCTCCGTGCCATTACTACGCCTATCGTTGCTCGATCCCAATCTGCAGCGATTTCTAGCTACTCGTAGTAGCCTAGTGCCAGTTGGTGCGAAGTGGTTGCCGCCGCTCGGACGTTCATCCTCCACGCAACTCGCGCAATTCCCTGGACAACAGGTCAGGTCAGGCAGACAGGCAAGCGCGGAGAGTGGAGTTGTACCAACCGGCCATTCTCCGCTCCGGCCATCTCGTCTCGTCTCATCACATTACCCCCATCAATCATCAAACTCCAATCGTTATAGGCCGCGAAGCACCACGGCAGCCAGCGCAAAGTCTCAGTCGCCTCGTGGTGCCGCCACGCACATGAGCAACGCTTGTTCGGCATGCATTCATGGCGTGTCCACCGTGGAGGAGAGAACAAGTTTCTTGCCAATCTGCATTGCTCGTACGTGTTGGGGCTGTGGAATAATGTAGCTGGATGGCGATGATAAGAATAAGATCTCTGTGAAATGAAAGGTTTGGACGGATCGTTTTGCGTGTTGGACGCGAACATCTCCAGTGGATGTCTGCCTTAAATTTTTGGACTTAGCCCAGAAGCTAGTGTTGTGTTACCTATAGGCTGCTTGGTTAGACACTCGAGTCGACTACTAGTGAGCGATTTTTGCACTTTTCCATTCCAAAATGGGGAATGAAATGACCGATGAGCAACAGATTCGACTTGCCTACGCACTCCCCTTTCGCTTATCAAATTGTTTTTCAATGATTCATATTTCTGTTCATGTTATACTAGGAGCAGAGACATGAAGAAAGGCTACATGAACCTCTCTCTGTCTTTTTGCTTCATGGTCTTTGGTTTTGTTATTGTTGGGCAGTGATGGTTGCTGTACCTGATGGATGGGATGTTTGCGACGAGATTCATGCATTGATCTCTGACGTACATCAACAAGAATTCCAAACTCTAATCGTCCGCTTTTGTTTACTAGCACAACGTACGGTTGTGGTCATATTCATACAGCATATACAGAGAGCTCTATTCCCTCATGCCATGCCGTCTGCGCTGCTCATCACGCCAGATCAGTACTCACCGGTGTTGTTTACGGTATCTATCCTGCGCTCTTGATTCTCGGATCTGACTGACACTGTGACCAGCTCAGATTGCCATGCCAACCTCCTGGCTCCTGCTGCTTGCTCGATCACCGCCGTTTCCCAGCCACTCCAAGAACTCGGACAGACAGACAGACAGCATACTCCTGACCAAACTAAAATTAGCTCCCGATACGTAGGACCTGTCAGATCATCCACCTACCTGCCCCCAATGCAATGCTGCTGCAATTGGCTGAGAGCGCACGCACGGTGGGTCACGGGGCTGGTGCTGCCTGAAGCTGAACTGTGTCCGGCCTCAGCTTTTCTCCGGGAGTTGTTAGGGCCTCCCCCCGGTTTCGTCTTTCGTTCGTCGTCGCGGTTGGGTCGATGGAGTCCGCGGTGCGGTGACATTCGCCAGCGTCCAGCGAGAGCGGCTCGGTTCATGGCTGCCTAACATGTGCTGACCTGACCCTCCCAACCCCGGACGCCACGCCACGGAAGCCCCTGGCCTCTGAAAATTGATACGGCGGCCGGCGCCGCGATCTTGGAGGGAAAATGGGAAATTAAACCGGAGTCTCCGACTGCCGCGGTTGGCATCGCCGTCCGGTGTGTCCAATTTTGCGAAACAGTCACACCGTGTTGATCTCCAAAAGGCGTGGCTGCGGGAGTATACTAGTGGTAGGTAGCTAGGTAGCCATGCCTGCCGTGTCAGTTCGCCCCGGCTTACTTAGCACTCCGTATCCACCGGAAGAACCTTCGAAACACTGTAAAATAGTGGTGGTTTGGTGTACTGAACCCCATAAGCAATGGCCAGTGCTGCTGCTCAGCTTTTGAAGCGCAGCGTTCTTCTTCTTCTTCCCAGTCAGTCGTCGGCGACGGCGGCGGCAGATTCAGAGACAGGAGCCAGGACGTGCGCGGCGCGCGTGCTGAACTGAAGACGAGCTGCACATGCCTTTTGCATTATACTAGTACTTTAGTGAGTTCTTTGGAGAGGTGCTGGAAGGAGATATGATGAGGAGATGCCGATCGATGCCATGCTTGATCTTGATCACGTAGGGGATGCATGCATGTGAGAGACCATGTGCAAGGAAGGGTCTTCTCGTCATGCACGGTACCTGTTTCTATAATCACAGTTAGTATTAGGCAACCGGTTTGACTCTCAGTTAAGATGCTACGAAAAGGAAAGGGTACCGACCGCCAGGACTCGATGATGATTCATTACTCTACTAGGAGCAGGTGAAGCCATCATCTGGAATTCCCCAGCAGTTGAAGCCATCATCTGGAGTTCCCTGCTCAGATCATTATCTAACTAGCAAGGTTGCCCGTGCAACTAGCTTAGGTAGGTATAACACTAGTGGTTTCTTACTCTTAATATATTTTCAAATAGTTTTGTCGTTTAATTGAAATAGTTCTACACGTTTCACTCATACTTTTTTGGAAGAGAATGGCAGGTTGCATTATAGTAGAGAGAAAGAACAAAGGCTTAGGGTGTGTTTGGATGTCACACTGGGAGCAATACATCTGACTGAGAGCTCGCCTGGAACCTGCCTAGATGCCGTTTGGATGATGCCCTGAGAATGTTCCTGAACCAGGCAGCAACATGAGCACCCAGGCATAGAAAAACGGTAGCCTGGCTCAGGCTAATTGCATACTAAATTATTCTTTATTGCTAATAGTCACTTAATTAAGTTCATAACACAATGTTTACAGCAGGAAACACTATTTATCTGCTTTATTTCTTTTTTCCATGGAGACTATCATATTATACCATACTAATATATTTTCTTTCTTAGTATTTTTTAGAGCTACATTCTTTTGAATGTGAACCAAGAAAACAATATTAATCTAAAAAATTACTATTATTAGCTAAAATTTAATTAGCAACAAAAAAGCAGTACTGCAATACTAGTATTTTTTTTCTCCAATTAATATTTTCAGGCACAAGTCTCCAATCAAACATACATTCTTCAAACATGCCCGGCCAGGCTAAAAACATAAACTTTCTAGACAACTCTCAAGCAACATATTTTAAAAGGCAACCTGTCGGTGTTTCGAGTAAACACTAACGAGTAAATTTGTATTATTGCGCGTCTGGCTCGGATGGTGTGCTAAGAAGACACAAGGTTTATACTGGTTCGGGCTGAATGTCCCTACATCTAGTCGTGGCTGCTGCTCGTGTTACTAGCACTAAAAAGTTCATAGTAGGGGGTTACAAACTGGCGAGAGAGAGAGGAGCTCCCAAGTCTCTATGGTTCGATTGCTCGATGCTTCTACTGCTCGATCTATCGGTCGGTCGATCTCTTGCGGTGCGGTGACTCGATGCCTCTTAGTGGGACACCCTGCTTTCCCTTTTATAGGCCAAGGGAAAGTAGGGTTACAACGGAAGGGAAGAGGGAAAAAGAAAGAGAAATAAGGCTCTCGAGGGTGTGTCATCCTCCTCTTCACGTGGGTCCCGCTGACCCTGTAGATCATGGTGGCAGCGGCGTCGCACTAGGGTCCTGTTGGCCGCTGCAGCATACGTGCGGGCGTCGTGCGCCATTCTTGTCTTCCATCCCATCCGAGCGGATGGAATGATCAAAGGGTCCCCTGACAAAGGCCATACAGGGGGCTAGCGGTACAGTGCCAGTCAACTGACGCCGGTCGACTGGCGTTTGGGCGGTGGTCAGGCAAGGAGTTGGTAGCACAGTGCCAGCCTGTTGACGCGGTGGGCGACGTGAGTCTCCTAGCATGGCCTGATGCGACCACCAGTCGCATCAGGACACGCCCGAGACGTGATCCCGGGCGTGCGCCTCCACATCGTAGTGGTTGAAGCGGTTCGGGTCCTACCCTAGGGCCACTGCTTTTGTCCGATAGCAAATCTGACCCCAGGGAACGGACGAGGCGAAAATCCCGCTCTAGGGGTCGGGCGAGACAGAATCCTACGCTCAGGGGTCGGGCGAGGCGGAGCCCTCCCCGTGGGGCTGGATGAGTCGAAGCCCGCGCCCTAGGGTCGAAGGAGTCAGAACCCACGCCTTGGGGTCGGACGAGGCGAAAACCTCGTCCTCAGAGTCAGAGCCCATGCCTTAGGGTCGGACGAGGCGAAAACCTCGTCCTCGGAGTCAGAGCCCACGCCTTGGGGTCGGACAAGGTGGAAACCTCATCCTCAGAGTCGGACGAGACATGGCCTGGCCCCTAGGGTTGGATGAGGCGGAAACCTCATCCCTGGAGTCGGATGATGCCGCAGTTGCGTCTTTAATCATCGGATGAGCCGACATGACGCTCATTAATCCTTTGGCTCGGATACCTAGATATAGATATCCGATAGTAGCCCCTGAGCCTTTGGAGGAGTGAGACATTCCTGCAAAGGCTTTTTGCGATCTGTCGCTTGAGGGCGCACAGGAGTACTATTTGTTATTGTCGCTTAAGGGTTTCCACAACCGGAGGTGACTCATCGTTTGTCTGTGACTGCGTGTTCGGTCTCTTTGCGATGCCGAGCACACAAGCCCCCGCGCGTAGTAAGGGTCCAGTTGGGGGGTCGGTTCGTCTTGTGATCATCGTCCCTCATGCGTCCATTGGCTAGAACGGAGGGGCTGAGCCGTGCCGTGCTTTTCTCACTAGACGGAGCACGGTGCTCGGTGAGTTGTTAACGGGCTTGTTCAAGTGGAGCCCCAGCATCCCCTTCGTGGGGGCCCGGTTCGAGATCAGCTGGTGACTGACTCCAAATTCTTGGTGGCCGGTCTATATAGTTCTTAGATCCGTTCGACTAGTCCGAGGGCTCGATGCCTTTCTTCGAGGAAAAACCATGGACCTTGCATCATCCGAGACTCAAAATGAGGGTCGGGATGCCCGTGGCGCTTCACACACCTCGGGTATTGGCCGCTAGCGGGCCCGTCCTTAACCTCTCCTCACTCTAGGGTGCCCTAGAGCGGTCGTGAACCCACTGGTGGGCTAGCCTTCGAACTCCTAGGCGTTAAATGGGCCGTGGGAGTGTTTTTAGCTCCGTATCCCACTTACCTACGGTGGCCCATAGCCTTTGAAGTTGAACCGTAGCTCGATGGATCCTTTGCGGGGGAAGATTTGGATAGGCTTGCGCTTGTCTCTCGAGGCAGCGATGGAACTGATGCAGTGTGGAACAATGAGGGCACGACCCTCGAAGGAAATAGATCTGGCAAGGCGTGGGGCACATTAATTTAGGCGGATGGTTCGCCCCTCGTCTGTTCCGCCCTTACCTTATAAACAGAGCCGTTTCTCCTTGGCCTCTGTACACGCAGCCACATCCTTGTGCCTCCAGTCTTTCTATCTTTCACTCTCAAGTTCTAGCCTTTGTTCCCCTATTTCCGTTCTGCCATTGGTGAAGCCCTCGCTCTCCAGCCCTACGCCACCACCGAATCTTCTGCATCGCCATCCCCATTCCTCGATGGAGCCATGGCCTCTCTCTGATGTTCTCCATGTGCACATGAAGGACCGTAGTGATGGAGTGGATCATACCTAGTGGTGAGGATGAGCCATCACCGCCCGATGGCTACGTCATCTCCTTCGTCCCCTTCCACGAGCGTGGGCTCGTGACTCCTCCCCACTGATTCCTCTAAGGGCTGCTGCACTATTATAGGCTTGAGCTGCAGCATCTGAATCCCAATGGGATTCAGCACATCTCGGCCTTCATTGCGCTGTGCGAGGGGTATCTAGGGATTGTGCCCCACTTTGAGCTGTGGAAGTATTTGTTCACCGTCGAGCTACAAAAGAAGGAGAGGAAGAAGCCAGACCTAGTGGTGATGATGGGATGTGCGAACATCCATCTTCAAGGCAGCTGGTCGTTGGAGTACATGTCCATCCCATCATCGAAGTCCAACAAGGGGTGACATAAGCTTTGGTTCTACCTGAGGAACGATGAAGGTCTGCTCTAGGTCAGCTGTGAGCTGGTTGGTCTGCTTGGACTTGACTACGATGTCATCCACGTAAGCCTCAATGGTCCGCCCAATGAGGTCTCCAAAGCATTTGGTCATGCAACGCTGGTACGTAGCCTCGGCGTTCTTGAGTCCGAACGGCATCGTAACGTAGCAGAACGATCCGAATGGGGTGATGAAAGAGGTCGTGAGCTGGTCGGACTCTTTCATCATGATCTGATGGTACCCAGAGTATGCATCAAGGAAGCATAGGGTTTCACACCCTGAGGTCGAGTCAACTACCTGATCTATGCATGGCAAAGGAAATGAATCCTTTAGGCACGCCTTATTGAGGCTCGTGTAGTTAACACACATTCTCTATTTCCCACTTTTCTTCTCTACCATAATGGGATTGGACAACCACTCTGGGTGGTATACTTCCTTGATGAAACTGGCCGCCAAGAGCTTAGCGATTTCCTCACCGATGAGCCTCCGCTTCTCCTCATTGAAGCGACGCAGGCGTTGTTTGACCAGATTGGAACCTAGCCTCATCTTCAAGGCATGCCTGGTGACTTCCCTCGGAATTCCCAGCATGTCTGAGGGTTTCCACGCAAAGATGTCTCGATTGGCATGGAGGAAGTCGATGAGTGCGCCTTCCTACTTGGGGGAGAGGGTGGTGCCCATGCACACCATCTTGTCGGTGGAGTTATTGAGGTCGACGAGGACCTCCTTGACGTTCTTTGTGGGCTCAAAGGATTCGGCCACCTGCTTTGCATCGGGCGCTCCTTCAGCAATGTCCTTCCCGATGGCTGTGAGCTCCTCAGAAGCGAGGGTCACCGAAGCGAGCTCATAGCTCTCGACCTCACACTCGTAGGCCCTCTATAAGGAAGTGCTGACGGTGATGACCCTACATGGGCCCGGTATCTTGAGCTTGAGGTAGGTGTAGTTGGGGATGGCCATGAACTTCGCGTAGCATGGTCATCTAGGATGGCGTGTTAGGTTCCGTGGAACCCCACCACTTTGAAGGTGAGGGTCTCTGTCCTACTCCTATAGTTGGATGGAGACCCAAAGGTAATGAGCAGATTGATCTGCCCAAGTAGCATGGCCTGTTTTCTAGGCATGATGTCATGGAAAGGTGCTTCGGTCGGCCAGATGCGCACTCGGTCGATTCCCATGGCATCGAGCGTCTCGACGTACACGATGTTGAGGTCGCTGCCTCCATCCATCAGTACCTTGGTGAGCCGCTTCATGCCGATGATAGGGTCGACCACAAGTGGGTACCTACCTGGGTGTGTGACGCTATATGGGTGGTCGGATGAGTCGAAGGTTATGGGTGACCCTAACCATTTAAGGAAAGCAGGCGTGGCGGGCTCGGCTTCGTAGACCTCTCCGCAAATGTGCTTTTGTCGAGGCTTGGAGCCGTATGCCTCTGGCCCATGAAGATCATGACGTAGCTATCCGACAATGAAAAGTCGTCGTCCTTCTCTCCGGTGTCATCGGCTTCTGCCTCAGGCTTCTTCTTCTGCTCCCATTTCTTGGAGCCACTGATTAAGAAATGCTTCATGAGGGAGCAGTCCTTATACATGTGTTTGACAAGGAAGGCGTGGTTTGGGCATGGCCCCTCGAGCAGCATGTCGAAGTGATCGGGGGTGCCCTTGGCTGGTGCTCGACCGACTTTTTGCTCTGTGATGACCACAAGCTAGTCCCCGTGCCCTTTCTGGTTCTTCTTCTTATTCGAACGGTTGGAGGGGCCTTCGTTAGCGTCCTCATCCCACTTCGCCTTGCCTCTGGATCGATCGAAAATTGCTCCAACAGCCTCCTTGCTAGAAGCGTGACTGGTTACGATGTCAAGGAGTTCCTTGGTAGTCCATGGGCCCTTATGTCCTAACTTATGGACCAAGGACTCACAGGTGGTCCCTGATAGGAAGGCTCCAATGTTGTCGACATCGGTGACATTGGGGAGCTCATTGTACTACCGAGATAAGCATTAGATGTACTCGCGGAGAGTCTCTCCTGACTTCTGTCAACAGTTCTTCAAGTCCTAGGGGTTCCCAGGGCACGCGTAAGTGTCCTAGAAGTTCCCCATGAAGATTTGTTTTAGGTCCGCCCAACTCTGAACGTAGTTGGGTGGAAGGTGCTCCAGCCATGTTCATGCCGAGTCGACCAGGAATAGGAGGGGATTGCGGATGACAAAGTCATCACTGACCGCACCACTGGCACGGTAGGCGAGCCAGTAGTCCACGAGCCACAAGCCGGGGTTCATTTCCCTAGAGTATTTCAGGATGTTAGTCGGCGAGCGGTATCGGGGCGGGAGCACCGCCCTGAGGATATGCCAACCGAAAGCCTAGGGCCCCGTTGGTTCAGGGCTATGACTCTAGTCCTCCTCGAGGTCATAGCGTCCGCCCTACTAAGGGTGGTAACCATAGCTATCCCCCTCCCCGGCATCACTATGTGTACACTGATGGGCGTCGAGGGTGTCGCGCGTGTCACAGTTGCGGCCAAGATGCTCCTGCACCGTAACCGTGATGCGTGGCCTACCGACGTGTGGTGCCTGGTGGACTAATGCATCCTTGTCAGGTCACACTAGGGGCATGTGCTGACTAGCATCAAGCTCCCATCGCTGAGATTGTGAGCTCTTGGCCTGCTACGCAGTCGCCCGCTCAAGCAGCATGCGGATCTTGCGGTGGGCCTATCGATCCTCGGGTGTCGTAGGCACCGAAAGCCCCCTAAGCAAGGCAGCAGCAACAACGATGTTCTGGCTTGCTTGGGCAAAGTGTGGGAGTGCTTGATCATCCTTGACGATCCTTTGGTTCACATCATAGGCCATGGCGCATGCGCCCCCATCTCTATGGCGTTCGATCTCGCGATCGAGCTCCACGCATTCCTGCTTGAGCTGGAGTTGTGCTTCCTCAAGCTCTAGGTGCTAGGCCTTCAAATGCTCCAACTGTAGGTGGGGTGGGGCTCCTATATCTCACTCAACCTCATCATTGAGGTCGTTCGTCGGGGTAGCTCCTCCTCATGGATGCTTTCGACATGTCCATCGGGGGTATCTATCATGAAGCATTCATGAGAGGGGTGATGGCCCCCCTGCTAGAGTCAGAGCTAGAGGGCGACTGTGGCTCCTCTATGAGGAGGTCATGAAAAGACTCCATGACTTGTTCGATCACCCCCACAAACTCGTCGTTCGCATGGGATGGAATCTTTTGTTGTGCCACAAGGTGGCCAACGGTCTCTGCGGCATAACAGAGACCGAACGGGAGCACTATCAGGGTGCCCCAGATGAGCTATTCTAGGGAGAGCAGCTCTCCTCGGTAAGCTATGCCATGATGTTGGCATACGAGAAGGTGAGGTGGTGTAGGCTCTCCCAAGACGATTGGGGACCTAAGAAGATGCCGAGCTGACGCTCCAACCTCCCGTAGTCAAAGTCGAGGAGCTAGCTGCTCCCGAAGAGTGGGCCTCCAAGGCGTGCAGCCATAGCTCCTCAAGCGCCTCGGTGATCGCATTGAGGCTGGCTGAGTGGAGAGATTGAACAATGAGGGGTGCCCACGCCAGCTCTCCCTCTGTCATGATGATGAAGTCTAGGTCCCCCAAAGTGCACGTGCATGCCCAGGACCCAGGTGATGTCGTGACTAGCCATCCAAGGCCTGGTGTTTATGTCGAGACGCACAAAAGGCCCCTACCTAGCGTATGTTGATAGAATATCATCGGTAGTCCTCCAAGGGGTATCCCACGAAGGTAGATTGATCAGCAGAGATACGTGTAATCAAGAACAAGAAGGCAATAGAGACACAAGAGTTAGATAGGTTCGGGCCGTCAGCACGATGTAATACCCTTCTCCTATGGTCAGCGCGATGTTGCGTGCATTTTGAGGGGGTCCCTACCTACCTTATATAGTCTGGGGGCAGGGTTACAAGTCAGTTAGATCTAGGAGATAATCGGTATTGGCGCAAAAACATGTCGATGCGCCAAGCACACAGCAAGCCAGAATGATCTACTTGATGGAGCAAGGCTGGTGATCCGCCTGGCTTCAACGTAGGACCGGTCAATCCTATGAATTCCTCCCGAGGGCATGCTAGTCAATTTGACCTAAAATTAACAAGGAGAGAAAGTTTATCAGTAATTTAAGGTAGAACATGCCGGTCTTTGCCGAGATAGTTCCAAGTGTGCCGCTTCGGGAGCAGCCAGTGTTAGCCCACTAGATCTTCAGCACGAAGATATCCGACCACTCACTAATGTTGCCAAACACATACTAGTGGTGCCGACCATGAACTATCGTTGTCCTCCCTCTGGTCATAGTGTGTGGTCGGACAACATTAGTCGTGGTTGGCAGCGCTGGTGATTGGTCAGCAACACCGGTGATCCAATGGGCCAACAGCCAGACAGAAAAAACATAGATGTAAGTAAAATCATCAGCTAGACAAAATATAACCAGTATGAACCATTGAGCCGATGAGTCTGACGAGAAAGGATATAACATGCAAACAAATCAACTGTCTAATATGAACAGTTCTACAAACGCTCTGAATCTAATCCGCTATCATCAACAGTGAGGTTTGACCAGATCGATGCAACTATGATGATAACAACAAACTAAAGCCAAATAATTCACAAAACCATCCATACCCTGATAGGTTTTCTAAAAGACATGCTATATCTGTGAAGGCATTGGTGAATCGGCTAAAAGAGCCGATTCCGATAGAAAAAGGGTCACAACATGTGAACAATCGACTATTCAATACATGTAGACCTATCAACTCCTCAAACCTAACCTATCATCTTTAACAGTTGGGTTCGATAGGATCGATGACAGCCATAATAAAGATAACAGATTAAATCTTTAAAGAAAACTAATCTACTCATATTTAACAGGATCATGAAGATGTACTATGAGCATTAAAGTGCAGGTGATCGGCTATTTAGCCGATGCAGGCATAACAAACAACTAAGGTCATGCCGGATTGAGAACAAATCTATCAACTAGCATCCTCCAATCTAAAGTGCCATCAGTGGGGATCGATCAGATCATTACAGCCATAGTAGTGAACTATAGACCAGATTTAACTAGTTAGCAAACCTCTTCAAGATCATACATGCGTTAACCACGTACTATGCATGATCAAGATCGAGGTAGAATAGCCAATAAAACATAACCCGTCGCTCAAAGTAAGAAACATCGTATTGTCATAAAGCAAATTATGGACTAAAAGATATGAGGCCGATCTAGTTCGATCTTGATCGAGCAGGTTGATGTTGCTGAAAAGCTATTGACAGTGAAAACATCAGCAAGATCGGTAACTTAATGAATCTACCTGAAGGAAGCCACCCTTAGGTAGAGCCGATAACTTGACCTTAATCTAATTCGAGCAGTGGAGGTCAAACTTGACCAATGCAGCCATACTTGAACTAGATAAAGATCGATATCTAGCTTATACTAGAGCTCACAGTGGAGGTCAAACTTAACCGATGCAGCCTTATGAACCAAAGTATAAGCCATGATGGTACTTACAGACAAGCCAGAGGTCGGCCGAACCAATGTAGCCCTACTTGTTGAAGAACTCACCATGATATACACTACTCCTACTCCTACTCCTAACGGTTGGCATGGGGCCGAAAAAAGTAATTTGTATTGATTGATTGGATGTCCCTTTTACAATAGTCGAGGTTCAATATTTATACCCGGAGCTTAAGCATGAATCCTACTCAAGTACAACTCATTACAATCTTTGGTATAAAGAAAATATTCCTAACTTAAGATAACTTGGACCCTAATCTTTCTTTTTTTGTAGAGTCCGACATGTATTTCCCAACGCCAACCGTAGCTCATTGTCGTTATCTGCCGACATCATTCGAAGAGAGCCGATCCCAACGCCGCATCTGAATCAACTAATATCGATCCTCATTCAATCGATTCCTTGATTGCACAATCTTGGAAGCTTCGAGTTCCTGTGTTCTTCTTCCCAAATTTTGGTGTAAACACATGTCCCCCAATTTTGGGATAAAAATGATTTTATTCCAAAATTCCTATTTACTTGTTTACCATGTCGCAACCGTTTTATTCCGAGATATACGCGTGACTCCTGATTTCTCGGTCCGAGTCATATATAATATCCCAACAGTATCTTTTCCAACTTACTCGGCCCATTTGCTTTCCCCTTCTTTCTCGAGCAAATCTTAACAGCCGACGCCACCACCGCCAAAGCCTCAACCCTAGCAAATCCTCTGCCCTATCAAGCTTTTACACAAGCGTTCTTCCTCAAATTCAAATCTATTTTGGATGCAATGGTGACTAGCGACCACGTCCCTGAGGTATGCTTCTAAGTTCTTGCTTTCCATGTATTGGCCGCTACCCTGCATTTCCCTTTCTTCTCAAATTTATTTTATCTGATTTCTAGGAAATGAGGAACGAAATCTTGATTCCATCGGCTGTTGCCTCCAATGTCTATTTTCTTGGGCCTATGGGTGACCCTGATCCATCTGATTTTATCCGTCAAGAAACCAACCAAATCCCCTTCAAATAATCTGTAGTGGATTCATTCTCCTAGAACACCAAAACTCCCTTCAAAAACTGGCTCAAAATGCCTAGGGGATGGAGAGACTGGTTTTGTAGGGTATCCGAGAAAAAAGCTAGAGATTGGGAGCTTTATGATTTGAATTAATGCTTGACACTTTTATTGTCTGGGATGGAGAGGAATGATTCACTCTTAATTTCTGCATTTTATTTCTGGTCCAACACCCTAAATGCCTTCGTTTTTTGTGATGGCCCAATGACCATCACTTTGGTCATTTCTTATATGCTGACCGGCCTTGGAATAACAGAATCGATGCAGCCTTATGACTTCTTAAGTGCTGGATCCAAGAAATTAGATAAAATATCAGACTACACAGGATGGGCAAGCTATATTCTAAACCATATTAGAGATGAATCAACTATTAGCGAAAGAGAATATGTGGCCTTTCTGAACATGTGGTTAGAGAGATTCATCTTCTATATGTCATCTTGTGGTCTGACTTACAATCATAAACTTATGGCAGAGCATCTGGTAGTGGGTAAGGATATTCCTCTTGGAAAGTATCTGTTAGGAGCTGCTTATCATCGGATGCATTAGGTAGCTGCCCAATTACTGAAGAATGAACCATTGCATACTATTAATGGCCCTTGGTGGTTGATACCGCTATTGCTGAACCTATATATGCACAAGATTGTAAGGCCTAATCTCAAGAACCTGAGCTTTCCTTTCTCCAACTTTGATGAGGAATATAGAGGCGACGAAGGAAGAACCCATCAGTGCATGAGCTATGGTGAAGCTGCATCGGCCATAACAATTACCGTCGTTGTTGGCCATCTCTTCAAAAAGTTTTATAGAAGGTTTGATGCAGATATCCTAACTTGGCTACCTTATGATGAGGATGAGAATAACGAGCTGATCTTCCCATTCAAATTTTGCTTTGAATCAGGCTATTCAGATGAAATGACGATTGCAATCTTCAATTCCTTCATCAAGCCCTGTGTTCTTCTAGCTAAATTTCATCATGGTCGTGGCAAAATGTCTGCAGATGCCTTCCTTCTAGGCAACCTTCCAACCTATGAGTTCTACAACCCTTCTTTTGTAGCTTGTCAGTTTGGTCTTGGTCAACTGCCTCCTTAATCGTTCTTCAAGAATATACTAAGGCCAAGAGAGGATATTAGTGAAGTGATGGAAGCCTCTAGAGTTTTCCTACTAGGATCAGATCTTTCTTCTCTTTATTTGCATGACTGGACAAGAGTCAATGTAATGCCCCAGAGTCCAAATGGCTCAGATCCACTCTACACGCTGAGCAAATCACACCGACCACCATCTCACTTACGCTTTCGTCCTCGCTTTGCATAAAAGGATTAACTTGGGGATGGTGGGATGAACTCTAGAAGCCTTATATGTTGGTCTATCCCACCTTTCACAACCAAAGTGGGACAACCCTCCACAATATCTCATTAACTTGCATATGGGCCACTATGGGCCAAATTCTAAACTAGGCTGGATGTCACATACACCCCCCTCAAAGGAACCGACGTCCTCATCGGCCCAACACACCCACAACTGGGCAAACGATGACCAGGAATGTTCCATCTTAGCACACACAACCATGCACCCAGTGCTGACACATGTGCCATGCCGTGCACCCCGTAGGGCCTACACGTGCAATGAACCCCATGTGCGTGCCCCTGGGCCGCATGCGCCCATGGCCACGAAGGTCGGCTCTGATACATTTGTAATGCCCCAGAGTCCAAACGGCTCTGATCCACTCTGCACGCTGAGCAAACCACACCTACCACCATCTCACTTACGCTTTTGTCCTCACTTTGCATAAAAGGATTAACCCAGGGATGGTGGGATGGACTCTAGAAGCCTTATATGTTGGTCTATCCCACCTTTAACAACCAAGGTGGGACTAAACTCTCCACAATATCTAATTAACTTGCATATGGGCCACTATGGGCCAAATTCCAAACTAGGCTAGATGTCACAGTCAACTTATCTTCCAACCTTTTTGACTCTTGGTGGCAAGAATGACACTCCCATCTCTTTTGTGGGCCGGTCCATCCTAGATGCATAGCTCTGGATGGAGAATTTGCTTCTGACAGTGAGGTAACTTACCATCCTTTTTAAAAAATTATTCAATTAAGTTCTCCTACCAACTGTTCTAACAGACCTTTTTAGGATGCTGAATTTGAACCCCCAAGCTTGGACAGGAAGGGGCATTCTATAGATTATCAACCACCATGTCCAGTATCAAGGATAAGATCAACTGCACCCACATTGAAGAAACTGATGAAAACTTAAGCTGCCCCTACAATCATAACATATCAATCCTCAAAACATAAGACAGCCCAAGGGATAACCCAAAAAACTATTACTGGGAAAAGACTTTGCAGAACGAGACCATCAGCTGCCCAGGTAAAACAATTACCCCTCATCTCAAAGTGATATTCAACTTCTAATCCCGTTCATTTCTTCACAGTTATCAACCATTGTGTCTCAACCTGCTCTAGGTGCGGAACTGCTGTCCCAGGCATTCAAGTCAGCATCAACTGATCCTTCATCGGCCAATCCTTGAAAGGAGCCAATTTCAGTTGAAACAGCCGATGCTTCCAAGGCAGCAGAAGATGTAAGTCCTTCCATTTCACCCCCAATGTTGCCAAGGCATTTTTCTTAAAATTCTTGATTTTTATTTAGTTTTCAGCCCTTTTCTAATCATCTGCCATGTCAGACACTCCCTGAGGAAACATTCATGCAAGAGCAGGAGTCCGACAGTCCACCTATTGATAGTGATCCTATTGGCACTGTCATCTAGACTATTGAATCCCCAGTCTAGCAGACAATTGATGGTAAGAAAGTTATATGTTTGGTTTATCTTTTCGCACCAAATATGAACTAAAGATCTTCCTTGATGTTTGTAGATACCAATACTGAAAGTTTAGAGCCGATTCAACCAGATATCATTGGTGCATCATCAGCTGCTCCTTCTTTCTAGATAGAGACCACCATAGAAAATGTACTGTATCTACTTCACTATTTATTTCATTATAGACTGATTCAGTCCTCCTAATTAAGATTTCCTTATATACAGGCACTTAATCTTCCAGCTCTGAGCTACTCTTTCAACCTTGAAGAGTACTTTGATGAAGATGAAATTAGCTCATTAGCCATCTCTTCTAAGAAGCTCTATCAGAGTAGATCAGAAATCAGCTAAGGGATATATTGCCAATGCTTGAGAGGAACATAGCCGATTTGGTCCAAGATGCAGATTCAATGTAAAGAGTCTTCTTAGCCATTAAGGATATTTCATCTCTAGATCTTATCAATGTCTTGTCATCTTTATCTATTATTGAAGATCAAGCCCCAAAGGTGAAAAAGGCTCAGAGGAACCTATCCAACCATGAAGCTTTATTGGCCAAAAAGAACTCTAATAGACAAGAGGCCAAAGAGCTAACACAGCTGATCGATAACTTGAAGAGCTCCTCCCTCAGGGTCAAACCAGAGCTGACCCAACTGGAAGCTAGGTGTGTAGAACTTGAGAAGGAACTAGAGAGTGTGAGGGCTGCCATTGATCGCCACAAGTCCAATCTAGCTCAAATACCCGATGCCATTAAGCAGAAGAAACAGGAACTATTGACCAAGGTCAGAGAAGGCAGGGTCATCTGTAGTAGCCTTGAGGTTATTCCTGGATCAGCTGAAGAAGATAAGCAACGAATCACGGAAGTCAACGCTATCTGGCTAAAAGCATTGAAAGCAATCTAGGATGTTCTAGACTTGTAATCTCTGCATCAGCATGTATCTTGTGTAGAATCAATGATAATCATATTTTTTGTCGCCTTGTTGTATTCCTTGTTTAAGCTAAAGAGCCAATTTAAAAATAGCCAATTCCAGACTTCTAACTTTAATCTGATTAAGTCTGAAAACATGACCTTTATTAAGAAAAACCCCTCAATCTTATGTTCACCAATGTTGCATTCTCTTCGGTATTAGTGAGGTGGTGCTTCGCCTTCTATTAATTATGGTTGCCTTTTGCAAGTCCTGAGACGTCCACCACCTCGCATCATGGCTTTAAATACCAGCTGAGCGCTCTGGCCGTGAACACATCTACACTTGCAGCCGCTCATGTTCCTTTGCACTTCTCTGCCCTCACAAACTCTGTAGCGGCTTTCTTCCCCTTCTGGTAAACTTCATGGCTGGCGAGGACAACCGAGGCAAACACGCGACGGAGGAGATTTTGGAGGAGGACATGCCGGTGAGCCAGCACCTTCGACGCATGGGGTGAGATTGATATCTTCTGCTCATGGTGATGAACTTTTTCTAACTTGTCTATAGGTTCATCTTGAATGACAACCTTCATCCTCTTCCTAGGGTTAGCGAGCCCTCCGATGCTACATCCTCTACGCCAAACTTGTTGTCAGACTCCTCTAGTTCCTATAACAGCGACGATGCCTGGCATTTCCTCCAAGAGTGGAGGGCAGCCCAGGACTGTTATTCTGAGGCAACTCGAGAAAACGGTTAGCTTGAGATCTGCCTCGGGGTCTCTCAAGCCGCTCTTCATGTCGCCGAGGAAGAGGTCAGTGCTGCTTGGGCATGGCTGGTGAATCCAACGCCATGGTGGCAGGTAAGATGGACTCCAAGAACATCTTTACTTTGATTTCTACTACCTTTATCTTCATAGTTCCTTTGTTTCTATGATCGCCAGCCCTGATGGTGCAGTTGGAGTCCCTCCAACTGGCGACGAATGTGGCAACGGTGGCCGTCAATGCCCGGGGCCCCCTCATCAACGCCCGCCTCAATGGTGTTCCGGCCCACGTCCAAGAGATCGCCCTTCATGGCGTCCATCATGGTGCATCAATGGCATTGGCCACAGAATAGGTCCAGACTAGGTATGAGCTCCATACCATGGAGATCGGTTTCCTAATGGGTGACGACCCCGAGGAGCACGATGACTTGATCATGAGTTCGTCGATGCAGCAGAGGCCATCGTGGACATCACATCCGCTCAGGATGTGATAAACAATGTCTTTGACTAGTTTGTATTTAGGGCAAACTGATCAATGAATGAAATCTTTCATCTTTCTATGATTGTATCTATGTACTTTCTACAGTGTCATGTTTTTTCCTGCATTTGTTTTGCTCTATAGGCGATACATCTCGTATTGGCTTTTCTTCCTTTTTGGGTAATTTTGAACTAGATGTGATACCCTTCTAGTACTATCTATTAGAGCTAATGACTGAACAAATTGGCTATCGAGTCTTGATCCAAATGTCAGGATAATATTCCTTCAAACCTTTTCCATCGATCGCTTATTGACAGGTTGCACCATAACTTTTCAGACCAAAGATTAAACAATCAACTGATCCAGGCCAAGCATCTCATTAAGCAGAACAATCCTTAAATTCCCTTTAATAAATCTATCAACTCTAGCTTGTACTCAGAATTCGACTTAGCGCTCACATACGTCGATCTAGGCCTATCTCCAGGACCAATGTTTATCTCCCTTAATTCACCGGCCGACGCGAAGCCATGATTATCCATCAAAACAAACTCTTAGAGCCGATTGTTTGGATTGGCTATTGGCTTTCATCACTGATCTTAATGAGGCCTCCTTCTCATAGTTTGCTAGAAAAACACTCGAAGTCCTCTAGCTCCCAATACACTGGATCGACTGTTGCGATACTCACAGATTCATCAGCATAAACCAACTCAACATCATCCCCATGCCATTGAATCAAATATTGATGCATGGTTGATGGTACACAACAATTAGCATGAATCCATTCATGACCAAGGAGTAGACTATATGACCCTTTTCCATCAATGACAAAGAATGTAGTGTGGAAAGTTTTACTTCCGATTGTCAATTCAACGTTCATTGCCCCCGGGTCTTAGATGCATTACCTCTGAAATCCTTAAGCATCATATTAATTTCAATCAAATCTCTTGGTCCCTTGCCAAGTTTATGAAAAGTGGTGTAAGGCATAATATTGACAGAAGCACCTCCATCCACCAACATCTTGCTCATCGACTTCCCATCAACAAAACCTTTTACATATAAAGCCTTTAAGTGCCAATGCTTGATTGGCTTATTGAATATAGCCTGCTGTATCACCATTAACTTGGCAACTATTTCCTCATACTCTAATTCATCAAAATCTGAATAAACTTCTTGATCTGCTGGAGCCCTGAATTCTAATGGCAATAGAAAAGCCATTTGAATATTAGCCAATGGTTGACTCCTATTGGCTGTTTGTTTAGCATGCCACACTTGAGGTCTACCAGATGCCTGAACCTATTCCAACTCTCTATTCCTTAGGCGTTGTACCCTCCTTTTCTGGCTTCTTGTCAAACCTCCTAGACACCATTGCCCTTCCTGCCAAACATATTCTTCTTTACTATCTTCTTCTTCATAATCAACCTAGTTTTGATCAACAACTCGCTTTCCTAGCCGATCATGAACACTTTTTAAGCACCGGTCTATATTATGATGGTACTCATCTTGAGCATGGATAGACCAGCGGTTGGCTTGAGATTGCCTAAACTCCCAATATTGTTCGTTGCATTTCGGGTAGTTATTTCTAGTTGGCAATTTCAAACCTTCATTCCAACAGTGTCTGAAGAAAGGACAATTCCAATGTGTTTTAGCTTGTTTTCTTTCATACTTCTCTTTCTCTTACTGATGCTAGTATTCTTGCTCTTCTGACCAACGCTGATAATCCTTTTCCTTCTGTCGCTGCCATTTATTCAACAAAATTCGAGATGTAACACACAACCTTGTTGCCCCATTCCTTGACATCTCTCCCTGCTCATATCAGCTCTTTTGTTGGTCATGATGCCTTCTAATCTCTCTATATTCATCAGCCGATATTTGTATCTCAGGATCAACTGTTCTAGTTTCTCTTGATCTAGTTGATGTTAGGACTTTAGTTTTCCCTTTGAGCAACCTAGCATCAACCATGTTCTGATCTCTTAAAAAAGGGTTATCATCAACTTTCATCTTTCGAGGTGTATCAAATTTGAGCATTTGAAAGCTCTAGTTTGGTTTTGGTGAATTGATAAAACCCTAAGTGCTAACCTAGTTTATCAAGTGATCATGAGATAGGTAGCATGCTTCAAGTAGAGAAGCTAATGAAGATCATAACATGACAATGGTGATGGCATGGCGATGATCAAGGGCTTAAACTTGAAATGAAGAAAGAGAAAAATGAAAAGCTCAAGGCAAAGGTATAAACCATAGGAGCTATTTTGTTTTTGGTGATCAAGACACTTAGAGAGTGTGATCACATTTAGGTTTGATAGCCATACTATTAAGAGGGGTGAAACTCGTATCGGAATACGGTTATCAAACTGCCACTAGATGCTCTAACTCATTGCATATGCATTTAGGATCTAGTGGAGTGCTAACACCCTTGAAAATATTTGTGAAAATATGCTAACACATGTGCACAAGGTGATACACTTGGTGGTTGGCATGTTTGAGCAAGGGTGGAGAAGTTAGAAGTGAAAACGAGTTGGTCGTGAAGACGCTGGCGTCAGTCAACTGACTGGACGCTGGGTTTGAAAGCATGGACGCTAGCTATGAGCATCTGGTCGAACTGGTTGATCGACATAGTGCCTAGGGTATTGCACCGAACGCTGGTCTGTGTCCGGTCAAGGTGGACCGGACGCGTTCGGTCGAAGAAATACGCCTCGGGGAGCTTACTGGAAACGACCGGACGCTGAGGCTCCAGCGTCCGGTCAATTTTGCTAGTGCGTCTGGTCAGCTTCATAGCTGTTGACATCTGATGAACAGAGTTTGAAGCTAGTGATGCATGGCGTCCATCGGGTGACTGGACGCTGAGGAGCAGCGTCCGGTCAGTTGGTCCGGTGTGTCCGGTCGGCCCATGTTATGCCCAGTGAAGGGGCATAACGGCTCTATTCCATGGGGGCTTCTATTTAAGCCTCATGGCCGGCTGTAGCTCAGTATCTTTGGCCATTTTCATTGACATAGCAACCTTGTGAGCTAAGCCAAAGTCCTCCCACTCATCTCCATCATTGATTCATCATCATAGTGAGATTGGGAGTGATCCAAGTGCATTGCTTGAGTGATTGCATCTAGAGGCACTTGGTGTTCGTGTTTCGCTACGGATTTTGCTTGTTACTCTTGGTGGTTGCCGCCACCTAGACGGCTTGGAGCAGCGAGGATCATTGAGCAGAGGGTGATGATTGTCTCCGGCTCCGATTGTGGTGATTGTGAGGGGTTCTTGACCTTTCCCCGACGGAGAGCCAAAAGGTACTCTAGTGGATTGCTCGTGGCTTGTGTGATCCTCAACTTGTGTTGGTTGTGCGGCACCCTATTGAGGGTTTGACATGTGAAGCCAATTAGCGTGTGAACCTCTAAGTGAGTGAATCACCACAACGAGGAGTAGCTTACCGGCAAGCAAGTGAACCTCGGTAAAAATTATTGTGTTCATCTTTTGATTCTGAGGTGATTGGTCTTCATTGTTATTCATCCTTGTGATTGATTGGCTCATTCATCTACATGGCGGTATAATCTTCTTGATCACTCTCTTTATATTACCGCAAACTAGTTGTCAAGCTCTTTAGTGTAGCTAGTTGTGAGAGCTTACTTGCTTGGTTTGTGTGGCACTTTAGTTAGCCTTTGAGAGCACAGTAACATAGGATAGTGTCATAGCATTTGTGTGGATCAACACTATCTAAACTAGAATTGTGGTAGGTGGCTTTCATTTTAAGTAGGCTAGCGCAACACTTACTTCGCCTCATAATTGTCTAACTATTTTGTTAAGTGTTGTTGTAGAAATTTTATTAGGCTATTCACCCCCTCTAGCCATTAGGACCTTTCAAGTGGTATCAGAGCCAAGGTCACCGTTATTTGAGGCTTAACAACCTTCGGTGTTAAAATGGCTCAAATCAACAACACCAAGAAGCCACCCCAATTTGATAGCTCCAACTATCCCTATTGGAAGGCCAAGATGACAACTTATATCAAGTCAATCAATAGGAAGGTTTGGAAGGTGGTAGAAACAAAAATTGAGATTAATGATCCGGAGAATCCCACCGCGGCCGAAGAAGTACTTCTCCAAAACAATGATATTGCTCTAAGTGCTATTCATGATGCAATTGATGAAAGAACATTTGAACAAATCAAGAATATTGAGATGGCTCATGAAGCTTGAAAGAAATTGGAAGAATCATTTGAGGGTACTCAAGCCATGAAGGGTGCAAAGGCATATATTCTCAAAGAGAAGTTTGCAAGCTTCAAGATGAAAGAAGATGAGAGTGTGCTGGACATGTTCCATCGGATGGAAGTGATTGTAAATGATCTCAAGGCACTTGATGAGAAGATAGAGGACAAGGACTTCTCCAATAAGTTCTTGAGATGTTTGCCCACAAGATTTGGCATGTTGGTCACCTTACTAGTGAGGAGCGGTTTGAACACAATGACACCAAACCAAATCTTGGGAGATATCATGACCGATGATGCTTATAGAGATGATGATGAGAAGGAAGAAAAGAGGGAGAAGAAAAATGACAAGAAGAAGAGTGTGGCATTCAAAGCCACATCATCCAAGGGCAAAGAAAAGCAAGAAACATCAAGTGAAGAAGATGAATCTTGGGATGATGATGATGATGAAAGGATGGCTCTATTTGTCAAGAGATTTGGCAAGTTCATGGTGAAGAAGGGCTATCGTGCTAGAAGAAAGAAGTCTTCATTTAAGAACAAAGAAGAGTCAAGAAGGTGCTTCAAGTGTGGAAGCAAAGATCATCTTGTTGCTCAATGCCCATACAATAGTGACAATGATGATGACAACAACAAGAACAAGAAGAAGAACAAGAAGGAAAAGAAAGAGAAGAAGAACAAGATGGCCTTCAAGAAGAAGAAGGGTGGTTCATATGTAGTAACTTGGGATAGTGATGCTTCCTCAAGTGATGATGATGATGATGATAGTGATGATCACAAGACCACCAAGAAGAAGGTTCTTGCAAGCATTGCCATCAATGAGAAGCCTTCTCTCTTTGAATCTTCATCATGCTTCTTGGCTAAGGCCACTAAGGTACAATCTTGTGATGATGAAAGTGATGAAGAACATGTTGATGATAATGAACATGAAAATAAAAATGATAGTGATAGTGATGATGATGAACCTACTAAGGATGAATTATTTGACATGCTAGAAGATGCTAGAGAACACTTTGATATCAAGAGAAGGGAATGCAAAAGCTTGCGTAAGGAACTAAAAGCCCTTAAGCAAGCCTTTGATGAGCTCAATGCATCTCATGAGAGGCTAGAGGAAGCCAATAAGAAGCTTGGCCAAGTTCACAAAAAGCTTGAAAAGGCTCATTCCTCTTTGCTTGATGAGCAAAATATAAAGAAGCATATTCAAACTTGTAATGTAGGTTTAACTTGTGATATAATAGATGAACCACTATCTATGCCTATCATTGTTGCTCCCACTAACCCTTCTTGTAGCACTTCCACTTCTACCTCATCTAGTAGTGATGGTCTCACTTGTGATGCCTCACTAGTGGTTGAGAATGAGAACCTCAAGAAGGAGGTCACTAAACTCACTCACACCTTAGCTAAGGCTTATGGTGGTGAGGACCGCTTGCTTATGTGCTTGGGTAGCCAAAGAGCTTCTCTCTACAAAGAGGGATTGGGCTATACCCTCAAGAAAGGCAAGGCGGTCTTTGCTCCTCACAAGACTAGTTTTGTGAAGAACAATGGTCGGTTTTGCACTAGTTGCAAACAAGTGGGTCACAAAGAGCAAGAATGCAAAAATAAGAGCAAAAATGCTAATGTATCCTCCATTAAGTTTGATTCATGCTATATGCTTACTAAGGGTACAAATGGTGTAAAGGCTAAGTTCATTGGTAAACCATGGATGGGCTCAAAGAAGAAAGCCATTTGGGTACCAAAGAGCCTAGTGACTAACCTTCAAGGACCCAAGCAAGTTTGGGTACCTAAAAAGAATTGATCTTCTTTTGTAGGTTAATTACAAAGCCGGAGGAAGGCATTGGGTTCTTAATAGTGGGTGCACTCAACACATGACTGGTGATGCAAGAATGTTCAACTCAATCAACACCAATGGAAATGATGGTTATGATAGTATCACATTTGGTGATAATGGCAGAGGCAAGGTCAAAGGGCTTGGTAAGATTGCAATATCCAATGACATGAGCATATCCAATATGTTGCTAGTAGAAAGCTTGAACTTCAATTTGCTATCCATAGCACAATTGTGTGATCTTGGATTCAAATGCATATTTGGAGTAGATGATGTAGAGATCATAAGTGTAGATGGCTCTAATTTGATCTTCAAAGGCTTTAGATATGAGAATCTATACTTGGTTGATTTCAATGCTAGTGAAGCTAGATTATCTACATGCTTGTTCACTAAGTCTAGCATGGGTTGGTTATGGCATAGAAGGCTTGGTCATGTTGGAATGAAACAATTGAATAGATTGATTAAGCATGACTTAGTTAAAGGCTTGAAAGATGTTGTATTTGAAAAGGATAAGCTTTGTAGCTCTTGTCAAGCCAGCAAACAAGTTGGAAACTCCCATCCTAAGAAAAGCATGATGAGCACTAGTAAAGCATTTAAGCTATTGCATATGGATTTGTTTGGGCCAACACAATATACTAGTATTGGTGGAAACAAATATGGATTTGTGATAGTGGATGATTACACTAGATACATATGGGTATTCTTTCTAGTGGACAAAAGTGATGTGTTTGCAACTTTCAAATCATTTATCAAGGGCATTCACAATGAGTTTGAAACAACCATCAAGATAGTTAGAAGTGACAATGGTAGTGAGTTCAAGAACACTAGAATTGATGAGTTATGTGATGAATTTGGAATTAGACATCAATTCTCAGCCAAGTACATTCCTCAATCAAATGGCCTTGTTGAGAGGAAGAATAGAACACTTATTGATATGGCAAGGTCTATGCTTAGTGAGTACAATGTGAGTCAATCCTTTTGGGCTGAAGCTATCAATATGACTTGCTATTGTAGCAACCACCTCTATTGTCACCGATTGAAAGAGAAGACACCATATGAGCTCTTGAATGGTAGAAAGCCCAACATTGCATATTTTCAGGTCTTTGGTTGCAAATGCTATATCTTAAAGAAAGGCACTAGATTGGGTAAATTTGACAAGAAATGTGATGAATGATTCCTACTTGGTTATTCCACTACAAGCAAAGCATATAGAGTTTGGAATTTGGATAATGGTACTCTTGAGGAAGTTCATGATGTTGAATTTGATGAAACCAAGGGTTCACAAGTAGAGGATGAAAACTTGGAAGATGTTAGAGGCACTCAACTTTCAAATGCCATGAAGAACATGGATGTTGGTGAATTAAGGCCTAGGCAAGTGAATGATGATGATGATGATCAAGTGCAAGTGTTCTCCAACTCAAATGAGCTAGATGATACAAATTAAGATAGTGCAAGTGACTCTCATGACATTGATCAAGATCAAGTAGCTAGTATATCATCTCAACCCAATGATCAAGCAAGTGCAAGCAATCAAGTTCCATTGCTCCAACCAATAAGTATTGCAAGAGATCATCCTTTGGATACAATAATTGGAGATATTTCAAGAGGTGTACAAACAAGATCAAGATTGGCATCATTTTGTGAACACTTCTCATTTGTGTCATCCATTGAACCAAAGAAGATAGATGAAGCATTGAAGGATGTTGATTGGGTGAATGCTATGCATGAAGAATTGAACAACTTCACAAGAAATCAAGTATGGGAAATAGTAGAAAGATCAAAGGGACACAATGTGATTGGAACCAAATGGGTCTTTAGAAACAAGCAAGATCAATATGGGATAGTAGTAAGGAACAAAGCAAGATTGGTAGCACAAGGCTATACACAAGTTGAAGGTCTTGACTTTGGAGAAACATATACCCCGGTTGCTAGATTGGAAGCAATAAGAATCTTGCTAGCCTATGCTTGTGCTCACAACATCAAGCTCTATCAAATGGATGTTAAGAGTGCATTTCTAAATGGCTACATCAATAAAGAAGTATATGTAGAGCAACCTCCTGGTTTTGAAGATGACAAGAAGCCCAACCATGTGTATAAGTTGAAGAAGGCATTGTATGGCTTGAAGCTAGCACCTAGAGCATGGTATGAGAGATTGAGGGACTTCCTCCTCTCTAAAGGGTTCACCATGGGCAAGGTTGACACCACTCTTTTCATTAAGAAGATTGGAAAAGATCTATTTGTATTGCAAATATATGTTGATGGCATCATATTTGGATCAACCAATCAAGAATTTTGTGATGAGTTTGGAAAGATGATGGCTAATGAGTTTGAAATATCCATGATTGGAGAGTTAAGCTACTTCCTTGGTCTTCAAATCAGGCAATTAAAGAATGGTACATTTGTGAGTCAAGGCAAGTACATCAAGGACATGATCAAGAAGTTTGGCATGATTGATAGAAAAGTCATTAGCACACCAAAGGGAACCAATGGCAACTTGGATAGTGATGCAAGTGAAAATATGGTAGATCAAAAGTTGTATCGGTCTATGATTGGAAGCCTACTCTATGTGACCGCATCAAGGCCGGATGTCATGTTTAGTGTATGTATGTGTGCAAGATTTCAAGCCTCACCAAGAGAAAGTCATTTGAAGACTACAAAGAGAATATTGAGGTACTTGAAGCATACACCAAATGTTGGTTTGTGATATCCCAAAGGAGCAAAGTTTGAGCTAGTTGGTTACTATGACTTGGATTATGCAGGATGCAAGGTAGAAAGGAAGAGCACCTCGGGCACATGTCAATTGTTGGGAAGATCACTTGTTTCATGGTCATCAAAGAAGCAAAATAGTGTTGCATTATCAACCGCCGAAGCCGAATACATATCCACCGGTAGTTGTTGTGCACAAGTACTTTGGATGAAGGCCACTTTGAGTGACTTTGGAATCAAGTTCAAGAAAGTGCCATTGCTATGTGACAATGAGAGTGCAATCAAGTTGACAAACAATCCGGTTCAACATGCAGGAACAAAGCACATTGATGTCCACCACCATTTCATAAGAGATCATCAACAAAAAGGGGACATTTGCATTGAGAGTGTAGGCACCGAAGATCAACTTGCTGATATATTCACCAAGCCATTGGATGAGAAAAGGTTTTGCAAGCTAAGGAATGAGTTGAACATATTGGATTTCTCAAATATGTGTTGATGCACCCCCACTCATATGACATGCCTCTCCTTCGAGCAATCCAAGGTAAAAGTTGATTGGCATGACATACATCCTTGCTAAGGACATGTTTAGTGCATCTAGTCATATTTACAATCTTATTAGGACCTTTCAAGTGGTTCTATTTTATTAGGCCCATTCATGAAAATCAAATGATTTTGATGTCTAAATGGTATCACTATTGCTTCTATGCTTGACTTGATCTAGTGATGACATATGACATGTTTGTGAGCTTGTAAACCTAGTGTTTAATCTAGAATATGAGCTATATGTGTTTAACTCAACATGGTACAAGATAACCCTTATTTGAGGTGTGAAGAAGCTTGTCCTTGGATCAAACCGAGTTAAATATCTTTGGCAAATAATCTAGATTGGACCAAATTTGGGAAAATAATCCTCACCCCATTGATTGCCATTGATAATCTCGACCCTACAAGTAATACTATTGTCAGTGTTTCGCACAAGCACCGGCAAGTAAATTTATAGTAATGTACGTTAGGCTCGGATGATGTGCTAAAGGACACAGAATTTATACTGGTTCAGGCAAAACGTCCCTACGTCCAGTTTGCTGCTGCTTGTGTTATTAGCACCGTGAATGGTCTGTAGTAAGGGGTACAAACTATCGAGAGAGGGACTGGTCCCAAGTCTCTGATGGAAGGATTGAAAGGTGGTCAGGAGCTTCGTAGCCGCTTGAACATGTGTATATGAGTGCGTTCTATTGTTTTTTTTGGGTCCCCCCCTTGATGGAGGGAGCGCATCCCCTTTTATAGATGAAGGGGCTGGCTTTACAAGGGTGAGGGCTCCAGGATGCATACTCTACTTAGTCTTATGGCTCCTGTCTACCTAGTCAGGTCCTCTATTCTGATGAGTACGAAGGAAGATAAGTGCTTACAATGTTGTCGATGTCTCTGTAGGATGTCAGGTTAGTCACAGAATGCTGCCCTACGCAGGGTATGGGCTGTAGTACAGTGGTTTTGACTTATGAGCCTCCCCCAGCCTTGCTCCACACGCCTTCTGGTTCCCATGATTCCTTGTTGGGAGAATGCAGGGTCGGGGTCTGGTGTAGCACCGTGGCCAAGGCCTTCTGACTGGGAGGACCTGGGGGGTCGGGAAGTGGGCGCCGCTCCCCCGGGTCCACAGCGTGGTGACGGAATACCTGTCGTTCATGGAGATAGCAAATCCTTTCCTGGAGCGTAGCGGTTGTCGTATATCTTTGTCGGGTTCCGTGTCTCAGAGCTAAAGGCGGCGCCTACAACTCTACAGGGCGAGGTGCACGCACCTGTAATGCCTTTTGGGTTCTGTGGAGCCCGGAAGGGTCTAAAGCATCAGTCCTGTCGTTCCCTGGCAGTCCTTTTCCTACCAGGGCGCAGGGTATGGTCCTTGGAGCCATGGTTGACCCGAACGTCTTGTCTCGTCCTGTACCCATCATTACGAGGGATAGATATCGATTAGGGCGAGGCTCGTTCTTGGCCGTCGGGTGAGATGGAGACCAATCCCTATCTCTTGGGCGAGACTAACCCTACCCCTCCGTTATCGGGCGAGGCGGAATCCATCCCTCAGCCCTCGGGTGAGACCGAGCCTGCCCTAAAGGCGTTGGGCGAGACGGAGATTAGCCTTGAGCCTTTGGGCGAGGTAGGGTTATCTCACAAAGGCATCGGGTGAGGCTGACCCCGTCCCTCCAGGATCGGGCGAGACGGAATTCATCCCTCAGCCCTCGGGCGAGATCGAGCCTGCCCTAAAGGCATTGGGCGGGGTGGAGTTTATCCCTTGGCCCTTGGGCGAGACCGAGCCTGTCCCAAAGGTGTCGGGCGAGGCGGAATAGAACTCCTGTCACTCGAACAAGGGATGACATGGCGCCTTTATGTGTCTAGAAGTTTTTCACGTTCGGTGGTTATTGGTTCCACCTTCTGGGGTATCCTAGTATTAGGTCCCCGACAACTATCTACATTTAGAACCTTTGTGGTCATTGATGACAAAGGGGGAGAGAAACAAAGATAAGAAGGAGAGAAACAAAAATAGTGAAAAAGGGAGATCCAAAACATAAATATATCTTGATATATGACATAGGGGGGGAGATATAACAAAGGAAAGGGATCAACTAAAATTTTGAGCACACAAGTAGGGAGAGTAAGCTCATGAACTTGTATGGTGCATTTGAATGTGCATTTCATATGTTTGCTTGCATGGCATAAGTATTAAAGTTAAACATCCATGCTTGTGTGATGAATGTTAGTTGTAAGATTGAATGATGAAATGAAATCATTAGATAACTTTCATTTCCAAATAAGTCTTTACAAGTGGTATCTTTCCAAGATATGTTTCCAAGTGATATTAAGCTAACCATGGTACTAAGGATGGTATATTGGTGCACTCCGATTGGTATCACACTTCAAAAGTCCATCTTTTATACCTTAGCATCATTTGGTAGACATTGACTCCTATATTTCCTAACTAAGCATATGTGCAAGCTTTAATTTAAACTCTTAGCACATATGTAGGGGGAGCAATTCCTACCATTTAGGGTTCATGAAACTTGTCCATATCTTTTTACACATGGTAAATATGCTTGGGCAAGCAACATGGATTCAATTGAATTTCAATTCATATCTTTGTATAAGGGTCGTCATCAATTACCAAAAAGGGGGAGATTGAAAGCTCTAGTTTGGTTTTGGTGAATTGATGAAACCCTAAGTGCTAACCTAGTTTATCAAGTGATCATGAGATAGGTAGCACACTTCAAGTAGAGAAGCTAATGAAGATCATAACATGACAATGGTGATGGCATGACGATGATCAAGGGCTTAAACTTGAAATGAAGAAAGAGAAAAACAAAAAGCTCAAGGCAAAGGTATAAACCATAGGAGCTATTTTGTTTTTGGTGATCAAGACACTTAGAGAGTGTGATCACATTTAGGTTTGATAGCCGTACTATTAAGAGGGGTGAAACTCGTATCGGAATGTGGTTATCAAAGTACCACTAGATGCTCTAACTCATTGCATATGCATTTAGGATCTAGTGGAGTGCTAACACCCTTAAAAACATTTGTGAAAATATGCTAACACATGTGCACAAGGTGATACACTTGGTGGTTGGCACGTTTGAGCAAGGGTGGAGAAGTTAGAAGTGAAAACGAGTTGGTTGCGAAGACGCTGGCGTCGGTCAACTGACCGGACGCTGGGTCTGAAAGCACCGGACGCTGGCTGCGTGCGTCCGGTCGAACTGGTCGATCGGCATAGTACCTAGGGTATTGCACCGGACGCTGGTCTGTGTTCGGTCAAGGTGGACCGGACGCGTTCGGTCGAAGAAATATGCCTCGGGGATCTTACTAGAAATGACCGGACGCTGAGGCTCCAGCGTTCGGTCAGTTTTGCTGGTGCGTCCAGTCAGCTTCATAGCTGTTGACATCTAATAAACAGCGTTTGAAGCTGGTGACACGTGGTGTCCATCGGGCGACCGGATGCTGAGGAGCAGTGTCCGATCAGTTGGACCGGTGCGTCTGGTCGGCCCGTGTTATGGCCAGTGAAGGGGCATAACGGTTCTATTCCATGGGGGCTTCTATTTAAGCCCCATGGCCGGCTGTAGCTCAGTATCTTTGGCCATTTTCATTGATATAGCAACCTTGTGAGCTAAGCCAAAGTCCTCCCACTCATCTCCATCATTGATTCATCATCATAGTGAGATTGAGAGTGATCCAAGTGCATTGCTTGAGTGATTGCATCTAGAGGCAATTGGTGTTCGTGTTTCGCTATGGATTTCGCTTGTTACTCTTGGTGGTTGCCGCCACCTAGACGACTTGGAGCAGCGAGGATCGTTGAGCGGAGGGTGGTGATTGTCTCTGGCTCCGATCGTGGTGATTGTGAGGGGTTCTTGACCTTTCCCCGTCGAAGAGCCAAAAGGTACTCTAGTGGATTGCTTGTGGCTTGTGTGATCCTCATCTTGTGTTGGTTGTGCGGCACCCTATTGAGGGTTTGGTGTGTGAAGCCAATTAGCGCGTGAACCTCCAAGTGAGTGAATCGCCACAACGAGGAGTAGCTTGCCGGCAAGCAAGTGAACCTCGGTAAAAATCATTGTGTTCATCTTTTGATTCTGAGGTGATTGGTCTTCATTGTTATTCATCCTTGTGATTGATTAGCTCATTCATCTACACAATGGTATAATCTTCTTGATCACTCTCTTTACATTACCGCAAACTAGTTGTCAAGCTCTTTAGTGTAGCTAGTATTGAGAGCTTGCTTGCTTGGTTTGTGTGGCTCTTTAGTTAGCCTTTGAGAGCACACTAACATAGGATAGTGTCATAGCATTTGTGTGGATCAACACTATCTAAACTAGAATTGTGGTAGGTGGCTTGCATTTTAAGTAGGCTAGCACAACACTTGCTTCGCTTATAATTGTCTAACTATTTTGTTAAGTGTTGTTGTAGAAATTTTATTAGGCTATTCACCCCCCTCTAGCCATTAGGACCCTTCAGCCTTCCTTGCTGAATAGCCCTCTGATGTGTTGCCGGAAAACTCTATACTCATTAGTAGAATGAGAAATGACATTGTGAAATTTGCAGAACTTCTTATTCTTCAACTGGTCGGGAGGCAACATAACATGATTGTTGGGCAACTTAATCTATCCCTTCTCAAGCAAAAAATCAAAGAGCTTGTTCGATTTTATGACGTCGAAATCATAGCTTTCTTCAATTCCTCTTCCCCAAGGATTTGACACCATTACTGTCTTCTTACCCCAATTCCATTTAGCCACTGCAATCTCTTCTTCTTCATCGTCCTCATAGCCGTCATCAATTGAATATGGATTATAGGTTTCGACAATTGTGGTACTTTTCTAGAATCGGGTATCTCTACGCATATTCTAAAATTGGCTTTTGAGCGCTACCACTCATTGAGCCAACTGACCTAAATTGTCAAACTCTTGTCCCAATAGTTTCTCTCTCCATGTTGGCAACAGTCCTTGAACTGCCAAAGCAGCTAGCTGATCATCAGTCAAGTTTAATGAGAAGCACAAATTTCTAGTCTCTTAGAACCTCTAAAGAAACTTGGTGCCTGATTCATTAGTTATCTACCTTATAGTTGCCAAATTGGTAATTTTCTTTTCTCCTATCCTAGTGTAAAAATATGTATGAAACTTCTTCTCTAGGTCAACCCAATTGGCAATGGAGTTAACTGGCAATGATGAAAACCAAGTGAAGGCTGGTCCTGACAGGGATAAGGAGAAGAAACAAACTTGATGGGCCTATTCAATGGACGCTTCACCCAACTGTGTAAGATACTGGCTGACATGTTCTATTATGCTTATGCTATCTTGGCCAGTGAACTTAGCAAACTCCAAGAGCCTGTAATTTGTAGGAAGAGTGACCAAATCATACCACTCTGGATATGGATGTTTGTACGAGAAGGTCTACCCTTTTGGCTTCAAACCAAACTGATTCTTCATCATCTTGGTCACTCTAAGCAACAACTCATCAGCATTTGAATTTGGATTTCTCTGTAATTGCTGACCCATCTATGGATTAAAATTTTAGGTACCTTGATACCTCGGATTTGGAATCATGTGAAGGGTGTTGTAATCTATGCCATGGTGGTATCCTTGTGGAATCTCTATCTGCTGAGTCCTTTGCTGGTTTGCTGCTTGAAGTCTCTGGTTATAGATGTTAGGATCTATATCTCTATGAATCCTTTGAACTAATGGTGCTATTTTTTGAGCTGACGATGGTATCTGGCCTGATGTGCCAAAATTGACCATTTGATCCTAAACTTGCCCCATCGGTTGTTGCACATGTTGCACTGACGATGTAGGATTATACTGTATTCGATTAGCAGTAGCACCTTGAACTTGCTTAGATGAACTCTGAACTGCCCGAACATCATCATTACCAGCTATTGCTGCTTCTTGATGGCTAGTACCAGTTTGATTAGTCATTTGAGTCGACGGATGTGGAATATTGTAGTAAGTTAGCCCAACCTAATCAATCAGATATCCATGAAACACCTCTTTCATGGTGTTGTGGAATGTGTTCAAAAAACTATATTATGGTTCAATATGGTATCATGAATAGATTTGTTTATAGCTTCTACAAAGAAATGCCTCTCTTCAGCTTCATCTGCATCTATCTACCCATGCAACAGAACTCTTGGTAGTGGATATTTCTGAACAACTTTATTATCACGTGTCTTGGTGTAGGACAACAAATACTTGTTCTGAAATTCTTCGATAACTTTACTGATGACATCTTTATCTTCGTCAGGTAAGTCTTCATAAGGCACCATACGGAAGTCACTATTGTTGTAAGTCTCTATGATGATTATGGTGTCCCACCGGGCATGCCACAATGTTTGTCGGCACAAAAACGTGTCGATGCGCCAAGCACGCAGCAAGTCGGAAGGATCTGCATGATGGAGCAAGGCTGGAGATCCACCTGGCTTCAACGTAGGATCGGTCAACCCTGCGAATTCCTCCTGAGGGCGTGCTAGTCAATTTGACCTGCAATTTGACCTACAATCAACATAACTTGTCACTCAAAGTAAGAAACATTGTATTGTCACAAAACAAACAATGAACTAAAAGGATATGAGGCCGATCTAGTTCGATCTTGATCAGGCAGGTTGAAAGCTCTAGTTTGGTTTTGGTGAATTGATGAAACCCTAAGTGCTAACCTAGTTTATCAAGTGGTCATGAGATAGGTAGCACATTCCAAGTGGTGAAGCAAATGAAGATCATAACATGATGATGATACCATGATGATGATCAAGTGCTTGGACTTGGAAAGAAGAAAGAGAAAAACAAAAAGCTCAAGGCAAAGGTATAAACCATAGGAGCTATTTTGTTTTGGTGATCAAGACACTTAGAGAGTGTGATCACATTTAGGTTTGATAGCTGTACTATTAAAAGGGGTGAAACTCATATCAGAATGCAGTTATCAAAGTGCCACTAGATGCTTTAACTCATTGCATATGCATTTAGGATCTAGTGGAGTGCTAACACCCTTGAAAATGTTTGTGAAAATATGCTAACACATGTGCACAAGGTGATACACTTGGTGGTTGGCACATTTGAGCCAGGGTGAAGAAGATAGAGTCGAAGAGGAGTTAGCCGTGCTAGTTACAGAGTGATCGGACGCGTCCGGTATGGTGATCAGACATGTCTGGTATTTGGCGACGAACTCCACGACCGGACGCGTCTGGTCGCCACACCGGACGCATCCGGTGTGAATCAGAAAAAATAGTATACGGCAGGACAGTCGATCGGACGCTGGCAGCATCCGGTCTGGTATCACCAGACGCGTCCGGCCGGGCAAGGATGCTTACTGTACTCCACCAGACGCTACGGCTCAACGTCTAGTCATTTGTGTTTGTGCGTTTGGTGTGAGCGTCCGGACGTCGGCCAAATGGGTAGCAACGGCTAGGTTGGTTTGAACTGGACACGTGGTAGTCTGGGAGCTACCAGACATGTCTGGTATGCTGACCGGACGCGTCCGGTATTCACGACCAGAGCATCCGGTGCTGCGTCCGGTGTATTGTGACCTGAGCGTCCGGTCGACGTGCAATCAACCTGTTTTTTGAGCCAACAGCTCTATTTGATGGGGCTTCTATTTAAAGCCCCATAGCTGGCTCAAGCTGGCTCTCTTAGCAATTTTCGTTGACATAGCAACCTTGTGAGCTTAGCCAAAGCCCTCCCACTCATCTCCATCATTGATTCATCATCTTTGTGAGATTGGGAGAGAATCCAAGTGCATTGCTTGAGTGTTTGCATCTAGAGGCACTTGGTGATCATGTTTCGCTGTGGATTTTGCTTGTTACTCTTGGTGGTTGCCGCCACCTAGATGGCTTGGAGCAGCAAGAATCATTGAGCAGAGGTTGGTGATTGTCTCCGGTTCCAATCGTGGTGATTGTGAGGGGTTCTTGACCTTTTCCCGATGGAGCGCCAAAAGGTACTCTAGTGGATTGCTCGTGGCTTGTGTGATCCTCATCTTGTGTTGGTTGTGTGGCACCCTATTGAGGGTTTGGCGTGTGAAGCCAATGAGCGCGTGAACCTCCAAGTGAGTGAATCGCCACAACGAGGACTAGCTTGCCGGCAAGCAAGTGAACCTCGGTAAAAAATCATTGTGTTTATCATTGATTCTGAGGTGATTGGTCTTCATTGTTATTCATCCTTGTGATTGATTGGTTTCTTCATCTACATGGCGGTATAACCTTCTTGATCACTCTCTTTACATTACCGCAAACTAGTTGTCAAGCTCTTTAGTGTAGCTAGTTGTGAGAGCTTGCATGCTTGGTTGGTGTGGCTCTTTAGTTAACCTTTGAGAGCACACTAACATAGGGTAGTGTCATAGCTATTGTGTGAATAGATACTATCTAAACTAGAATTGTGGTAGGTGGCTTGCATTTTGAGTAGGCTAGCGCAACACTTGCTTCACCTCATAATTGTCTAACCATTTTGATAAGTGTTGTTGTAGAAAATTTTATTAGGCTATTCATCCCCTCTAGCCATTAGGACCTTTCACAGGTTGATATTGCTGAAAAGCTATTGACTGTGAAAACATCAGCAAGATCAGTAACTTAATGAATCTACCCGAAGGACGCCACCCTTAGGTAGAGTCGATAACTTGACCTTAATCTAATTCGAGCAGTGGAGGTTGAACTTAACCGATGCAGCCGTACTTGAACTAGATAAAGATCGATAACTAGCTTATACTAGAGCTCGTAGTGGAGGTTGAACTTAACCGATGCAGCCTTATGAACCAAAGTATAAGCCATGATGGTACTTATAGACAAGCCAGAGGTTGGCCAGACCGATGCAGCTCTGCTTGTTAAAGAACTCGTTGAGATCTACACTACTCCTACTCCTAAGGGTTGGCACAGGGCCGAAAAAAGTAATTTGTATTGATTGATTAGATGTCCCTTTTACAATAGTTAGGGTTCAATATTTATACCCGGAGCTTAAGCATGAATCCTACTCAAGTATGACTCATTATAATCTTTGGTATAAAGAAAATATTCCTAACTTAAGATAACTTGGACCCTAATCTTTTCCTTTTTGTAGAGTCTGACATGTATTTCCTGATGCCAACCGTAGCTCATTGTCATTATCTACCAATGTCATTCAAAGAGAGCTGATCCCAATGCCGCATCTGAATCAGCTGATATCGATCCTCATTCAATCGATTCCTTGATTGACACAATCTTGGAAGCTTCGAGTTCCCGCGTTCTTCTTCCCAAATTTTGGTGTAAACAACCAGAAAGTAATAACAGATTACATGAATCATGGGATCAAATGTATCCTAACAGATCTCATAGTATCTTTAGGAATCACCCTTGATGTCTTATGGTGCACGCCAAGCAGTGCCGTGCACTGTAGGTCTTCATCTTGTGGGCCAGACCGTCCCTAGGAGCGTAGCCCAAGTAGTTTGCCATGGGTATCTGGGGTTGTACCCCACACAGCTAGTCCCCAAGCACCTTGTATCTGCTATGCAACATCGTCTTGAGCTTGTCTGAGTAGTTGTGAACAAAGCCAAGTAGTCAGACTCATAGTCCGACCACCATAATGAGTCGCTGAGCAGTTGTGAACCATCGCCGAGCAGAGTATCCCAAGTATGGCTTGCCAGAAGGATGTAAGGATCTCAAGTTCAAAATCAAAAATTTCCTCACAGTGGACCTAGTCTACCCACTTAGAGTCTGACCACAAGAAAGGAAGATAGTCTTCTTCAACTTTAGGAGGCACGAAGTCTTCCAGATTAAAGCAAACACACTCACCACAAGGTGAAGTGTGCCCACTTAGTCCCTAAGCCTAAGAGGTGGTGACGTAGTCACATGGTGCCAGGGTCCAAAGTAGAAGAAAAGTAGAAGACTAGCCGAGCAGGCAGCTAGTCCCTAGGTGGAGCCCTAAAATGAGAAATGCACATTCACCGCAAGGTGAAGTGTGCTCACTTAGTCCCTGAGCCTGATAGTAGGTGACATGGTCATGTGGTGCCAGGGTAAAAAACAACAGTAATCAGAAGAAAATCCCCAGTGTGGTGAGGAACCAAGTTGTAGTGATGACATAGTCCCCGAGCCACAAGTGGAATTCTCGGAGAAATCAAATTGTGGAGAAAAAACCGGAGTAATTGCTGTACATTAGAAATTACTGAGCCTTGATGGAATTGCGGAGAAGTTGGTGAATATTCGGTGTGCAGTTCCAAGTTGTGGCGAAAAATGGGTTATATGGGCAGCAGTTGCGCGTTAGCCTAGACAACGGCCCACCACACTACTTTGGGAAATTCAGAAAGGCACAAATCGTGGTGTGGTTTCCCAAAAACCCTTGAATGTGAAAAGTGGGTATGATTTCTTTATAACTACGCTGCCACACTCTGAACTCCCACCTTTGCCACTTCATCTTCCTCCTTAGCCCTCGCGCTTCCCGATTCACATTCACACGCACTTTCACCATCAGTCCTAATCCAGATCTAAGATATAGCGCCGAAGAGGAGAGGTGGTAACCTAAAGAAGGCGACCGTCAGAGCAAGCCATGATAAGGAATGGGTGTGATCGCTCATGGGGGAGATGGAACTCAATGGCATGGTGGAGGCAGGCTTTCTTCCTGACCGTGTCACCACCGGATGGCGTCCGGTCGATGGTGAGCCCTACCCAATGCTGCATACTGATGAAGTGGTAGTTTTCGAAGATTATTTCTGGCGTGGATTAGGACTTCCTATTCATCCTTTCTTGCACAATTTATTGGAGTATTAGGGAGTAAGCCTGTGCAATCTACATCTGAATACTATCTTGCATATTGTTGTCTTTATCCACTTCTATGAGGCGTATCTTGGCATTTTGCCCCACTTCAACCTCTTTCGACACCTGTTCTGGCTGAAGAAGAGAGGTAGGGGCGGTTCTAGAGTGGTCAGCGGTGTGTATCTGTAGCTCCATGATGGGATGGCTAGCGAGTACATTACTATGCCGCTGAACACCTTGCTGAAGGGGTGGAATGCTAGGTGGTTCTACATGAAGCAAAGCCATCCTATGATCAGATGCGACGTCGACTAGGTTTCAGAGAACCAGAGGAGCTGGTCGAAGAAGCCGACCAGTGCTGATATGGATCAGGTGAATGAGCTTATTGAGCTGATGAGGGGCATGAAGATGAACGGAGTGGTGGTTGTGGTGAGCTTCATAGTGCGCCATAACTAGCCCTGTAAAGAGAGGGCCCACGCGGGCTTTGACTTCAAGGGAGACACTGATGGCACCCGAGAGAGGACAGAGAGGCTGATGAAGGAGGCTGTGCTATGCCGGGTTGTTGAGCTATTTGCTCCAAACGCGCTGTATAGTGTGCCAGTGCAGCTGAAAGCCTTCAACTATATGAACCCACCTCCGTAGGTAAGAATCCTGACTGTTGGTCCTGGTGTGTTTTTTATCCTATGTCATGTCGAGCAGTGAACTGATTCACTTGTGGAAAGATCCATTTGCAGGAATGGGTGGCGTACTTCTTGGGCATGTTGAGGAGCGATTGGCCAAAGGCAGTAGATGCCAGGCCGACCACTCAGCCGAAATAAGGTGCCACCAGTGCTTCATCCAAATTGGAAGACAAAGTTACTAGTTGGAAGGAGGGTCTCCCCCTAGTATCAGAGAAAGTCCGAGGGAAAAGGGCGGCGAGAGATGAGTCGACCTAAAAATAGAGGAAACTGGTGGGTGTAGCTCCTCGCAAGCCAGGCGACATCTCGCTTGGTGGCGATCATACCACTCAGACATAGAGTGTGGTGATGTCCGAGTGGTCAGACAATGACGGGGCTCCAATAGGTCCTCCTCTGAGCACTGAGGCGCCACCGCGCAACACGCACATGGAGGTGTAGCCAAAGGGAGGGGAGGGAGTCCCCGAGCAGTAGGCGGAGGAGAGGCCAATGGTAGGGGGAGCAAGACCTCCAGCCCAGGGCATGCAAGTTGACCCTAGAGCCGTGCCTAGGTGCTTGGGGAGGCAGCATTGGTTCAGAACCATCTACCGGGAAGCTAACGTGTAAGTATCCCTGCCTTCGAGTTGGTTGCTGTGATTCATGAGCTAATCTAATGCAGAACGAGGTGCACGGAGGATCTAAATCCTTTCGTTCAGTCTAGCGAGCAGCCAGGGGCTGTTCCTGGCGTGGAGACCATGCCGTCGGACTCTGTCCTAGAGTCCCTGGGCACTCTGTGGTTTGTGGAGGAGTCAACCACCATTGCTGATGGAGTTGGTGGCGGAGAACGGTTGGTGATGATGGTGGCTGATGCAACGACGACGCCAGGGGCAATGACGAGAGTCGCCAAATCTTTGAAGGCAGGAGCGAAAGCTACCGGCGTCGTGTCGGAGCATGAGGCATAGAGGCCAGCAGCACCGAAGGAGCAAGCGGCATGCCCTGAGATGTCGCAGGGCATGGTTGGTCACTGTGTGCAGCCACCGAGCCCCCAGGGAGCGTGACCAGCTATAGAGTAAGAGGACAAGGTCGAGGAGATTGAGCGTGAAGAATCATGACCTCAAGCCGTCCGGATCCTCCACAAATGGGGGGATGAAGTGATGGTCATGGAAGAGGACACCTCCAAGGAGGTGAAGAGGCTATGGTCCATGCTTTCCATAGCTATGAAGTTGATCGAGGTCAGTATTACGTCGGCAATGTTGGTCTTTGACGCTAGGGACTAGGGTCCCTTTATAATCTCAGAGCTTTGCAGGGCATAGTGCAAACTACTGTGCAATGGCAGTAGCTGATCAAGAGGATGGAGCCCCTCATTGAGGAGAACGCGAAGCTGAAGGAGGCGATGAAAATGATGGAGAAAAACATCTAGAGGGCCCAACGCGAAAGGGATCTTGCTAAATCAAAGGCAAGGGACCTGGAGTACCAAAAGGGTGCCTTATCCAAGTAGCTGATGACTATCTCCGAGCAGCTAAGAAGCATCTCTAAGCAGCTAGAGCGCAACTCCAAGCAGCTAAGAAGCGTCTCTAAGAAGAGGAAAGGTACGATAGATCAATGAATTTGTTCTATATTGCCGAATGGTCTTATCGTTGTTGACGACCATTTTGTTTGTAGAGCAAGAAGCAGAGCTCGGCTAGTTGCATCAAGCCATTGGTCAACTCCAAGAGTAGGAGGAGAAGGCATCTGGGCAAGCGAAGAAACTAGCCGAGGAGCTAAAAGGTGAGTAGTTCATGGTTGGAGTTGTTGCTGAAGTGATTTCTTAGTTTGACGAATTCTTATGGTGCCTACAGAATACCGCCAAAGGACCAAGGCACAGTTTGATGTGCTAGAACTAGAGGCCAGAACCTAGAAGGGGAAACTTGACACTGTGGTGGCCGGAGTCAAGCCTATGGTCGACTGTATTGACATGGAGCCGGCTCCTCTGCCTGTTGATAGGCCACCATATCTAGACACCATCATCGATAGATGCAAGGCAGCGTGGGAGAACTTCTAGAGCTTCAACTAAGATGCCATTGTCTCCGCCGTGACCCATGCCTTGGCGGTGGTCTGGTCTCATTACCCTACCATCGATCTTCAAGCGATAGGGGCTGGATTCACCAGAGGGATGGGTGTGATGATGCAGTAGCAGCTAGAAGATGAGGTGGAGGACGCGACAAAGAGGCTGGCCGGCGATGTCAATCTATTCAGCGAGGTAGATGGTGAGGGCCAAGCTCAATGACCTGAGTATAGGGAAACCTGTATGTAATAGCTAGAGAGGAGAGTTAAATGTGCAAGGGCGTAAGCAAACATTTATGTATTTGTATAAATGTTGTAAGTAGACATTGTATGCATGTTTATGTGTCTTGCTAATAGTTTCGATGAAAAATAGATGTATTGTTAACCCTAATGCAATTATACTTGGTATAAGTAGTGTTCGAGCAGTTAGTTCGTTACTGGGCTCTTGGCCTTCGCTAGCCTATATTCCATAACGTCGAGCGTGGAGCCCGTGCACGTGTAGGAGGAACAGATGTGACCGAGGAACCACAGCTGACCACCCATAACGCAGAGCGCAGAGCCCGTAGCATGTGTAGGGAGAGATCAGAGACTAGGTTTTCTCCAAAGAACCTAAAGCGGAACGTGTGCTGCTCGATGGTTGGTGAAATATCTTAGAGATATTTTAGTATAGAGAAACGTGGTGGAGCATTTATGGAGTTTGCTAAGGAGTAGCTTAGAGCTAGCGACCACAAATGGAGATTAAACCGTAGGTGAGAAATAATGGAGACAAATTATAGCGACAAAAACTTCATTCAGTATGGGTGGAGAGTACATATCTGGAGCGTTTCAAGGATAGAAACGTATAAGGTGCTCGATGTGCCATGAATTGGGGATATCGATTCCATCCAAGTCACATAGCCGGTAAGACCCTAGTGGGGTAATCTCTTTGACCATGTAAGGCCCTTCCTAGGGGGAGGAGAGCTTGTGCATTCCTTCGGTTTTCTACTTTCTGCGTAGAATGAGGTCGCCGACCGCAAATGAATGACCTTTGATGTTGCGATTGTAGTATATTCGCAAGCCTACGTCCTCTATCCGAACAGCTACGGCTTGCTCTTCATTATAATGTTCCACCCTAGGTGCTCGGAAGGCAATGTCTGTAGGAAGTACGACCTCTCAGCCGTAGACCAAAAAGTATGGAGACACATCGATGCTGCAACTAGCTTGAGTGCACAGTCCCTAGACTATAGCTAGGAGCTCTTTGAGCCATTTACCCGGATGCTTTTCCTCTTTATGATATAGCCTATTTTTGAGGGCATCGAGGATCATGCCATTCACCCGTTCGACCTGGCCGTTGGCTCTAGGATAGGCAATGAAGACGTATTTGATGGAGATGCATCAGCCTTTGTAGAAGTCCCAAAAATGATGACCAGTGAATGTAGTTCCGAGGTCGGTGATAATGCTGTTTGGGAGACCGAATCTATGGATGATATCTTTGAAGAGCTCAATTGCTTTCTTTGTAGTGGCTGAAACAAGCGGCTTGTATTCGATCCACTTGGAGAACTTGTCAATGGTGATGTATACATACCAAAAACCGCCTAGCGAAGGCTTGAAAGGCCCAATCATGTCCAGTCCACAGCATGCGAAAGGCCAAGAAGATAGGATGGTCTACAATTCCTGCGCTAGCACATGAATTTGCTTGGTGAAAAATTAGCATCATTCACAACATTGAACGAGGTCTTCTGCGTCGGTGATGGCCATGGGCTAATAAAAACTAGCTTGGAAAGCTTTGCCGGCTAGGTTTCTCGAGGCCCTGTGATTGCCACAGGAACCAGAGTGAATTTCAAGAAGTAGTTTCACTCCCTCTTCTTGGATGATGCATTTCTGCAGTATCCCTTCCTTGGCACTTTTCCTCATCAAGTTCCCATCCACCAGCACATAATGCTTGCTGTGACAAATGAGGCATTCAGTTTCAGTCTTATCGATGTGTACGTCGGCCCTAGTGAGGTACTTGATGAACTGTTCCCTCCAATCCACGACCGGTGAAGGTACTACAAGTACTAGCTGCTCGGCGGGGGGGGGATTTCTTGAACTTCCTTCTCTTCCTTAATAGATGACGCGAAGAGATCTTGAATGAAGACCCCAGATGAAATCGCGGTGTGAGAAGAGACTATCTTGGATAGGTGGTCGGTGAGCTGATTTTGATCTCGTACCACGTGGTGGTACTCAATACCGTAAAACTTTCCTTCGAGTTTCCTGATCTCGGCGCAATATGCGTTCATCTTCTTGCTAGAGCAGGACCAATCTTTGTTGACTTGGTTGATGACCAACATGGAATCTCCATATACCATGAGGCATTTGACGCTGAGCTCGACAGCTATACAAAGTTCGTGGAGACATGCTTCATACTCCATGGCATTGTTGGAAGCTGGAAAATGAATTCAGAGGATGTATCAGAGCTTGTCCTTGGTTGGAGTAATGAATAAAATGCCAGCACCAACACCGTTGATGTTGAGGGCACCGTCGAAGTACATCACCCAGTGCTTGGGGCAAGTAGCGGGGATGGGCTCTTGGATCTCAGTCCACTCAGCGACGAAGTCAGCCAGTGCTTGTGACTTAATGGTAGGCCTACTTCTAAATTCAATGGAGTAAGTGCCGAGCTCGACATCCCACTTGATGATGCGGCCATTGGCCTCTTTGTTGTAGATGATGTCCCCTAGAGGGAACTCAGTGACCACGGCGATCTTGTAGTACTCAAAGTAATGGCGGAGCTTGCGCGACGTGACTAGAATGGCGTCTAGCAGCTTTTGAACATGAGGGTAATGAGTTTTGGACTCATTAAGAACCTCACTGATGAAGTAGACCGGATGTTGTACCTTATAGGTGTGTCTGGCTTCCTTGCGCTCGACGACGATAGCTGTGCTAATGACGCAAGAAGTGGCAGCAATGTAGATCAATAGAGTTTTATCTAGCTAAGGCGCCGTCATGATCGGAGGCTTCGTTAAAAACAACTTGAGCTGCTCCAAAGCTGTATCAGCCTCTTCCGACCAGGAGAATCACTAGGAGGCCTTAAGTAATTTGATGAATGGTAGTCCGTTCTCGCCAAGGCATAATATAAAGCGCTGAGAGTAGCCATGCACCCTGTGAGCTTCTATATATCCTTTACGTAGGTTGGTCGTTTCATGTTGGTGATGGTGGAGACCTTGTCGGGGTTGGGTTCGATACAACAGGCACTGATGATGTAGCACAGGAGTATGCTGGATGGAACTTCAAAGATGCATTTTGAAGGGTTCAACTTCCATCTGTATCTTTTTAGGTTGGCGAATATTTCTTTGAGGTCGGCGATAAGATTGTCGGTGGTTTTGGATTTGACGACCACATCATCGATGTAAGCTTTGACGTTGCGGCCTATCTGTTGGTCAAGGCATATCTAGATGGCTCTTTGGTAGGTCGCCCTGGCGTTCTTGAGTCTGAAGGACATGGTGGTATAGCAATACACACCGAAGGGCATGATGAACGACGTCTTGATCTGGTCATCCTCTTTGAGGGATATTAGTGATAGCTAGAGTAATAGTTGAGGAAGGAGAGGAGTTCATAGCTAGCGGTGGAGTCTACAACATCATCTATCCGAGGCAGACTGAAGGGGTCTTTAGGGCAGTGCTTGTTAAGATCAGTGTAATCAACAAATATTCTCCATTCTTTATTCTTTTTTTGAACAAGAATAGGGTTTGCTAACCACTCAGGATGATACACTTCTTTAATAAATCCGGCAGCTAGGAGACATTTTATTTCTACCCTAATAGCCTCCTTCTTGTCTGGTGTGAATCGTAGGAGTTTCTACTTGATCGGTTTGGCAGTCGGCGAGACATTCAAGGAGTGCTCGACCTTCTCCCACAGTACCCCCGGCATGTCTGTAGGTTTCCAAGCAAACATGTCGGTGTTGGCACATAGGAAGGAGTCGAGCGTGCTTTCCTATTTGGGGTCGAGGTGAGCCCCAATCTTGATGGTCTTGGTGGGGTCATCAAGGCCAAGGCCGACCTCCTTTGTTTCCTTGGACTTGGTGGAGGCACGAGGAGGCTCTAGTGCTAGGATCTCTAGGTCATCGGTGGGCACCGTCTTGGCATCGGTGACCACGCTAGCCATCTAGATAGAGAGGTCGATGGCTTTGGCGAGGGCTAGACTCTCTATCTCATAGGCATAGGTGATGGAGAGGTTGGCCCGTAGGGCCAGAACTCCTGTAGGTGAAGGCATCTTCAACACTAGATAGGCATAGTGCGGTATGGCCATGAACTTGGCCAGAGCTGGCCAACCAAGTATGGCGTGGTAGGCAGTGTTGAAGTCAGCGATGTAGAAGTTGATGTGCTTGATGCGGTAGTTGTTAGCCGTGCCGAATTATACCGGGAGGGTGATCTCTCTAAGCGGTTTGGATGCCCTACCGGGTACCACATCCCCAAAAGGAGGAGTCAGAAGGTGTGAGGTCTTCTATTCCAAGGCCTAGCTCCTTTAGGGCTCCTGCTAAGACGAGGTTCAGAGCACTTCTGCCGTCAACGAGTACCTTCCTAAAAAGCACTTTCCTGATGGTTGCATCAAGAATGAGGGGGAAACACCCTGTGTAAGGGATGTCTGCCCACTGGTCAGCCCTGCTAAAGGTGATGGGGACCTCAGACTAGGGGCGGTAGTTGGGGTTGGCGATGGCGTCTTCTGCATTGACGACGAGCACCCAACGGGTAGTGAGCTTCTGATCTCTTCTACTCTCGGCGGTGGTGAGGCCCCCGAAGATAGTGGCGACCACTTTGTCATGATCCTGGAAGGCATTGTTGTTGTCCCCAAGTGGTTGGTGGCCTCTAGCTCCATCGTCATTGTTGTCGTCCAGCTTTTTGTTGTGGAACTGCTTAGCCAAGCCAAGGTAGTCCTTCATCTTGTGCTTGTTGTTCTTGTGGAGAGGACACGGGCCTTCGAGGATCTTCTTGTACTGCTCATCGTAGTTGCACATGGTGTGAGGTTCGTCAATGATAGCGATGATGTGGTCTGGTCGGTGGCGGCGATATTGACTGGCTCTAGATCCTTCCGGCCGATCATGTCCACTGTCCTGACGGTGGCCGCGGTCATCGTAGCGGCGGTCACTATGGCGTCGGTCGTCGTGGTCGTCACTACGGTGAGTTGGGCGGTGAGTGCCTGCGTCCTCGTTGAAGCATACTTTGGCCTCTTCGGCGTTGGCGTACTGATTGATGGTCGTGATCATCTCATCAATCCCCTTTGGTGGCTTATGATTGAATTTGGAGCGAAGGTCACGATGATGGAGTCCTCAGATGAAGGCGGTGATGACTTATGTGTTCGTGATGTTGGGAATAGAATTCCTCATCTTGGAAAAGCGTTTGATGTAGCTACAGAGGAGCTCAGACAGTTTATGATAGATGCGGTTCAAATCATACTTGGTGCCCGGCCGAGTACACGTAGCCATGTAGTTGTCGGTGAAGACCTTCTTCAGCTATTCCTAGGATCCGATGGAGTCTGAAGCGAGGCTCATGAGCTAGTTCATTGTAGTTAGCGTGAGCATGATGGGAAGATAGTTTGCCATGACACTGGTATCTCCCCCGGTGGCACGCTCAGTGGTGGCATAAGCTTGTAGCCACTATGTGGGGTTCAACCACCCCTCGTATGGCTCAACCCCGCTGATTTTGAAACCACGAGGCCACTAGAGTATTCGAAGGGCCCTTGTGAATGCTTGGGGCCCTTTAGGATTGTCACCGTCGTGATCTACGGCATTGCCGGTGTTGTGTTGCTGGAGGGCTGTGTCTGAATTACCGAACTCTTGCTCGTATTCTTGACGCCAGCGTACTTCCTCTTCATGGTGAGAGAAACAGCGCCCGTCGATATGACGTCGCGCATCCCGGAGATTGGTGATGTGTGCTTGGACATCTTGGTCGACTTCCTAGTCGTGTTGGTGAGGGTAGTCGATGCGGTTCCCCCTAGCTCCCCCCTAGAGGGGTTGTCCATCATCACGCTGTTGATCGGTGAAATGGCTTCTGCTGGGGCAGCGATCAAATCTTGGCGCGATGGATCGGTGAATCGAGCTCATCAAGTAGGAAGGTCTCTGATCCTGGCAGTGTGCAGCTTTGAGCATTATGGCGACCTTGGTGACTTCTAACATTTGCTCAAGCCGGGCAAGCTCATTGGCAGCCATGACCAAGTTGGTGCTTGGGGTCTTGTAGACATCATGGCCATCGACACGGACAAATTCATCGTCGAGGTTGCATTGGAGTGGGCATGGCCTCCCTTATGAGTCGAGCTGTTAGTTGCGAGCAGCCTTGGCTAGCACAATGACGGCCTCATTTGCTCGACGCTGCGCATGGTTGGCATTCCTATTGACACGAGTGGCACGGTCCTCGTCGGTTTCTCCATCCCGTGGTGGGCCGTCGACGCTAACGTTAAAAATCCCACCTCCTTAGAAGGGTGGGAAAGGAGATTGGACGGCAGTGGTTTTGGCAACAGTCTCCGTGGAGCCTTAGGACTCGGAGTCTGGATTCTCCTCCAGGATGGTGTGGAGGGATGCTTCGGGGCGTCAGTACCATGTTGACAGTTGATGAGAGCTGGTCGGTGAGAGGATCAATGTCTCCCACCTGGTCGGCGAATTTGCCCCTTAGGGCATTTTTAAGAGGCAACTTGTCGGTGTTTTGAGTAAACACTAACGAGTAAATTTGTATTATTGTGCGTCTGGCCTAGATGGTGTGCTAAGAAGACACAAGGTTTATACTGGTTCGGGCTGAATGTCTCTATGTCTAGTTCGTGGCTGCTGCTCGTGTTACTAGCACTAAAAAGTTTGTAGTAGGGGGTTACAAACTGGCGAGAGAGGGAGGAGCTCCCAAGTCTCTATGGTTCGATTGCTCGATGCTTCTACTACTCGATCTATCAGTCGGCCGATCTCTTGCGGTGCGGTGACTCAATGCCTCTTAGTGGGACACCTTGCTTTCCCTTTTATAGGCCAAGGGAAAGCAGGGGTTATAGTGGAAGGGGAAGAGGGAAAAAAAAGAAAGAGAAATAAGGCTCCCGGGGTTGTGCCGTCCTCATCTTCATGTGGGTCCCGCTAACCCTATAGATCGTGGTGGCAGCAGTGTCGCACTAGGGTCCTATTGGTAGCTGTAGCATACGTGCAGGCGTCGTGCGCCATTCTTGTCTTCCATCCCATCCAAGCGGATGGAATGGTCAAAGGGTCCCCTGACAAAGGCCATACGGGGGGCTAGCGGTACAGTGCCAGTAAACTGATGCTGGTCTATTGGCGTTTGGATGGTGGTCAGGCAGGGAGTTGGCAGCACAGTGCCGGCCTGTTGATGCGGTGGGCGACATGAGTCTCCTAGCATGGCCTGATGCGACCGCCAGTCGCATCAGGACGTGCCCGAGACGTGCTCCTGAGCGTGCGCCTCCACGCCATAGTGGTTGAAGTGGTTCGGATCCTACCTATGAGGCCAGTGCTTTTGACCGGTAGCAAATCTGACCCCTAGGGAATGGATGAGTCAAAAATCCCACCCTGGGGGTTGGGCGTGACGGAATCCTACCCTCGGGGGTCGGGCGAGGCAGAGCCCTCCCCATGGGGGCGGATGAGTTGAAGCCCACACCCTGGGTCGGAGGACTCAAAACCCATGCCTTAGGGTCGGATGAGGCGAAAACCTCGTCCTCAAAGTCGGAGCCCACGCCTTGGGGTCGGACGAGGAGGAAACCTCATCCTCGGAGTTGGAGCCCACGCCTTGTGCTCGGACGAGCCGGAAACCTCGTCCTCGTAGTCGGACGAGGCATGGCCTAGCCCCTGGGGTTGGATGAGGCGGAAACCTCGTCCTCAGAGTCGGACGAGGCGTGGCCCAGCCCCTGGGGGTCGGACGAGGCCGCAGTTGCATCTTTAATTATCGGATGAGCCGATATGACGCTCATTAATCCTTTGACTCGGATATCTAGATATAGATATCCGACACAACTCACCTAGGCCTCCAACCAAGCATGCCTTTAATCCCCGGAGGGCAAAAAGAAACACCACACATACCAGAACTATCACAGGCTACCAACGCCCACTGCGAAAGGACTAAACCGCCCCATTACAAGTTCCCAAAAGCACGCCGACATTGCTCTGTGTCTTCCTTAGCGCGAGTTGCCATAACTAAGGATCCTTCATTTGGGAAAAATAAGCTGGTTTTCTTTCTTTCCACAAATTCTACATGATGTACTCCCTCCATCCTAAAATATAGTATATTCTGGCTATTCTTGGACAAAATAAGGGAGAGTGCAATAGACGTATGTACCCCTCGCTTAACTTACTGATTTATTAAAAGCTGATTCTATTCCGCATGTTAAATGGTGAACTCTCAGTCTCCTCGTACAAAATATGGCAAGTACATTAGCTGCTTTCCTTATACAAAATAATCATGTATTTTTATTTAAGTAAACATTATCTTCTTGCTTCCCGAATGCACTATATTTTAGGACAAACTTTAAATGCCAGAATGCACTATATTTCAAGATGGATGTAGTAAATGACTACGCCATTAAAGTCACGCTTCTTCTCTTTCAGCAATGCTTTAGTTGCCATTTTCCACCACTCTACGATGGAGTTCTCTGTTCGCTTGAACTTATTAGCCTGGCTTATCAGCCATGGAACAGTGTTTTTCTCTCAACCAATCGGCTTTAGCCGGCTTATCAACTGCAGAAACTAATAGCTAAACAGCTATGCCTGGATATGCGAGGGAAGAGAGAGATGCTCCCACACAAACACTTGCTTCCAAACTTGGAAAAAATCCATATTACTCCCTCTAAGTTTGGCCTATGTCCAAATAACTCCTAAACTAACATTTGGTTCGATTTAAACAAAAAAAGGAAAATCTCTGTAAGGTGTTGGACCAAATGTAAGTTTAGGGGATAATATGGACATATGCCAAACTTGAGGGGGAATAATTTGGACTTTATCCTCCAAACTTCAAATTTGAGCCCTGTCTCTTGTTGCCCGTGACAGAGTGCGCAGGGTTTCACTCATATGTTGTGGTTGTGCAACTTCTTCCCCTGTGGTCAACATCATTTTTATTCCAAAATTTCCGGGGCTCAAAAGTTATCTTTTTTTCTTCCTACTCAATTTACACCTGAGCCAGTGCCATCGGTATCTGTCGTCTTCGTCCAGCAACCTTCAAGTCGTAGATCGTCAGGTTACCGTCCAGAAAAGTGTTAGTTTGTTCCCTCATCTTTATTTACAATCTTGATCCACAAAAGTTTTCTTACCATAGTGGACACGGACAGAATAATTTGTGCATTCTGGATCATCATTAAACTAATCTTTGATATGATCTCTTTTGATTCCTTGCTTTCTCTAAGAAAAATGTAGAATAACCTTGACCGTTAGATTATCTAAGAATGGGCATAGTAGATCTTGTCTTTTAATTACTACTCCGTTTGATAAAAATATTTGAATTAATCTAATCCGTTTGATGATGATAACAATAATCAATTGAATTACTCTCTCCATCCCAAAATAACCGTCACTTTGGGTTGTGCCGGTCAAATTAGATTTTAAATATTTACAATATTTATATTTTTAAATAAATTTATTATAAAAATATATTTAACAATAAATATAGTAATACTTATTATGCAATTTATTGGGAGTTAGAAAACACACTTATTTTGGGACGGATTTAGTCAAATATGATAATCCAGTCCAAAGCCTCAAGGCCTATTCTGACACACGATTATTACTCCATGAGTTTTTTTTAATCCAGGTTTCTTTCGAACCATGCATCTTGCAACAAGCTTATATCTCTAAGAGACTAGTCCACACAAAAAATAATCGTCTGATCGATGATCACGCCTGCGTGATGTATGCATAGTTGTCTCATATCCTATAGCTAATCGACCCGTTGCCATCTGGGCCTGTCATGTTCACAGTCCATGTTTTAACTTTGTTGACCTGATCTCTTTCAACTCCTGTCGATAAAGGAGTACTACTGAGAGGAAGCGTGTGGATTGATTCCACAAACGACTCTAGCATGCAGGTCAGGTCCGTGATTTGGGGAGAGCTCCTGCGGGAGATTCTAGAGGCGAAACCGATCTCATCTTCAACCTAGGCCACGACGCCGGTGATCCTAGGTCCGCACTGCCGGCGATCACTCCGATTCCGGCATCCACGCCCCGCCCACCAACTCCTAGTCGGCGGTGGCCACTGCAAATCATCGGTTAGCCATTCCCTGGAGCCGCCGATCACCAAATTTCCTGCTAGGGGTTAGTGCCGCTTAGGAACCCTAGTTTTTGGGATCAAGCAGTGGCGGTGGGCTGGACGTGGACCGGAACTTCTTTGCCGAGCTGGAGCCCACATGCTTCCTGTAGGACTTTGGACATGACGAGATCCCCGGAGCTACAGGCATCAGTGGCTACCCCAACCCCAAGGGCTCAAGTCTGGCCGATGTCACACAGAAGATCATCAAGCAGGTTTGGAAACCATAGATCATCTTGGTTCTTTACTGTTTCCAGTGCACATTATTCATCGTACCAATACAGTAGTGAAGAACTATAGTTTTCTGGGCTATAGGTGACCTCCGTGCCAACAGATCAGGGAGCTACATGATGTTTGAATTCTCATCCTGAACTTTAGATGCAGCCAATTATAACTTTGTTAGTGATGTTTTTAGTAGTAACTTATCAGACGATTCTCATGATTTTCGGATATGTGTATATCATGATGTTGACACGTTTTCTTTTCATGATGTTCATTTATTTGTTTCATAATTTTGGACTGGTTGGCCTTTAGTTACATTGTTCTCGCCATGTGCAGGTTGAGTACCACAGTTCAGTGACAATAATTTCGATGCAAATGATTTCTTGACGAAGATCATGAACAAGGATCCTGAGGGCTATGTTATTTAAAAGTCTACAGCACCTTCTTTTTTTATACAATAAAAAGAGGCTAGAGCGCACAGATAATGTACTATTTGCACACATGCATGGAACATAAATAAATTATATGACCCTAAAATACAGCGCCACCACTGCAGAAATTATGTGTTCTATTCTAATTTGGCCCCGGTGTAGCTTAATTAGCAGCATTTTCCTAATTCTTTATTACTATTTTTTTTCTATGCTGAAAGCGACAAGAATATGAACCAATGTAATTTACTGAATTGTAGAGGTGTTTTACTAACTAGCCATGATTTACTCATATATAAACATTTATCTTGAAAAAGTGAACCGGAGCACTGACATCCCATGTGAGATTCCAGAATATAAAGTGATACTCTTCGGTTCTTATATGCCATGCTTGAAACAAATTTCTCAATGCCCTTTTCAAACAATTCCTTCTTGTGACTTCACAACATTGTGCCCCTAATGAAGCATTGGCACAACCACAGCAGGAGAATTTCAACACCTTGAACCAGAGCATCAGCTGGGACCGTCTTCCCGCGGCCTTAAGCCAAGCCTCGTCGTCGGTGCCCTCAAACACCGCCAACGCTGCTGTCGCCCGTCCAACTCCTGCCAGGGAAGGGAAGAGAGGCGATCGCTCACTGCCTCCGTTGTCGCTCGTTGGGGAAGGGAAGAGAGGCAATTGCTTGCGCTCGCCAAGCCCCGCCACCCCCTGCCGCGATCGGGCAACCTCTTGGTGCCGGTGCACCGTCCCCATGGTGTGGCGCTCACAGTCACAGCCGTCGTCATCGAGCACCCCAACGGCCGCCCCACCATCGCCGTTCCATTGCTCGTGTAAGGGACTGTGACGTCTAAGAGGGGGGGGGGTGAATTAGGCAACTTAAAAATCTACTTCCTACTATGGCAAGAAAATTTCTTTTGAGGGATTTTACATGTCGATTGCCTTTTTAGCAGTTTATTAATATTCTCTTCTGAGCTGTGGAGCATACGTTTCATTCTTCATAATACCGTGTGTATCTTCTTAACAGGTGCCTGGATGGAGTGGACTGTCAAACGCATAAGCCCATAATATTTGGTGCCCTTGCCACCTGAACAACATGTTTTTATTTAACTGGCTTTTGTTTCTTGATATTGCAATCAATTAGGTAATTATTTTCTGTTGATTACTGGCAAGACAATTATCAAGCCAAACATAACTCACTCCTTGATTACAGTAATTAGTATTAGTTAGTTATGAGGTCAGTAAGTCATATTAGCTTATGACCCTTCCATCTTTGTGAAAGTGCTTCGCTTATGCCGTCCCTGGTTCTTAATCTTAGTTGTTTTCTGAAGGTAATGAAGATCAAAGAGTAGAACAGAGAGGGCTGACTCTTAGATGTAACATGGAATCTATGTGCATTTTCATAAATGTGTGTTTCTTGTGCTGATTCTGATGGCTTTTTGTTTTTTGAAACCTGACATGGTTTCTATAGTCCAAGGGAGGTATTCTACTTCTACATTGCTTGGTGCTTGGAAACTCCCAACATGATTCATTCATATAAGGATGTAATTCCATAAAATTAATCTTTTTTCACTGCCATTGATCAACTTCATGCTGTGTTTCATATTTCTTGTTGCAATCCTAGCAGTATCTGGAACAATAATATTGTAAATTTGTGATCGTTTGCTGCTATAGTAAGCTCTACGACAAGTAATGCAGACATAAATAAATGTTAAATTATGTTCGATGTTGTGATAAATAATGACAAGTAGGTTATCCTTTCATTTATTGATGGTTAGAAATAAGCAACCTTCTGTTACATGAGTGGCAAGCTTCTTATGTTGCTTCGTTGATACATTCTTTCCAATTATGCATGTCATAACTTTGTTTAATTTTTCTTCAAGAAGCTGTATTAGTGTTTGATAATAATTGGCTAAATAGAATCACAGCAATGCCACATTTCATGTCTTTTGCAGCCGCCAGCGCCCGCGCCCACCCGTGCTATCTCCTCCCCGCTCTCCTCCGATCCTCCCCGCAGCACCTCTCCGCCGACCGCCCTCACCAACACCTGCGACCTCCACGTGACCAGGGAGCCGGACCGCCGCCACCGAGGACCACCAGCATCCACGTCGGTGTCCGTATCTATGTCCCTGATCCGGCTCGCCCGCATCAGTGTCGCCGGATCTTCATCGGGCCCTTCATCGGCGATGAAGACCCACGGCAGCAGAAGCCGGGAGGGCGCCCGCGCGTCCCCCCTCGATCCGGCTCGTGTCTTTACCTCCACTCCTGCCGCACTTCCACCTCCCTCCCGTCCTACAAGGAGCACCACCAGGTGTACCAATCCCTTATCTTCCCTTCCTGCTGTGCGAAACTGAGCACCCAAACCCTACCTAACTTCGATCTAATTACATGTGTGTACATGCATTATGCCTGCTAACTTCGATCCCTTTCAAAGGTTATCATGAGGATTGTGTACATTTCGTTGCACTGCTTTTCAAGAGGATTTCACAAACTTTGTTTTTTGGATTAACTGTAACTTTAATGTTGATATTTAATTTTTACAGTATTGTTATCTTATCGTGCGATCCGTGTGTTTTTAGTATAAATTGTTAGCTATCCCGTAGCAACGTACGGACACGCTACCTAGTAATAGATAAAGATAGAGCCCTGTCTCTTGTTGCCCATGACAGTGCGCAGGGTGCCAGGGTTTCACTCATATGTTGTGGTTGTGTAACTTCTTCCCGAGAGGTCAACATCATTTTTATTCCTAAAAATTCAGGACTCAAGTTACCTTTTTTTCCCTACTCAATTTACACCTGAGCCAAGGTCACCGGTATCTGTTCCTCATCTTCGTCCAGCGACCTTCAGGTCGTAGCTCGTCGGGTTATCGTCCAGAAAAGTGTTAGTTTCTTTCCTCATCTTTGTTTACAATCTTGATCCACAAAAGTTTTCTTACCATAGTGGAAACGGACAGAATAATTTGTGCATTCTAGATCATCATTAAACTAATCTTTGGTATGATCTCTTTTGATTACTTGCTTTTTCTAAGAAATATCTAGAAAAACCTTGACCATTACAGTACATTACTAAGGATGGACATCGTAGATCTTGTCTTTAAATTACTATTTGTTACATAAAAATATTTGGATTAATCTAACCAGTTTGATGATGATAAGAATAATTAGTTGAATTACTCTCTCTGTCCTAAAATAAGGGGCGTGGATAGCGCCCGGACATTCGGACGCCTGCGCCTGCCAGTCCGCCCGCACCTGCTGCTACGCATGCACATGGGAACCGCTCGCACCCACTTCGCTTCCCACGTGCTCGCGGGGACCTCCTACGCCCGCGGGGACTGCCTTCGCTTGCGTCGTTTCCCACGCGTACTAATGAAAACAACTGCAACATTAAGCACTTGCTGTAATATACGTCTCAAATAGGTGAATCATTTGGAACATACATTTGCAACATACGTGCATAGCCACTGCAACATATGCAACATAAAAAAACACTTATAACATACGTCTAAAACAGCTGAAATATTTGAAACACACACTTACAACATATACGTGTATAGTCATTACAACATATGCAACACCAGATATATTTTTGCAACGTTCAGATGAAACACATGCAACACCCAGATGAAACATATGAAATATATATATTTGAAGCGTATGAAACATATGGTTGCAACATGTGCTTATCTACTTGCTGATTGGGCAAATGGAGTCTCATTGACTTAGAGCTCGACACCGGTGCAGAGCTCATCAGCAGCACAGATTTCGACAGTGGTCTTAGTAGGCAGATGGAGCGCGGCCGCGGCGGGAGGCACGAGTCCGAGCGAGAGACACTGTGGAGGCAGTGAATCCGCACGGGTGGGCAGTGTGGGCGGGTCGGTTCGTCCAGACGGACGAACGCCCTCAACCAAACATTATCGTAAAATAAGTGTCACCTCGGGTCTATGCCGGTCAAATACTTTTAAGTTTGACTAGATTTATAGAAAATAATAGCAACATTTGTATTTCAAATAAGTTTATTATAAAAAAAATATATTTAACAATTAATCTAATAATGCTTATTATGCACCATAAATATTAATAATCTCTTATGTATATTTGGTCAAAGTACGTTTGATTTATTGGGAATTGGAAATTACACTAATTTTGGGACGGATTCAGTCGGATCCGAAGCCTCCAGGCCTAATCTGACACACGATTATATTCCTCCATGCGTTATCCAGGATTCTTCCGAACCATGCATCTTGCTTGCAACATGCTTATCTCGAAAAGACTAATGCAGACAAAAAAAAAAGGCCTGATCGATGATCACGCCTGCGTGATGCATGCATCGTTGTCTCATATCCTACAGCAAATCGACCCCGTTGCCTTCAGGGCCTGTCATGCTCACAGTCCATGCTTTAACTTTCTTGACCCGATCTCTTTCAGCTCCTGTCCATAAAGTGGCCTGGCCTGGAATCTACCTACCTAACATATATAACATTTTTATTCCTCCTAATCATCCCCTCTTCAGGATTGCTTGTCAAACTTTAGCGTTTGACATGGACGGAACGGCACTCCAAGCTTTTTTATTTCATATATATAGTGCCGTTTGTTCTGATGGTTTTTTTTCCTGATTCTTTTAAGATTATATATTCAGGAAGGAGTTCACAGGTAGCCATAGATTACAGGGTTTTGAAGGTGTGGCCTTGTGCGGAAATTTGCTGAGAGGAAAAGCGGCTATGGCCCATGGACCTCGGTAACTACCTGCTTTTTTTTATAAAAGAGATTTTTTATTCCGGTCCCTGCAAGAGGTTTGCATTTCAACACATAGGCCAGGATAGGTATTCTCTAATTTGCATGGGTGCAAGTGCGATATTATGATCTATTTAGCTGTGTAGAAATGATGCGACTTTTGACAAAAAAAAGAAGAAGAACTACATGCTTTGTCTCTAGCTTCAGCCAGATGCGTGTATAAGAAAATTGTTTTCAAAGATATTAGTGAACAATTCTAGATTCCAAGTGCCAAGTATGAATCAGCTGGCAGAAAAGTGTACGGCTCCAAGAATACTTCTCTACAAAGACATCAGCAGTTTTTGTAGGATAACTACAAACAGCAACAGTGAAAAGCTTAAAAGGGATGCAGTAAGATTTCTAAAAGTTCAATGGTTCTGTGCGTGCCTTTTCATTTGTATTGTTTGTAGGCAAACAATTTGCATGCATTTCGGTGTTGGATACCAAACAGGAAACAGGAGAATATGAGAAGAAGAAAAGGCAAGCGAAATGGGGGCCTTGCATCCCCAAATGCTACGACGAGATGAGTACCCTTGATCCAATGTGCCAATAGCATGTAAGGCTTTCAGCCTCTCTCCAAGGCCCAACTGCCGGCTTCACTCATGTTTCCCTCAGGCAACGTGGCCCTGCTAACGTGGAGTGGAAAAGGCCAGACGCTTCGTGGATCCAGTCTAGACTACCTCTCAGACTTTTTCTTAAAAACTACTGTGACTCTCTAAATCCTCTTTTAAGAGTTATTTAAATAAAAATTATTCTTTATATTTTTTTCACCCTCCAACAATTTCTCTAAATATCTTGCGCGCACTTTGGAGAGCCATTTTCACCTTCTATTTTTAGCTAGCGAGAAATCCAGAATAGATGATGACAATATAAAGAGATTTTTGGAGCTAGTCTTTGGCACATTGTGGATGTTGGAGAGTTCTATTTTTCATCAAAATCTCTATTCGTATTAATACGAAATGATATAAAGAGATTCTTGGAGCTGCTCTTAGGCACACAATGTGACTGTAGTTTGTGCTTCTTATGGTCTCGTTCATGTCGTCAGTGCAAGAAATTATTAGCCAATAGAACTTCTAAAGATCTAAATCTTTAGCTTCTTCAGATCAGATTAGGTACTTACAGTTAGTTCTATATCTAACTCTTGATTCAATAGTGCATCTTCTGAATTTTGAAAGAACTAAGTCATGCAGGTTCAAGCTCTCACTATTGACCAAGGGTGACGATCAGATGGTACTAACAATTGTATGTGATTCGTTGGGCATTCATAGGAAACGTTTATGTTGTGCTGATCTACCTACCAATTTGATGGAGTTCCCAATTGCAATGATTTCTTCTGCTTTGCATTGGTGTTGTTCACTTGGAAATTGTTACCCCAGTCACAACATGAATTGTTCTGAATGAATCCTATGTATTCTTGACTATTTATGATGCTAAATTATGTTTAGGCCATATTTCCTCTCTTCTCTACCAATGCACTAGCCCAAAGAGTCATTGACTTGCAAGCCTAATGTTGTTATTACAAAAAAAATGTGTGAGAAAGTGGCCTGAAAGTCATCCCTCTCAAAGATAAATTAAACGCATCTCTAGCTGAAACGCATGAAGAAAAGCGTGAAGAATGGAGTTGATGTCAGAATGCACTAGAATTGACTTTTGGGGCTTTGGCATTCATACCCTTGTTTTGTATTGCAATTGTGGTTTTGTCCCTGTTTTTTTTTACTTTGTGATTTTACCCTTATAAGGGCAGGCCTGGTGCAACGGTGAGAGCTGTCTCACTGAGTCACCAGGTCGCGGGTTCGAAGCAGCCTCTCCGTAGATTTGGCGGGGGAAAGGCTTGCCTCGGTTTTTCCCTTCCCCAGACCCCACTCATGTGGGAGCCTCCGGCACTGGGTCTGCCCTTATTTTGTGATTTTACCCCTGCGATTTCAAAATAAAGCACCACTTTGCCCCTATTCTGCCATCCCTTCTTAATGGTGTTAACTTTTGCGTGAAAGGAAAAACATGTGAGTTTGCATCTAGTTTGTTACAAATATTTGTGATTTTACCCCTATTTTGGAACAAACATTTATATTGGAATTTGACAAAAGACTTCACCCTCTAGACTGCCAGGTCCTCTAGTATATGCTGCCCTAGCTATCGAGTCATTGTATTAGCCAAAGATGATAGAGAAGCCCCTCCTATCGAAATGTTGGTGGAGGCGATTCGTCATAGTCACCGAAGATGTTGGCGAAGCCCCTCACACCGAAGTGTTGACGGAGGCGAGTCATTGTGGATACCGAATATGTTGGTGAAGGCTCTCATACCAAAGGTGTTGATGAAGGTGATGTTGGTATAGATGTCGAAGATGTCAACGAAGCCCCTCGTACCAAAGTTTTGGTGAAGGCAAGTTGTTGTAGTCGCCGAAGATAACAACGAAGATATGTTGTCGGTGCTAACGTCGAAGATGTTGAAGAAGCCCTTCTACCTGTTGGCACCAAAGGTTAGTCATTGTAGTGTTGATGAAATCTAGTCGGCAGTCTACCGAGGGGTATACCCACGGTAGTAGATGAATCAGTGGAGGTGTGCGTGATGGGAACTAGATGGTGACACAGAATATAAGAGACAACAATTTGGTAGGTTCAGGACGTCAGCTTGACGTAATACCCTACGTCCTATGTATTTGGTGCATTGTATTATGAGATGACCGATGAAAACGAGGGGGGGTCCCTGTCGATGGGGAACCCTACGGGCCCCCCATAGACCGTACTATAGGGAAGTGGGCCTTGGTAACAAGGCCCACAACCCAATCGCCAAGAAGAGCACGGAGCAAAGCGACATGCAAGACCAAAACTCCAATTCGGACTATACAAGGAAAGGCGCCCGAAGCATAGCTTAGGACTCTGACCTTGTATCTGAGTAGAACACAAACAACTCCTCTCAGCACCTGGACTATAAAGGGCTGGTGAGGATATCCCTTGTAAACGACTGAACACACCCAATACTCAAAGCAATACGATGCAAACAGGCTAACGCCGAACTGGACGTAAGGTTATTACTCAACTAAGTCGAGGGCCTGAACCAGTATAAATCGTGAGTCTCTTTGCGTAACCGCCGAGTTCCACTATTCACCGAAGCCCGAACAACTGTCCCGGGTACCCTCGTGACAGGCTATTAGTGGTAAAACATCGATAGCTAGCGCACCAGGTAGGGGCTTTTGATGAATTTTTTCTCGAGAGCTCGGCGGACCTCGACCTCAAGATGACTTATTCGGCGAGAACAACCTTCGTCTTCGGATCCTGGATCTGCGAGGCAGGCGGCGACAGCAAGCTGCATACCCATCTTCGAGAAGAAAAAGAATTGACGACAAGAACAATCCCATCAAGCAAGAACTCGCCAAAAAAATGATGAAACTTTTGACTTCGAATCCAACTCGAAAAGGAGAAGAAAGCGGATACGAAACTGATTCTGAGAAGGAGGATGGAGTATGACTCCAACTCGGACAAGGAGATGAAGCGCAATTCCGACTCAGACAAGAAGATGGAGCACAATTCTGACTCGGACAAGAAGATGGAGCATGACTCCAACTCGGATAAGGAGATGGAGCACAACCCCAATTCGGATGCAATTTTCAAAACAAAGGAGCCACACCTAATTGGACTCAAAGACACAACAATGATCGTGAAGGAATACAACCCGTACAACTCTAAAAAGAACTCAGGAACATACGGACTATACAACACGGCATCAATCTACCAACACTTTACCCAAGACAAGATGAACTCAGCAAGAAAAATACTCCTAGAGGGAGCACAAGAAGGGATGATCATGATAGTTACCCCATAAGACTGTGTGGTGCATTGGTCGGGTTCTTTCACCTCGAGCAAAGCCCAGATTGGCACGTACATTGAAGAATTACCTTATCAAGAGGGAAAAGAACTCGAATTCAGCTTAGAAACTACCGACAGCTCAACCAAACGGAGGATGAAGTACCATACAAGAAGAGCTCAGAAGAAGTACACTGTATATATGGTGGAGCAGTTAGAACAACCTTTGGAACCACCACAGATACCAGATATAAAATCTTCAGACGAATCAGAAGGCAACATCTCGCCGGATGAGAAAAGCGACAGCAACAAAAATGATGAGCAAAGGCTAGCAAGACTAAAGAAGAATAAATTGAAGGCTGGAGGAAGGAATAGGGCTAAACAAAGGAAGCAAATCTGAAATAAGTACAAGGTGGAACTAACAGAATACAACAGAAAGAAGGTGGAAAGAGAAGCCACAAAAAATACAAAAAGGGAAAGAATTGAAGAATTAACAAAGGAGTTGCACACCCTCACGAATAACAGAAAAACAAAGGAAGATTAGAAGAAAGAAGTCGGGGAATCAGAAAAACAACCCGGCGAAGAAGTTCCACAGGAGCCACAAAGAGAGCAACCACCCAAAAAATCAAGCTTTCAAAGGCTAGGACCAGTAGAGAGTGCTGATGTTAATGGAAGGCAGGAACATTACTTAAAGTAATAAGAAAGAGGCAAACCAGAATTGAGCCAACACTACCAGGAAATATCAAGAAGATTTGACAAAGAAGATGACTACGGAGAGTCCAAGTTTAAAGAAGACATGTCTTATTACAGAAGGGCAAGATCGCCAGACTATGGAAGAACGGAACCATATGACAGATTCCCTTGTTTCGCAGGAAGACTACAAACATTGAAGCTACCACACAAATTTAAACCAGCAAATCATTCCAAGTACGATGGCAAAGTAGAACCAAGACAATGGCTAAGAGTTTATTCCCAATCTATTGAGTTAGCCGGAGGAGATGACGACATTAAGGCTCTATTTTTTCCAATGGCCCTCGAGGCAATGCCACTACAATGGTTTGACAAATTGAGGCCAAGATCAATCAGATATTAGGAAGACTTGCAAGAAGCTTTCTGCAACAACTTTACAGGCATTATTACCCATCCAATGACCACAGCCGAGTTGAAAGGAGTAAGGCAAATGAGAGGGAAAGTCTAAGGAAATACTATAGAAGATTCGGAGAATTCAGGGCTCAAGTCCATGACATTACCGATAGAGAAGTGATAGAAGCCTTTGCAGAAGGAATCTTAGCAAACTGGCAATACAAAGACTATTTTAATGAGAACCCAAGAACAAATGAAGATTTCAAGAGGGTTGTTGAAAAGATGATTTCATCAGAAGAAAGAACCCGGCATCGGTTTGCTAGGGACAACCTAGAAAATAGAAGAACTGATTATAGACAGCAAGACAAAAGGCCGAGGTAGGACTACATGGTGGCAACCACAGACAACAAGAGAAGATACAATGACAACAGCAACGGTGGCAATTACAGTGGCAACTACAATAATAACAGCAACAGTAACAACAGCGAGTACAACAGTAATAGCAACTATTGGAGCAACAACTACCGAGGAGGAGCACCAAAAAACATAGAGAACATGCCATGTCACATACACCCAGGAACCAGACACAAGTTAGTTGAATGCAGCACTTTTCAGCGGCAATTCATGAAGAGAGAAAACAGGAATCAAAACAACTCGGAGCAAAAGCAAGAAGAATCCAAGAAGGAGGAAAAGAAAGCTGAAGGGGATTATCAAGAACCCCAACACCAATTAGCAGTAATATTCTTAGGTGTTCCTAACACACGAAGTAAAAGGCAAGAGAAATTAGCTCACAGAGCCATCATGGCAGCTGAACCAGCCACCCCAAGGTATCTAGATTGGTCAGAGTACCCCATTCACTTCATAAGAGAAGACCAATGGACCAGTGCAGCAAATGCAGGATGCTACCCATTGGTAATGGATCCAAGTATCACAGGAGTCGCAGTAACTAAAGTACTCATCGACGGAGGAGCCAAGCTCAACATAATTTTCACAGATACTCTCAGAAGGATGAATCTAGATTGTGAAGGACTAATGACACCAACAAGCACACCATTCTATTGAATAGTACCTAGCAGAGCAGCTATGCCACTCGGACAGATAACCCTACCAGTCACCTTTGGCACACCAGACAAATACAGGATGGAATTCATCAAATTTGAAGTTGCAGACTTTGAATCATGCTACCACGCAATACTTGGGAGACCAGCTTTAACAAAATACATGGTAGTGCCACACTATCCATACCTACTACTCAAAATGCCAACAACAAAGGGCGTATTATCATTGAAAGGAGATCTAAAGAAAGCACATGATTGCGATGTACAAGCAATACAAATATCCGAAAGATTACAAGACATAAAGGAAGGAAAGGAGATTGCAATACTAGCCAACGAAATGAACCCAGATGAGATTCAAATACCGGCTAAGAAGCCAAGCAATTTTGCACCACCAAAAGAAGCCGCTACCAAAACTATTGACTTGTTGACTGGTGACCCGGAGAAGACGGCAATCATCAGTGCAAATCTCGATCCCAAATAGGAACTCGTGCTCACCAACTTTCTTCGGGACAACAAAGATATCTTCGCTTAGAAGCTGGCTGACATGCCAGGGGTCCCAAGAAAGTTGGCTGAGCACATAATTGATGTGAACAAAGGGTCCAAACCCGTTAAGTAGAAGCTACGAAGATTCGCTCCAGACAGAAAAGCAGCAATCAAAAAAGAGATCACCAAGCTCATGACAACGGGATTCATCAGAGAAATAATCAACCCGGATTGGCTTGCCAACCCGGTCCTAGTTGAGAAGAAGAATTCAAAAGAATGGCGCATGTGCATTGACTACACAGATCTCAACAAACATTGCTCAAAAGATCCATATGTTCCACCAAGGATTGATCAAATCATCGACTCAGCAGCAGGATCAGCTCTATTATCCTTTCTGGATTGCTATTCAAGCCATCATCAAATATCTCTAAGAGAAGAAGACCAAAGCAAAACATCGTTCATTACACCATTTGGGGCATATTGCTACAAATCAATGCCTTTTGGGCTAAAGAATGCAGGAGCAACATATCAAAGATCAATTCAAACTTGTTTGGGGAATCAAGTCGGAAGGAACGCAGAAGCATACATTGACGATGTGGTAATCAAGACAAAAGAACCCGAATCATTGATAGAAGACCTCGAGGAGACTTTTAAGAATCTAAAAGCATAGCAGTGGAAGCTAAACCCCACAAAGTGTGTTTTTGGGGTCCCATCAGGACAACTACTCGGATTTCTAGTCAGCAACCGATGAATTGAAGCAAGTACAAAGTAGGTTAAAGCCATCATGGATATGAAACCTCCAAAGAAAGTTAAAGACATATAGAAGCTTACAGGATGCATGGCAGCACTCAACAGATTCATCTCCTGACTAGGAGAAAAAGGGCTACCTTTTTTCAAATTATTGAAAAAGGCAGGAAATTTTGAATGGACAGAAGAGACAGAAGAAGCATTCCAAAAGTTAAAAGAATACTTGGCATTATCACCAGTAATGACACCACCAAAAGGCAAAGAGGACATGATGCTATACATTACAGCAACTAAGAACGTTGTCAGCACAACAATTATGGTTGAGAGAGAAGAACCCGGACACGCTTACAAAGTGCAGAAACCAGTCTATTACATAAGCGAAGTACTAACATAATCAAAAGTGAGATACCCACACATACAAAAACTACTTTATGTGGTGTTGATATCATCAAGAAAGCTGAGACATTATTTCCATGAACACAAGATTACAGTGGTAACCAATTTTCCACTTCAAGATATTCTACGCAACAAAGATGCAACAGGGCTAATATCAAAATGGGCAGTAGAACTCGGTGCTCTCAACCTAGACTTCAAACTAAGAACAGCAATCAAATCTCAAGCATTATCTGACTTCATTGCTGAATGGACAGAAATTAGTCAAAAAGAACCTGAACCAATACTTGATCATTGGAAAATGTATTTTGACGGTTCCCTAAAGTTAGGAGCTGGAGCAGGAGTGCTATTCATATCACCAGAAGGAAGACAGTTAAAGTATATGCTACAAATACTTTGGTAGGCAACTAACAATGAAGCAGAATATGAAGCATTAATACATGGTCTAAGAGTTGCAAGCTCGCTTGGGATTAAAGTATACTTGTCTACGGTGATTCAGCTATAGTAATCAATCAAGTCAATAAGGATTGGGATTATACAAAAGACAATATGGATGCATACTGTGTAGAAGTCAGAAAATTGGAGAAATTTTTCCAAGGGCTCGAAATCCATCATGTACTAAGGGATTTCAATGTTGTAGCAGATGTGCTAGCCAAACTGGGATCAGATAGAGCAAAAGTACCACCTGGTATATTTATAGAAGAACTCATAGCCCCATCTATCAAACAAACCAGGAACACAGAAAAGGAGAAGGAGACAACAGATCCAATGGAAATAGATCAAGCAGAAGAACCAGACCAATCAAGACAGATCATGGTCATACAAAATGATTGGAGACAAACATACATTGATTTTATCAAAGAGAAGAAACTACTCGAAGACAAAGCAGAAGCAACCCGGGTTATACGAAGAGGCAAAAACTATGTTCTGGTGGGAGACAAACTATACAAAAGAGCAGCATCATCTGGAGTACTGCTTAAATGTGTTCCAATAGATAAAGGAAAGGAAATCTTGGATGAAATCCACTCAAGATGTTGTGGAAATCATGCAGCCTCTAGGACACTGGTCGGCAAAGCATTCAGAACCGGGTTCTATTGGCCAACAGCTCTCAAAGATGCAGAAGAACTCGTCAAAACATGCAAGAATTGCCAAATGTTTGCTAGACAATCACATGTGCTCGCTCATAATTTGATATGCATACCACCAGCTTGGCCGTTCTCATGCTGGGGGCTGGATCAAGTAGGACCACTCAAAAAAGCAAAAGGAGGCTTCGAATACATATTTGTGGCAATCGACAAATTTATAAAGTGGATTGAATATAAACCTTTGGTCAAATACAGTGCAGAAAAGGCAGTAGAATTCATACAAGACATCATGCATAGGTTCGGCATGCCCAACAGAATAATCACGGATCTTGGTTCACCATTTACAGCAAGAGAATTTCAATACTGGGCAAAAGATTGTGGGATAGAAATCGACTTTGCATCAGTAGCACACCCACAGGCCAATGGACAAGTCGAAAGAGCAAATGGACTCATATTATAAGGCTTAAAACCAAGATTATATGAAGATTTGAAAGATTATGGTGGAAAATGGATTGATGAACTACCAAAAGTAGTATGGGGTTTAAGAACCCAGATCAGCAGAGCCATCAGCTACTCACCTTTCTTTCTAGTCTACGGATCAGAAGCAGTACTACCAGCCGACTTGATATGGCTATCTCCAAGAATAGAACAATACGAAGAAGGCGAAGCCGAAGAAACAAGGCGGTTAGAAATTGATTCAATAGAAGAAATAAGAGACAGTGTAATAATCCAAAATGCAAGATATCAGCAAGGACTACGAAGACATTATGACAAAAGTACTCAGCCCCGATCACTAAAGCCAGGGGACTCAGTATTACGACTAATCCAGAAAAAAGATGGACGACACAAACTACTCAGTCCATGGGAAGGACCCTTCATCATGAAAAACGCAACAGGACCCAGCACATACGAGTTGATGACTCCAGATGAAATACCAGTGAAGAATACTTGGCATATCAGCCAACTCAAAAGATTCTACAATTAGTACAACATATTGTACTCAAGCTTCAAGAGAAATAAAGCAGAAATTCTTCAAGAAGAACGACTTCATATATAAGCCCTGTCCAACGGACAGAACTAACCCGTAATCAGGTTGGGGAAAAAGGGGCTTCCCTGTTAACAGCCAACCCGGAAACAGTTGCGCTACACGGGCAATTTTGTCACTCAACCGTATGGAGATGGTTTGACTGACGGCCAATGGCCAAATAGCTTCTTGGGTAAGGAGACCCAAGCTAGCATTTGTCACTCTACCATAAAAAGAGATGGTACGACTGACAGCCCTGTCCAACGGACAGAACCAACCCATAATCAGGTTGGGGAAAAAGGGGCAGCCCTGCAGACAGCTCAACCCGGAAATGGTTGTTGCTAAACGGGCGCAATCGCTTACCCCAAGAGCTGGTACGATTGCTTACTTACCCTGCAAACAGCCAACCTGAAAACGGTTGTGCTATACGGGTCCGATCGCTTACCCCAAGAGCTAGTACGATCATTTACTATACCCAACAAGCGGCGCTATCTACAAAAACAACTCGGTCGCCTACCCCAAGAGCAGTACGATCGACTACCTCGCCCAACAAGAAGGCATCTACAAATATACAACTCGGTCGCCTACACCAAGAGCGGTATGATCGACAACTTCGCCCAACAAGCGGCACAATCAACAAAGAAAACTCGGTCGCCTACCCCAAGAGCGGTACAATCGACTACTTCACCCCAAGAGCGGTACAATCACTCCAACAACTCGGTCGCCTACCCCAAGAGCGGTACAATCGACTACTTCACCCAAGGAGCGGCACAAGCACTACAACAACCCGGTCACCTACCCCAAGAGCGGTACGATCGACTACTTCGCTCAAGGAGCGGCACAAGCACTCCCACAACTTGGTCGCCTACCCCAAGAGCGGTACGACCGACTACTTCACCCAAGGAGTAGCACAAGCACTACAACAACCCGGTCACCTACCCCAAAAGCAGTACGATCGACTACTTCGCCCAAGGAGCGGCACAAGCACTCCAACAACTCGATCGCCTACCCCAAGAGTGGTACGACCGACTACTTCACCCAAGGAGCGGCACAAGCACTCCAACAACTCGATCGCCTACCCCAAGAGCGGTACGACCGACTACTTCACCCAAGGAGCGGCACAAGCACTAAAACAACCCGGTCACCTACCCCAAGAGCGGTATGATCGACTACTTCGCCAAAGGAGCGGTACAAGCACTCCAACAACTTGGTCGCCGACCCCAAGAGTAGTATAATCAAGCACTCCACACAAAGAACAAGCGCAATCAACTCTACAACTCAGTCAAGCGATTACTACACCCCAAGAGCGGTACAATCACTCCAACAACTCAGTCGCCTACCCCAAGAGCAGTACAATCGACTACTTCGCCCCAAGAGCGGCACAATCACTCCAATAACTCGGTCGCCTACCTCAAGAGCAATACGATCGACTACTTTGCCCAGCAAGCGGCATCTACAAATTTACAACTCGGTCGCCTACCCCAAGAGCGGTACGATCGACAAACTTCGCCCAACAAGCAGCATGATCAAAGTCAACTTGGCTACATATTCCAAGAACAGCATGACCAACTGCCTCGGCCCAAGAGCAGCTGAAACAATTATACAATCTGGCAAGAATGGCCGACCAACTCGCCCTAAAAGCGGCAGGAAACAACCCTAAAAGGATGGCTATCTACTAAAGAAAGCAGTATGATCAAATCCCACGCCCAAAAGGGTGGCAAAAAAACAACTCTACAAACCGGATATCAACATGCAGTCGATTATTGTTATCCGAAGAGCGACAAAACCAGTCACACAAAGTGGAAGGACTACTTAGAAATTACACAAATGCAGTAAAAGAAAGACAGGTCAAAGCCTGCTCATAGCAGTCAAAGACAGATTCAAAAGCAGGGCAAAGCCTGATCATATTCACAGAAACAAGTATATATTACAAGAAACCACAAGTTCATTACACAAAATGCTTAAGGAGCTGGAGGCACAGCAGGAAGCACATTCATCTGTTCCAAGATTTGGTCTGATAGACCACTAAGCTCTACTTTGGCCTCCTCCCATTGTATTGAAAACTCAGCCGTTATAGAAGCTTCAGTAATCCGCTCAAGAGGGGCATCAGGAGCAACAACCCGGACATATGAAACCACATTGTTGATGCATCGGTGAAAGCCACACCTTACAAAATCATAAAGCCGGGAAGAAAGCACCGGTATTATACCTCTAAGGCCCAGATCTCTATCTTCTCGCCGATAGATTGAAGCAATGATTGGAGCGACTGCAGCATAAAGAGCCCGGAATTGCTCATGGGTAGCCTTCAACTTCGCCTGCAGATCTCGAACAGATTTTATGGCCTGAACAAGATCTCGGTCAGCGCCAGATCGTATCAATTTTGCCTGAGCAAGAATATCTTGGGTTTCTTACAATTTTAAATCAGCAAGGGTACTCACAGACTTAGCCTAATTTTGTGAAGTACGGAGGGTGTCAGTCATCGCCTCCCTACCTTTCAACCAGTTTTCTTTTTCACGAGCAAGAGCTGAAAGAAAGCAAATCAACAACTCAGAAAAGAAAAAAGAGCAAAACCAAGGGAAAGCAGTCGATCAACAAAAGATTAACTTACTAGCCAGCCTCTCCTTCAAGTCAGAATTCTCAGCCTGAGCGGTATCACGCGCCTTCTCAGCATCAAGCACCTTGGCATTAAGGGCGGCCTCTGTCAGAGCACGCTGCTCCTTCTCATAAGTCAGGACAACTTTAGCCTAAGCCAGCTCATCTTCCTTTCTTTTCAAATTAGCCTCAGCAATGGCAGTAAATTGCGCCTCATGAGGACCGAACAAGACATCCTGATCTTAAAGTAAAGACTGCAAAACAAAAATATGTGAGACAGAAGCAGAAGAAACCAATATCGAAAGTCAAAGAAGAACTCGGATACAGCAATAGACAACTCGGCATCCAGTAGAAACAATCCTATTCATTATTTCTTTGACTCAAAGAACATTGACATTACAACAGAGTACAAGATCTGATAAATTCAACAAAGAGAGCAAAGGAGATCATTTTAGAGTGGCAGCAAAAAACCCAGTGGAATTCAAGGTTGCAACCCTCCACAGGCAGATAGAGCAAGCATGGAAGCCACATCACAAGAACTCTTCTAACTTCCAACACGAAAGTTATCAAGTATACAAAAGCCCAGGGGCTGCTCAACCTCACACAGCAGCATATCTACGAATGAGGAAAGAATTGAAGAAAGAATTTCCTACTCAAGGCGGAACCACAACCAACAAAGAAGGAAAGCTACATCTGTACCATGAGATCAGAAAAACACGCTCCTGAGAGCTACTTTACTCAGATAAGTCAAGAAACAGCCTGGTTTGGTCAAAAAAGAACCCCGATGAGGTACGACAAGAACCAAGACAAGCGTAGAAAGAACCCAGATTGATCAAAAAAGAACCCCGACAAGGTGCGGCAAGAACCAAGACAAGCTTAGAAAGAACCCGGATTGATCAGAAAAGAACCCCAACAAGGAGAGATAGAGATCAAGTCAAGATCAGAAAGAACCCATATTGAAGAAAAACAACCCAGACAAGTTGGGAATAGAAATCAAGACAAAAAAGAACCTGGAGTGATCAGAAAACAACCCGGATGAGGTACATACAAGTTTAGAAAGAACCTAGACGAAGTGCAAACAACTTGGAAGAGGTACATCAAGAACCTGGACGAAGTGCAAACAACCTGGAAGAGGTACATCAAGAACCAGAGAAGTCTAGAAACGACCTGGATGAATAAAAACAACTCAGAAGAACATCACAACTTAGTCAAACACTAAGCTCGGGGGTTCGGCATTCGCTTCAACTACGCCCGGGGGCTCGAATTTAAAGACGAAGGACCAAGAATACAAGAGACTACAACAAACGACAACACATCAAGACCCTTCATCCAATTTCTTTTTGAAAGAAAAGAACCCGGAGAAGGCTCGGGGGCTACAAGTACCCACCACAGAAAAGTATATTTTTAATTTTTTGACCCTTCAGCTTTTTGTACCAAAAAACAAGAGGCTCGGGGGCTACACTTAATGTGCAAAAATTGCACTCGCTGCACTCAAAGTAAAAGAACTCGGAGGACATCAAGACAGAAAGACCCTCTAGCTTTTTATGCCAAACAGCTGAGGCTCGGGGGCTGCACTCACTGAGTGCACTTTTTTCAACAAAAGTGCACATCAGTCAGAAGAAGAATCAAAGAAGACCATCTCAAGATTTCACTTCAAGAAGAACCCGGATCAAGTCTACAACAACTCGGCCCTTGAAGCTCAATCATGAAATGCTCGGAGGCTTGTCGATGGGGAACCCTACGGGCCCCCCATAGACCGTACTATAGGGAAGTGGGCCTTGGTAACAAGGCCCACAGCTCAATCGCCAAGAAGAGCACGGAGCAAAGCGACGTGCAAGACCAAAACTCCAATTCAGACTATACAAGAAAAGGCGCCCGAAGCATAGCTTAGGACTCTGACCTTGTATCTGAGTAGAACACAAACAACTCCTCTCAGCACCTGGACTATAAAGGGCTGGTGAGGATATCCCTTGTAAACGACTGAACACACCCAATACTCAAAGCAATACGACGCAAACAGGCTAACGCCGAACTGGACGTAAGGTTATTACTCGACCAAGTCGAGGGCCTAAACCAGTATAAATCGTGAGTCTCTTTACGTAACCGCCGAGTTCCACTATTCGCCGAAGCCCGAACAACTGTCTCGGGTACCCCCGTGGCAGGCTATATGTGGTAAAACATCGACAGTCCCTACCCGCCCTATATAGCTCGGGGGTAGGGTTACAGGTCTGTTGTATCTATCCTGATCGGTTACATGATATGTGTTTACAAGAAATACGATATCTAGCATATCCGATCAGATCTTCCTTCGTCATCAAGGATGCTTCACGCAGTCTTGCGGCGCACGCCGACCTACGCCGTGTCCCGCGCAGCTTGATCTTGTGAGCTGGGCCTCCCCTATCGGCTCGGCCTATGTACAGCCCTATGGGTATACGGGGTTATACCCCCACATGTAGTCACCTTAGGTGATATTGAGGCCCCTCGCGTTGAAGTGTAGGCATGGGTGAGTTGTTGTAATCGTCGAAGTGTTGGCAAAGCCCCTAAGTGTTTGTTGGGGGCGATGTTGAGGGAGTCCATGCGGTATATGGGCCAAGTCTCCCCTAGAAGAGGCCCAACTAGTACCTAGAGTAGTGTGTCATGTGAAATTCAATCCCACAAGGGGCCACTTGTAATAGCCATTGTTATATAAGTGCCCAAGGGCATGAGGGCAAGAGACCTTACCTCACACTTATTCAAAACCTAGTGTGTCTCCTTTCTCCCCTGTCAAGCTCTCTCCTCACTCTCTCTCTCCAAAATAATGGATTTGGAAATATATTTTTCTAGATATTCTACATGCATTTGAGTAGCTGTGTTCATAGTTTTTTGTCTAGTTAAATATTTCAGTACATAATTTGTTAAATTTTTTCATGATTCCTATAAAACCTCTAAATGAATAGCTTCTGTTATAGCCCATTATAGCTTTTTATATTTTTTAGGAGAAGGTCGCCCTAAATATCATAGCCTGCGATTTAGAACATTAGAGGAAACGCTATTTCTTTGGATTCTTGTGGAGTACGAGAGTGGAGAGCGAAACAAAAAGAGACTAAAGCCTAGTGTAAAGGCAGGAGTAGACTGAACGGCGGAGGGCGACCATATATGGATCGTTCTAGCTTGGATGCCAAATTTCATAAACCAAGTGGTACTGTAACAATAAGCTACCGATGGAGACCAGACGGCTAACAAATCTGGGCATAGAGGGGTTCGCGACTTGCTCTTCGCGTGCATCGGCTAGAGGGGTTCGCGACTTGCTCTTCAAGTGCATCGGCTAGTGGTGGCAGTAGCGGCAGCGGCAGCAGCACATTCACGGTGGGGAGTAACGCCATGCTTTGGATTGTTGGGAGCAGAGAGCAGAAGAAGAAAAAGAGACTGAAGCAATGTAAACTGCAAAAGCAGGAGTAGACTAGACATCGGAGGGCGGAAGAGGGTGGTCATTTATCAATCTTTCTACTCGGCTCTGAAGTTTCGGAGGTGTTCGCGGCGCGTGCAGCGGCCGGTGGAGGAGAGACCTAACAGGGTAGTGGAATGATTGTGTCTGTGTGTATAGGGAGAAGAGGATAGGAGAGGAGAGGAGGCACTTGCCGCACTTGGTCGCCACCACCGGTAGAGAAGAGGAGACCGCGGGAAGGGAGAGAAGTCTACTAGTTGTGGCTAGAGGGAGAGGATGGAGGAGTAGCTAGGTATTAGGCTAGAGGTGAGGGTGAGCGATCGAGTTTATTCTTTTCTCCCTAGATGCAGCAGTGGGGCTTCTCTTTGCATGCAACAACTCATTTTGACATTGTGGCTAATTTTTTTACACCTCTCATCTCACACACGCCTAGTTTGGATGGGATATAATAATTATTAAAAATTAGCTGACTAACAATGAAACCTGTGTATCCAAACATATCCTAAATTCATTGTGCATGCATGAGAGATTAGACACGACCTTCTTAGTCACAGTTTGTGCTAGCATTGACCTCCAATCAACTCGAGTGCTGCCTAGCTACCTGGTGGCAAGAGCTCCCAGCTAGAATCCACAAACAATCAACCGGCATCCACAAGTTCAAAATCCACCTTCCAAAAGCGCACGATCATGCGGCCCATGAACCCCCAAACCCTCTCTCCGAGAGAGAACCACTAGATTGTATCCAGGACTGCAGTGGCAGCAATGCACTAGTTTCGTTGCTACTAGCTAGTAGTTGCTACGTCGTGCCAATATGCAAAAGGCACCGGCCTTTCTAGGTACCTACTCCTCAGCTTTTACCTCAAGTTTGCAATTAGGAGGCAACCATGGTATCTACTGCGAACTTTGCAAACTTGCGCACTGCATTAGCTACCCTCGATCGGACCAACTGCCATGTCAAACCTGCACATGCAGGGCAAAATAATTACATGAGAAATAGCATGAAAAAAAAGACCAATCGTGTATATATACGCGACATGGCATTGATCGAGCTCTGTAGGAAGATGCTGCTGACGCTGTTGACTCACAAGAGAAAACGTACGTAGTAGCTCTTCTTGCCATTTGAGCTACTTAGGTGTAGGGTGCGTGATCTCTATCAGAGGAGAAAGAGCGGCACAAGGAGTGAGGTTGTTTTCTCTTCTTTGGGCGCAGAGAGACCCATTGACAGTTCTCCTGGGCTTGGCTATGTGGGGCGGCGTATTGTCGCTGGTGCGGCAAGGCCTGCGGTGCCGAACGACCACGCGGGTGGTGGATGAGAGCGCGCTCCGTAAAGCCGCGGGCGCCATGGCTGCCGGTGACGTGGCGGCGCGTGGTGCCCAGCTGGCCAGGACGGTGTTGGCGATGGCTCAGGGCGCCGTCCGCCTAGATGGCGAGGACGGCCGCGGCGCGGAGGAGGCGGCGGTAGCGACGACGAGCGGGTGGTGACCGGCGCGCGCGGCCAACGATGTCGGCCACCCCATGGTCCTCGAGAGCCTGCGCTACGTCATCTACGTGTGATGCGCGCACGCTGTCGCTTACTCGTCGTGCGTATCTATGTATGTGCAGGAGCAGGCGGTCCATCTGTCGATGTATGTAACCATTGATGATTGCTAGTGTCGTCGCCATAAGTTATTCTGCTCTATGATTACTGATGATTACTCGGCCTGTTCGCTGGTTGGTTTCTGGGCTGGTTTGGACTGGCTGGTGCTGGTTTGTTGTGAGAGAAAAATACTGTTGGCTGGCTGGTTTGGGCTGGCTGAAACCAACAAGCGAACAGATGTAGTTCTTTCGTGGTTTGGATGCATGCCAGTCGTGACACGAATACACGCGATAATAAACGTACCGACCAAACTGGTCTTGTTTCGTCAGTTCAGATTAAATTTAATCAAAGGCCCCTTCTCCCCGGGCCGGCGAATGTTAGCAATTGGAACCAGCCAAATTGCCCAAGCCAGGGAACCAGAAATCTGAGCACCATACCAGAGCGGGCATGTAGCAGTGCCGCATCGTTCGATGGTGTTTGTGGCCTCATGGTGCCGGCACTGGATTTGTTCGGTGATGCCTTGCAAAGAGCACCAGACAAAACGCTATGTAGATAATTAGGTGTCATGGTCACTTAGCCAAGGCTAGGGTTTGGCACCGGACCTGTCCGGTGGTAGCCCACTGACCACACCAGACAAAACACTGGTACTACATACTGTTCATAACACGAGTTTTCACAGGAGGCGGTGTGAAGCACCAGGCTTGTCCGTTGAGAAAAATCCTCTTTGGTACCTCTCTGGTGGAAACTAGATCGGTCCAATGGTCCACCAAAGGGTCGTACACTAGACGATGCGCTATAAAGAGCCGTTGGAGCATTCAACGGCTAGTTTCTGAAAGTCATGCAGCCTGTTCGGCTGGGGCTGAAACGATCATATACGATCGTAGATTATTACTGCTGGCTGGTTTGGTGTAAGAGAAAAATATTGTTTTAGCTGGAAATTTACGATCGTTTACGACCAAGCGAATAAGCTGATGGTGTGCGAAGCTACCGGATTAGTCCGGTGGTAATAAACACCAAGCACCGGATAAAACGATGCACATGGCACTTATTCTGGTGGGTCTGTCCAATGATCACTCGACCAGTCTAGTGCCCACGTAGATAGGCCACCAACGGTCCTCAATAACTAGTTTTTGGAGGGATGTTATAAATAGGTGTTGGCTGGCTCTTTGAGAGCGCTCTTGGCATTCGAAGAAATCCAACATAATTACGAGCCTCCAAGAACACCTGCCACTCATTTCTTAACTTGTGATTGATCCAAAGTGAGATTTGGAGAGATCTGAAAGGATCAAAATGCCCAAGAGAGGGGGTAAATTAGGCTAATTCTAAATTTCTTTGCAATAATTAAACTCTATGGTTAGCCCAATTAACTCTTTGTGCCTAGAAAGTGTTTCTATTGATCTAACGCACAAAAGTTTAGCACCCTAAGTTCCAATCCTACTCTAGCATGGTAATTCTAGGAACGTAAATGATAAGAATTGAATTGCCCAAAGTAAATGCTCAAAGTAAAGAGAGAAAGAGAAACGCGGCGATGTTTTGTCGAGGTATCGGAGAGTCGCCACTCCCACTAGTCCTTGTTGGAGCACCCGCGCAAGGGTGTAGCTCCCCCTTGATCCGCGAAAGGATCAAGTGCTCTCTACGGGTTGATTCTTCGACACTCCGTCGTGGTGAATCACTCACAACCGCTCACAACTTGAGTTGGGTCATCCACAAGCTCCACTGGACGATCACCAAGCTCTCCAATCACCACCAAGCCGTCTAGGTGATGGCAATCATCAAGAGTAACAAGCATGAACTCTCACTTGACCATGATAAGTCTAATGAGAAGGGTGGATGCACACTTTACTACTCTTAATCTCAATAATGAGGGCTCTCTTTGGGATTTTCAAATCTCAATCACTTCACTAGGACCTTGCTCTTCTTGGCAATCTCAAGGATGTTTCTCAGCTGTTCAAATGAGCAAAAGTACCCCATACACGAATGGAGGAAGTATTTATAACATGGACTGAAAAACGAACCGTTATATGCCTCTGCGAGGTGACCGAACGCTCTGGTCATGTTGACCGGATGCGTCGGTCAGTTCACCCCGAACTCCAGTGTTTACAGTGTGACCGGACGTGTCTGGTCAAGATTTTCCCTCTCTGGAACCTTACTGGAGTTGACCGGACGCTGGCCCTCAACGTCCGGTCACTTGATCTCTCAGCGTCCGGTCGCACCAGACGAAAACACCTCGGTCAAATAAACCGATCGAATCCTAAGCCAGCGTTCGGTCAGTATTTGACCCTCCATTTACTTCCAACTCTCGATCATACGTGAATGAAGTTTGCTCCATTGGATCTAAGGGCTATTTTGGAGCTACCTAGTGCTAGATTTAGCAAGTGTGCACCACACGTAACTCACTAGACTCACCAAGGTCAAGCTACCTGTCCATACCCATCCTAATAGTACGGCCAAAGAAAAAACAAAGTCATAAACTACTCTAAGTGTCTCTTCAACTCTAAATGACACTTAGATATCACTATCACATAAATAGTTTAATGCATAAAAGTAAACACATGACGAATGCATAATAGTGTATCACACATGAAAACCAAATATAATAGATAGTCTAAGTAAACTAAGTTCCCCCTAAGTCAATCCCCCTAAGTCTAGCATACTCGATCCCTCTCCTCCTTTGGCGTCAAACACCAAAACCTAAGGGTCGGTCGGCGGGGCAGCAGTAGATGAGTCAGGCGCTGAGATACGAGGAGCAATCTAGAACTGAGTGCTATCATCATCTGAACTAGAGCTCTGAGCTATCTAACCCTCTGTAGCTGGAAGTGACGCTGAAGCGATCTGGGTCAAATCAACAACTGGAACTGCTATAGACTATGCAGGTATGACTGGAGCAGCTGGCTCTAATGATGCCACTGACAAAGGGAGTGTCTCTATAGTCCCGGTAATAGGTGCAATGATAGAAGGATCTAGGACATGCAAATATGGCGGAGTAGGCTGCCCTGTCAACTCACTGAAGGATGCACCAAGGCTCCTAGACACTATAGTCTCTGGCACTGGCAGCGAAGAAGTCTAAGCCGGTGTAAAGCCCGTCTAGAGAGATGTGAATTGTGGGGCTATCACGGGTGAAGCAAACCACTGGGACACCTGCTCTGTAGGTGAAGCAGACTATGCTGGTGGTTGTCCCTGACTCGGAAGCCCACTAGGTTGTAACGCTAGAGTCATAGAAGTGGTGGCAGGCTGACCAAGCTAGGGTGAAGGCTGTGGCGATGGAACCCCAATAGCTGTCACTACATGCTGCATAAATCCAAGGAGCTACTGCTGCATGAGGAGCTACTGTTGATGCATGGCCTGCTGCTGCTGCTGTATGGCTTGCTGCTGCCGCTGAAACTCATCCTATTGAGCCTGGAACTGTGCAAATGTAGCGGCGGTCTCCTGAGCCTGGTGAGCCTGATTCTACCTCATCCGCTCAAGTATGGCAAGTAGAGCGGGGTCAGTCTGTGGTGCAGATGGAGCTGAACTGGAGCTACTAGCCTCATGATCATGTCATCGTGGAGGCATCTGAGGAATATCGCGGTAGTCCTCATCTGAGCTGTCACTGGGGTTGCTCTCAACCATCCCCTCCTACTGAGCATCCAACTACTCCTCCTCTATAGCTGCTATGCCCCTGATAGTATCATCCTGTTGGGCTACAGTCTCTGGCACCTTTGGACGACGGCGTGGCTGGCTAGGTGCAGTCGGTGTACTATGGTGGATCATCTGAGTCAGGTTATATGCAGGGAACTCTATCGTAGCACCACTGTACTCAGCTAGCATCTCAAGCAGCCTCACTGTAACTGCCATGTGAATAAGAAATGTGATCTAGTGGGCATAGGACAACTGTTAGTGACCTCTAAACCCCTCAGCAATAGTGTCCTCCATCTCTGATAGAAGGAGATCTCAAATATCAAACACTGTCTGCTGCATCAGACAGTTTAGTAGCCACAACTGGATGTGAGTCAAGCCCTCACGATACCCTATCCTTGGAAGCAGTGTCCTCCTCATAATGGCATCAAGCACTCTAGCAGTGGGAGTAAGATCACTAGGTGTCCTGCTAGACCCCTCGCCGAATGGCTCTGTGAAGTAGTGGCGAACTAGATCTGTAGGGGGCACCATCCCACCATGAGGACGTCTAGGGGGCATTATCTATCCATAGCAAACCTCATGTAGCCAGACTGGCTGCTCCTGAAGCCTGAGTATCTCTTTGACCCTAGTGCTCGTCAACCTGTAATCTCTACCACTGAATGCGAGGTGTATGAATCTGTGTTACGGGTCAATCCAAAGAGAAGCATAGAACTAATAGACCCAAGATGGAACATACAATCCTGTCCATCCAAGTAAATCTATCAGCCCTGGCAGGTAAGAAAGGTAGGGGAGAATATGCTCTTCAGCTGCTGCAACAATAGACTCTATGTTGCACACCCTCTGAGATATGAAAACAGCTCCACTGTTAAGATATGCATTGTAGAAATCCTCCTATAGTGGTGTGTAGAAGCCCTCTGATGCACGCTCATCTTGCCTCGGCGGAAACCACTGCTCAAACTCCACAAATCTAAGCTGTTGCACCTGCTTAGCTATGGCGGCCCTCAGATCTAGATGAGTCACTGGAGGTGGACCCTGTGGTCTGGGTGGTGGACGAGAACCCTCCGCTGTGTATCTACCCTCGGTGTGACTAGAACACGGGTACGACTAGAGCGGCGAAGCTGTGGCTGAGGTGCTTGCTCTATCTCCTGGGCCTGCTGTCCCTCCTGAGTCTGCTCTACTGCCTGTGGCTCCTGCTATGACTCCCCCTGTAGCTGACTCTCATCTAAGACAACTCGCCATACCGCTACCATGAAAGTCCTAGCTGGACCACCATGACGGCGCTCAACCTGCTCAAGTGCTTCTATTATCGCTGGTGGAAGCTGCTGATCTACAATAACTACACCACTACGAGCACCTCCTCTCTCGGCATGCTCTATGGCCTCTGCAACTGCGGCTGCTCTAGCTGTATCTGCATCTAGATACTTGCGCTTCTTTGTTGCCAGCTTCTTTGTCGCCTTGCCTTTTAGATCTATAGGCAAGCGAGGCGGACACCTCGGATCCTCATCTTCGGGACCACCTCCAACATTCTTGATGTGAACCATCGGTTGGATCTAAAAAGAATAACTACCGCTGATAAGAAACAACTGCCAACTGTCACTTCTAAGGCTTGGCCATGATCCGTACTCACGAGCTTGGCCCCGAGTTGATTGACAACTGCAAGTATGACCTCAACGTCACCGACTCGCTACATGATAGAATAGATAGGATATACAGATAATCTTAATTATTCATCTAGAGATACGAAACCCTAAGAAAGCAAGCAATTAGGTACAAAATTAAAACGGGGGCTTGCTACCTGACGAACTGGTGATCCGAAGAGAAAAGAAGCGACACGCGGGCAACCACCGGGTCGGCTGGGGTTTGCAGTGGCGTGGATCGGTGATCCACTATGATGAATAGGCATGGTGAATAGTGCTAGGGCACCGACGGTGTTAGGGCAAGGACTTGGCAATGCTAGGCCATGGGCTTGCTCGGCGGCGCTAGAGAACTGCGGGCACATGGACGGCTCTATGACTGTGCGGCGGCGCTGGCATAGCACAGCGACGGCACTAGGGTGGCTGAGGCACGCGGGTGCGTCAGCACTGGGCGGTAGAGTGGTGGTGCGAGAGCTGGTAGTGGATGGCTTGGTGAAGCTTGTGGCACGACCAAGGCTCAGGAGCACGGGCACTGTGGCGTGGACAGGCGGTGCGTAGGCTCTAGAGGTCGGGGTGGCGCTGCGACAGCTAGGGCACAGGAGCGGCGAGCTACGGCATGAGCATGGTGGTGCTGCTCGATGGCACGTGGGTGGCGTGGCACGGGAGTAGGACACAACGGTGAGATGGCGGCGCTGGCGCGGGGAGGTGTAGTGCGGGCGCGGCGAGCACTGGAGGCGACGGCTCAGGCAAATGAGGCACTGCAGCTTGGGATGGATGGCGATGTTGGTGCGTGGTACAGGAATAAGTCAAGCGGTGCACGGCTTATATGGGGGTCCCCCGTGGAGTAGAAAAGGAAATAGAGAAAGAATCTGGGTCCCGCACGTTTTCTACTAACCGGATGCTCCGGTGGCAGCGACCGGACGCGGCCACCCAGCGTCCGATCGATTCCAGTAAGGTCCAAAACCCCTGGAATCACGATCGGACGCAGTCAGAGTCCAGTGCAAGCTGTCTCCTTCATCTTCGATCGACCGGACGTAGAGCCACCATTTGATCGGACGCTGGGAGAACACTGTTTCAGCGTTCGGTCACTCCTTCGCAGCAGCAGTTCACCACCTGTGAACTAATCGGACACTGGACACCAGAGTCCGGTGTAGCGTTCAGTCACTCTTTTTCCAGCAAATCTTCAAAGTCCTTCATACTGCCTGTTCCCAATCAAGTCTCAACTCCAATAAGATCCAAATAAACACCAATTGGGACTGATGTGAGTGACCTCTCTCAAACCCTCATGTTTTTCAAATATATTTTGCCTTAGGTTATTATTCTTTTTATGAAAATAGGCAATAAGAGGGCAATTGAAGATAAATGATAAAACAACATTCATGCATATGCAATGCAATACTTGAAGATAAATCTAGTTGCTTGTCAAGTTTGATCCAAGGTTAAGCTTCTTCACATGCTTTACGGTGGTTATCTTAACCATGTTAGACAAGCCCTATATGCATTATCAAAAATTAAACATGTTGTATATTACAATGCAATGCAAGGGACAACACAAGCTCATCTTTTAGTAAAGTTGCTAAAATCAAGAACATTGAGCTCATTTCGTAATCTACAAAATATTGCCTCATCTAGCGGTTTAGTGAAGATATCCGCCAATTGATCCTCGGTCCTTACACCTTCTAATGATATATCATTTTTAGCAACATGATCTCTAAGAAAGTGATGGCGGATATCTATGTGCTTGGTGCGAGAGTGTTGAACCGAATTATTTGTAAGTTTTACTGTACTTTCATTGTCGTACAAAAGAGGTATTTTATCTAGAAATACACCATAGTTTAGCAAAGTTTGTTTCATGTAAAGTATTTGTGCACAATAAGCACCTGCGGCAATGTATTCCACTTCAGCGATGGACAAAGCCATACTATTTTGCTTCTTGGAGGACCAATACACAAGTGATCTACCAGGAAAATGGCACCCTCCGGATGTGCTTTTTCTATCAACTTTGCAACCGGCATAATCCGAATCGGAATAGCCAACTAACTCAAATATAGCTCCTTTGGGATACCAAAGGCCAATGCTTGGTGTGTGCTTAAGATACCTAAGGATTTCTTTTACAGCAATTAAATGAGTTTCCTTAGGATTAGCTTGAAATCTTGCACACATACACACACTAAACATGATGTCGGGCCTAGATGCGGTTAAATATAACAAGCTACCAATCATAGAGCGGTAGATAGTTTGATCAACCGTGTTACCTCCCTCATCTAGGTCGAGATGTCATTAGTTGGCATTGGTGTCTTGATTGGCTTACATTCATCCATCTTAAATCTCTTGAGAAGATCATTTGTATATTTCTCTTGAGAGATGAAAATCCCTTCTCTCATTTATTTGACTTGAAAACCAAGAAAGAATGTGAGCTCTCCAATCATTGACATCTCAAACTCCTTGGACATCAATTTACCAAACTCTTTGCAAAAATATTCATTTGATGATTCAAAGATGATGTCATCAACATACACTTGACAAATGAAGATGTGTCCATCAAGCTTCTTGGTGAATAGTGTGGTGTCGACCTTTCCAATGGTGAAGCCCTTCTCAATAAGGAAGTCCCAAAGGCGCTCATACCAAGCTCTTGGGGCTTGCTTAAGCCCATATAATGCCTTGGACAACCTATAAATATGATTAGAATATCTAGGGTCTTCAAACCCAGGAGGTTGATCAATATAGACTAGTTCATTAATAAAGCCATTTAAAATGCACTTTTCACATCCATTTGATATAGTTTCATTTCATGATGTTATGCATATGCAAGGAGGATACGAATGGCTTCTAGTCTTGCAACCGGTGCAAAGGTCTCTCCAAAATCTAATCCTTCAACTTGAGAGAACCCCTTTGCAACTAGTCTTGCCTTGTTCCTCACAACTACACCTTGATCATCTTGCTTATTGCAGAACACCCACTTTGTTTCAATGATTCTTGCACCTTTTGGCCGCTCTTCAAGAGTCCAAACTTTATTGCGGGTAAAGTTGTTCAACTCTTCATGCATGGCATTTATCCAATCCGGATCTTGAAGAGCTTCTTCTACCTTGGTAGGCTCATAGCAAGAGACAAAAGAGTTGATGAGCAATAAATGAAGCAAGTTTTTGTGAGTGAGTCATTACACCCTTTGATGGACTCCCTATGATGAGATCTTGTGGATGATCTTATAGTAGAGGTGTATTTCTTCTATTGACCACTTGAGGAGGAGGTTGGGGAGCATCAACATCTCGTGCTTGTACCACCATTTGATCATAGGAGACATGAGTGTCTTCATTTTCTACTCTCCCATCTTTATCATCATCTTGTGGCACACTTGATGAAGAGGATGGATCAATCACTTGTACATCATCTTTAGGCTTGATGTCTCCAACCGGAATGTTCTTCATAGCCTCCCTTAAAGGTTTATCACCTACATCATCAAGATTCTCATGTGCTCCTTGGGAGCCATTAGATTCATCAAATTCTACATCATATGTTTCTTCAACCAAGCCGGTGGCATGAAATACTCTATATGCTTTGGACTTTGATGAGTAACCAACAAGAAAACCAATATCACAATGTCTTTAAAACTTCCCTAGGTGTTGCCGCTTCTTATAGATGTAGCATTTGCAACCAAACACCCTAAAGAAGGAGGCGTCCGACTTCTTCTCATTGAGCAACTCATAAGGTGTCTTGCCAAGGAACTTTTGAAGAAATAGGTGGTTGGATGCATAGCATTCGGTGTTGATAGCTTCCGCCCATAGAGCTTCGGGGGTGTTGTACTCATCAAGCATTGTTCTTGCAAGAGTGATCAATGTCTGGTTCTTCCTCTCAACTATATCATTTTGTTGAGGAGTATATGTTGCGGAGACCTTATGTTTGATTCCAACTTCATCACAATAGGCCTCTATGTTTGTGTTGTCAAATTCCTTCCCATTGTCACTTCTTATCTTCTTGAGCTTCACTTCAAATTCATTTTGTGCTCTCTTGGCAAACTTTTTGAAGCATGATGCAACTTTAGATTTGTCATGAAGAAAGAATACCCATGTATATCTTGAATAGTCATCAACAATCACAAGACAATAAAGATTTCCTCCCAAACTCTTATATGTTGTTGGCCCAAATAAGTCCATGTGAAGGAGTTCTAGCACTCTTGTGGTTGGCATGAAAGCTTTGGTTGGATGAGTATTTGCAACTTGCTTGCCGGCTTGACATGCACTACAAAGCTTGTCCTTCTCAAACTTCACATCCTTCAACCCTCTCACCAAATCATTTTTCATTAGCTTCTTGAGTGAGCTCATCCCAACATGAGCAAGTCTTCTATGCCATAGCTACCCAAGTATTGTTTTGGTGAATAGACAAGTCTTCAAATTTGCATCTTCGGAGGTGAAGTCCACTAGATATAGGTTGTTGTATCTAAATCTTTTGAATATCACTTGATAATCATTCTTCTTAGATACAACAACTTCCTTATTGGTGAACAAGCATTGGAAGCCAAGATCACACAATTGTCCAATGGATAGCAAGTTGAAGCTCAATGAAGCAACATATAGCACATTTGAGATAGAATGATCATTTGATATTGCCACTTTGCCTAATCCTTTAACCTTGTCCTTTGATTTATCTCCAAATGTGATTCTTTCTTGTCCATCTACTTTTTCATCTAGTGAGGTAAACATACAAGGATCACCGGTCATATGTTGTGTGCAACCACTATCAATAACCCAATGACTTCCATCGGACTTGTAGTTCACCTACACACAAGAGATCAAGCTTTAGGAACCCAAACTTATTGAGGGCCCTTAACCTTCTCAACAAGTGACTTAGCAACCCAAATTTTCTTAGACCTATTCTTGTTGGGAGGTCCTAAGAACATGACTTTCATCTTTCCACTAGAGTCCTTTCTAAGCATGTAGTGAGCATTGAAGGCAAAAGGTCTAGCATGCTTGGGCAAGGGTTGTGGTGGTGGAGTTTGGCACTCATGAGCAAAGTGGCCTTCTTGTCCACACTCAAAACACTTCTTTGGCTTTAGCTTTTGTTGTTGTTGAGCTTGAGCCTTCTTCTCTTTGTTTGCCATGTACCTAATGCCACTTCTATCCATCTTCATGATGGTGTTCATTAGTAGCTCACTTTGAAGGTACTTGCCTCTAGTGAACTTGCTCAATCCAATCTTGAGATGCTCTTTCTCCAACTTGAGCTTCTTGTTTTCTTCCTTAAGAGCATCATTGTTTTTCTCTTCCTTGAGCTTCTTGTTTTCTTCTTTGAGCTTCTCATTCTCAAGCATCAACTCACCATCATGATCAAGAGTTTCTAGCACGACGGACTTGGTGGTTTTGAGTTCTTCAAGATCTTTCTTGAGCTTTTCATTATCATTCTTGAGCTTGACAAACTCATCATAATCATCGGCCTCAATCACTTGCTTGCCCTTGCTACTAGAACTTTGCTCAATGCTCTCAATAATCAAATCATCACATGATGTAGCTATATCAATCTTAACAACATTGTTAGTAGCATCATGTGGCTCACTGAATAAATATTCTTGAGCAATAACTAGATTATCATGATTAATCTTAAGAGTAGTATATTCATCTTTTAGCATATTATGGCTAGTGATGAGCTCTTTATGCATCCTCTCAAGTTTATCATGTTTATCTTTAAGCTCTTTCTTAGAAGATTTGAGGTCTTTGAGTTTGGATGACAGCTTCATTTGCTTCTCTAAGCTCAACACTAGCCTTTTTGGCTATATCACATCTAGCTAAAAGAGAATCATTTTTAGCTTCTAGCTTGTCATTCTTAGCTCTAGTCTTTATAATGATCTTGGAGTATTTATTTAGCAATTTAACAAGATCATCATAAGAAGGTGATTCATATTCATCATCATCACTATCGCTATCATCATTACTAGCATATTCATCACCACTACTCTCATCATCATTTGATACCTTGCGTTCACCCTTGGCCATAAGGCATAGATGTGTAGAGGATGATGGCGATGGTGGCGGTGAAGATGATGAAGAGTCAATAACAATGGCAGCCACCTTCTCGTTGTCACTATCATCATCGGATGAGCCACTAGATGAATTAATGTCCGTGAGCCAATCACCGATGATATATGCCTTTCCACTCTTCTTCTTCTTGTGGAAGTCCTTCTTCTTGCCATCTCTCTTCTTGTATGGCTTGTCTTTCTTCTTCTCATCTTCATCATTTGAGTCATCTTTCTTACCCTTGTTCTTGTTCTTGAACTTGTCTTTCTTGGGCTTTATGCATTGGTGAGCTAGATAACCAAGTTCTCCACAATTATAGCAATCCATCTCGGAGATTAGCTTCCTTCTAGAGCTAGTGAAGAACTTCTTCTTCTTGCCATCAAACTTGATGCCACTCTTGTTGAGCTTCTTTAGCATCTTGGTGGTTTTTCTCACCATGAGAGAAAGGCTTGCATCATCAACTTCATCATCACTTAACCTCTCATACTCAAGCCTTGCTTTGCCCTTCTCTTGACTAAGTCCTTTTCTTTCTTCTTGTTAGAGGATGAGCCATCTTGAGGTGTACATCTCATGAGCATTGATCTTTCCCAAGATTTGTGTCGGTGTAGCGGTGGAAAGATCACCTTGATGAAGCACGGTCATAATATGCCCATATTTGTTAATGGGGAGGATACTCAAGATCTTTCTTACAACATCAGATGGTTGTATTTGAGTTAGTCTAAGCCCATTGACTTCCTCTACAAGAATATTCAAATGTGAATATATTTCATTAGCACATTCTTTAGGAAGCATTTTAAAAGAGTTAAGCTTTTTCATGACAAGACGATAGCGTTCCTCATGCTCACTCTTTGTTCCCTCATAGAGCGCACAAACATCCGACCATAGTGCATGGGCGTCTTTGTGGTTCCTCACCCGGTTGAACACATCTTTACAAAGACCTCTAAAGATGGTGTTTTGAGCCTTTCCATTCCATTTCTCGTAGTTCACCTCATTGCCTTATAGGTTAGTAGCATCCCAAGGTTTTGGGAAGCCTTGTGAGGCTCTAAGTATTCCAACATCTAGAGCTTCTAAGTATGTCTCCATGTGAATTTTCCAATATAGAAAAACACCCCCCCTCAAAGATAGGAGGAGGTCCATCCCTATGAGACATCTTTGTCTAGGCGGTTAAGTCTAAATACGTAAGCACGAGGCTCTGATACCAATTGAAAGGATCAAGATGCCCAAGAGGGGGGCTGAATTGGGCTAATCCTAAATTTCTTTGCAATAATTAAACTCTACGGTTAGCCCAATTAACTCCTTATGCCTAAAAAATGTTTCTATTGATCTAACGCACAAAAGCTTAGCACCCTAAGTTCTAATCCTACTCTAGCATGGCAATTCTAGGAATGTAAATGACAAGAATTGAATTGCTCAAAGTAAATGCTCAAAGTAAAGAGAGAAGGAGGAATGCGGCGATGTTTTGCCGAGGTATCGGAGAGTCACCACTCCCCACTAGTCCTCGTTAGAGCACCCGTGCAAGGGTGTAGCTCCCCCTTGATCTATGCAAGGATCAAGTGCTCTCTACGGGTTGATTATTCGACACTCTATCGCGGTGAATCACCCACAACCGCTCACAACTTGAGTAGGGTCATCCACAAGCTCCGCTGGATGATCACCAAGCTCTCTAATCACCACCAAGCCATCTAGGTGATGGCAATCACCAAGAGTAACAAGCACAAACTCTCACTTGACTATGACAAGTCTAATGAGAAGGGTCGATGCACACTTTGCTACTCTTGATCTCACTAATGAGGGCTCTCTTTGGGATTCTCAAATCTCAATCACTTCACTAGGACCTTGCTCTTCTTGGCACTCTCAAGGATGTTTCTCAGCTATTCAAATGAGCAAAAGTACCCCCATACACGAATGGAGGAAGTATTTATAACATGGGCTGAAAAATGAACCGTTATATGCCTCTACGGGGTGACTGGACGCTCTGGTCATGTTGACCGGATGCGCCGGTTAGTTCACCCCGAACTCCAGTGTTTACAGTGTGACTGGACGCGTCCGGTTAAGATTTTTCCTCTCTGGAACCTTACTAGAGTCGACCGAACGCTGGCCCTCAGCGTCCGGTCACTTGATCTCTCAGCATCCGGTTGCACCAGATGAAAACACCTCGGTCAAATGAACTGACCAAACCCTGAGCCAGCGTCTGGTCAGTATTTGACCCTCCATTCACTTCCAACTCTCGATCATACGTGAATGAAGTTTGCTCCATTGGATCTAAGGGCTATTTTAGAGCTACCTAGTGCTAGAGTTAGCAAGTGTGCACCACACCTAACTCACTAGACTCACCTAGGTCAAGCTACCCATCCATACCCCCCTTAATAGTATGGCCAAAGGAAAAACAAAGTCCTAAACTACTCTAAGTGTCTCTTCAACTCCAAATGACACTTAGAACTAGTCCATCCTTAACCTTATCGTCCATCCTTTGAAAACCAAAACGATTTCCATCGTAGGGGCATAAGCACCATGATTACCCAATCGATCTCCATTACCGTGACCTAGCTTAATTGCCTCTACAAAACACACATTAGTCACAGTAATTACATATTGTCATTAATCACTGAAACCCAACTAGGGGCCTACATGCTTTCAAGATCAATCACCAAAAAGGGGGAGATTGCAAGGAAAATGGACCCTAGGCTCATTTACTTTAGATTTTGGTGTTTGATGACCAACACAACCAAATTGGACTAATGAATTTGCAAGTAATTATTTTGTATTTCAATAGGGTGCAAGACGTGACTTGGACAAAGGCAACATGATGATCCCATGATCAACACCATAAGCAAGACCCTAGAAGCACAAGAGAAAGACCCAAGATATCAAACAAAGTCCAAGCACAAAGATGGGAACCAAGCCGGACACAAGATCGCGAAGAAACGAGCTCGGCAGAGGTGATCAAACACGACGCTAGGAGGACCGGACGCATCCAATCAGTTGCTCGGCAACAACAAGTGTTAGCAGCAGTGACCGAACACTGAGCAAAGCAGTGACCGGACGCACGGACTTCACTGTTCATCATTGTGGCAACAACTCAGTGAGGACCGGACGCAGCGGCACTAGATGACCGGACGCACAAAGTGCAGCGTCTGATTATGTCCAGAGAGGTTCTAGAGCGACGCAAATGCGACCGAACGCGTCCAGTCAATGATGACTGGACTCGGTAGTGTGTCCGATCTCTACATGCATGCTCAATGGTCGGGACAACTAGATGCGTTCGGTCAAGACAACAGCAGCGTCCGGTCAGTAGCAGAAAGCTAGGTTTCGCCTCCAACGGCTACTTTCTCTATGGGGCTTATAAATAGACTCCCCCAACCGGTCATTTGAGATGTGGAGAGTTGAGGAAATATACCAAGGGTGTTGATACACCATTTTAGTGATCTCCACTTGCATAGTGCTTAGTGATTCATTAGGTGATTAGCGTAGGTGTTTTGCGAAGTGCTTAGGTTGATTAGACCACCGCTTATGCGCTTACTGTAGGTTTAGGCCTAGTCTTTAGTGAGGTTTGCATACCTCTTACCACTCGGTGCTTGCATGCACCATTGTTGTACATTGAAGGGGCTTGTAGTCTTATGAGATCACACCAACCGTGTTTGTGGTGTGGTCGCCACCATGTACCGAAGGGAACAAGGCCCGCGACGGTTGTATCGGAAGCTTGATAGTGAAGACAGCGGAGAGCGGTCCAGGAGAGGCTTGCTAGAAGGCACACTGGAGATCCACTTGCGCTTGGAGAAGGTCTAGGGCTATCCACGGAGTTACCCTATCGAGAGCTTGGCCCTTGCGAGGGATTCCTTGTGAGGGGCTCCAACGAGGACTAGGGGGAAGCTTACACGCTTCTTGATACCTCGGTAAAAATACCGGAGTCATCGATGAGAGTTTGCATATCTCTACCTCATTCTTTAGCCTTCCACATTTACATTGCAATCTTTGTTTGTGCATTACTTTCCTAGCTTAGTGATAGGTTAGTTGATAGGTTTGGAACCTAGGTTGGATAACTCCTTTTTGTGGTAGAGATAGCAATACACTAGTAAAATCGTAGTTGCACATCTAGATAGTTTATCTTTTGCTAAGGATAGAAAAAGAGGCCATAGTTTAGAGTTAGAGTTTTAAGTTGCCTCATTCACCACCACCCCCCCTCTTAGGCGTCACGGTCCCTTATAAGTGGTATCAGAGCCGGTTAGCTCAATTTAGACCTTTGGCTTCACCGTCGTTGAGTCGACGCTATTTAGAGTAGTTGGGATGGATACCTCTAGGCCTCCACACTTTGATGGCACTAACTTCCCCTACTATAAAGCTAGAATAACTTGTCACCTTGAGGTGGTAGATTTGGGTGTTTGGAGAGTCACTCGTGATGGGATGAAACTCATTAAGAATCCCGATAAACCCATAAAGAGTAAAGAAAAAGAAATTCATTTCAATGCTAGAGCTAAAAATTGTTTGTTTGAATCTTTTAGCATTGATGTGTTTAACCAAGTGTTCACTTTAAATACGACACATGAAATTTGGTTAAAACTCCAAGAGCTCCATGACGGCACAACTAATGTCCATGAGCAAAAACATTGTCTAGCTAAACAAAATTATGATTCCTTTAAAATGAATGATGATGAGCTTATTCGTGATATGTATTCTCGTTTGAATCTAATTATCAATGATCTCCATTCAATAGGATTAACGAAGCTAGATGATGCAGACATCATGAAGAAGATCATCTCTATGCTACCACAAAAGAAATATGCAAGCATCATCACCATCCTTTACAACATGGAGGACTTGAGCACCATGACCCCACCCATAGTCATTGGTAAGATAGTGGCATTTGAAATGTCAAGAAAGATGGGTCCAGAAGAAGCCTCATCATCAAGCAAAGGCAAAACTCTCGCATGTAGTGAGAAAAAGAAGATAAAGGGCAAGCAAGTTGAGACAAGCTCAAGCTCCTCAAGTGAAGATAAAGAAGAAGATGAGGATGAGGATGATGATGATGATGATGATGATGATGATGATGATGATGATGATGACGACGACGACGATGACGACGACGATGATGATGATGATGATCAATCTTCCTCCTCCACCTCTGACCTTGATGAAGAATCAATCAAACTTATTAACAAGGTGGAGAAGATGATCCAAAGGCTCAATGTCAAGGGTGTTCCCATCCAAATTCAAGATTTTATCTTCACCAATCAAAGAAATGAGCAAAGAAAGAAAGGATGTTATGGATGCGGCAAGTTGGGGCACTTTGTGGAAGTTTGTCCAAACAAGCCCACACTCAAGACAAAGAAGAAGGCATGTAAGGACAAAGCTCTCACATCAATAAGGTCATGGGATGATTCTTCAACTAAAGAAGAAGACCATCACAAGAGGCGAGGCCACAAGCACTCATCATCAAGCTCTTCTCGTGTGTGCCTTATGGCATGAGGTAACGAAAGCTCATCCTCTAGTGAGAGTGATAGTGATGATGAAATGCCTTCTCTTAATGAACTTGTGCAAGAAAATCTTAAATATGATAAGGCTTGCACTAGCCAACAAAAGAAGCTAAAAATGTTACAAGAAAAGCTAGATAGTTCACAAGAAGCATATAAAATCTTGCTTAAACAATATGAGATATTTGCTAATCTCAATATTGAACTATCTACTAAAATTGAGCAACTTGAGGCTAGTGCAACAACAAATGCATGCACAATCAATGATGAGCAACTTGTAAAGAAAAATGAAAAATTAAAAGAAAGTTAGCTAGCTCACAAGATGCTTATAAAAGTTTGCTTACTAAAATGGAAACCATGTGCAAACATTATGATAAGCTAACTAATAAAGTTTTTAATCTTGAAACCATCGGTACAACCCTCACCAAGGCACCTAAAAAGAAAAGTTCTATCTTTGACATGCCTAAAAAGGATGTCTCTACTTCTTATAATGATTTATGTTTAGACTCACCCTTGTACAACTAAGTTTGTGTTGAGAAAGTTGTTGTAGATATATGCACACAAGAGGTCGCAATGGAGAATGAGCAACTCAAGCAAGAAGTGGCTCACCTTACCAAGAACTTGACTCAAGTAAAAGGCAAAATAGAGCAAGCCCAACATCATCAAGATAACACCGTTAAGGGAGTGAAGAAGTTAGATGAAGGACAAACTGTGGTTTGCCACGTGTGCCACAAGGAAGGCCACAAGGCCTATGAGTGCAAGGTGAAGAATGGGGGATGATCTAAGAAGAAAGAGGAAAACAAAAAGAAAACAAGCAAGCTCTCCAACACCTACACCAACAATGTGGATAAAAGGCCTCCATATCTTATGTCTTAAAGAAGAACAAAAATAACAAGGTGGTGGCCATCAAGGTGAACAAGCAAGCCAACAATGGGGCCAAACACATTTGGGTGCCAAAGGAGATCATTTCCAACATGAAGAGCACCAAGAAGGTTTGGATCTTGAAAGAGAAGTGAGAAGTCCGATGAACTTCGAGGAATTTGGAGACTTGGCAAAGTATGGGTGCATTTCATGGGGTGCATCATTATGGACAAGGTAATTATCAAGTGGGTTAGTGAATACTATGGACCCAAATTCCCCTTCCCATGTTAGGTAACTAGATTTAATTTCTTGTTATTTCAATTAGCATCTATTTCCTTTTTCATGCCTAGGTTTGCATTTGCATGTTTAATCTTATGTCTTGCATACACTAGGTATATCTTATGGTAGGCTTGCTCGGTTTCACTCTTAACCCTTGGAGCAAACCTACAAAGTTTAAATTGTTTAGGAGCATGTCACATAGCTTGTTTTATAATTGTTCATCTAATATGTACCAAAGTCTAAATTGTAGATAATTTCTCCTGAATATCACTTTCGAAAATGATTATCATATTCATGTGATGTCATCTTTTAAGTGGTATTTTTTATTCTAAAATCAATGTGCATGTCTCCTACAAGTATTCTATAGTTGTGTGCACAAATTTAGGGGGAGGTTACTCTACAAGTTGGATACTTTGAGATTAACACCTTTTTAAGCTTATCATGTGTGTAGTAGTCTCATTACAAGGAAAATGGAGTCCCCGGAGTTAAGCATCATACTTCAAATATCCACCAGCTATTGCAAGTGGTATAAATTAATTTGGTTTTCACATGTGGTATTTCTAAACCAATATTATCATGTTGAATTCACTTTGGTATTTATATGCTTTTTCCATATATTATATAGATTAAACTCCCTTGAGCATTAATTTGCCAATTATGCATAAACTACATTCTCCATCATATGTATGCATATATTTAGGAGGAACTTAGTCTATGTAATGTGAGAGTCAAATTTTGTAACCTATTTCACTCCACATACAAAGGATCACAAAGTTTGACCCTCCCTTGTGCTACTAATGTCTTCCTTTTTAGTGTTTGATTCCAAATGGAGAGAAGTTGTAGGACCAAAAGCAAGCCCGATCATAATAATTTACAAGTGGTAATGGTCCGAGAAAGGGAGGATAGTGGATTATGGAGTTAGGGGGAGGCTTAAATCCATAATGCCACATGGGGACATTTGCAAGGGCAAGATAAGTTTCCAAAGATGTTTACATGTGGTATCTTTTAGCATTATATAACCTTGCCCTTTGCATTGCATCCTAGCAAGTAAATAGTTTTTAAATTCCAAAATTTTTATTATTTGCTTGCTTTGGTCGTGTTGTCATCAATCACTAAAAAGGGAGAGATTGTAAGGAAAATGGACCCTAGGCCCATTTACTTTAGATTTTGGTGTTTGATGACCAACACAACCAAATTGGATTAATGAATTTGCAAGTAATTGTTTTGTATTTCAATAGGGTGCAAGACGTGACTTGGACAAAGGCGACATTGAAAGCTCTAGTTTAGTTTTTGTTAATTGATGAAACCCTAAGTGCTAACCTAGTTTATCAAAGTGATTATGAGATAGGTAGCACTACTCCAAGTGATGAAGCAATGACGAAGATCATGACGGTGGTGATGGCATGGTGATGATCAAATACTTAAACTTGAAAAAGAAGAAAGAGAAAAACAAAAGGCTCAAAGCAAAGGTGAAAATTGTAGAAGCCATTTTGTTTTAGTGATCGAGACACTTAGCGAGTGTGATCACATTTAGGATCGATAGCCGTACTATTAAGAGGGGTGAAACTCATATCGAAATGCGATTATCAAAGTGCCACTAGATGCTCTAACTCATTGCATATGCATTTAGGATCTAGTGGAGTGCTAACACCCATGAAAATGTTTGTGAAAATACGCTAACACATGTGCACAAGGTGATACACTTGGTGGTTGGCACATTTGATCAAGGGTGGTGAAGTTTAGGTGCAAGGGTAAGTAACTCCATCGGCGAAGTGTCCGCCCGTAGAGTGCAGACAGTCCGACGGTGCCACCGGCGCCCTAGACAAAAAAAGTTGGAGATCACTGTAAGTGACCAGACGCTGGCCTCGGTTGGACCAGCGCGTCCGATCAATGGCAGCAGAGGGTGCGCGTTTCGGTCTTATGACCGGACGCTGGGTCACTTAGTGACCGGACGCTGGCTGGGTGCGTCCGGTCAGTGCTGACGTACGCTGATGTGAGACACACAGAGGAGACATCATCTGACCGGACGCTAGCAGGGTCCGGTCAAGCATGATCGGATGAGTCCGATCGGCAAAATTCACGTTTGGAACCTTACTATAAACGACCGGACACTGAGGTCCAACGTCTGGTCACTTTTTAACTGATGCGTCCGGTCATCACTTGACCGTTGAAATTGGGTGATCGGCGTTTGAAGCCGATGACACATGGCGCACATCGCACAACCAGACGCTAAGGTCTAGTGTTCGGTCAATCTGACCGGAGCGTCCGGTCGGCCCGTGTTCAGTGCAGTGAGGAGCTCAACGGCTCTATTTCATGGGGGCTTCTATTTAAGCCCCATAACCGATTCAAGCTCACCCTCTTGGCCATTTGCATTAACATAGCAACCTTATGAGCTTAGCCAAAGCCCTCCCACACATCTTCATCATTGATTTATCATCTTTGTGAGATTAGGAGAGGATCCAAGTGCATTGCTTGAGTGATTGCATCTAGAGGCACTTGGTATTCATGTTTTGTTGTGGATTTCGCTTGTTGCTCTTGGTGGTTGCCACCACCTAGATGGCTTGGTGCAGCGGTGGAGGATTGGCACGAGTTGGTGATTGTTCGTGGCTATCTCTGGTGATTATGAGGGGATTTGTACTTTCTCCAGCGGAGCACCGAAAGGTAACTCTAGTGGATTGCTCGTGTCATTGAGTTACCTCACTTGTGGGTAGGTTCTTGCGGTGTCCAATCATGTGGACGAGGTTTGTGCAACACCTCTTAGCCGTCGAACCACCAAGTGTTGGTCGACACAACGGGGACATAGCGTGTTGGCAAGCACGTGAACCTCAGGAGAAAATCGGTTGTCTCTTGTCATTTGGTATTCTCCCAGTGATTGATTTAATATTCACCTTGTGATTGATTCACTCTTCTACACGGCGGTATAATCACCCTACTCACTCATTTATATTCTTGCAAACTAGTTGTGGCAAGCTCTTTAGTGTAATTAGAATTGAGAGCTTGCTTTGTTATTTTAAGTTCATCTAGTGGAGCTCTTTAGAGTAGCAAGATTGAGAGCTCTTAGTGAGTAGTAACATTGCAAGTTGTATGCCTATAAATCATTGCAACTAGAATTGTTGGATAGGTGGCTTGGAACCATTGTAGAGCTAGAACAAGTTTGCTTTTTGCTTTTTGTCATACTAATCAAATTGCTCTGGTTGATTTGTAGATTTTTAAATAGGCTATTCACCCCCCTCTAGCCATATTAGGACCTTTCAGACATGATGATCCCACGATCAATACCATAAGTAAGACCCTAGAAGCACAAGAGAAAGATCCAAGATATCAAGAAAAGTCCAAGCATGAAGATAAAAACCAAGCCAAACGCAAGATTGCGAAGAAACGAGCTCAGCAGAAGTGATCGGACATGACGCTAGGAGGACCGGACGCGTCCGATCAGTTGCTCGGTAACAACAGGCGTCAGCAGCAACGATCGGACGCTGAGCGAAGCAGTGACCGAACGCACGGACTTTACTGTTCATCGTCACGGCAACAACTTAGTGAGGACTGGACGCAGCGGCACTGGATGACCGACGCACAAAGTGCAGTGTCTGATCATGTCCAGAGAGGTTCTAGAGTGGCACAAATGCGATCGGACGCGTCCAGTCAATGATGACTGGACTCAGTAGTGCGTTCGATCTCTACGCACGTGCTCAACGGTCGAGACAACCGGACACGTCCGGTCAGGACGACAGCAGCGTCCGATCAGTAGTAGAAAGCTAGGTTTTGCCTCCAACGGCTACTTTCTCTATGGGGCTTATAAATAGACTCCCCCAACCGGCCATTTGAGATGTGGAGAGTTGAGGAAATATACTAAGGGTGTTGATACACCATTTTAGTGATCTCCACTTGTATAGTGTTTAGTGATTCATAGGTGATTAGCATAGGTGCTTTACGAAGTGCTTAGGTTGATTAGACCACCGCTTATGCGCTTGCTCTAGGTTTAGGCCTAGTCTTTAGTGAGGTTTGCATATCTCTTACCACTCGGTGCTTGCACGCACCATTGTTTACATCGGAGGGGCTTGTAGTCTTACGAGATCACACCAACCGTGTTAGTGGTGTGGCCGCCACAGTGTACCGAAGGGAACAAGGCCTGCGACGGTTCGGCCGAAAGCTTGATAGTGAAGACGACGAGGAGCGGTCCGGAAGAGGCTTGTCGGAAGGCATACGGAGACCCACTTACGACTGGGGAAGGTCTGGGGCTATCCACGGAGTTACCCGATCGGGAGTTTGGCCCTTGCGAGGGGCTCCAACGAGGACTAGGGGGAAGCTTGCGTGCTTCTCGATACCTCGGTAAAAATACCGAAGTCATCGACGAGAGTTTACATATCTCTACCTTACTCTTTAGCTTCCGCATTTATATTGCAATCTTGGTTCGTGCGTTACTTTCCTAACTTAGTGATAGACTAGTTGATAGGTTTAGAACCTAGGTTGCATAACTTCTTTTTGTGGTAGAGATAGCCACATACCAGTAAAACCGTAGTTGCAAATCTAAATAATTTATCTTTTACATATGTTTTTGCTAAGGATAAAAAAAAAGAGGCTATAGTTTAGAGTTAGAGTTTTAAGTTGCCTAATTCACCCTCTCTCTTAGGCGTCACGGTCCCTTACACGCTACATCTTGAAGAAACTGGCTCTTCTTTTGACTAGTCGCTCAAATAAAACCATCATACTTTAGTCTTTTCTTTTGACATAAATAATAATCATTCAACGGTAATCAGCAATAATAAAGAGAGCAATAATTTCACGCAAAAGATATACTCACAAAAGATAGTGTCACCAAAATATACTAATTTATCAAATCTAAGACATCATTTGCGAAAACATCTATGGAATAGGTTCAATTCATGTATATAAGGGGCGCATTCTACATTTTAACGTAGGCTCAATCGTTAAGAGAATATGGATTATTCGGTTTTGTGACTTTTTCATATTATATTATTAGACAAGCATTCTCTATTAAAATTTTTTAATACTTATATAATCATCTTAGCAAAGAATTAACAAACATGTAGAAGATAACTATATATCAATCAACCTGTGCAAACTTAAAAACTACTGATCAGGATATATATATATATATATATATATATATATATATATATATATATATATATATATATATATATATATATATATATGTAGAAGTCTTCGATATGCTACACTGCATTATGTGTTCTAGACTTTCTAAAGAAGGGGTAACACATTTCTCAAACTCCATCCAGCCCCAACGTGATTATGTGACTAAATAACCGCAAAGCCGAGGTACCTTCCTGCAAAAACGCTCACCAGAGATTAAGCGAGCAACGGTCCGTTCAACCGCTATAAATGTCGTCCGTCGTTCCTTCTCCCGTTTCTCTGCCTCGCCCCTGTTCTCCAATCTCCCTCCCTCGCCCAAGTCCAAAGCTCGAGCGCCAAGCGCTCGGAGCTTTCCCGAGCTACGCCTTCACCCCCGCGCCGCGGCGCGCGCGTGTCCGCTCCCGCGCCCCGCCGTACCTCTCCCGTCGCTGCAGCTCCTCCTCGACGCTGCGGACCCCCGCACCACCGCCGTCCTCCGGCCGTGCCGTACCAGCGAAACTTGTCGGTGAGACCCGTGAACCTTGCCCTCGTTTCTGTGCGACGTTCTTTCTTGCGTGTTAGAGCGTGCAAAATGACCTTTTCCGTGAGTTTTGAGTCTCCTGATGGCTGATACCCTTGTGGGTCTGCTTGAGACTTTGAGTGGGAATGGTTCAGGGTTTAATCGGTGGCAGGCGTGGGTTAAGGTGGGCTAGGGTTCTAAGGCGGCTTCTGGGGGGTTTCTGATGCGATCTGTGTAATGGGCAGGGTTTTTTTTTTCTTCTGAATCGAGTTTTGTGGGGGTTTGAGGCGCTTATCCGCCCGGCAATTGACGATTTGAGTGTGGGGGTCGGTGATCACAAGGGTCATTGGGGGCGTTTGCTGGTTCTTTGGAATTCGCATTGAATTGTCATAGTACATTGTTGTGCGTTTGTGTGTTTCTTGATCTTTGGCTTGAAAGAGATCTCGAGTCGGCGAGTGGAGCCAGAGTATGAATACTGCCTGTGCCTTGCATCTTGTGTGAAACATGGCTGTTGTCATTTATGCTTCTGGATGAAAGGTGTTATTATTGATGTAATCAAAGCAACTTCTTTGCTTGATGGTTTTCTGCTTCTATATCAGTCTTTCAGATATTAAGTTTGCTGATAATTGTTCTTTTCGATTTCTCTTAAATAACAGACTTTGACACAGAAACAATGTGGAACCTTGTGTGTTAATTAATAGATTTGATTACTTAATGACACCATAAAATATGCCAAAATAACATATACGTGTACATTGCTGCACAAATACTTCGACATTTATCTGGATTTACAAGCTAACCATGCCCCTTTTTATGGTATTCATGATTTTATCTGTGTGGTTGTGATGGCCAGGGGCATAGAGATCTCAATGAAGAACGTTGTATAACAACTGTAAACTGTTGGCTTTTGCAGGTGTCAAATAACTTGTGCCTTTTGTAGAGGTTCTATAACAGGAATCCAATGCCCCTCCTAAAGAGAACCCCTTTCTCCTTACTGGAACCACCAAAGGACTTGGATCCTAATGAGAAGGTGTTCCAAGTTGAGCTCACTAAGGAGATATTCCGAGATTATCAGTATCCTTTTGCATACCATTATTTCTATCTAACTTATTTATACCTGATATGAATAAAAGCTTTTAATCAAATTGGAATTCTTATAGCTCTCACACTTGCCTTTGATTATATTTCAGAAATATGTTTGTGTCCTTGACTATTGAATAGGGAATACTTGAATAGGTTGGATCTTTACCGTCAAAATATCTGGACATGTAAGGTGTCTGGAAAGTCTAAACTTACCTACAAGGAAGCTTTGGTCTGTGAGCAACAAGCTGCAGCGAAGGCTCAACAGTTGCCAAAAGAGCGGATGGCTCCTGTTCTCCAGATGATTCAGCACAGTTGGGCCAATCTTCTTTCTGACCCTTTTCTCATTTAGTGATGTTATTGTGATTCTAGACTGCAATGCTTGCCATATTATTTTTATTTCTTAACACTGCACACTGTTGGTCTTTATCCAAGTTGACCGAGCATTTATGTGTTTTCTGCTAATTAAAGCTATATGGAGCTAATATTATTTGAAATATATATTATCCATGGTTTGAATACTATGACAAGTTTAGATTCCATGGAATTCTTTATATTGGACATTTTTCATTTAGTGAACTGACAAGTCTTACTTATACCTGGTGTTATTTTCCTTTGGACCGTTCACTGTTAATTTTGCTTGCTAAATTTCGTGACATATTGCCTTTCAAGATGTTTCCTTGGGGGGTATAATCCCAGATCATTGTAATAAATTTCTAAATGAATTGTAATGTGTCAAGCAAATCCCTACATATAGAGCAACATACTTAGTCAATATTGCCCACTTAGTAACTCTGAACTGAAAGGTGTTTTCCATTGTACTGTCACAAATCATTGATCTACTGTGTGAAGAGGAAAAAACTTTTGTTACTTGTATTATATTGCATTTCTTAAATGTTCTTTTAATGGACTGGATTTTTCTGCTACAACTTCAGGCACTCTTAGCTTGACTGATCTTGTCAACAAAGTATACAGTAGTCTGCTATTGGATCTTTTTGAAGGACTAGAATTGCATGCTAAAAAGGATGGGTCTGAGGCTGCTTGCAAGATCTTGAAGGTTATAAGCTCTGGTGGGACCAAGTCATACGAAGTGGGTTGGATTGGTAAAGGCAATGAAGTAATCAACACTTCAGTGGTCAAAGCTGATGATCTGATTCGCAAGAAGGCACCTGCTAGTCGTAATGCACTGAAAATTTTTATTAGGGATTCGACATCAGAAACTTCTCCATGGACACTACATGCAGATCTTGCAAAGAAATATGGGATACCCACTGAGGTCCCAGTAGATATTATGGTAAACATATTTTTAAAATTCCTTTGTTCGCTTCCATATTATCATGTCTCTAAATCAAGAATGGCTCACAGAATGGTGAAGGCTTGAACAAAGGGAGGAAAAGATTTGTAAATGAAGAAGATGCCAGCAAAAAGTTGAAGAAAGGTGATTTAGCATGTATCCATGCCATTTATTTCAGTTTATACAATTTTAAATGGTTTTCGTACTACTGTTTTCTGGGAGGTTTCTTACTTTGCACTTTTCATTTGATTACAGATCAGCTAGTAGAACTGCCGGTTAAATATCCAATTGATGATCTTTTAGTAAAGCCTGCAGCAGATGACCCCATTTTGTCAAATAGACCTCCACTATCTAAAGATTTCAGAGTACCTGTAGATTCTGTGGGTGATCTCCTTATGGTCTGGGACTTCTGTTTGTCATTCGGGAGGGTTCTATGCTTGTCACCATTTTCCCTGTCAGATCTGGAGAATGCAATTTGCACCAAAGAAAGTAGCATTGTTCTTGTGGTAGAAATACATTCTGCACTTCTCCGCTTGCTCATTAAAGATCAGAGTGAATATTTTACAATTCTCCAGAACAAGAAAAAGATACTAAAGGTAATTTCTTCTCATAATGTAGGTGGTGTCAAGCACTCTTGTCTTTCTTTTTCTCTCTAAAGTTGCTTGAATGTTTCCTTAGGTAACGTTTGTCAAATGGTCTGAGTATCTATGCAATTTCCTGGAGATGATAAGCAAAGAAGAGTTCTCTGGTAAGGTGTCAACTATACGAAGGGGTAGTTATGGTCTTCTTGAGACTCGTCTGAAGCTTAAAACCTAAGGGAATGGTAAGGTGTCAACTATACGAAGGGGTAGTTATGGTCTTCTTGAGACTCGTCTGAAGCTTAAAATTCTAAGGGAATTGGTAGAGGAAGCCATTACAACTTCTTCTGTGCGAGAGAAAATAGATGAACAGATTGACCAGCAAGGAGCACTTGTAGCTGCAAGAAAAGCAGATGCTAGAAAGAATAGGGAAGAGAAACTTAACGTGGAAGGGGTAGCAGAAAACAGAAGAAATCACACTGATAATACACTAGATGGTGACAGGCCTCCTAAAGGTCAGCGTAGGGGGGAAGAACGAGAGGACTTGAACATTTTATCTTCCAGCAAAATGTTTCTGGTGAGAACTGAGAATGCATAGCCTTTTTATAAGCTTTCATGTGCTCTTGTTGATTCTCACATCTGTACATGCATTTATCTGCTAAAACTATTCATGACAAAGGTCTTGTTTGTCTGTGTTTTTGCTTTATATTTTTATAGAGAAGGCACCCTGAAACAGAAATGGAGCAGCAATCTGTACTACCCAGTCGTCTTGGAAAAGACAGATTTTATAACAGGTATTGGTTCTTTATGTGCGAAGGAAGACTTTTTGTTGAAAGTGCAGATTCCAGAGAGTGGGGTTACTACAGCACTAAGGAAGAGGTGATTGCTTTACTACCATGGAGATCCCTGTCTGGCTTTCTGGTTGTAACAATTTTGTCAATTTTTACTAACAGCTTGATGCACTCCTTGGATCATTCAACATCAAAGGCATAAGGGAGAGAGCACTCAAGCGTCAGCTTGACAAGCTCTATGATAAGATAAGGTGCGTTAAGTTCTTTTTGTGTGTATGCTGTATTAATCGTTTCAAGAACACCATGGATCAATGGATGGTCAGGGCTGATATTGACTAGCACAAGTCTTTTTGCATAATATTTTATTATTTATTAGTATAGTATTGGCCTTTCCAAGACCCTTTTTTTTTCTGGACACAGATGAATTCATGGCATTGTGGTTTGCTATGCATAGTTTTAAAAGTAGTTTAGCTACAAGGAAGATATGAATTTTTCTGATGCATTCTGGATCCTGAAAAATATTTGATATAGCTCTTAATAAGCATTGGTTCTCTCTTCGGTTGAACAAGTGTGCTGTGCATGTTTTCTATTTACCGTGAGTCTTCTGAGCGTGTTTATTTTCTTTAGTTACAAATTGAGCATGATCCAAACCTTTGTTTGAACTCCACGTTTCCCTGAAACTGCTGGCCAACTTTTTGCTACTTGGGTACACTTAGGTTTTAAGCTGTTATACACAACAGCTGGTCTGTGGTGAAAGTTTTGCTCTTAATCCTGCAAATTAACTTCTGGTTTCCCCCCTTTTGCTGATACAGTAATGCTCTGGAAAGTAGATTGAAGGACGCCCAACAGAAAATGTTGCTTCATCAAGACAAGGAAGTGCGGCGTTCCAGTCGTCTACATGCCCAACAAAAAGAGGATATGTCATTCCTCGAGTATGTCAACAAATGGAAACAAAAATGAGCCAGTCGTTGCTAGCATCGGTCTTTCCTTAGTGACCTACTGTTTTGTGGTACAACTTAAAGAAATGAGATCTCGTCATTCAGAGCTTCTGGAAGATTAGCCGAAGGTTCTCTAGTTTTTGGAAACATTTCTGCAGCTCAAATTCAAGCTGCATGCCAAGTTACATTTTTTTTCCTTTCTCTCATCGGAGATGTTAGCTGAGAGCTAAACATACTATTGGTAGGGCCGTATGTGTAGTCCCCATTCTCCAATCAGCATTTGATGAATTGATAGTTGGGCAAGTTCCATCTCATTCACATCCTGCTGTATTGTTCGTGTGCACTCCTCTGCGTGATATTACCGATGGTATTATGCACAGCACAGTTGACCCCTGGAGTCTTGAGCATGAGTGCACCTGTGCATGACAGCCACGCAAGTTCAGGGCTGCCCTTACCTTGCAGGTACCAAGTTCGAGTGTCTATGCTACGGTGCATTTTTCTTTCTCATATTTGACGATAGTTGTATAAGAGAATGGTAAAGTTATACTTCAACCAAATTTAAGTCGTCGACTGAAACAAGCGATATGTGCAGCACAACAACTTACAAGCAATTATTTACATTATTTCAGTTCTAAAATCAAACAAGGTGCCACAATTTACATTTCCAGATGCGTTTTAGCATCCACCCTTCGAGCCTGACTAAATTCTGGTGAAAGGGCATCCATATTCGCCCAGCTCACCAGAATTCTTCACATCCTGAACTGCCTACGGACCAATCAACAACTATAAATTGCTGTACAACGCCATATCTCCCACCCCACCCAGTGGAACATTGAATTTACACTTTGACCGTCTGTAATTATATTCACAAAAGCCAAACCATTCACATTCACACCAGAGCTTTGTACCACGGGCCGTGGACCTTCTCCGATACCATTGCCACCTTGATCAGCACCTCAGCAGCCTTCAACACCCTGTCAACAACCTTGGCGGCACCGATGCGGCGCAAAGCCGCGTCCGCCAGCTTCTGGCCCTTGGGACTGCTGCCACCTAAGACGATGCCACGGAAGGCGCAGTAGACCGCACGGGAGACCTTCTTGAAGACCACGTCACCAGGCTGGAGACTCTTGAGGAACACCTGGGTGATCATCTGCATCCTGGACTGAATCTTCTCCTCTGATGGTGAGCCAACTGAGGCTGATGCATTGAGCCATCGCCTGCACAATCTCTTCCGTGCCGGCATCAGGTGAGCTGTCCAGTATGTTTGTGAGAGCCTTGAAGAGTTCTGAGATAGCGTTTTCCAGTTCCAGAGGAGTGGCCTTCGAGTTCTCGCTCATCAGAACTTGGCGCAGGACGAGCATGCTGCACAAATAATACAATTTGGATGGATCAATTTGGACGCATCAAACAGTTCAATCTTTCTAACAGACGAGGCCAAAGGATCAAACAATTTACCTTGTGGCGATCACGATCACCTGTTGGAATTGACTCTGCACGGCCCTCAGCCTCAGCAGATTAATCTGAAAACTTTCAGGAGTTGACTGCAATTGCAAGCCCTCCACTACTACTGATAAGTTGCAACAGGCCAATCCTTATCAGCTTGTCAAGCTTCTCACCCTTGCACTCTGGTTGACCAGAGGTGTCTGCTACAGAAGAAGATGGCTGCCCTACTGGAGCTACATGGCCAGCTCGGAGTACCGGAACAAGGGCAGAAGCCTGTCCTGCTGATGGCATTATTGAAAGACAGTCTGAATGTTCACTCCATTCTACTTCCGCAATGTTCTTTGATGTCAAAATCCATTGCAGAGTTAGGGGAAGAGAAGCTGATGCATTCTCAGGAGGTCCATAGTGATCAGCGAAAGCCTTTTGCAGGTACTCCACCCCAGCCGATTCTTTTATGATCTGTTGCATCATCTGGATACGTGCTTTACTCACTTCTGCTTGCAGTTCCTGTTTTGCAAAGGATTGTGTTAGAATCCCCATAATATTCATTCCGATAAGAAAGTCTAGGAATAATCAATATGTTAATATTTATAACAAGAAACATACCTTTATTTCTTCCAGGATGAAACGCAGGCCCTTGATAACAGCAATGGCAAATGAGTTGATGCCATTGTCATTAACTTCAGAATTTGTAGACAATTCACTCAATAATTTATCATGATTTTTCTTCATTTCATCCTCCTTTGCAGCAGCAGAGAGCTTGCGAACCATATCCAGAGAATACTGCAAAATCTGCCCCAAGTATTGTGCATCCTGGGAACCTGACCCAAGTACCTGAGACAGAATTTCAAGGTCAATGTTCTCAAGAATTTTCTCCTTCCATTCTTTTGGAGCCAGGTCATGCAACGAATCCCTCACTTCCTTTACTAAGTTGATCAGTTGACTATAATCAGGTCTTTCTCCTCTCATGGAGTTGGTGACCATATCCCAAAAAGCTTTCTCCATGGTTTCTCTCACTTTCTTCTGGAACTCCTCAGCAGTACTAGCACTATCAGACCTGCCAGCGAAAGCACTGGCATCCTCATGAAGCATCTCATTGACCATTTGTTCATTCTCTGTCGGCTGCTTTGCTGGTGATGAACTGACTGATGATGAAGAAGCACCAAACAGAGAACGGACAACAGAGCTTGTTCCAACAGCATTTGTCCTGGAACTTTCATTAACCTCAGGAAGTGGGACCTTCCCAGACGAATTAATGCTCAAAGGGGTAGATACATTTGCAACAGGTGCTGCTAATGGACTCCCATTCTCCTTTGCTTCAAAGAACTTTGATCTCGTATCCAAAAGAGCAGAGTTCATCCTCTCAAGGCCAGCATCACCACTCAGGTGCTGAACCTTCTCACGTAAAAGCTTTTGATCATCAGTAACCTGTTTCTGAACTGCCTTCATGTCATGAGTAAGATTGTTTGGCGAGTGCCCATCTGCAGTTAGCTTGCATGTTTGCATCATTGAAAGCTCAAGCTTGCATGCAGCCCTGACAAGATCTTCCTCCAATAATCTTGCATCTTTTACCTTCCACACCACAAAGCGGTAAAGATACGTGCACCACGCCTTGTCAAAATTAGCCAACTGAATCCTGAACTTCCTCTGGCCAGTAACATCAGATGACTGCCCTGGTCCATCAAGTATTGTCTTAATCAATAGCTCGAACTGCTTGATAAAGTTTGCTGCCGACTCAATAAGCTGTTTCTCCTGCTCGCCTTGCCCACTTAAAACAGCACTGGGATGAGCCAGTATCATGTAAGCGCATAGTACGACCCTCAGTGAGTACCTGGGCAATCTGATGCTTGCTTCAGAACTTTTAGCTGTTCTTTTTACCACTGCCCGAGTTTTTCCTTCTCTGCTAAGGGGAACCTTCCTCCTTGGGGGAGAACCAAGGCGTTTCAGTAGATGATCAACATTTTCCACTGATGAAGATGTTACTGAATGAGAAATGACAAGGCGTTTCTCCAATCGATCAAGTAATGCCTTAGTGGTCTGAAGAACTATAGGAGATTCCATTGACATGGCTAATTTTTCAAAAGGCATACTTTTCACAGACTTCTCATTAATCCCCAAGGCACCATAAGCTTGAACCAAAGCAAATGTTGTCCTCCTGGACTTCACAAATATTCTCCAGTATCTGAAGTACAACAAAATGATAAAAGATATATGATTAATTCCACTCATCAGACAAGGAAAAAAAAAACAAAATATGCACTTGTTGAGAGCCATATCAATACCTTGCTAGCTTTCTTGAGAGGGCATCTGCATGTTTTATGTAATCAGCGTGGGTTGAACCACGAGGACTTCCTCTTTGCTTCAAATACTCAGCCCTCTGCCTCTTCGCCTGTTTCAGTAAGATAATCTCTGAATTTTAGAAACAGAACACAAGGATAAAAAAGGTTCAACATGAACTCAACACATCTATGAAAGTTGAGAATACATACCCTTTGAAGTTTGTTGTCCAGCTGTTCTTTCAGTTTTCTCCTCTCTGATTCTCTCCGGCTGCATACAGTCATGGCAGCTTTTTGGATGCGCAGAAGCCTAGCTTGAGCCTTTGTCTTTTCAGCTTCCAGCAACCTCAGTCGTTTCTTCTCAGCAGCAGCTCGCTTTTGCGAAATTGCAGACCGCACCTGCTCCATGTATTTGCTCTCTGATGTTGCCTTCTGCACCAGGGACCTCGCTGTCCTCTCCTTCAGTGCAGCCCGCTTCTGCATATCTGCATGCAGAAGGCGCATGCGGTTCTCCTCTGCCTGTCGGACACGAGACTCAACTCTGGTCTCAAGTTCTTCCCTTTCCTTCTCGAACCGCATTTCCACGTCATTCTTAGCAGCTTGTCTGAGTTCATCCAACTTGGCGAGTCGGTTCTGTGCCTTCGCCAAGAGGCTTAACCTTTTCTGCTCAGCAGCCAGAAGTTTCGCTTCAAGGCGCTGCCCATGGTCTTCCTCTTGAGAGGACCACGATGGGCTCCGTGGCTTCTTCCTTGCTTTGCAGGCCAACCATTCATGGAATTGCTGAAAAATAACATTCGAACTTATCAATATAAGTTATGCTATACAGCAATCAGTCCGATTCAACTCCACATAGTTGTTTCCTATGATACTTCACTCCCAAAATGAATCGAACAAACAGGAAACACTGAGAACTCTCGAGAACCATCAGACTACGACAAGCCCATCAGAATTGTGGCAAGCCAGAATTCCCCCAACCACCCAGTTGTTAAACAGTTTAGAGTAAATTTAACTGAACAGAACCTACCAAATCACAATTCACATCAATCAACCAACAAAAGTTCCAACCATGTTTCTGGTCACCAAATTTTGCAGAGGTACATGTTTAGCAAGTTACTTCTAAGCCAATCCAAGTTGTCGGTGGTAACCAAACTGCACGTACCAAATTACCATGTTTTTATTACCACTGAATAACAATTACTTGTTGCTAGTATCTGGATTTACTTCTGATTTGTTAAAATAGAAGAATACTTTTTTATATGAACATGCAACTTGGCATATCTCGATGCAGGCAACTAAAAGATAAGCTTAACAGCCGTTGATTACGTTTCCTAAGAACTGCGGATACAGCCAAAAGCCAATATATAACACTATAAAAAAAGAGTCAAAAGACGATGCAAGAAACCGATAGAACCGAGACGTTTACATGGGGACAAAAGAGACGCATTAAGCTGGAGCACGCTAAATCCCGAGGGGTGAGGAAGAATCGAGGCGCAAGGCCGAGCACAAAGGAAAAATTGAGGCACACGTGAATCCGACTTGAGCTCACGACTACCTACCGCGAAAAGAATTCGCCAAAGAATGTTACTTCAACTTCCCCGACGAATCCCAACCACCGAAAAGAAGCTACAAAGGTCACACAAAAACCTCCCACACATTCTCCACCTCTCAATCCCTCGTGCCTACATCCTTGCCAACAAATCGCACCGAGACAAGAGCAAAACAGGTTCTTTTTTGCAATACGAAACTCCAATTCGGAATTAATCGCCTCTGAAATCGCTGAAACAATCGAAAGGGAAAAAAAGCAGCTTCAGAAACAGGCGCAACAACTACCCTGGCCTCGGCTCACCGCACCAGTAAAAAGGATCAAGTACTATCGTGACTGAGATGAATTACTTCGCCTTCACAGTTCACGCCGCAGCCACGCAACCCAACCCCAACTATTTTAGCGAGAAGCAACACGAACCAAACTAACACGCGGGGGAAAGAAAGAAGGAAAAAGAAGCACGAAAGGGACACGTACCTGCCTCCGGAGCTCGGCCTCCCTGAGCCTGGCCTCGATCTCCTCCACGCTCGCCGGCGCCCCGGCGCCGCGCGCCCCCTCCACCAGCCTCGTCCTAATCCGCCGCGGCGGCGCCCTCGCCGCCACCGGTCCTTCCTCCGCTGGTATCTCCATGGCCACCGGCTCCCGCGCCCCCATCATCAATCAAACCCGCCCGCTGATCAACCCAACTCGCCGGCGGAGAGAGACCAATAAGCGGGTTCCCGCAAGCAAGCAACCGCGGCTTCCCTTCCCTCGCCGCCCTTGTCTTTCCTCCGCTGGGACCCCGCTGCGGCGCGCTACTTTACTCTTCCTCCTCTCCCTCTCCGACCCGTTGCCTCGCGAGTAGTTTGTTCCGTTAATGGATGATCGTGCATCGGCACCACTCTCCATTGATATAGGGGGCGAGCTCGTGTGGGAAGCGGTTCGGGAATCTTGAAAGGCGATCGGACGGGCGAGCCGAGTCGGAGATGGACGAGGGCGTTTTGGTAATTTGAGCGGAGTCACGGCGTTAGTCGTTTCCAGACGGTTCGGCAGTTGGGCCCAGTGGGCCGGGGACTTTCTTTCATCGCGGCCTGAGGGTTTGACCAAACTGCCCCTCCCGTGCCTTTCAAGTCCCAAGTCAGTGGCCCTCGTGGCTTTTCAGTAAAGCGAACAGAGGCTGTCCGAGTTGTTTGTTTCGGTTGATTCCCGTTCCAGACAGAGGTTAACATAATGCTGCACAAGGAATTCGTTTTGTTTCCTTTCTAATTAACCGTACTTCCTCTGTCCAGTAAATTTTGCAATCGTAGGACTGGAAGGAGGTAGCAATGCACATGACAAATGACCAAAATACCCTTGTATTTGCTCTGACATACTGACCCAAAGTTCAGTTTTTTATTTTCTTTAGCGTTCTAGGGACATCCGTGGACTGTGAGGAAGAGCAGATCACCAACAGCACAGGGTCTAATGTGGGTCCCCTTGATGTGATAGCCTAGCATGATAGACCCTATGAATTCTACGATTGCAAAATTTGTTGGATAAATTTGAATTCTTAAATTGCAAAATTTACTGGACGGAGGGAGTATGTATATACTTTGGCGCCTCTGACTTCGACTGAACAAGGTTTGAAAGAACAGCGACTTTTTAAGAAATGTGGTCAATGCTATTTTAATACAGTATATCACTTTAAAAAACTGTGCCAAGCAAACAAAAAGTTGAGGTACCAGTAGACAAGTACTCCTTCCTCTCCCTACAAACAGTGTCATTTTAGATTTGAACTCAGTCAATTATTAGGTTTAACTAGATTTATAGAAATATAATATCCAAATAAATTGATTATAAAATATATTTCATGATTAATGTATGATATCTATAAAATATACTAAATGGTACTTGTATAGATTTAGTTAAATTTAATATTGTTTGGCTATTTAAAATGACAATTACAAGTTTTTTGGGGATGGAGGAGTAGACAATAGTTTAATTTTGCGAATTTCTTGTAGTTCTACTAGGCCCTGACCTCTTGGCCTCCCTACACTGGTCACCTCCTCTCCACATAATATCATTATACCATATGTACACTTGCATCATGAGTAATTCCATCATTCTTTTTTATAAAGCGTACATCTATATCAAATTTAAACTTTAATCTTTGATCAATAATTTGAAGGAAAGAAAGAAAGAAGTCTTTGATCAATAATTTAGTTAGCATTTTTTATTATATAATATTAATATGATAGGGTTAGATTTATAATTAAATATACGATTTCATTATCATAAATTTATAAGTATACTAAATCTTGTCTTTCTCTCGACGCCAAGAATTATTTACGTGTCCGGGTCGATCAGAGGTTTGGCTTGCTTCCTCGCCTACGAAATGGATATTGTTGTTTTAAGATTAGCATTGTGACGGAAGTCGTCGGCACGGGTCTTTCCCAATCCTGGCAGAAAGATGTTCTCTGCTTATGGCTCTGGTTGTTGAGAGTCTCCCTCCTTTTTAGTCCGATGCGTTTGAGCAATAGTCCATCCCATCCTCTTGATTTCCAAGTGTCGTGAAAAAAAAATCCAATACGAAAAAGACAGCAACAGCTAGTTAAAATGTAATTTGAGAGATAGTATCATGTTAAATTGTGCCTTGTAAAAGAGAATTGAGGGAGTAAAATATAATCTCTTGGTGTTGCCTCTAGCTAGGATGGTAAGACAAATACTTGATCGTTGAAGGAACATTTACGTCTGAAGAAATCGTATAAAGGCTTTTATGGCGATGGCGATGCGCACATGCGCACGACGAAAACACAGAGTGCATGGAGATATAGGGCGGGGATAGGTAGGGAGAAGAGCTCCAATTTTAGTCCACGGGAAAATGACACGCCTGTACTCCTGCTAGATGTGTAGATTGCCTAACTATATTTCTGGTACTACGGTACAATGCATGCTAATTCTTCTCGGTCCAGCTAGCTGGTATACCCCTATTTTTTTTTCTGTTGCCGGAAGACTTGTGTGCTTAATTTGACGATGTATCCTACATGCTCTCCTAACAGCCTTAGGACTCGCTTAAAGTTGCTGCCCTTTTTCGTCTGTCCAAGCAACATGTGACCTTTTTTCTTTATTATCATATAGTAAGTAATCCACATGTTAATCGTCCTAACCAAAGACGGCGTCCCGGTGAGCAACCAGCCAGCAGGAATGGAAGGAGGAACTGCAACCGCAGCCCGTGTCCCGGTGACCGATGAATCTTGGCGTGAGGGGGCCCTGTTTGCCTCGCGAGTCGCCACTGCCCGACCCCGTGTCCATGTGTGGCTATTAAGGATGGCAACGGGGATATACCCGTCGGGTATCGCTGGAACGTTCTCTTTCCCGCTACGGAGAATTCATCCCGTCCCCATCCCCATTAACTGTCTCGGGTATAGATTCTTGCCCATCTCCATACCCGTCGGGTATCGGTCGGGTAACAGATATCCGACGGGTACTGCATACCCGATAAACAAGGACACTTGGGGTCGCAGCTTTGCAATCGGAGACGTTTCTTCTTCACTCGGGTATAAGTGTCAGAGTCTCGGAGATGCCGAGGAGAAGGAGCGAGGTTGCGAGGAGGACGAGCAAAGGTGGCAGAGAGCGAACTAAGGAAGCGAGGGGCACGAGCGCTCGTGAGACAGGCGTGCTTGTGCTGCTGGCGGAGATGGTGAGAAAAAATTGAACAAGGGTTCCTAGAACACACAAACTATATATATGACTATTCAGATTTGGACCAAAATACCTATGTTGAGTTTCTTTGGGCCTAATACTCGCATGACAGCTCAAATAGTCGGGTTTCCCAACGGGTAACGGGGACGGGTAAACAGGGAACGTTCCCGTACCCGCTATACCCATCGAGTATGGATTATTTCTCATTTAGATGCCCGCGGGTAAAGATATGATCCCATCCCCGCCCTCTAATGGATCAAATACCCGTCGGGTATCGGGGCCCGTTGCCATCTTTAGTGGCTATCCAACCCGGACACGTCACCTTCTCCTCGTGTGGCGGCGGGAGCAGGTAATCGCCGGTCCGCGCGCTGCTGCTGACAGATGGGACCAGCGTCACGCCGTCCCCACATGGCAGCCGTGCACGTCTCGCCAGTCGCCGGTGGCGTGCCGTGGTCTCAACGAGAGCGTGAGTTGACATCAACGTGAAAATACAACGGTAGGTCCCGTCCGTACGGTGCGTGCCGTGGTCTCAACGAGAATGATGCAATCTTCAGGGGAATTCCACAGGAACTGCGTTTTTTCCTCCCATGTGAACATGCGTATGTAATAGTAATTGTATATTCGCAACAAAATTCCAATCGTACATCGTTTTCTGGCCTCGTTTAGTTGGTCAAATTTTGGAAATTGGGCTACTGTAGCACTTTCGTTTTTATTTGGCAATTAGTGTTCAATTATGGACTAATTAGGCTCAAAATGTTCGTCTCGCAATTTTCAATCAAATTGTGCAATTAGTTTTTTTTCATCTACATTTAATGTTCCATGCACGTATTGCAAAATTCGATGTGATGGCTACCGTAGTATTTTTTAGGAAATTTTTTTGGAACTACACAAGGCCTCTGTATCTGAATCGAGGAGAATGTAGTAACTAGACTAGATAATGTCAGTGGCGCATTTATTCCACTGTATCACCAAAAGACGAAACTGGTTACACACGTACCACCCCCTAATTCCTCTCTAGTACGTACGAGTCCATGACCTCAACTGCGGCTGTCCTTCTGTGCTATGATGATTCATGGAGGAAGAGGGCCAGAGGACGAGAGGAGAGGGCCATGCCCATCCCATCCCTCTCCGAGGACAAATCCGACTAGCTAGAGAGGACAGAGGACACACCACACAACACAGGTAGGAGCCTCTCCGCTCTGCATCCCGGCTGCCTCCTCTTTCCACGGCTGCGAGCGAGCGAGCTGACACTGACAGCGCGTCGCCGCCACTACCACTTTCAACTTTGATGTGGAGGAGCCTAGGCCACCCAGCACAACAGGCAGGATGAGGATGGCTGGATGGGGCCTGCTAGCCGATCGAGCAGGGGATTTACGAAAGCTCTGGTCAGGTCCACACATTGCTGGCTGTCAAAACTCAGAACCAACCGTCTCGGCGGCGATCGGTGTGGGGTGTGGAATCCATTTGTTCCACGGAAGTTTCGGCATCAGCCTACGCATCTCGGCTGGATCCATCGATAGGCCTCTCTTTCTTTTTTTTCTTCTTTCCGGAGCAAGTGATGACGCGTATCATGACATGTCCGGAGCACTCTGGACACCACTTCTGGGCCTGCCCTATATCCAGTAGCTGGGCAAAGGCGATCCTAGCCCACTCTACTACACCCTAATACCAGTATTCTGGGACGAGGCATTGGAGGCTAATAATTAATCCTACTAGATTGATTGATTATCTTTGCGGTCTCGAGGAACTTTTCCATCACGCAGCTTGCTGCCAGCGGCCTGCCCTCTTTGTCCATGGCACGTTGCGGTGGCCACAGGGGCGACAAGGGACCATGATGAATGATGATGATTGATGGCGGCGTACCTGCGGCCCGGCCGGCTGCTTCTGCTTCTGCCGCGCGCGGTCGGTCACTCGACGCTTGGAAGGGAACGGAGCCCGGAGCATGCGTCCGTGTCTGTCCCCTGGCGTTTTGTAGCCATGACGGGCTAACTCCTCCGTCTGTTGGCTGGCTCTGCTCGCTGCCATGGCAAATACAGCAACAAGTAATACCTCCGTTTCAATTAATTTATTTTGACTTATGGTCTAATTCAAACTTGTTTAATTTTAACATTCGGACGCCGCGTCTGTAACCGTTTCCCGCGCCCACGTGAGACCCACGCCGCCCCGAACGTCATAAGCATCGAGAAGAGGGGAGGGGGCGGCAGATGCTACCTGTCGCCGGGAGTACGAGGAGGAGGAGACATCGAGACGAGGCAGCAGAAAAGCGAGGAGGGAGATGCAACACTCGATCTACTTTTGAAGCATTCAGATACAACACTTCATATGCCCGAAGGCAGATGAAAACACTTGAAACATACATGTGAAACAATTACGAAAACACATGAAAAACACTTGTGAACCATTGTAAAACATACACAATATCCAAATAAAACATTAGCAACATATGTGTGAAACATATGCAACATCCAAATAAACACTCTTGCAACATACACCTGGAAAAAACAGATGAAACATTGAAAACAGAAGCTTGTAACATGCGTGTACAACCATCGCAACATCATGATCTACTTTTGCAACATCCGTATAAAAACATTTGCAACATAACCCTGCAAACATCTGAAACACTTGAAACATACGCTTGCAACATCACTTTCAGCACATCTCCTTGCTACTTGGGAGAATAGAGGCTCGTCGGCATGTGGAGTTCACCGGAGACAGCGGCCCGGGCGATGAGTGGAGAAGATAGAGCCCACATCGAGTTCAAGGAGGCGACGAGCAGATCTTGCAAGAAGGGCTGCCGGCGGTCCTCGGCTCTCACCCCAAGTTCAAGGAGCCGACGGTCCAGGGCGCAGGGGAGCAAGTGTGGGCGGCGCGACAGGTGGGCGGGGAGGACGGCGCGATGCCGGGTCGAAGCAGCGAGGAGGTGGGGAACGGCTACGCTAGTGGCCGACCGGGCTACAGGCAACGATGCTACGCGTGAGGTGCAACGCAGTGGGGAAGGAAGAGGGCCGCGAGGTAGGAAGACCGATTCTTTTTTTTTTGTTTTTGTTTTGAGAAACTCCCGAGCCAATAGGATTAGGAAAGGATAGTTAAGCTAGCGTCGCGGCCTTTCAATGGTGCGTCCGGAGCGGATAGACGTCCGCTTGCTAGCATTACCGATAGTTTAATGTTATTGATGTTTGTATGTTTTTAGTAAATATTACCTCTTAAGATAATATTAAATAAAGCGAGTTGTAATTTCGAACAAAGTGAGTAACCGCTTTCTTCTGGGGTTCTTTCTTTTTTGTTGAGAAAGCTCAAATGAACTTTCGGAGGTTCTGCCGTTCTGGAATGAGAGTGTTGCTGCCTCTGCCGCTTTGTGCCTGCCACTTTGCCAGGTGCTAAACCGTGTGTACAGGCAACGCATGGCTTGCGACGCCGGAAACTTTAAAAAGCTACAGGTACCTCAGTGATTCTGATACTTCCCTTGCCTTGGCTTGTGCTGTGACTGTGAGAGAACCTCGAGTGCTGACTGGTCTCGAATCCACGTATGACCTGGTGCCCTGGTCCAACTATTTGATGCCAATTTCACCAACACTTGGAAACGAATCACAATGATTCTGAGCAAAAAGGAATTAATTAATAAACCGGAAAAGTAATAAAAAACTGGAAAAGAAATTAATTAAAACTGGAAAAGTATGCATCAAAATCCAAAGTGAATCCATGCCCCAGAGCTTCATGGGCTGTTTCTGCTGGGCCTTGGCTACGCCTGGATAGTGGTGGTAACGAGCCACAGCCCGCCTGCCCTTTCAAATTCAGCTTAGCCAGTTAGCCCTCGTATATTTATGGCATGAGAAAAAGAATCATATTTACTATATTCCTCAACTATAGTTGCACTTAAAATTTCCTTCCTACAATATATTATTCCTCTTTCAACTGTTGTTAAAACCAATTATTTTTACTCCCCACTCAAATCCAAATAGCAAATAAACACCAAAATAAGTCTATATGAGACTCAAATAATTTCATATGAATTATGGAAGACTGAACAATAAAATCATCTCCAAGAGTTTCCAAAACCCACTCCCAATCTAGATTTTTAACAAGATTGAAAAAACTGCTCTCCAACAACTCCCTATTTCAACTTCCAATCTTTCCGCACTTGGGAAAAACAATCCCATGGTGCGAATATTTTCGCGCGTGTATCGATCCGCCAATCCGAAGGTGGAAGGATGTGGAAAGAATAAGATGTAGGATATGGTTCCCAATGCAAATGTACAAGAGAAAGAAACTATAAAAGTGGTTGAAGTCATTTATAAATAGTTTAGGATTGGTGATGTAAAATTGTCTTCTATATTTTACGAGCCAGATTGTAGAAATTGTTAGAGCAACCCAACAAATATGCTCCCAATAATTTTTAGCCACTTGGAAAACTCATTGATTTACCGATTATTATTTTGGGAACTACTCCAAAATAAATGCACGTCTCGCACTTCGAGTAGTCAACCAATTTTAGGTTTGATTATATTTGTAGAAAATAGTATTAACATTTACATCTTCATTTAGTATAAAAAATAGCATGATTAATCTAATGATGTGCATTTTGTATTATAAAGCTTAGTACTTTTTTGTATATGTTTGGTCAGAGAATATTGTTTAACTTTTCAAAGTGTGAGACGTGCACTTCCGGTATGAAGAGAGTATTGAAGACGCATGAGTTCTGCTGTCCGAGAAAAAAATGTCTTTTCTTTTTAACTACCGCAGATTGATTTGAACCCAGCTTCTGTTTTTCTTTCTAATATTAAGGGTCTGTTTGGCAGGGCTCCTCCCAGCTCTAGCTCCTGCGGAGGAGCCCTGCCAAACGTTTTCCTGGAGGAGCCATTTTTTTAATAAAACACAGAGGAGCCAGAGTCGTTTTGGAGCAGCCACAAATTGTGGCCAAAACGGCTCTAGCATCATGTTCCCAGCCATTTACCATTTTTCTGGTTCCCAATTTTACTAGCTCTAGCCACAAATTTTTACTGGTTCCCACTTTTAGCCATTTACCATTTTCCGTTGAAATTGGAAAGCTTGCATGTACGAATGTGCTATATCTGGTACTTTCACCCTGATCAGTGCAAAAGAATAATATCTCCGCCAACTTTGAATGGCTCTGTATCCAGGATTGGAAAAGGTTACCTCATCAGTAAGCTTCGGTTGAATAAGGTTCTTCGCATAATGAAATATATTACTTCAGAAATTTGACAGTTAGCCTGTCTTGCTTGGCTTTCTTGCCTCTTCTTCTATCCTGACCATGGAGCATTCTATCATACTTAACAAAAATGGCTGCATTAGCATCACCATCATATTCTTCAGCATATCCCTCTTTATCAAGAGACCTTGCTCCTACAGTTTATGAGGTTGTGTTTTATTAAGCAAATGAAAGAATGGAAGAACTGAAAACAAATATATTGGACTGTAACACAGCAAAGCTACCTCCATCATCAGTGCAATATCTATGCATTCGTGCAACAAGTTCTGAAATTTGCCGATCAATCTCAGGATCCATTTGATCAAGAACAATAAAAAGTAAATCAAAACGGGAGAGCAGTGAATCCGGAAGCCCAATATTATTTGTTGGCGTCAATGAACGATCATACTGTCATAAGGCCAGAAATTATTGTCAGAAACAGAAAACAATCAAGTGGAACACACTTATGGAGCAAGGGAAAGAAATGCTAAGAGCATACGGTTCCATATATTGGATATGCTGCAGTGATTACACTACATCTCGCATTTAACGAAGCATGTATTCCTGCCTTTGCAATGGTTACAGTTTGCTGTTCCATAACTTCATGAATAGCAACTCGGTCTTGGTCATTCATTTTATCAAACTCATCAATGCAGACAACACCACGATCAGCAAGAACCATGGCACCAGCTTCAAGCCTTCTTTCCCCTGAACAGAAATTTGTCATGTGGCTTTTACTGGAATATGAATACCAATGCGCTAATTAGAGTTGCATCATTACCGGTCTCTTGATCAGAAGTCACGGCAGCAGTCAAACCAACACCAGATGAACCCCTGCCAGTTGTTGAGATAGCCAAAGGGGCAATGTTCATGACAGCTCTTAGGAGCTGGGACTTGGCAACTGAAGGATCTCCCACCATCATCATGTTTATATCTCTGTATGCCAAAATATAAATATAAATAAATAAAGCACAATCAATGAAATCATGTGTCAGTAATGATCTGAAACATCACTTACCCTCTCAAGTGAGTTCCATTTTTTAGATTCTTCTCAACGCCACCAAGCATCAATAGTACTACTGCCTTCTTTATCCATAGATGGCCATATATGGATAGAACAAGTGAGTTTCCCAGCAAGTTGAAGGTGTCATTTCTCCTTGATATTTCTTTCATCCGCTTCAGATCTTCCCGAGTATAGACAGGTGCATTTGCCTCTTTGTTAAGAAGTGACACATTATTTGCGATAAGGACAGTTCTACAGACAGTAATACAAAACCACATTATACTTCAGAAATAGGTAAATTGAAGCGAGCTTTGGTGAAGGTCATAGCTGAACTAACCTGAACACGCCACTAACACTACCCTTGCTTTTCCCTGGTAGAGCCTTGTATACACCAACAATTGAGACACGGTCGCCGGGTTTGCAACAATCCACAAGATCATCTTCTACAATAACATCGACAGTTCTTGGGAGCTGTCCAGGTGCAGAATTTTCAGGCACTTCTTGCATGGACAATGTCTGGTGATCCTTGTATTCACACATCCCATACTCAGTGACCAACAAGTTACCATTGTCATCCTAGGCATTCCAGATTGAGAAGCATTACAACTACAGTACCAAAGGGGTTGATTGAATGAAATTGCAAAGAGCAAATAGTAGGCGCATACCCTTGTTGGATAAACAGAGCCAGTCGGCAAGCCTACAAAAGAAGTGATGTCCCTGTATTCACGTGACAGAAAAGCCCCGGTCACAGGGCAGAAGTGAACACTCTTAACAACTTTCAGCCTTACCAATGAGCCTGTTTTTTTCACGAGGAAAAATAATATTAGCACTCAAAGTCAAAGGTGTATAGGTACTTCACTAGAAATCTAGTGTCTATCTATGCTTTGTATTAGTAAATTGCTGGTACGGATTGATAGACCAAGTAGTTAGCATCAGATTAGTATGCTATATGCACAGCATAAGTGATGAATTAACAGAAGTCAATACTAAAGTTTCATTACAAATTCGTGTAGCTCAGGCATTCTGACATCATTCATGTTCAGTTTATACTGACACAGCTAACAAGGACAATTTTACCCATTCTATTTTGCAGTTTCCCTTTACCACAAAGGTACCAGTTGAACTACCACAGAACTTCTATCCACCAGCAAGAAGAATGCTAGAGTTTAATACTTTAATTGGAGCTTATTCAAAAGATACTGACAACACAATCTGGTACCATGTAAACAAAATGCACCCAACAAGCAGTATGACTGGAACCAGAGCCTAACAACAATGTGGTTCATCTAATGAAAGGGAGAATTGAGACATTACATTTAGTGACGATGCCCTCAACACAGACCATGGTGCCGATGAAGGAAGACATGAGATCCCTGGGCGTGACCCTGTGGAACCCGAACGGCCCCGAGAAGCCCACCATCACGCGCTCCCCTTCCTTCAAAAACTTGGGGTCCAGGTTCTTGGCCACCTCCGACACCGCGTCAGACTCCGGCTGCATATACTCCCCGGGGCTCCGAATCACCCTATTCAGACGCAAGGGCAGACCGCATCAGCCAGGAAGGCAGGAACTTGCCCGACAGAACAACAGAGACGCAACGAGAAAGCGAGGGAAAGGCAGCGGCGGGGCACCTGCGGGCGAGATCGAGGTTGTGATTGCGGAGGTCGTCCATGCCGATGATGAGGCGGTGGCGCTTGTTCTGGACCATGTCGCGGACGGCCTGCATGTAAACCCCCTTCCCGACCTGCGGTGGGAGGCAAGAGCGTTAGCCGAGAACCCGGCGAACCAGCGGCGGCAGCGGCTACGGACGGCGAGGGGACTTACGTCTTGGTCGAGGAAGGCGCGCTTGTGTGCCGCCATTGCCTCCTCGTTGACGTCCATGGCTGCCTGCGGACCGGGGGCGGATCCAGTAAAGGGACATGGGTGTACTCAGCCTCGCACAGCATGAAAGGAAGGGAAGGGGTGGGAGTACCTGGTGGGTGATCGTCGCCGGCGAAGAGACCAACGAAAGCCTCAGCGCCTGGGATGGGGGCGGGGGGGCGCTCGCGAGCAGGGATGCGGGGGAGGCGAAGGATGCGGGGCAGGGGAAAGAGCCAGGCAGCGCCGGTCTCTTCCAGCAGATCCAGGCGGTACCGGTCCCTTCCTTCTGGCGAGTGGACGGGGAGGGGAAGAAGCTCGCAAGCAGGAATGCGGGGAAAGGGAAGGAGCCGGGGAGGGGAAAGAACCGGGCAGCGCCGGTCTCTTCCGGCGTATCCGGGCGGCGCCGGTCTCCTTCCTGCTGGCGAGCGGACGGGGATGGGCGCGCGAGCAGGGATGCGGGGGACTCCTGGCCGGGGATGCGGGCGGCGCGTCGACGGGGAGACCGTGCGGGCGGAGCAAGCGGCGGCGCGCGCAGTTTTCTGTCGCGAGCGGGAAGGAAGCCCGCGCAAGGAAAACTGCACGAAACGGTGATATGAGGGCCCATATGAATGAGGGGACGCAGGCACGCCGCGAGGGCCCCCGCACGGGCCTTCTTCTGGACCGTTTTTCTTTTCACACATTTCTTTGGAAATATTTTATTATTAGTGTTTCTCAAAAAAAAATTATTATTAGTTTTCTTTCTCTCCCTTTTAAATTTTTTTATTTTTCTTAAATTATCATCCATAATGGTAATTGTGGATAGTTTAGATACATAGTTAGAACGTCATTTTGAATTATCTTCATAATGAAAACTATGAGTAATTTAGATGCAATGTTACGATGTTATTTTGAATTATTATTAATAATAGAAAATGTGAGGAATTTATATGCAAATATAGGGAGTTATTTTTAATTATTTTTCTTAATTTCATATGTGTGTAATTTATGTACAAATTTAGGGAGTTATTTTGAATTATATTTCATAATGGCATAGGCGGGTAGTTTAAATATAAATTTAGGGAGTTACTTTATGTATTTTTCATACCGATAGAGGTGGGTAATTTTTTATAAATTATAATTGATCCAACGGCTACTACTAGCGAATAGCAATGATGATTATAGACTATCAAATTAAAGGCTCGATGTTTCTGATTATTGTGAGATTTTCTAGAATTTATCCTTTTTTTTCCCTAACGCGTCTTGTGAGAATTGACGTGGTGTCTCCGTTGGATCCTCCAATTAGTAATTGTAAGATTGTGTGCTGTGCTTCTTCACCTGTGAATCATGTTTGCGACGTTCTTCTTCACAGAATTAAATGTACCTGCCTTGCCATCTTGTTCAGAATATTGCAAATTGCAACGCATGCTTGAGTATGGAAAGTGGCATTCTGTTGTTCCTCAGTATTTACCTGATCATCTTTACACGTCGCAGCAAGCTGGAAAGGCTCTTGCGAGTAAGCCTGAAGACAAATTTGAGTTGGTCGCAGTTTAGCTGTTTGGATCCTACTAATTCGCATATACTACTATACCTAGGTGCTAATTTGTCCGTCTGACTGTCTCCACATGGGAATAGCCGAATAGGTCAAGGTATTGGACTGCCAAAAAAAAAAGAGGAGGAAGAAGAGAGAGTTACCGATCCAATTGAGTCGCAGAAAGATTTCCTGGTTATCAACTCCATTGCACCGAGGAATTCTGGAATTTGTTTGGGTAAGGCCGTAGGGATGCAGTTTTTTTTGTTTTGTTTTGTTTTCATGTCTGTAATCTGGGTTATCTGGCTAATCCTCTACGTGAACTGTGAAGAAAGCTCTGTTTCCTCTCAACCTTAAATAATTTCACAGAGTCATCCCTTTTTTTTTTTTTGGTTCACCTTGTTTCCTCGCTTTCCAAGAGAAAATAATTAACTCTGTTCACATACTTACGGCCCAGACCCAGGCATCAATTTCAGCCCCAGGTGTCAATATAATCGGATGCCTAAGATGAACGCCTGTGCCTTGACTGGCTCAAAACCAAACAAGCCCAGGGGGGAAATAGAGCGCTCCACATTTCAGAAATGATGACAACTCACACAAAGCAATAGGTTGGAAAACTGATATGTTACTCGAAATAAAATTGGTGCAAGTAACAGGTTGGAACTTGGAAGTGCTAAAGATTCTAGCTAACCGAGTGAATGTAACTGGACTGAAAAACTGGAAAAGCAGTTAGGGATCAGTATTGGAAGAACAGCAGGATATCAGAGAGTACAAATTTTGTTCATGGGATGTTCAGCTTTTGTTGACAGAAGGTTCAGAACTTCAGCTGCAAGGGGAAGTTCTTCATTGCTTGCATTGCACCACAGAACAAGGTGTACGTGTAAAAACAAATTCACGAGTTTGAATTGTGCGCAAAGACAAGAGACAAGTCATCGAGGAGAAACAAAAAGGTTAAAAATATATTATATTGATAGTGTAACATATACTTGTATTGCAAAAGCAATCCTCCCCCTCGTGCAGAAGGCAAGGTTTAATATGTTTCCCTCAATTCAGAACAAGGTCAGTGCAAGGGTGCTGGAATCGTGCAGTGACAGTGGGGACCTCGATCCAAGATTGATGTACATTATTACACTAGCTACTCAGTCCAAGGGAGGTGCCCGGAGTAAGGCACCGGACCACAATAGGAGAACAGACCCTTCAGCTCCGGGCAGCCATCAGGATATGGAATGGTACGGTGGAACGGGTCCCTCTTCAGCCTATTTACATGAAGAGATCCTAGACATCCATATGGGTCTTCAAGGAATTGAGAACGGACAGCTGCTTCACCTTTCAGAGCAGCCTCCCTTGCGGAAGGTGTAGCTGGTGTACCTGTGAAGAAGAATCTGCCTTCTGGGAATCCGAGTGCGGTTCTGTGCAATTGAGCAAACCGTTCCTCCTTGAAATCATAGCTAACAACCTAATCAACAAATGTTCAAATGTGCCGATTAGAGAATGGCAATAATCAGAACTCAAAGAGCTTATTAAAACTTCAGAAGATCAATACCCATTACTATACTGGTATTAATAAGTAAACAGTTAGTTCAAGGTTTTCAAAAGAAGCAAGGCTTACAGTTATATTTTGTGGGTATCTTCCAGTGAGCTCTCTGAAACGGCACACACTAAATAGGAGGTTTTCAAAGCTATCTCGTGCATGCTCCTCAGTGAGTGCTCGGCTCCTTACACTCTCATCATTTCCTGTGCATGTCCACACATAAAGTTAGTAGTGAAGGACAACTGGGAAGTCATTCAGTGATAAAGAAAACGACAGAAACATCAAGATCAAGCTGCAAGCACGGCTAAGGTGTAACTACCACAATGGTGAATTGGTGATGACAGTGAGGAAGTTAAAAACATTAACCTTCAGGAAACGTTAATTTGTTTGAGCACATACTCAGATGCTCTGTCTATCCTTGTTGCAGAGGTGGAAATGTGCATTGAATTATATATTTTGACATAACCAGAAACCCAACCTTTTAGGCCTTGCCTATTGCTAGTGCCTTACAGAAACAGAATATGATTTTGAATTGAGAATAATGAACCACCATAATGTGACCATTTGAACCATCCCCTCTCAATTCTGAAATCTGCCATATGAATATATAGCCCCAAAGACAAGCTTGTTTGTTTTGCATTTTACTAGAGCAACTGATGGGTTAGCAGTCATAAGTAATTGCACAATATATCCTACCTTTGATAGAGCAACAGAGATTTACTATGACACTAATCTTACTAAAGTACATCAACCAAGAAATGTTGAAATTGCTGAAAACTCACCAAACCATCCTTTCGACTCGGCAATAGCCCAATAGCTCTGCGCCTTGCTCCTCGGGCCAGCATCTCTCCTCGTCTCCCCGCCGCTGAACAGCAGGAGCGCCCCCTCATCCCTGGCCGCGATCCCCACCCCCTCCTTGATGTGAGCCAGGAAGGTGGCCGCCTGTCCAGGGTGCTTCTGGTACGGCTCCAAGAACCAGGAATTCTCGCTCTCAGTCTCCCCGCATCTCGAGCTCGTGTAGATCGAATGCCCAGCCACCATGACGAGGTTCCGGAGCTTTGGAAATGGGTACTCCCCGCCGTCACTGGACCACGCACCTACGCTCCTCATCGCCCTGAACCGGGTCTCGTACACGGACAGGAGGACGAGGACGCTGAGCCCGAAGGAGAGGAGGATAAGGGCCACGGCCACGGGGTGCGCCTCGTAGAAGTAGCGGATCCTCATGACGATCGAGGTCTCGAGGTGAGCGTTCTTGGGCTTGCGGCCCTTGCGGGGGGACCCGGACTCGAGATCGAAGTCGCCGCCTCTGGGGTAGCGGAAGGACTTGGGGCTCCCCGTACCGAATCCTCCCTGGCTGCTCATCACACTCTCAGGAAGTCGGCCTCTCACACTACATCACTCAGGCACCAAATCAAAGCTGTCCTTCGCAGCTCGCTGAACTGAGGCGAAGGCCAGATCCAAAGATAGAAGATGCAGATACTGTTTGGTACCAAGTCAGAGTCCCCGAGTGTCGTGCGAACCACGCGAGTACCCGATCCGGCGATCCCAGGAGACAGCCTGCGGAGATGAGAAATCGGCGCCAATCAGCGCGATTACGGATGAAACCAAGAGAGTGCTCCAGTGATCTCGGGAGCAGAGATCCCACTTTCGGATGCGCCGCCGGGAACAACTCGGCGAGGAGCCGCGCGCCGTGCCGGATCTGCAGAGGCGAATGGTAACAGGCGGCGAGTCGGCGACGCGGCCCGGCAGGATTGGGGGAGTGGGCGCGTGGCCGAGCGGCGTTACTGGGGAGTTGGGACAGGGCGGCGTTGCTCCGTGCTCGGTCGTGGCCTGTGTCTGTGCGCTCGCGCGCGCTCCAGTCGGGGTGGACGCGAGGGAGGAGGGGATCAGGGGAGACAGACTGGTGCACCTTCACTAACTTCACCGTTCATTACTGACTTGGTCCGGGGAAATTTTGACATTTCCGAGTTTTTTCCCCCTACTCCTTTTCAATCCACCTTGTTAATACACGTTTGACCAAGGTGGATTAAAAACACATTTATGACTCTAAATTAATCTATTATCAAAATACAGTATCATACGTATTATACATTTTGGCCCTGTTCGTTTCTCTTATAATTCGTCTTTTTCAGCTTGTTTTTTTTAGCCGGAACAGCGTTTTTCTCTCGCAGTAAATCAACAGGAACAGTGTTTCGGCTTGTTTTTTCAGCGAAATGAACGGGGTCTTTATCTATAATGGTCGAACTTACAAGATGCTAAAATATGACGCTACGCTAGAATTTTTTTCTTGGAAGGATGGAAGCACTAACACTAGGGTTGTGTTTGGTTGAGAGATATCATGTCATGAGACGGTCATGTTATACTCATGTGTTAGTCTCTTTTCTTTTATTCTTTTTTTTTTCTTTTTCCTCTCCCATTTTCCTTTTCTTAAGCATGCTAGAAGCTAGACGGATAACTGCCTAATCTCCCTAGCCGACCTGACCATCCTCCTGCATTTCGATGCAAATTCCTCTGATTTGGTAGGAAAAGTTGCAGATTATGTTTTGGAAAGGATTTCTACTGATATAAAACCAAGCCTTCTATATCTACCAAAGGTTTACTCGACATCAATTTCAGTCTGATTAGATATGTCATTGAAACAAATCTGTTTTGTCTTTGTTTTATTTTCGGATGATAAGGATGAGCCAGCCGATCCTAACATAATTTTGTAGGAGCCGGACGACGAAGCCTCAAAATCTGCATCCTACCCGCAGTGGAGGAGCTTGCTCAAGAACTGAGAGCCGGCCAGGGACTGGACGGCCCTCGTTCGGGAAGGTCTTCTTCGCTATAGATGTGGCTTATTTAGGTTATCCAACATAATCGATCAAAACAATCAATCTACCATTATTTTTCTCCTACTTTTAGCTTCTCCAACCTCTGCTATCTAGAGCCTCTCTCAACGAGATTTGTTGGTATTTTAGATGACCTTGCAGAGCTTAGAGCAATTCCGTTGTGCTCCTCCATGGTAGGTCTTTCTAGAGGTATTCGTGGACTTTTTGATGAAAAACAGACATCTAGCGGCCTCGCTGTTTGAACCTCTCTCCGCTGCATGCTAGCCGTGTGCGGGCTTGCGAGCTACTATCTTACTGATAAACAATGATGACCATCAACTTTATTGTACGAGAGAGTAGCTAGAACGCGATAAAATTAATTACTGTATTGTGGAGGTGGTAGTAATACGTCAAATTCACATGTGCACATTTTGACATAAAAGCTGTACGAATGTATATAGTTCAAAATTCATCCCAAAAAATGTACGAACAACGAAGGATCGTATTCGTATCATAAGAGGCCATCATGCATCATGACCCTGAACTCTTCGAAAGAGATGACGCCATCGCCATCGAGATCGAACCTGCAGATCATGGCCCTGCACTCGTCCAGGTCCAAGGCCAGCTGCAACTGCTTATTCGCGCCCATCAGCCGCCCGAGCATCCGCTGCAGGCTCGCCGGCGTGATGCACTGCTCCTTCTGCTCCGCCGCCCCCTGGCGGCCCCCGTCGTCCGCATCCGCGAACATCCCGAACGCCACCCTGAGGCACCGCCGCCTGCTGCCGCCCGCGTCGTCGTCGTCGGCCTGCTGGTCCGCCGCCGCAGCCGCCTCGCGGGCCAGCCCGAGGAACTCGTCGCGGTCCAGCAGGCCGTCCCCGTCGGCGTCCGCCGCCGCGAGCACGGCCGCGGCCTCCTCCTCGTCGAGCGGCGCCGCCGCGCATCTGCGCAGCTCCGACGCCGACACCTTGCCGTCGCCGTCCTTGTCCAGGGCCTCGAACAGCGACGCCGCCGCCGCCGCCGCCGTGGCAGACATTTTTGGTCACGACGATCACGTACCACGTAAGCAGCTGATGGCCTGGAGATCACACACTTGGACGCAGCTGAATGGTTGGCTAATGGCTACGTCGTCCGTACTACTCCAGGTAGTTTAGTTTGTGGCTCCGTACGTAACCGTAGGTAGGTAATGCTGGTTTCTTGCCTGCAAGCGGCTCCTTACGCTTTGATCGAAACTAAACACGCTGAGGAAGATGAGATGGAGTCTGGAGATATATATGAATGTGTGTATATATATTATATATTTATATTGGAAGAGGTTGTCGATCAGCCATGTATGGCTAGATATAGGTCAACTGATTTAGAGAAGTCATCTTTTCGAGAGAGAGAGAGAGATGATTCCGTACAAATTTTCTTCTTCTTCTTCTTCTTTTGATTGATGATAGATACAACTATACAAGAGTACCAGTTGTTTGTTTGACAACATATAAAGAGAGAAAAAAACTAAAGAATAAGATGTGAGTTGCGATGTAATTTCCGCGTCTTTTCGGGAGAAGAGGCTGGTCGGCATGCATCATGCGTACCTTGATGGCTTGATTGTTACCCTCTAGCAAGAACCGTGCACCAAATTAATTAATTTATTATCACCGAACCAGGAAATTATTAGGCAAGTCAAATACGCATCACATGACATTTTCGGCAGCACACAGGAAGGGGAGCTTTAATTTATTTGTCATCCAGAATTAGTATTTGCTTCCAATTCAAGATAATAGGACTGAAAATTACTAAATAAAAACTATATATACACCTGACCACACAGCATTGTGATAGGCACGACCGATATTACGGTAGGTAAGGGCTGGGCCAAATAATCAGATGGAGCGACTCGTCAACACGCTAGCTGGCTAACCATCTCAACGGCATCATCAGCTGGTCCCAGCTCGCGTCGACCGGCCGGCTAGCAGCCAGCACCGCCGCTTGCGCGTGGTGGCCGACTGGCCGGCGCCATTGACTCCGACAGGAGTGTGTGGTCAGCTGCTGCCGTGCGCACCACGACATCGGAACCCCGATTGTGAGCTTCCATGAAAATCCCTTTGGCTTCCTTCAACGTGGAGTCTTCGACCCATATTGCTGCAAAGATACCGTTAGTCCGTTACAACGGTCCGCGCGCCGCGGTGTCGCACCGCACCCCACCACGCGCAAGCGCCACGTCGCAACCCAACAACGATCAGCTAGCACTAGCACCCAACTTTTTTTTTTCTCCCTTTGCGAGGAAAAAACTGATGATCCCAACAATCAGAGGCTGCATGCTGCACGTGGGATTTTAAGGTGCTGTTTGGTAAGATTAGTCTCGGTAGAAGTTCTATGTGAGTTTTATTTCTATTTATTAATTGTCGGTCAGATAGACGTTTTGGATGGTATGATAATGTTTTTAAGAAGAGAGAAGAAACGAATTTCACCTAGATGAAGCTCTCTACAAACTCTATATGAGTCATAAAATTAAATGTCCATAAAACTATAGAAACTATGCATTGAGGGTTGATGTTTCATCTAAGTTTCAATTCATTTTACATGATGTGTCAATCTCGGAAACAACGCCATAAATTCTCCACACAAACGTAGAATCAAAGCTTTGGACATTATTTTCATTTGTGTTACTATTCCACGAACCAAACAACACGTTAGTCATTTACATCTTCTTGGAAAATGCACATGCATGCATGCATCCCACCTCATCTCCGAGATACGTTAGACATGTTACTATTCTACGAATCAAACAACACGTTAGACAGTAGATTTTGAGATTGACGAAGTCTCCACAAACATGATGCTGTCGACGGTCCCGGTGTCGTCTATCAGGCTATCATGAAAATTCATACACCCCCTCAAGTCAAGAACTTGACCTCGAGTTGGCAAGTTCCATCACAGGAAAACCAACCAACTGCGTGAAAAAATGTTTTTTCATAAAAAGAAGAAAAAACTATGCACAAAAAAAATTTCCGACAAAAGAAATTGAACTAGACAAAGAATTATTCGTGAACATATGTGGCACTATAACATTTTTTGTGACTGCCTTTTAGCACAATTTATAAACAAAATAATTGGATTTTGTAGAAATTTGTACAGAAACTATGTAGTAACTTTAAATGAGGTACCTTCAATTGATATTTTAGTGCAGACAGCATGTTGTAGTGCTTTTGTGCAATTAGATGTATTTACTACCTAACAAACAAGGAGACATACAGTAAATTGAAATTCATATGAATAGCAACTTCAGTGAACATCTAATAGCACATTATGAAGATTGTATAGGAAGTCTAATGATGAAAAACTCTGACAGATTGCAATTTCAATTAATACTTGGTACTAACTTACGTGGAAGATGTATATCAACTTCAGCTAAGGTAGAAATTTTGGTTAGCATTCAGTAACAAGCTATGTGGAAGATGCATAGGAACTTCATCCAAGGTAGCAACTTCGGTAAGCATTCAACACAACTCATGTTGGAACCTTTTGCAATTCACTCACTGAATGGTAAAAGAACATATATTTCAATGCGTTAAGAAGCTATGTTAAACAAATAAATCCTCAAATTGAAGATATACTTATTAAAAATAACTAGACTAGCAAACTATAATCTCCTATTAGTAGGTTGAAGGTGGATTAGAGAATCATTATAATTCATTTGTTAGATTATTATAATCCATTCTATAATCCGGTGTATTTAGATCACCTACAGGTTATTTTTATCAGTGTATAATAATCTAAACAAGACCCTAGCCATGATACCCGATCGCATATCGGCCCCTCGTGGTTTTTGCATAGTTTAGTCATATGGTGACAAGATTATCTATCCCAATATTTAGCCCACAAGCAAGAAGACTCATGTCACAATTCACAAAATAAGCTAGGATTACAGTCCAATTTTGGATAGAGTTCCTACTTGTTTAGACAATGTTATACGTTTAGATTGATCCAAACTAATCACCAAAAAACTTTTCAAGTGATCACCACTTAGTGTAACCCGGGCGAAAAAACTTTTCAAGTGATCACCTCTTTCTACAAGGCATGTTGTCAAATTACTGGTCTACCTAAGAAGTTCAAGGAAAAATAGAGAGGGGAAAGGACGAAAAAAACTACACATTTGTGAGCCTAGTGTATCAACCCAGGTTTTCTAACAACCAAAAATCTGAACTTAAAAGTTTTTCTAACAAAACCCATGCATGGTGAGTGTACATACTAGGAAACCACCCATGTAGTTGCACAAGTATATCCCAAGCTAGTTTGTTTGAGCATGTTGCATTTTAAATTCAACTTGTGAGTTGCTTCTTCATGATTTTATGTGATGTAATAAAATCAACTCAACCTTTTATAAATAACTTGTGTGTGTTGCCAACCCTTGGCTTTGACCCTAATACCCTAGTTGACCCCTAGTGGACCCCATAAGGGTGTGTACATGCCTAGCAATACATGTACACACACATAGGAGCCCAAGGTGTAAATAGAAACGAGAAATAGAAATAGAAAAGGAATTAAAAAAGGGGGGAAAGAAAAGGGGAAAGCGGCCCAGGCGCAGCAGGCAGCCTAGCCCCGCTGGCCCACGTCGTCCACGTAGCACCCGCGCCCGCTCCCGCGTGGACCGCTAGCCGGCCCAGCTCGCCCGCGCCCGCGCTTGCGCAGCCGCGCGGCCCAGCAACGGCCCGCACCCACCCTGCGTCGCGACGCTGCTGCTGTCACCTTCCCCCTACCGCTGACCGCCGGGCCCGCCTTGTCATCCCCTTTGCTCTCCCCCTCCTCTACTTTTCCCACCACCAAAGCAGAGCACCTCGCCGGTGCAGGCATCTGAGGCCACGCCCTCGCATCACAGCCGCTCACCCTCGAGCCGATGGGCACCGACGAACGGATGGACGCCACATCCATGATCCATGGTGTACGCACCCTCTCCCTCCCAGCCACGCTACGCCACTGCTGACGCCCGCTGCCGTGGCCCCACACCATGACGTCGCCCCGTCCACCTTTTTGACTGGACGCCGCTCAAATTGGGAGCGCCAGCGCCTGCGCCACCACCCAGCATTCCCAAAACCCTAAGCCAGAGCCCTTGATCGCCCTCCACATACCCCCTTCCCTTCCATCCGCCGTCCACCGGCCGCCATGGCCGCGAGCTCCCTATAAAAGGGCACACCCAGTGCCCTAGCGCCCTTCATCGCCCCACCGCCACTGGTGGCTTCACCAACCGCACACTGAGACCGAGAGAAGGGAAGGAGACGGGAGGTGGGAGGGAGAAGGAGGACGACCACTGTCGATGAAATATGGTCGGCAGTCTACCTAGGGGTATGCCCAAGGTAGTAGATTATCGGCAGACAGGTGCACAAGCTACGAACGAGATGATGACGCAAGACAGACATGAGGTTTTATCCAGGTTCGGCCGCCGTGAGGGCGTAATACCTACGTCCTGCGTCTGATTGTATTGCTGTATGCCAATGAGATTGTGATGTTTTGAGAGGGGTCACCTACCCGCCTTATATAGTCTAGGGGCAGGGTTACAGATCTGAAAACTAATCCCAACCGGTTACAATTGTCATAGGTGGCCGGATGATGATTCCTATTCTAACCGACCAGGATCTTGCTTGATCTTCAAGTTTGCCTTGATTCCTTGCGTGGGACTCCGAGCAGATCGGCTGGGCCGCGTGTCGTCTTCTGGTGGTCCGGACCCCCTGGTCCGGGACAGCCCAAACCTAGCCGTAAGGGTATAGGGGTTAATACCCCCACAGCTAGTCCCCGAGCGCCTTGTATCCTTCGAGTAGCGCCGTCTTAAGCTTGCCAGAAGGATGTAAGGGGCTCAAGATAAAATTTGAAAAATATTTCCCCCGAAGTGTGTCCACTTTGACTCTGAGTTGAAAAGAGACACGGTCGTCCTTGTAGAATCGGAGGCGTTTGAACCATCAGAACGAGCACATTCACCGCAAGGTGAAGTGTGTCCACTTAGTCCCCGAGCCTACTAGTAGGTGACGTAGGCACGTGGTGCCAGGGTCTAAAAGAGTCTTGTTAATTAGATACAGCATGCACCATCAGGTGCATCGTACCGATGTAGTCCCCGAGCTTGCTGGAAGGAGATGTATGAGCCTTGTAGCAAGGTCTAACGGAGAAAAAATATCCCAACTGTATGCGAGTCGCCAGTCGCATGTAGTCGAGATGCGAAGTCCCCGAGCTGTGGTCAGAGAGTGGTCGAGGCAGTCCCCGAGCACAGGTCGAGGAGCGAGCGACGAAGTCCCCGAGCTGTGGTCAGAGAGTGGTCGAGGCAGTCCCCGAGTACAAGTCAAGGAGCGAGCGACGAAGTCCCCGAGCTGTGGTCAGAGAGTGGTCGAGGCAGTCCCCGAACACAGATCGAAGAGCGAGCGACGAAGTCCCCGAGCTGTGGTCAGAGAGTGATCGTGGCAGTCCCCGAGCACAGATCGAGGAGCGAGCGACGAAGTCCCCGAGCTATGGTGAAAGAGTGATCGAGGCAGTCTCCGAGTTTACAGGTACACGTGCCGAGGGACCCGATCGTCCTGAACTGAAACCGATTCCTGGATCTCCCCGAAAGCCACATCGTTCGGGAGCTGGAGAAGCGATCCAAACAAGGGTTCAGGGCTTCAGGCATAAATTTGTACCAAAAAATAAGGGCCCTGCATGGAGATCTTACAGTCTAATACCCTACAACTACAAGCAAGACCTATGTACAGACTACAGACCAGCTAGCAATGCAACTCCAAGACTGGCTGGAATGGAACCAGTGCAATACTGGAGCTGCTCTTACAGGCTACAGCACCGCCAAATTAAACCAGGGCAATATTCACAGAGCAAAACACGGGGGTCCATGTCCATGGCTTGAGGGCTCCCCATAGATTACGTGGACTTGAGCCTGTCCAGTCTGAACTTGGCCTGCGAAAACGCGGCATCAGATCAGAGATGGTGATGCTGTTATGTTAGCACAGCAGTACTATGCAGTGATCCGAGAATCAGATTCAGCAATCGATAGTAGAGAAATGAAATCAGAAGCAGCAGTCGTAGACTCGTAGTGCTAACCATCATGGAGTGGATGCCATCAAGGAGGGGCCGAAGCAGCAATGCGAGCCTCCTGATCTCATTCTTGAGAGCACAGCGGTCTTGTCCCATCCCCAGCAGCAGGCTCGTGAAGACCTTCCTCTCAGGGATGAGCTTCAGTGCTATCTGCAAATGAAGTCGAATCGATCAATAATTTACCAGAGATTATTCAGAACTGCGCCAACTAATCCAAGTTCATTCAGGCAGAAGACGAGAAGCGTCAGCATATATTTTCGCATAGGAGGTACAGTACAGAAGCACACAAAGGATTCAGTGATCCCAGACCTTGCACGCCGCCGAAGAGATCCAGCCATGCCATGGCTTCAGGCAGACCTCGTACGCAGCTTCGACAAGCTCTGCAAGGCTCTGCTGCTGCTCAGAGTCCTCCTCCAAGCTCTGTAACAGCGCAATTGTGAAGTCCATGGATCTGGCAACATTAGGAAGAAAAAAAAAGATGCATTACAAGTGAGAAGAGGTGTATTTAATTTACAAGTAGCTTGCATTTTGACAGCACGAGCTAAGCTAAGAACGAAGAGTGGTGTGAACTCCTGATGACGTGGTTGTTTTGTTTTACCTGGCAAGCCACAGGGCAGCCCTTGCGCAGCTGTCGACCTTCCTTGCAGTGCCCTCCTTGACTTCCTTCTCGACTACCCCCGTGAGGGTGGAGTACTTGGCTGGGTCCGACAGGTACAGCTTCTGCAGCCTCTGCATGCAACAGGCATCATCCTCCACTGTTCAGGGTTTTTCTTTTTCCAGTTTGTATGTTTTAGAGAGATTAAAAAAAGGCAGTTTTTGGGCATTTTTGAATGGCGTTTCATCAGCTATGAAATCCAAATCCTACGACCCCCCAAAAGTAGCAGAACATTTCGAAAGATAAGCTAAACATGTGTGTGGGTGGATAAACTTTGAACTGCAAGTCTACAACTAGAAACGGATTATGGCACTCGATCTACATTTGGTGCTCCTAATACTTTGTACTAGTAGTATAGTATAGCCAATACTAGAAGTTCCATGCACAGGCCTGCCCCAGCAAATACTGCAGCTCTCATCTTTCATGCCAAGACAGACAATCCTTAGAGATTCCCACTTGGCGTGCAATCTCCATCACTACGTTCTTTGCCTACAACTCTAGCGTAGGAGCAGCAGAAGATTTTACATCTACACCCTGCTCGCCGTCCTCTTCGTCTTTGGCCTTGTTCGCTTTGCTGAAAAGTCATAACTAAGAGTACTGTTCGCTGATTTGTTGTGAGAGAAAAACTCATAAGACAAGCGAACAGAGCCTTTTATCTTTGGATGGAATGGAAAACAAAAAAAAGATGCCGAAAGCGTCAGCTTCTCGTAAAGATAGGAGAGGAGAGGCGGCAATCGGGAAAGGGACGGGACACGAACTGCCGGCCAAAAATTGCACCAGGCCGGCCACGGCCAGTGGGCGGATGCGACCGGAGCAGTTGGAGAAGGCCTGTGCGCGGCACACGTAACGGGCCCGCCCATCCGTGTCGTACATCGCCGGTCGCCCTCCGCGCGACTCCGGCGTCCCGCGAAAGCAAAGCAAAAAACAAAGGAAAAAAAAAAACGCGACGAAGAAGGCCCGAACCGGTCCATCATAGCCTCGCTCTCAGTGGTGCAGAGATTTTACGCTGATAATAATCCTCTCCTACCCTATCCTAAAATAAGCCAGACCATGACGTGACATAACCCGGTATATGCGGCCAAACGGACCCGGTCGGTCCTATTGGTGCGTAGCCGTGTGGTCGGCACGGGACAGGGGCAAGCGGATGAGTGACGTACCCCCCGGGCTACGGACCTGGCTGCATGGACCACACCAAACAGTTTCGAGATGCGGATTCATGCTGCGATTGGATCCAAACCTGCAACCCTTTCTTGTTTCTTTTATGGTAAACTTGCTCTCTCGTCGTCTACGATCAGGCAGAGCAAGTGGAGCCTTTTGCAGGCAGATTAAGCAAGCTAGGGGGGCGTCTGATGACAGACACTCTCTGCCTAATTGCAGCCTTGCGGTTGCAGGTAGTAGTATTTGCAACAAGTACTACTAGCGTTAATAGTACATAATCTACCGTATCAGCAACCATGAAGCGTTAATAGTACTCCTAGTCTTAATCCGGGAGACGAGAAAGAGAGGTCTTGTTTACTCACCTCGATGTTCCGTTGGACGTCGAGCCTCAGCACGGCCATGGTCGGCCCGATCTTATCTGCACACAGCAACACCACGCACCACGCCATGGCCAAATCGCCATTCAACACAACAGTGAGAAAAAAAAAACATCAGAATTCAGAACTTCAGAAGCAACCCGCCAAGAGGCACAAGCATGATACTGCAGGTGACTGGCTATATACAGAACAGAAGGATCAAGAAGTAGAGGAGGTTTCAGGGCAAGATGAAGAGCAGATACATGCATGGTACTCACCGAGCACGCGGAGGAGGAGGTGCGACAGCGCCAGGAAGCGCAGCGTGGGCAGCGACGACGCGTCCGCCATGCCATCGCCGCCGCCGCCGTGCTTGAGACGGGCCGGCGGGGACAGCTCCTCGATGGCGAGCCGTATCTCCGACCACTCCACGGCTTCGTCGCCTCGATCCTCCTCCTCCCGCTCGCCTCCTTCTTTCTCGTCCCTCTCGCCCTCCGCTGCTCCTTCCTGCTGCTGCTGCTGCGGTGGCCCGCTGGTGAGGGCCCTGGCTGCTTCTCCCTCGCCTCTTTCCCTCTCCACCATGGACGCGGCGCCGGTTGCTGTTGCACCTCTCACTCACTGCCAAGGCATTCCAAGCTTATCGTCCCTGCTCTCTGCTGAGAGACAGGCAGAGAGAGCAAGTCAAATGGCCGCGCCTTGCAGAGACTTGACCCTCTAAACGGTAAGCCGGCCTTGTTGAGACCACATACATACATATACATATACATATACATATATATATATATATATATATATATATATATATATATATATATATATATATATATATATATATATATATATATAACTACTATCCTGTAGCTGGCTACAGAATAACTTATTCTGTAGCCACTTTGAGTTACGATAATTACTATGTTATTTTACGAGATTATAGTAACTCCTTACTAAGTGGTTTAATATATATGGGAGAGGCTATTCAGTAGCCGGCTACAGAATAAGTTATTCTGTAGCCACCTCCATTTACCATAATTTTATATACTAATTTACGATAATGTCAATATATATTTACTATAGTTGGGTTACTATAACACACGGGGATATTTACCATAACGTTATAGTAAACCACTTAGTAAGGAGTTACTATAATCTCATAAATTAACATAGTAATTATCGTAACTCAAAGTGGCTACAGAATAAGTTATTTTATAGCCAGCTACAGAGTAGTAGTTCTATATATATATATATATATATATATATATATATATATATATATATATATATATATATATATATATATATATATATATATATATAATCCTACTAATAATATCCAGGCAGGTGTCGCTGCGGAAAAGCCTGTACAAACAGGCATGCTATTGCTAGGACCTCAAACCTCTGTCCATGGCTTTTCAAAATAGGGTTGGCATCGTTACGTTTGCAGAGCTCAAACCGCGGCTTTGCCTTGCCAATGCAAGCAGAGAAACAGCTTCAGTCGACCTCAGCAGCTTACACTCATGATGTCGATGCCTCATCGACGTCACATATCTTAATGAACAAAATAATGGGAGGCAAAATATATATAATGTAAATAAATGTAGACCTATCAGACTTGCGAGAGATAAATCTAAACAAAAGGGATCGACGGCAGTGAGTCCAAGGATCCGGTCGTCACGTTACTTGAGCAATGACGTATAAATAGTGGCCGATGTCATTTCCCTGCTCGTGCTCGGCGAGGCGTCGTCGACGCCGGAGTGACACCTTAATCTGCCTCTCTCTCTGTCTCTCGCTCTCGCGTCACCTTATCCAAACAAAGCGGCGGCGACAACGAGAACGGCCCTGACCGTGCTTGCTTTCTCCTGTGACGCTGTCTGGTGTCGTCAGAGAAAAAGCAGCGGCACACCAAATCTACTGCAGCTAGTGGTAACCAAGTCAAAAAAGTTGGCGCTGCAATATTACTACAGTAATACAATCTCATAACCATGATTCAAATCCAGCAGCTGCAAGCGAAGCTCAGTCACAGAGAAGCAGCATGCTTATCTAGTTATATTACAAGGGCAAGCATAGCATTTCCCGGAGCGCAAACCCAATCGGCAAAAATTATGTGGCACAGCTAGGCTTCAATTCAAGCAGGCTAGCCTATTCGTTTAGGCTTATTTAACTGATAAGCCATGGCTAAAAGTTTTGTTACAGATTTGATGTGAAAGAAAAGTATTGTTCGTTGAGTGAAAAAAATATGGCCTATAAGCCAAACAAGCACAAACGAACGGCGTTGGCTAAAAGACCGTTGCATTATGTCTGAATTTGTGTCCACAGAGCACATGCTTAAAATCGCATACCCGTAGACCGCCCTCATTCGAGCAGCAGCAGAATGGCACGCTCCTTTCACATACCTTGCCGTTTCAATAAGCTTGGTGGCTGGTACTATATTTCTAGTTTAGCAACACAAGCGCATCAGCATATTATCCTCTGGCGGTGCCTGTTTGAACCAGATGCAGGCCGTCATGAAACACAGGGTCAATATTTTGTCCACCGATTAAAAGTGCAGACACCAAATGAGCTCACGTCATAATTATCTTTATGACAACAAATACATAGCCACACACACAGCCCTCATAGTGAAGGGGTACTACTCACCATTGAGTCAAGCAAGTTCAAGCAACCATCTGAATATCACAGGAGGATGATAGTATCTTTTATTCCATGCATACATAGTACCTTCTACGACTTCCATGCTCTATGGCACCTTAGCGACGCAACAGCCAGCGCAGCAGCTCTTTGGTGGCAGAAGCAGAATTGGCGGCGGCAGCGGCAGCAGCAGCACAGCGGTAGCAGCGGCGCTGGGCAGAGCACTCAAGCTGAGGAAACAAGCAGTACCCATCTGTTAAAGATAGCTAACAAGCACTGTAAATAAGACTGAAAACTAAATGTGGGGACTTGCCTGCAGGTTCTGGTTCAGTAATAAAGGGGAAAAAACAGAATATAGATTTTGACACTGATGAATTCTCAATGGAAAATCATATAGCAACAGCTATTTTTATTCTTAGACCTTATAAGACCCAATGGTTATACATGAGACATGTCAGATGACCCTGTTATCAAAATAAATAGTAGTGCCGCTTGAAAGATACTCTTCACATTTAATGAGTCATTAGTTTATTAACTAAACTGAGGAAATTAGTTGGTGGGACCATGGGAGAGAAATATGCAGGAGAAGATCAGACCATCTAATTTTATCAACAGCCCAACAGCATAAACTAGTATTAAATTCTAAAACAGTGGACTGATATAAGAGGTCATCTGCCATTGTTGTGGTTCATGCATCTAAATAACAAACTTAGCAGAAGAGCTTTCCCAGAAGGAAAAGAATTGATGCGGAATAAAAGACAATGAAGCTGATCAAACAGTAGATCACTTGAACAGTGCCTGTTCAGGTCAGATAAAAAGTTGCATTTCATTGAAAATATGTTAATTTACCCAAATGACAAAAATTGCCAATCCTAATAAACTCTATATCGCTCTAGCTGGTTTGAATGGACAAAATTGATCTACAAGGAATTGAGGCTAAAGTTAACTCTGTATCTAGGTGTTCCTAGGGGAGCATTCATTCATCTATATGTATTGGCAGCCATTTGAATTTTTGTATTAAAAAAGGGGAAAACAAGGTATAATTTACTTTACTTTAGCTAACAGAAAACTTCAGCTTGTATATGGATGGAAATAGCGACAGGCAGGTCGATTGCATTCTCCTCGTTTAAAATCACGGCATACTTCAACATTGGCGCTCGCCGCCTGGCCAATTAGATACAGAAAATGAAACTTGCAAATTAGTAGCTTGCATACTAGCAGAAAAAGGCAAAAGAAGAGGCACAAATACTAACCGTTGTATGTGTCTCGGGGTGTGCAAACCGGCAGGATTCCCTATTGCACATGTTCTTCAAGAAGTCCCTACAAACTTCAACTCTGTTCTTATTATCTGTGTTTTCAGAGGAGTATGTTTTTCAGGGAAGTTCATTAAATGTCAAAAGCAACAATAATAGTACAAGGGGGGAAACTGATCATTGCGTGTTATGTACCAGCAAATGGTATAGGAGGTGAAGGCGGAGGCCCCATCATTGGTACTCCAAGGGGTGGTGGTGGTGGTGGCGGCATGTAAAGCTTCAGAATAATGCATAAAAAGGGATACACAGTATGTTACTCATGATAAATCATCTTACATTTATATTAATAATACATAATGCAAAGATGAACACTCTCCACTAAAAAATACAGGCAAAAGAAGGGTAAGCTTCTCAGTTCTCCAAAGAGCACTGTTATTAAAAATATGAAGAACAGATAAAAAAAAACTCTTTCCATAAAAAGTAACAGTGTAACATGTGGGAATGTATTCAGCAGAAGTACATACCATCTCAGGGTATGGCATAGGAACATGGCTCATTGGTGGCACTGGATGCGCTACTACATGAGAGTACCTACATGCTATGCGATTGCACTGTCCACGCAAGAAGTCTTGGCAAACCTGTCACAGAAACAAAGTAGAAAAAAACTAAATCAGCCAAAATACCTTTTAAGAGTTAGGAAGTGCCAAATGTGGGAATCAGTTAGAAATAGACGATGTTCTTGCTCTAAGTACAGAGAAAACTGTTCTCAGTTGTATTTTGATAGGCAATTTATAGCAATAATAATAATACACAAATTTCAATGAGGTACACTTACAATCGCAACATCTTCAACAGATGAATGGTGCAAGAATCGGCACTCATTTGCTGATCTTGAACACTTCCCACGTGTAAAATCTCTGCAGATCTGCTGAAGTTTCATAAAAAAATTGGTAAGTTGACAATCCAAAATGTTATATGCAGACCAGATTACTGTTATAAGATAGATAAATCAGCATAGCTGCTACAATGGCATCTAATTTAAGCAGGCCTTTAGACATTGTTCTACAAGATAGGTTCAACATTGTTGACACCACCTCTTTCACAAATTTCAACAAAAGGATAGTTACTAGGTCACACAGGGCAAAACAAAATGTATAAACCCTGATATATAATTTGTATTTTAAGCACATACTCCATCTCTTAAAACAGTTTGTTCTGGAGCTTTTGACATTTTTCACAAAGGAATTCGTTTTGGGTGGTCCACAGTGACTTGAGACGACTTTGCCCCTGCGGTGGCGCGGCCTCTTCATTTCCAGCAAGTCATTAACGCGAGTCATTAACGCAGCAAGGAGTCAGCCTCTTCGTTTCAAAATCCCATCGCTTGCTATCCTCGAACGCGCCAACATGCCACACAAGCAAAAATACGAGTACATACGCGCGTCAACACGCTGCGCGAGTAAAAATACGAGTACGCGCGCCTGCAAAAATACGAGTACGCGCACGGTACGCAGCCGAGCGAAATGCAAAAATAGGCGCGGGCGAGCTCAACTTGCAAGTGCGCGCAAAAAATAGGTGCTGGCGAGCACTGCATGCAACTTGCATGTCTACGTAAAAACGCAAAAAAGAAAAAGAAAGCAGTCCTTGCTACAAAAATACGCCATGCAAAAAAACGCAAAAAAGAAAAAAAGTAAGAAGTCCATTGTCCATGCAACAAAAAGAAGCAAGCGTGGGATCGAACCCGCACCGCTAGCCATAGAGTGCACCTCAGTAACCAGTCAGACACAGAGAGTTATTCGTTGAATGGATGCCCAGCAGTCCATTTAATAAGGACAAACAGGGGAAAATAGACTCTAATTAATTACTGCTTGGTATCTTAAATCATGTCCAAAACGAACTTTTTTAAGGTATGGAGGGAGTAGGCATCAATTCTACTCTTAGTCAGCAGATGGCACTAAATAGAAAGGAATTTTAAACTTTCAGAAAAGGACAGTCAGATCCATGTTATTACCCAATAAAAATATAACAAACTTACCGTCTTCACCTTTGGGTCTTCCACACCAATTGATCTCAGCAATTGCCTAAAACAAAGAAGCAAATAAAAGCAGTGGAATCAGAAGTGCAGCTAAAAATCTTCTTGTGCTCTCACAGGATAATTGCAGTTTGCATGTCACTCTACAAGTTCATCCAAGTCAAGTTTTAAGACTGTCTTCGATCAGAGTCAAGCAGAAACACACTCTGCAGGCTTCCCAAAACAACAGAAAAGGTGGTTATGGGGTATGCTGCTGTACTTATGGAGTAACTTTTTTTTTAAGAAAGAGGAGAGTGGGAGGGCTAACAGCGAATTTTCCCAGTCAGGGAGCTCATGGGATTGAATGGTACGTGCTATGCAGAAATAGAGAGGAGTTAGATTCCTACACTGACAGGGAATTGAAACAACCTATAGGCCATGTGTTTGAGTCATAAGTAGCTTTTCTCACGAAGCAATGTTGTACATGTTGTAATTTCCTTGCAAAAGGAAAATGCTGTTAGCCATTTGCAGTTTGCATCAGCTGTTAGCGCAAGGTAAAAGGGGCATTGTGAAGCTGCTAATTAAAATTTATATGTCATACTCTGCAGCCTTCATGGGCTCACAGTTAAAGTATCTGCCACTCGTGCTTCTAACCTTCTATAAACATGAAACGAGATAGAGTACTGGATTTCCACAACCGAAGCATAACAATTAACCAGCAAACAAAACCAAACGAATCGAACAACCAAGAATGGAGAAATCAGCCGGTTTCAATACTCCTCCTCTCTCGAACCCTCTCGTGGCTACAGTTCAGAGAGGCGAGAAAGAGGCGCCCGGCTTCCCGGTCTCCGCCAGGGGAATCCGCGGTCTTCCTCGTCTCCGATGGCCTTCTGGGCGTCATGAGGTGGGGAAGACCGTGGATCTCCTGCTGGCTGGTAGTTTAGGTCCAAGTTTCTCTAGGCTTTGGTGTCCTGGCGATGATGGTGAGGCAGGTGCAGCATCGTCGCAGAGGAATAAGTCCCTCCGTCCTCGTTCCCGTCGCAGTGGCGCTAACTCCGGCGCCTTCGTGAGGTATGTGAGGGTTGGGTCCTCCAGATCTGGTTCTCTAGGATCTATGGAGGATTTGTACAGGAGTCCGCGGTTGTCTGCTGCTTCTGCTGCCTGTGAAGGAGCTTGTGATGGCGGCGACAACCTCTTTTGTTGAAGGAGAAGGGATAGCTTCTGGTGTAGCGGTGGTGTGGCGAGTGGACCTGGGTCTCTTCTACAGTGCTCTCCGGCGACGTGCCATGGTCCTGGGCCAGGTGGGCGCGGGGTGTGTCCCCGGTCGATGGACGATAACTGGCGATTTTTTCCTGTTCTTGGTAACGGGATTCTGTTGCGGCTCCTTTCAAAGCCAAGGCAAGATGGCGCTCTTCCTGGTCTATGTTTGGTGTCGCTCGTCACCTTGCTCCGTCGTCGGCTCCGGCGATGGTGCTCGGCGATGTGCGACGACTGCGGCAAGCACAACGACCTCCTTGGACTTTGTTGTTATTTTCTTTTGGGAAAATTGGTTTCATAGCACCGAAAGAACGCGAAATACGGAAAATACCATCGAAAGTTCATCGCACCGTAAAATACCATTGAAACAGAGCATTCGTTCCGCAATCTAGCACTCTGTTACTTTTGCTGTTAACGTCGTTTGTTGGAGTCGGTCCGAGGCTCCAAGCTGCACTTCACCTTGGCTGCCCCGTCGGCCCCTGCCTCTACTGGGGCCCCTCGCTCCACTCGCTCAACACTGGCGGCTGCCATGTTTGTGGCCTCTCCGACGACCACGGCCCCACATGCTGGGAGTGGCCGCACCCCGACCTCCCAAAAGGCCTCGAGGCCCTCGACTTCTCCCGCATCGCACTGGGCCAGACTTCCTCCGCGGCATTAGCAAGCTCAGCAAGACCAGCATGAGCTGCTTGGGCGTCGTCGCTCACACCCATGCCCACGCCCTTCAAGAACGTCGCCACCGGCCACAGCCACGCCTGCGCCGTCGACGCGTAGGGCAGCTTCGCCTGATGGGGCGATGGCGCCGTCCTCGAGGTGCCGATGCACAACCTGTCGGGCGACATGCTGACCATGGCACTCGGCAACGACACCACCTGCATCCTCTCGGCCAGCGGCCGGGTCCAGTGTTGGGGCGTCGTCTAGGTGCCGGACTAGTACAAGAACATGGATTTCCTGGCCATCGAGGCCGACGCGACGTGGTGTGCGGCATCCTCAAGAGCAACTACTCCATCGCGTGCTGGGGGAAGGGCGACCGCTTCGGCACCGGCGGCAGTCTGCGTGTGCAAGAGCTACCAGTGCGACATCATCTCTGGCTACGGCGCGCTCTGCGACACCGGAGGCGCAGAGGGCGGCGAGGAGCTCGTCGTCTGCCAGGCATGCGCGATGCCGCTGAACGCTTCCGGGATCGTCATTGCCAACGGCAGGGCGAGTACAGGACTAGCTATCGCATGAAGCCACAGCCCGAGCAGCCCTTGTCACGCTGTTCAGCAGCAGCAGGCCTATGGGAATGTCCTTGCCCTACCATTACGCCTGCCCAGGTTGATACAGTGTACAGGTTATTCCCCACGTCCTCCCATGGTTCCTGCTTGTTATTGAGTGAGACGAAGGCATGGACGGTGCCAACAAACGACGTTAACAGCGAAAGTAACATAGTGCTAGATTGCAGAACGGATGCTCACTTTCAATGGTATTTTACAGGTACGATAAACTTTCGATGGTATTTTTCAGATCTCCCGTCGTTGATATGAAACCAATTTTCCCTTTTCTTTTTCTCTAGAGGCGTGTGTGCAGTTTGGCTGGGACAGCTGTCCCTTCTGTATCCTTCTAGTACCTGCCTGTATTTGTATGAATGCGTTTGTACGTGTTCTCCTTAAGTCTTAATACAGGTATGTTTAATAAAAAAAAAGAATGGAGAAATCAGCTCATACTCCTGGATATGTGGAGGCGGATGGTAGTAACGGCATGTCCTCCCCCGGAAGCAATTGTTCCTCAGAGAATCCGCGCACGCCGTCACCTTATTGTCCCTGACCAAATCCCACAGACAGCAAACAAAACCAAAATTAGAACGGAAACCCTGTTACTACAAGCGCAAGAGGAGGCGGGATCTCGCGCGCACGCACGGGTCGACGGAAACGGAGTTGTGAGGGTGCGCGTATCTGCACTCGAGGTCGGAGCGGGTGCACCTGTCGCGCAGGAAGTCGCGGCACGCCTCCACGTTAAGGTCGTTGTGCCGCCGCCGCTTGCCATCGGGCGGGTACTGCGGGCTGCGGCTCCGGCTACGGCTACGGCTGCGGGAGCGGGAGCGGCGGCCGCGCGGGGAGCGGGAGCGGGGGGACCGAGAGCGTGACGCGGAGCGCGTGGGGGATGCGGAAGGTGAAAGGCGGCGCTTGCGTGGCGGGAGCGTCGGCGATGAGGAGAGGTCGGGGCCGGTGGCGTCGGGGCTGGAGTTGGGGATTTCGGCGGAGGCCATGGTGGCGTGGGGAGGGTAGTTTGGTCTGGATGGGAGGGAGATAGGCGTACTCGTGAGAAGATGCGGATCTAGGTTAAAGATGTGATTTCGTTGTGGAGAGGATTCTAATTCTTTTAAATTAATTAATAAAATTGTAACTAATACGTATTTTTTTATAGAAAAATAATCTGTGACGTGATAAAATCACTATACCAAGGTACATGTGTTGGTACGAGAAGGTGCGCCGCCCTCATGCTTTTAAGTCGCTGCCTAGTCATCTCGTCGCGATTTCAAACTGGGCGTCGGCCACGCCACGACCTCAGGGCGTAATACGCCCGTCTTGCGGAAATAGTCGTCGCCTAGGCGTGATTTGGCGATGTTTAAGCCTTGAGCGGCTTGAGGCGGACGACACACGAGCGAATCGGAGGGGATTGGGCGTGAGCGTGACCGTCGGAGTTGTGCGCGCAAAAGAAAACGATGCGTGGGAGATTTGCGCACGAAGGAGACCACTGGAAGTTGCGCGCTGGCAGGAAATCGTGGGCATACTGCTTCTGCAAGTCCCTATCCCATCTTCCGTGCGCAAATTAATGGAGCAGGGGAATGGAGGGCGCACACCTGTTCTCGGCGGCACAGCCAGCTCCGCCTCTTTTTCTCCGTCGATTAACCCCTCCCTTCGTCGATTTGAGCCTCCCCTTCTTCGATTCAAGTCTTCCCTCCCTCTTCTCCGCAGATTAGTGCCTTGGATTCACGGCTCCTTGCCACGCGCCTTAAACACCTAGTCGACTTGAATTGGTAGGTTGCCGCGTCTCGACTTACCGCCTTAAAAACCATGGCCACGCTAGAGTTGTTTGGCTTGGCAAAATCACTATGTCGTGTCACATACATTTGTGTGACAATGTGTGTCATATTGGAGTGTGTAGAAGGGGTCTAATGGCACATATTCCACGTGTAAAGCTTGTCACTTCGCTCATGTTGGTATGACAACTCTATTTAGAGCATATACTTCCACTTCCATGCATAAAGCTTTCCATTTCACTCATGTTAGCATGACAACTTTATTTAGAGCACGAACAACTAGCGCATATTCTAATGTAGAAGGCTTGTCGCGCCACTCATGTTGGCATGATAACTCTATCGGGTGCATGTAGAAGGAGTCTTTCAGCGTACTATATAAAGCTTGTCACACCGCTCATGTTGGCATGACAACTCTATTTTGTCATGCACTAAGATTGGTGTGACAAGGCTATCCTTGCACTTTAGAAGAAAAAAGCATATCTTTTTTCATACATAGCAATTGAAGATAATCTTTTATATAGAAACTATATATGTCAATGAATCTACAACTTTGTGGTTTTGAGTTTTTTTCATTTGTGTTCATTAAAATTCTTTAAAAAATACATACAAACTTTCACTGACTTATGCACCAAGATTTATCCACCTTAGAAAAGTTGTATCTTTTTTATATGGAGACAAATAGAGATATAATTGATACAAAAAAGTATAGCTCACAACAAGATCTATAATATTTAGTTTTTCGTTTAAATCGTTATGATACTTAAATAACTAATACAAACTTTTAGCAGGACATTAAGCATATTCTATATAATCTCCGACTTGACTCATATTACGGTATTTATGAATGCTGCTATAATTGCATCTCATATATACTCTTTTGCATCTTCTTTCTTGATAATATGTTCCTTGATGGCATGCTCTACAACTGATGCAACTATATCTCCTTTGGTACCATGATGGTACCAAGGCTCCATGTGGAATGCAACCATATGGTTAAGCCTACTGATGTTTATGAGTATCGAGGTGAACTGCCATGACCATTGTAAAGTTGCACCGATGCGCATTTTTAGCTATTCAAATATATTCCCTTCTCTTTATCGAGTAAGTATTGATGACCTTTGACCTAAACAGAATTGTCATCATCTAAACCATACTTCTCTTTTATCATAGATTATATAAAAGCTTGTTGCCATTCCTTATACACCATTACTCATCTACACCATTGTTTTCTTACATAAAAGCTTGTTGTCTTTGCATATTGATGATGAGTGAATGTGATTGAACTTTTTCCTTTGTGATATGTTCTTGAATAACAAGTGTTGTGCTTGGTTTAGGTTACTTGGGAGATTTGTCAAGGACTACAGGAGCCCTTTTTAGCATCGTCAGTGGCAGAAGAAACCTCCTCAACCTCATCCTTAGCATAAAAAACATTGTTACCTCCAATGGGTTGCTCTTCATCTATTCCATCATTGGGATTATCAACTTCAATGGGAACATCTTGGCGTAGGGGTACAGTGGGTTTGGAGCTCATAGGATTCCAATGATCTTGCTCGTCATTAGTGATGTCACTAAACATCACATATAAGTCATCCTTATTCCAGAGAGCCCTCTTCTTAAACTTGCCGCATTATTTAGGAATTTTCTAAAACATTTGACAAGGTAAGAAATTAGACATCAATACTAGAAGCAATAATAAACATAACATTATAATAACAAAAAATGATGGAACATTTATGAGTTTTGTCTTCTTCCACTATTCGGGGTCCATGTTGATCAACTCATTTTCACTGTTCCAACTAGTTTTGTTTGCTTCCTCATTATTTTTCGCTTTGTAGTCAAATTACCCCTCAACTCATCCCACTTGTTCTTTAGCTGCCTTTTGCTCAAATGTTTTTGGTACCTCAGCAAAGCGCACGGTGTTCAAATGAGTGTTCAGCCAATTTTCTTTTCTAATCTGTTCAGTGAACAACTTGCAAATAATTGTGGTAAGCTCATCATTCCAATCCATTGAATCACCTATACCATGATTTCCCCACAACAAATTTTGAGTTCCAATCACATATATTTTCGTATAATAGTACTATGAGACAATTCTATTGTAATGTGGACCTCTAATTCATATGCTTGTCATTATGCTTCATAATTAATTAAAGCTATACCAATAAAATTGGAAGAAAAATCGATACCTCACCATCCTTTGTCCTCTTGTTGGCCGACGGAGCATGTTTCATAATTTGTGTCGATAACATAACTATTGCTTGTGATGTGTGCACTTGGGAAGACCGAAAAATCCTCGCCTAGCACTAGTGGAAATCGACGATGAGAGGGGTGGAGGATGGTTGGATCTGTCACGGGCGGCGCACGGCACGCCTGCACAGGGCAGCAGTTATCGCTCACTTGCCACTTGCGAGGCTCCTAGGAGCACACGTAGCAACTCCTCTTCGGGATCTTTGCGTTGAGTTACACACAATTCCCGATACAAGGCATACCAAACAACTCGATCAATTACACACTTAAGTCTCTAACACTTAACTGAAACATTATTGATGATAAAATAAGATTAAGTCAAGAAACTACTATTAACAATACCATTCTACTTAACCACTGCCTTCTATCTAGGTTATAGCTCGATTCACTATGTTACTCATCGGATTACACGTAGCTCGTCTTGGAGAACTTCCAAGGTTTATTATCCGTCGCACTCATCGGAGATAGTCCCTGTGGAAAACCTCAATGACCTGCAAAACAACTTAATGGCATCGCCGTGAGTACATTTCGTACTCGCCGGACTTAATTCCAACATATAGATATTTGGTGGATGCAAAGGTAATTTATCAGGCATTTGTATATTTGTAGAAAAGCACATGGTGTTTATTAAGAGTAGGTCATGCTATGCTCCATCCATTAAAACAAGAGTAGTCATGTTATCGTATATAAATCAAGATGATCATATTCCATCAGTTATGCTACCATGGGTATAGAAAGTAGGAACAACCGAATGGTTCCGTCCCGAAGGACTTCAGGCTTTCAAACTCTGCAGAGGTGTACAACTGTACCCACATAGAAAATAAGACTAACCACCATACACCGGATCTAGTAGTAAGGGTTGCCTCACGTTCTCCAACATTTCCCTAATCCGACCCGAGTGTCCGATGAAAGGTTCGTCTGGTACCCGGTCAATGTCTCAGACATTCCCGACCGATGCCACCCCCTTGCTAGTTTCATGAATAAACCGGTCACAATTAGTTACTAAAAATTTATTGTATACTTTTGGTATATGTTCATTAAGTCACCTTGTTATCTAAAATAAATTAAGAAATGCATTAAAAGAATTTATTTGGTCATGGACACTAGGTTTTCTGGTGTTCTTTAGTCATGTGTGAAATGTTGGTAAAGTTGGTTTTGCCCAATTATGTATTTGCAACATAAGTTAATAATTATTTTCTTGCCGATGTGGTTTATGGACAGATCTGGGAACTTAGCAAAGTTCTTTATGATAATGTGCTTTGTTGTGAAACTTGTTTATACAAAAGTTGTAGATAATTCATGTATCTAGCTTCTATTAAAATTTGGTGTCATTTGGCCAAGTAGTTTAAGAGTTACAGTTGTTTAAAGTTGGATTTCAGAAATGGCTGTTTTCTGTCAATTGTAGACCAATTTCTGTAAATAGATATATTTGACTTAGTTAACTTGAGAATCATGCTAAGATGATTAAAGATGAATTGTAGAAAATTTGATAAGCTTTCATAATGTCTTCTTGCAAGTCATTTGGATTTGTGTAACTTCAGTTATAGCTAAATCTTGTAGCTGCTGTTTGCATGTCCAGAAATTGGCAGATTCCAATTATGTCCGCGCGTCCTACCTCCGGCCACGCGCCCTTGCGCCCTGCTGCCGATGAGGAGGGGCACCAGCACGCCCTCTCCATCCTCCCTCTCCACTCCCTGCTCGCTGCTGTTTGCATGTCCAGAAATTGGCAGATTCTAATTATAGTGCTTGCTTGTATATTGTTAAGTGTGACGTATATGTGATGTGTATTTGCTTAATCACGCGATCTTGGTTGTGATGTTGATTTACCGAGGTCTTTCGGGACACTCGGCGGACTACCGGGTTTATATTCTAGTCGCGTCCCGCCTCTCCGAGGCTGGACCCGCTTATATCTAGGCAGCTTCTCTAGGATATAGACTGCCCTCACAGACCAACACAGGTCTTTTCTGCGTACTTTGTCCTCACTTGTGCGCACCCAGGAAGGACTTCCGGTCGGTCACCCATCGCTCTAGGCCAAGCACGCTTAACCTCGGAGTTAATTATAGATGGGCTTCCGGAAAAGAAGTTGCAACTTATTGGTATAAGTATCCTATTAATCATGTTAAGCCCTGGGCCGGGATGTTACATCCTCACCCCCTTAAGAGATCGACGTCCTCGTCGATCAATCCCAAGCCAAGAGCGTCCTCTCTTGACCACGTCCGTGTGTCCAGAGCCAGCGCATGTGACATGCTGTGTGACCACGCCGGATCCACACCAGCCATGCGCACCATGCCTGCACAACTACGACACACGCGCCCATGAAACCGCGAGAGTCGGCTCTGATACCATTCTGTAACTGTCCCGCCTCTCCGAGGCTGGGCCCGCTTACATCTGGCAGCTTCTTTAGGATATAGACTGCCCTCACAGACCAACACAGGTCTTTTCGGCGTACTTTGTCCTCACTCGTGCGCACCTGGGAAGGACTTCCCGGTCGGTCACCCATCGCTCCAGGCCAAGCACGCTTAACCTCGGAGTTAATTGTAGATGGGCTTCCGAAAAAGAAGTTGCAACTTATTGGTATAAGTATCCTATTAATCATGTTAAGCCCTGGGCCGGGATGTTACATCTACGACATATGGTCTATACATGTGGTTACTCGGACTCATGTATCCCAATAAACGGTCCTTAACTGCTCCACGAGCTACGTCGTTTGAGATCCCACACTCACAACTGACCTACCCCTCGCATGAGCGACAGTTACCAAAGTGGTATCCAAGTTTATAACTTTTAGTGATATTATTCCTTAGCCTGATTAGTGAAGTAGGTCAAGTTGTACCCTCATCGGTTTTAGTAATTAATTATCTAAGTGTAGCATCCTACACGCGCGAGAATGAGTTCCCTTCTCATACTCGACTTCTACCGTTGCTAAGTAGCTAAGCAATAAGCAATTAAGCGTTTCCATTCCTGTTGTTTAGATGAAATGCTTCTACTAGATTATTGAGTGACTCTAAGTGTAGGGTGAACACGTTTACTAGCCAACACTACATGTAATGCATAACTCATAATGAAAACTGCATAAGTATCCAAAATAGGGTGTATAGTAGTGGGGTGCCTGCCTGGTTGTGATGTTGTCCTAACTCTCGAGGCTGACGATGACGACTTGTACAATTACACGATCCTTACTCGAGGCATTCCTGAAAAGAATAGGGAAGGCACAACTTAGGAGATACATCGACCATCCTGAGATGACGAGAAAGGATATGTGTGCATAGGTTAGCACTGGGAACTTGGAAAGGGACATCTACTGGTATGCTATTTGGAAAAAGGGCTTAAACTAGTGTTGCTGACCTCATGGGTAAGCTTGCTAGACAAGCTCACACCCTATGTGTGGTTTGGCGGACACTCCATTCTGAATGACAGGACGCTCCGCTGTATTGGGTACTAAGGTAGGCTATTCCTAGGTTAGCTCTGTTTGGGTTGACAGACACTCCATGGAGGTCATAGGTACTCTGGTAGTTTTAGGTCTTAGCCATTTCTAGGGTTTACTGTCGACATCGGATGGTCCGATCGACCGTCGAACGCTCCGGTACGAACTGGGTACTCTTGGGTTACTAGGTGGTTATTCCTTATAATTCAACGGATGCTCCGTCGTGAGTGACGGACGCTTCAGTATAGGCTGGTCATTCTTCGGGTTACTGGGTATAAGGCTTTATAACTCAATGGACACTCCGACGAATTGTCGGACACTCCACTACTCGCACTCTGCAATGGTATGAGTGTTTCTATAGGGTGGTTACTAAATTGGGAGGTTTATCGGATGCTTCGCCGTATTTGATGAACACTCCATGAGTTGGGTGACATGACCTATGTTCTATGTTTTAGGTTGGTTAGATCCTAAGTTGGGGTAGTAGACATCTATGCATGTGCACCAAACTTCAGGGATAGCTCTAGGGATGTGCTAGGCTAGAGATAGATGGGTTTTGGGTTATGGCTAACTAGTGCATCTAGTGGATTGGGTTCTATTCCTTCCCATGAACCACTTGAGACTAAGGCTTGGGATTGAGCAAAAGGAACTTATCTCCAAAGTTGATAAGCATGAGAAGCTAGGTTCCTTGATAAGAGATTGAGCACACCTTGCTTTCCATTCTTGAAGAGAAATACCAACATCCTTGCAAGAATCCATAGAAAAGCATGAGAGTGACATTGAGAGGGATTTCTTGAGATTGGTCATGCATAGGGCCTTGATCTTACCTTTGTGGTGAATGAGAGGTCACCACACTCCATGATCCATACATGCATGAAAGATTCATATTAGGGTTTGAGAGAGATTTCCAACTAACTAAGATGAGAGCTCATGAGCTAACCATGATCATGAGGTGAGGATGCATTGAGCTTGATGAAGTGATGATCTTGGGTTGCATGCCTTCACTCCATCTTCCACCTCCATCTCCAATCTCCATTTTCTCTCTCTAATTCTTCCTTGTTCTTGCTCCTTTAGAGAGATACAGGTGAGAAATGGGAGAATGGGTTGAGTTGGTGCTGCTTTAGCTGAGGTGTGGTTCATCTAATTCATGCATATGACATGTGGGATCAAGGGTTGAGTTGAGGATAGCTCATTCCCCACTCACTGCATGCAGTTCAGATACTGGCAGATGGTTCCGGTATGGCGTCAGACTGTCCTGGTATTCTCTGTCGGTTGAGAGATGGGTCCAAACACTTAGGGATTTGGCATTGGGCCAATTAACTCTAATCCAAAGGTCGATAACCTGACCTCTAACAGTCTAAGCCATTGTGTTACATCTTTTAGATTGTGAGTCACCTCACTAGGTAGGAAGCAATATATTCGCGATTGCTGCCGGGTCCAAAAGCTTGCAGGGCTCATCTAGGAGCTTCATCAGGTGATCGAAATTGAGAGTTTAGGTTGTAGCGAATTCGAGTCGTTATAGGATCAACCCATTCCAGCAGTCATTAGGTCGTTGGAGCTGTCCCACTAGCGGATTTTGGTGAAGGCGACACTTACTATTAGGGTGGCATGAGAGATTCAGAAGATAAACAATTGCATCAGGAACTAGTACGAGGGTTTTGGGTGTGTAATCATTGGCATGATGTGTAATTATCACCCAACTCCATGAGGAGGTATGACACTAGTGTTCTTAGAGCACCCCTTCGAGGAGTTCCACTGAAATCCATGGATTCAACCCCTATATCCATGTTTTTTTGTTGATTTCGTAGAGCTAAGGCATTTAGCTTGTTTTTTGTATGGAGAGGGGCTATTTTTATGGATCTAGCATTAGTGAAGCTCTCCCAAACATATCGTATATCTATATCTATACTCTATATCAATTTTGTCTTCTCTATACTACCATAGCTCTAGGGTCGATAATTTTATATGAGAAATTACTTAACCCAATCACTTGTTGATGTTACTAAATAGTTTTCTATCGAGGTCTATCTCATAGAGGTAGTCAAATTGGATCACTGAATCAATATCTAGGTTTCCTCGTAAACCTAATTGGTTATATCTGCATTTACATCTATACCTAATATTAAATAGACAAGGCTTTTTTGTCAATTTTTGAAGTGTCAACGGAGGGTAGCGAGGTGGTGGGGGTGGGTGGGGAGGGGGTGGTATGTGTAACAGAACCGACCAATTATACGAGATTAAGTAAGGAAATCTTCCGCCCAAGCAGATAATTTATCAAACTTAAGCCAGTATAACCCGGTAGTCCGTGAAACCACAAAGGATTTCAAACCAAACGACATACAAACCAAGATCGTACAAGTTTAGCAAGTACCATCATATGTTACATAAAGTTCACAATGACAGTAGGATACATCATAGTATAGAATATAAAGTTATTACAAACCAGGTTCAATCTAAAATAGCGGAAGCAAATAGTTTTAAAACCACACACACATTCTTAGTTCAGATATAGTGCCAGTAAGTAGTCGTCTCCAATAAAAGCATCAGATGAGAGATATGGAGTGACCATTGCCCTTGGTCCTAGTTGTCACCCATCGCCAGGTACAGGCAGTTAATGCAATAGCCAGTAGTACATTTGACCATCTGCAACAACAATGGGAACAACGCCCTGAGTATGAGAAGGTACTCAGCCAGACTTACCCTGTCTTAAACCAAAATAAAACTGACACCAAGGATTATGCAAGGCTTTCTTTAGTGGACTAGCTAACTTATTTGCGAAAGCATAAGCTATCATGAAGAAATCATTTTAAGTACTTTGCATCATCTTTATTATCACCTATCCATCTAGGTAAGCACCTATACTATAGCAATCACTTAATTAACCAATAACATCCAGTTACCAATTTAGATTTAGCATATCCCATACCATCCAGATAACCATCATTGTTCCATAATAATTACTACGATGCCGCAGCTCGAGTCAAGTGCTCACTATCTAGGAGCGATGGCGATTCGAATCGATTCCTAACTAGCTGGTGATTTATTCCTCACACAAACCATGCTTCCCCCTGTCAGGGTCGCTTAGATCACCAATGACACTTTCCAAAGTAGCCGCAGAATAACTGCCTAGGACCGCACTACCCAGGGACCGCCCGACTACCAGGACGCACCTTGGGCTCACTCTTCGCGTCCCCGTCATACCCCCTTTAGCACTAGTCTAGCCAATCCAGGGTTTATCCTGGCTCGAATAGTGTCACTAGCTTCGTGGTCGAAAGGTACTTTATTTGGCCAGCTAAATATGAGGCATGCGTTCAACATGACAAGAGGGACGAGCAACGATCGGTCCTTAATCGACACAGACGGAAACTAATAGCACCCCAGAACCATGTCTGGTTGCCTCCAACTTTTTCCGTCCGATCTCCAATTATCCATCACATATGGTTAATTCCAGGATATCATTCTTTCCATAGCTAAATTCTTCTAGTAACCACCTATAATGTAGGTGATCGGATTATCACCGATCGCTACCAGTCTAAGCAAGGCTAAGCAGTTATTCGATCCTGACCTAACAGGGTGACAAGGTAGTAAGGTAGGCAAGGATAATAATAAATGCATCAACGGTTTCAATCAACTCCTACCACTTAATGCAACAATATATAAACTTATATATATAGAAAGAATTGCTTGTATAAAGTAGGAGACTTAGAATGCTCCAGGGCTTGCCTCATTCGAACGAACTAGGTTGATGATCCACGCACTCAGGCAAGTCCTCTCCCGACTCCTCTTCCTCTGGCACCTCCTGTGCCTAGACTTCTTAGTGGATCTGTCCCGGTCTGCTCTTCCTGAACTACTGCTAGCAACTCCTCCTGTGATCCTATATGATGCAGATGTATGAGTGCTAATGCATAGGTGCATCGAAGAGATGACAGGTAATGATCATGATACATGAAATAGTGGATGAACATGTTCAACTGTATTGGACATAGTAGAAGTAAAGTCCCTTCTACAAGGTAGCCAACATCATCCAAGAACATGTAGCTACTATACTACTACTGCAACCACTGATACTAACATGCCTAAGTCACCACAGCAATCTAAAATGCTTCAAAGATACACCAAAGCAAACATTATTAACTAATCATGCGTTAAAGAAGATTTGTTTATTTCATTTTAAACTAGGGCTACAACAGCAACATATATTTCTGGTGCTCATAAAAATCTAAGACAATTACAGTAGCATAGTACTACTCTAAGTAGACTACCATAAAATTTTCATTGCATTTAGATAAATATAACAGCCTACACAAAAATGACAAGCTATGGTGGATAATTGAGCATGAAAATACTTTGTACTACGAAAAGTGTCAAACAATAGATTTGGTATTTTTCTCATGATCTACAGAGCATACAATTACTGTACAAAAAGTTTCACCTACATGTATTATTCATATTTTTAGCCCTAGCAATTTTACAAGAAATTAGCAATTAATACACATAACCTACCTAGCCATATTTTTCCACATAACCTGCATGACATATATTTTTCACAAAAAGTACATCTCAAGAATAGACTAACCAATTTGGAATCATATTTTTCTGATACATATAGAATTTACTACACATTTCACAAGATATCAGCAATATCAAGAATTAAATAAAGCTCTACATTAAAGTATCTCAAAAATGACAATGCAATATTTTTATCATGTAGAATCTGGTGACAAGGAACACAACAAAATTTGTTTCAACAAATTTGGAGCCATTTTGAGCAAGTTATAAATTCCCAAAGCATTTAAATAGAAATCCAAAAATTATTTCTTAAATTCTTTCTAAAAATCCCTGTTCAAAACTGCTAGATCCACCTGGATTTCTACCCAGGCGTGCACCCCTATGGCTGATAGTGGCCCCCGCGGGTCAGCCGGGCCCCACCTGCCAGCCCATGAGCCAAAGGAGGCTGCGCTGACCGGCGTGAGCTCACCGTCGGCGAGGTGGCCGGCAACGAGGTCACCACCAACGTGACCACCTTGCCAAGGCGGACACGGCAGTGCAAGTGGCAGGGCCGGAGGAGCTCGAGAGCGAGCTGGCCAATGGCCATGGCGGCGCGGTGGTGCAGCTCTCCGTCGGCCGGCCATCTCCGGCCGAGAGGTGGCAGCGAGAAGTGGCAGTGGGAGCTTCACCGAGCTCGGGCGGTGCTCGTGCGCGTGAAGGGAGAGCGAGAAGGAGGATGGAGGGGCGAGGTCCATGGAGCGGAGTACTCCGGCGAGCTTGGCCATGACTCCGGCGAGGGATTCCCGGGGAAGGGGAGCTTCCCATGGCTTACCGAGGCGAGCACGAGGTGCAAGAGGAGGAGGCGATGCTCAGGGCGAGACGGAGCTAGACCTGGCGAGCTGGAGCGGCCAGAACGGCCAACTCCGGCGATGGCGTGTGGCAGGAGGCGAGTGCTGTGGCTGCTGCTTGCGCTAGCGGATGAGAGAGCGAAGTGGAGGAGTGAGGAGGAGCGCAGCACGGTCGGGCAGGTGAAGGCGAGCGCGTGGAGTGGCTGGGTCCACCGGGGTGCCACCCGTACGCCGTCGCCGGCGTTCGGCGGCCGCGGCTGCGGCCTGACGCCGGTCGGGCGCGGCGCGCTGGCGAGCAGGCGAGGCGCGGGGCAGGCCGGGCCGGCTTGCGCGGCTGGGCCGGAAACGAGGCGCGAGGCCCACCAAGTTGAAATGATCTTTTTCCAAATTATTTTCTATTCCTATTTCAATAAATGTAAATTTTGAGCAATTTCAAAGCAGTTTCAAAAGTTGGTGTAAAAATGAAAGTTGTTCCATTTTTCAAGATCTACAACTTTGCTTTTATGACCAAAGTCAAATTCCAAATAGATTTTGAATTACAAAATAAAAATCAATATTAATTCAAAACCCTAATTTTGAAGACTTATTTTTAAAAGCAAAATTTGGCAAAAATTTAAATATGAACTTTGCTCCAAATTGTGTCCTAAATATTTATAAGTTATCTTAGTGATCAAAACAAGAAATCATGGCATCCAAACATGAGCATGGCATTTCACATTGTTTGGAACATAAATGAATTTCAATCCATTTAAGCACCATATGAAATGATACTTCATTTCTTTCGAAATGAAATGCATGAATGATGCTTATGCATGAGATGATGATGATTATGCTCATGGGATGAAATGGTAATGCATGCTTAACACCGAGGTGTTACAGTATGATCCTTACCTGATTTCCATTTATCATAAACTGGGCCTCAGCGTCCTGTCTAATACAAATGTTTTTCAGAGAGAATTTACATCAAGAGGGTGAGGTTACATTGGAGCTATAGTTAAGCGATCAAATAATTTACACCACTCATCTGCTATCTGTTTTTGTTTCCTTGAGCGCCACTATCAAGCTTCGGACTTGCAGGAAAGCAGTAACTGGCGCAGAGATAATGCCTCGTTCTAGAAGATGACCCAATTTATTCGTTTCCACAATTGCCAACAACACAAGGCAAGCAATGAACATGTTGTGCTGCAGTTGTAGGGATTTGAGAAGATCCATTTTTACTTCCCACTACATCCTCGACCCCTTCTTATTCCGTTTGTGACTCGGAGTGTCGGATTCATGGTTCATGGTACAAGTTAGAACAACATGAGTCTAATGGCAATATGAAGTCCAATTCCAAACCGCGGTTCGATTCCAAAATGTACTGAAACATATGATGATCGTTGAATAAATCTCTAAATAACAAATTGTTTTGACTTTATATCAATGTGTGGATGGGTCGATCCAATATTAACATCCTTATGGCGTATGGAATCGCTATTTCTTTGGATGTCTCATGGTGAATTCGTGTATCACCATTTCGGGCACATGTTACTGGTTCCATGCGGAAAAAAAACCCGGATGGGGACTATCCATGAGGCAACTGTGTGCACCTACCGTGGATTCATGTCACGTATCTATGCATGATCATCCAACTCATGAGATTGCTCGTAAAGAGGAGCAGTTGAAAAGGAAAACTATAGCTTTCTGATGCGCTGGATGCTTTTTTTAATATGTCCACATGGTATAAATAATCTAAAATATTTGGATTTTTTAAAATATATTTGTATGTTTTTAGTTTTTTTTTTCTAAAAAAGATTTCTAATTTACCTTCATAACCTTTCAGCTTAGTCCAAATTACCCTATTCTGACGTGGCACCATATTATTAAAACCACAGTAAAAAAACAAGATGAGAATCCGCTCCCCGAGTCCGTCCCGGTGCGTCCTCCATCTTGGAGTCTATCTGGGCAACCAAACCGATTGCCATCGACAGGAGGCTCTATATTAATCTGCCCCCCAGCGGCAATTGGGGGCAAAGGGAGAACGAGAACAAGGGAAGCCTCCAGTCGCTTGCGGAACTCGCGTTGATCGGTCAGGAGAGGGGACGGCTTCCATGACGGGGGTTCTCGAGTTCGTGGCAATGGAGGTACAGCCGGCGGAGGAACGCGTGGTGGCGGCAACAAAGCTGCTGCAAAGTTCAGACGCTGGAAGGCAACGACGACGTGAGTACTTGAAGGAGCACCAAAGTCCTCGTGCTGATTACATCAAGCACGTAGATCTACTTTCTAGGAAGCTAGCAAGGTATAGTACTCGTCTCACACAATTCATATCTAGACAATTGCTTACGACTTGAGTGCGAATACTGATTCGGATTTTCCGTTCCCTGTGAACTTCAGATGCTGGAAGAAATTCGCTCTGTCCAAGAATACGACGCTCGCGCTGGTTCAGGCTTTCGGTTCCACGGGAATCAATGGCAAGTCCGTCAAGAACACGTCGTTCGAAAACCTGGCCATGTCGATGGAGTCTCCTCCCGTTCTTTAGGCCACGAGGGCACTGCTCGATCGACTAGAGACGCGTTTCATGATCTCTAGTTCCGCGCTGGTGGAAAATGTCGATAATCTGCTGAAGCACCTCGTTGCTCCCCCAAGGAGGAAGAAGCCCACCGCACCTCGACGTGCTCGTAGCAGCAGCAGCAGCAGCGTGGGAACAACAGCGCCGGCGACGGCAGTGGCAAAGAGACCGGCCGTCACGGTCACCCAAAGTTCCCAAGAGAACCGACTGACGCCTAGGTACTCACTGAGGGTCGTGCTCTGTGCCTACATGATCCTGACTCATCCAACCACCGTCTTGAGCGGGCAGCGCGAGGGGGAGACGCAGCTCATGGAGTCGGCGGCGAGCTTCGTCGAGGAGTTCGAGCTGCTGACGAAGACAGTACTGTCAATGTGGGTGAACGAGTTGCCCTGTTAGGGGTCTCGGCTTCGTGTTATATTGGCGTGGGAATAGCCCCTACGGTGGCTTACACAACGAGAAGATATTGTTACAACAAACCTCAAGATCAGATCTATCCTATGCACCTATCCTTGCTCTACAATCTAGGAACACAATAACTAATGAACCTAGACACTATCATGAGTATAACGAATGAATATCAACACCTTTTAACACCCCCTCTCAATCTCAACCACTAGTAAGGTTGATATTGTCTCTAAATTGCTTCAACTTTCGCGAATCCATCTGCAACTTGATCACCTGAATTTATAAATCTGATGTCCAACAATTTCTGTGCTACTCTCTGTCTCTCTCTCTCTCTCTGACAAAGTGAAAATCAATTTCTATATGTTTTGTTCTTACATGGAACACTGGATTTGCCGAGAGATACTTAGCACCTAGATTGTCACACCATAATCGCGCCATGGGTGGATGATGAACACGAAGTTCAGTTAATAGTTTCTGAACCCAAACTATTTCTGCAGTTGCATTTGCCAACGCCTTGTACTCAGCCTCTGTACTTGATCGTGACACAGTTGGTTGCTTCCTAGCAGTCCATGAGATTAAGTTATCACCAAGGAAAACTGCAAAACCACCTGTCGACCTTCGATCATCAACGCAACCTGCCCAATCGGCATATGAGAAAGCACTAACTAGCATAGATTTTGATGGTCCAATTTTCGGCCCAAGACTAATGGTGCCATGTATATACCTTAGGATCCGTTTGGCAGCTCTCCAATGCACATATGTTGGGGCATGCAAAAACTGACATACCTTGTTGACAATAAAGGATATATCAGGCCTAGTTAATGTCAAGTCCTGCAATGCACCAGCTAGACTTATGTACCGAGTGGAATCTTCTCGGACTAAGCTTAGTACCGCCCTCTATGCTAAGCTTTTCAGTGCTGGACAGAGGTGTATCAACTGGTTTGCTCTTACTCATTCCTGACCGTGTGAGGATATCAGATGCATATCGTTCTTGAGACAGAACTAAGCCACCTTGCTTTCTCTTGACTTCAATACCCAAAAAATAGTGAAGATCTCCTAAGTCCTTTAGTGCAAAGTCACGCCGCAAGTCACGAAGCAAGGCACCGATAGCTTCCTGAGATGAGCTTGCTACAATAATGTCATCCCACATAAACCAATACAAATAGGCTGTGCCCCCCCCCCTTGTTATAGTAGAATAAAGAGGTGTCAGCCTTCGACGAAATGAATCCTAATGCTTCTAGTTTCCCACACAGTCTAGCATACCATGCATGTGGGTCTTGCTTCAAACCACATAGTGCCTTGTCCGACTTGCACACATAGTTGGGACATGACTTGTTGACGTAACTAGGTGGTTGATGCATGTATACTTCTTCTAATATACCATGAAGAAAAGTATTTTGAACATCTAATTGACGAAGTGACCATCCTCTTGAGACTGCAACGGAGAGAACAAGTCGTATAGTCGCCGCCTTGAATATAGGACTGAAGGTGTCCTCGTAGTCAATACCATACCGCTGCTTGAAGCCTTTTGCAACCAAACGTGCCTTGTAGCAATCAATTGAGCCATCATCCTTCCTTTTAACCTTATAGACCCATTTGCAGTCAATTACATTCTTGCCTCTGGGAGGAGGAACCAAGTGCCAGGTATTGTTGCGGATCAACGCCTGATGTTCTGCATCCATTGCAGAAACCCAATTCTTGTCGCGGAGTGCATCATCAACAGTAGAAGGCTCCTCTGCTGAAGAACGAGAGAGCATGCACCAGCGAACGGTGCCATCAGTGTATGTTTTAGGTTTGCTAATACCTTGCTGGAGGCGAGTAGCATGCAGATGTTGCGGTGGTGACGAAGATGCAGCAGAAGTAGCAACACCAGCATGCTCCACACCGGATCCAAGAGATGCCGCACCAGATCTGGTCGGCAGATCCGCCTCGATCAAAGAATTGGGTGGAGCTTTTTTTGAGCCTGGACTCCTATTGTACAAGTTGTAGTATCTGTACTCTACACAACACACTCACACCACCACATACACGCACACCCCTAGAAGCTACAACCTATACACCTCAAACGTCCTTCTGGAGATCACCGAAGCCACACGAGCCTCGTAGACGACGGACACGTCGTAGTCCCATTGTAGCGCCACACGTATACGTCCAGGAACTGGAAATATAAATTCAGGGGAAAAACCCCGGTGCCACACCCGGCCGATCCACAACCGGGATTCGAACGCGGGTGGGTGGCCTCCACGACGGGAGCGCTCACCACTCGCCTCCCCGCCTTGTGGATCATCGTGTGCAGCCACACATGCTGAATTAGAGTGAGGCAAGGTGGAGCTTGGCACAGAGGATCCCACGCCCTAGAGCGGTCCCACCTACAGTCAAGAAGGATGTAGAGTCTGTTGCTGTCGGGGCGCCGATCCAGGAGCTGATGCGGCGGTGGACGCAGGAGGAGAATCTTCGATCGCCGTGCTGCTCCCGTTGGGGGGCACATGAAATATGGACTGCCAGGACCAAGATTTTCACTAGATCTTTCAGGCGCCGCCTCCTGATTTGTTCCTACAGGCATCAAGGTACCACCAGAACTACATGTAGTGTTAGATTTCATAGGAGAACTCGACAAATGATCATGTACATCTACGCCCCCAAAACTAGAAGATGGATTGTGAAGGATATCGGGTAAAAGGCTGAGCTCAGCTCTCAACCGAGCACCAGCGTTAGGATGCAAAGATGCAAAGGGAAAACATTCTCATCAAACACCACGTCACGTGAGATGTAAACACGTCCATGGGATGGATCAAGACACTTGTACCACTACGGGAGAAAGCAGATTTGCCGAGTGCCGCCAGCTTTGCCGAGTGCCAAAAATCGAACACTCGGCGAAGCCACTCTTTGCCGAGTGCCGGACCGGGTGGCACTCGGCAAAGTCTAGCACTCGGCAAAGAGTGGCTTTGCCGAGTGCCACAGAGTTCCCAGCACTCGACAAAGGGCGGCACTCGGCAAAGAGTGTCACTCGACAAAAAATGGTACTTGACGGCCTGAAAGCTCTAGTTTGGTTTTGGTGAATTGATGAAACCCTAAGTGCTAACCTAGTTCATCAAGTGATCATGAGATAGGTAGCACACTTCAAGTAGAGAAGCAAATGAAGATCATAACATGACAATGGTGATAGCATGGAGATGATCAAGGGCTTAAACTTGAAGAGAAGAAAGAGAAAAACAAAAAGCTCAAGGCAAAGGTATAAACCATAGGAGCTATTTTGTTTTGGTGATCAAGACACTTAGAGAGTGTGATCACATTTAGGTTTGATAGCCATACTATTAAGAGGGGTGAAACTCGTATCGGAATGCGGTTATCAAAGTGCCACTAGATGCTCTAACTCATTGCATATGCATTTAGGATCTAGTGGAGTGCTAACACCCTTGAAAATATTTGTGAAAATATGATAACACATGTGCACAAGGTGCTTGTAGGGTTGAGATGGGTTTGGGTAGACTCTTGCACATGTGCACAAGCTCGGCGGGATTCGGCGCTTTTGGAAAAATGAAATGTCTATTTTCTATTGCGCCGGATGCAAAATTCTTGGTGGTTGGCACATTGGAGCAAGGGTGAAGAAGTTAGAGTTGAAATGGAGTTGGTCGAAATGATGCTGGCGTCGGTCTACTGACCGGATGCTGGGTCACTCGGCGACCGGACGCTGAAAGGCTGCGTCCGGTCGAGCTGTCAGACGGCACAGTAGGCTAGGGTTGAGCACCGGACGCTGGCTGCGTCCGGTCAAGGTGGACCGGACGCGTCCGGTCGGAAAAACATGCCTCGGGGAGCTTACTGGAAACGACCGGACGCTGGGGCTTCAGCGTCCGGTCAGTTTTACCGGAGCGTCCGGTCAGCTTCGTAGCCGTTGGAATCTGACGAACAGCGTTTGAAGGGGATGACACGTGGCGTCCATCGAACGACCGGACGCTGAGGGCCAGCGTCCGGTCAGTTTGACCGGAGCGTCCGGTCAGAGCGCGTTTTGCCCAGTGAAGGGGTATAACGGCTCTATTTGTTGGGGGCTCTATTTATAGCCCCATGGCCGGCTCAAGGGAGAACTCTTGCACATTTTCATTGACATAGCAACCTTGTGAGCCTAGCCAAAGGACTCCCACTCATCTACATCATTGATTCATCATCATAGTGAGATTGGGAGTGATCCAAGTGCATTGCTTGAGTGATTGCATCTAGAGGCACTTAGTGATCATGTTTCGCTGCGGATTTCGCTTGTTACTCTTGGTGGTTGCCGCCACCTAGACGGCTTGGAGCAGCGAGGATCGTCGAGCGGAGGAGGTGATTGTCTCCGGCTCCGATCGTGGTGATTGTGAGGGGTTCTTGACCTTGTCCCCGGCGGAGAGCCAAAAGGTACTTTAGTGAATTGCTCGTGGCTTGTGTGATCCTCATTTTGTGTTGGTTGTGCGGCACCCTATTGAGGGTTTGGCGTGTGAAGCCAATTAGCGCGTGAACCTCCAAGTGAGTGAATCGCCACAACGAGGACTAGCTTGCCGGCAAGCAAGTGAACCTCGGTAAAAAATCATTGTCTTCATCATTGATTCCGAGGTGATTGGTCTTCATTGTTATTCATCTTTGTGATTGATTGGTTCTTCATCTACATAGCGGTATAACTATCCTAACCACTCTCTTTACTTTACCGCAAACTAGTTGACAAGCTCTTTAGTGTAGCTAGTTGTGAGAGCTTGCTTGCTTGGTTGGTGTGGCTCTTTAGTTAGTCTTTGAGAGCACACTAACATAGGATAGTGTCTTTGCTTTTGTGTGAATAGACACTATCTAAAATAGAATTGTGGTAGGTGGCTTGCATTTTAAGTAGGCTAGTGCAACACTCGCTTCGCCTCATAATTGTCTAACCATTTGGTTAAGTGTTGTTGTAGAAATTTTTATTAGGCTATTCACCCCCCTCTAGCCATTAGGACCTTTCACGGCCGAGCCCGCCCACGCCGTCAAATTAAAAAAAATTCTTTGCCGAGTGCCAAGGCCCTGCACTCGGTAAAGATACCTTCTTTGCCGAGTGCCACTTCCTGGCACTCAGCAAAGGACCTCTTTGCCGAGTGCTAGGGCTGGCACTCGGCAAAATATTTTTTTTTCCCACATTATTTAAAACTCCATGTTCAAATTTGGGACAATTTTGACTTTTTTTGCTATATTTTGTTAGTTTTTTTGTTTCGTTGAATTTTATGGAATATTTCAAATTTGAACTGCAGGTGCATGGAATAATCGAATTTGGTCGTTCAAAAAATAATATTAATGATATTTGGTGTATGTTGAGGTTGTATCCAGGAACTCACAAGAAATTTCGAGCATCTTGTTGACGTAACATGACGAGGTACCTGTGGGAAAAGTGTATTTAAATTATATAAAATCCGAACAAAGTCCGAAAATGACGAAACTTGTCGGGGCGTCGTGTTATCGCATGTAGAGTCTATGGTAAAAAATTGAGAAGGTTTTGAGCAAGTTGCGACATCGGATGCCTAAAACCCAGACATCTCCACTTGTGATCACATGTGGAGATGTGTGGGTTTTAGGCATCCAACATCCCGAGGAAGTGGCACTCAGCAAAGAATTTTTTTAATGGAGATGTGTGGTAAAAAAAAATAAAAAAAATTGACGAGTGCGAGGAAGTGGCACTCGGCAAAGAAATTTTTTTAAAAAAACAAAAGCCTTTGCCGAGTGCCAGCCCGGCCCAGCACTCAGCAAAGGGGGAAACCCTAACTAAATGTGTGGGCCGGCCCACACACTCACTCACTCCACACAACACACTCACGCACACACACCCTCGAGCCCGCCACCGCCAGCTCGCCCCGCGCCCACCGCCGACCGCCGCCGCCGCGCTCGCCCTGCGCCCGCCCCCCTCCACCCCGGCCCCGATCGCCCTGCGCCGCCCCGTCCCCGCCCCGCCCCGCTGAAAGCTCTAGTTTGATTTTGGTTAATTGATGAAACCCTAAGTGCTAACCTAGTTTATCTAAGTGGATTATGAGATAGGTAGCACTACTCTAAGGAATGAAGCAATGGCAAAGATCATGACAATGGTGATAGCATGGTGATGATCAAATGCTTAAAACTTGGAAAAGAAGAAAGAGAAAAACAAAAGGCTCAAGGCAAAGGTATATTTGATATGAGCCATTTTGTTTTAGTGATCAAGACACTTAGTGAGTGTGATCACATTTAGGATTGATAGCTGTACTATTAAGAGGAGTGAAACTCGTATCGAAATACGGCTATCAAAGTGCCACTAGATGTTCTATCTCATTGCATATGCATTTAGGATCTAGTGAATCACTAACACCCTTGAAAATATTTTTTGAAAATATGCTAACACATGTGCACAAGGTGATACACTTGGTGGTTAGCACATTTGAGCAAGGGTGAAGAAGACAAAGGAGATGCCAGCGTCGATCAAGTGACCGGACATTGGATCTAAATGCACCAGACATGGACTGCCTGCGTCTGGTCACACTGACTTGACGGTACAGTAGCTAGGGTATACCACCAGACGATGGGCTGTGTCCAGTCAAGGTGGACCGGACGCGTCTGGTCAAGGAAAAATGGATTTGGACCCTTACTGTACTCGACCGGACGCTGAGGCTCCAGCGTCCGGTCAGTTTAGCCGGAGCGTCCGTCAGCACTTAGCCATTGAGATCTGACGGTTCAGTTTTAACTCAGAGTGACACGTGGCATAAATCAGTGGACCGGACTCTGAGTCTAGGGTCCGGTCAGTTTGACCGGAGCGTCCGGTCAGAGCGCGTTTTGCCCAGTGAAGGGGTATAACGGCTCTATTCCGTGGGGGCTTCTATTTAAGCCCCATAGACGGTTGAAGCTCCAACTCTTGCAGATTTTCATTGACATAGCATACTTGTGAGCTTAGCCAAAGCCCTCCCACTCATCTCCATCATTTATACATCATCATTGTGACATTGGGAGAGAATCTAAGTGCATTGCTTGAGTGATTGCATCTAGAGGCACTTGGCATTCATGTTGCGCTGTGGGTTTTGCTTGTTTCTCTTGGTGGTTGCCACCACCTAGACAGCTTGGAGCAGCGGTGGAGGATTGGCACGAGTTGGTGATTGTTCGTGGCCATCTCTGGTGATTGTGAGGGGAGTTGTACCTTCCCCGACGGAGTGCCGAAAGGTAACTCTAATATATTGCTCGTATCATTGAGTTACCTCACTTGTGGGTAGGTTCTTGCGGTATCCAATCGTGTGGACGAGGTTTGTGAAACACCTCTTAGCCGCCGAACCACCAAGTGTTGGTCGACACAACGGGGACTAGCGTGTTGGCAAGCACGTGAACCTCGGGAGAAAAATCAGTTGTCTCTTGTCACTTGTATTCTCCCAGTGATTGGTCGAATCTACATCTTGTGATTGGTTCATCCCTATGTGGCGGTATAATCGTATCACTTACTCATTTATATTTCCGCAAACTAGATATAACAAGCTCTTTAGTGTAATTAGAATTGAGAGCTTGCTTTATGCTTTAAGTGTATCTAGTGGAGCTCTTTAGTGTAGCTTTTTGTGAGAGCTTTTAGTGAGTAGTGATCAAGTAGATTGTGTGCAAATTAATCATTGCAACTAGAATTGTTTAATAGGTGGCTTGCAATCCTTGTAGAGCTAGAGCAAGTTTGCATTTTGCCATTTGTCTTACTAATCAAAGTGCTCTAGTTGATTTGTAGTTTTTAAATAGGCTATTCACCCCCCTCTAGCCATATTAGGACCTTTCAAGTGGTATCAGAGCCGTGGTCACCGTTTGAGTAAAGGCTTAACAACGTCGATGTCAAATTATGGCTCAAGTTGTGTTCAACCATGTGAGGGGCAAACCACCGTTCTTTGATGGCACAAGCTATGACTATTGGAAGAGAGAGATGAAAATATATCTTGGTTCAATCAATGATCAAGTATGAGAAGTGACCAAAAATGATTATGCTATTATTGATCCCAAAAATCCCACCAACCAAGATAGAACCAACAAGCAATGCAATACAATGGCTCTCAACACCATATACAATGCCATTGATTCAAAGGTGTTTGAGCAAATCAAGGATTGTGAGAGAGCTAATGAGGTGTGGACAAGATTAGAGGAAACATATGAGGGCACACCAGCGATGAAGAGTGCCAAGTTGTGCATCCTCAAGGACAAATTGACAAGCTTCAAGATGAAGGATGATGAGAGCATTCCGGAGATGTTCCATCGATTGCAAATCAATGTCAATAACTTGAAGGCATTGGGAGAGAAGATCAAAGATGATGATGTCTCTCATCGGTTCTTGATGTGCCTACCTCCAAGATTTGAGATGTTGAGATTGCTCATCATAAGAGGAGGATTGAAGGACATTACCCCCAACCAAGTACTAGATGATGTCATGACACAAGAGACATACCGTGTGGAAAGGGAGGGGGATGACAAGGATGACAAGAAGGAAGATGAAGACAAGAAGAAGAAAATCATAGCATTCAAGGCTAGCTCATCATCATACAAGAACACGGGCAAGTCCAAGAAAGAATCAAGTGATGATGATGATCTTAGTGACATTGATGATGAAGCCATGGCTCTCTTTGTACGAAAGATGGGAAAATTCATGAAGAAGAAGGGCTATGGTGCAAGAAAGAGAAGAGATCACTTTAAGAGCAAAGAGTATGTGAGAATATGCTATAATTGCAAGAGCCCCGATCATGTTATAGCAAATTGTCCATACAATAGTGACAATGATGAAGATGAGAAGAAGAAGCACAAGAAAGAAAAGAAAGAAAAGAAGGAGAAGAAGATGACCTTCCAAAAGAAGAAGAAAGGCGGAGGCTATGTAGTAACATGGGATAGTGATGGCTCTTCGGATGATGGTAGCTCTAGTAATGATGACAAGAAGCATATCAAGAGAGCACTAGCAAGCATCGCCATCAACAAAAAGCTCTCCATCTTCGACACTCCATCAACATGTCTTATGGCAAAGCCTACCAAGGTAATATATGATGAGAGTGATAATAACGAATGTGAAAGTGATTCTTGTAGGGATAATAATGATGATGATGATGATGAGTACTCCAAGGAGGAACTCTTGGACATGTGTGAGCAAGTGCACGCTTGCAATGAGATGAAGAGAAAAGAGTGCAAAGAATTGTGCAAGAGAGTAAAATTTCTTAAGCAATCCTTTGATGAGCTCAATGCCACTCATGAGGGGCTAATGGATGCCCATGAGAAGCTTGGCAAAGCTCACTCTAAGCTTGAAAATGCTCACTCCTCTCTCATTGAGCAAGTCAAGAAGGAGGAAGCCAAGAAGGAGCAAGTGATAGTTACTTGTGATGTGGGACTAACATGTGATCTTATTGATGAATCTATTCATGAACCCATTATTGTTGCTCCTACTAACACTTCTTGTAGTACTACCACTTCCACTCCACCTATAAATGATGCATCACTAGTGGTGGAAAATGAGACCCTCAAGAAGGAGGTGAATGAGCTCACTCATGCCTTAGGCAATGCCTATGGTGGAGATGCCCGCTTGCTAAAGTGCTTGGGTAGCCAAAGGTTTTCTCTCAACAAAGAGGGATTAGGCTATACCCCCAAGAAAGGCAAAGCGGCCTTTGTCACTCCCAAAGCTACCTTTGTAAAGGGCAATGGTCGGTTTTGCAATAGATGCAAGCAAGTTGGACATGTAGAGCAATATTGCCAAACTAACAAGAACAAGCTACCAAATGTATCTTCAATCAAATTTGATTCTTGTTACATGCTATTTAAGGGTACCAATGGAGTGAAGGCTAAGTTCATTGGTACACCAATTCTAGGCCCAAAGAAGAAGGCCATTTGGGTACCAAAGACCTTGGTGACTAACCTACAAGGACCCAAGCAAGTTTGGGTACCTAAAAGGAATTGATCTTCTTTTGTAGGTTAATTATAAAGCCAGAGGAAGACATTGGGTGCTTGATAGTGGGTGCACACAACACATGACCGGTGATCCAAGAATGTTCAATTCAATCAATGAAAACAAGAGCAATGGGATTGATAGTATCACATTTGGTGACAATGACAAAGGCAAGGTCAAAGGGCTTGGTAAGATTGCAATATCCAATGACTTGAGCATTTCCAATGTGCTACTAGTAGAGAGCTTGAACTTTAACCTTTTGTCGGTAGCTCAATTGTGTGATCTTGGTTTTAAGTGCATATTTGGTGTGGATGATGTAGAGATCATAAGTGTAGATGGCTCTAACTTGATATTCAAAGGATTTAGATATGAGAATCTATACTTAGTTGATTTCAATGCTAGAGAAGCTCAATTATCAACATGTTTGATCACTAAGTCTAGCTTGGGTTGGTTATGGCATAGAAGGCTTGGTCATATTGGAATGAAACAATTAAATAAGTTGATCAAGCATGACTTAGTTAGAGGCTTGAAGGATGTCACTTTTGAGAAAGATAAGCTATGTAGTGCATGTCAAGCCGGAAAGCAAGTTGGTAATACACATCCTAAGAAGAGCATGATGAGTACATCCAAGGCATTTGAGTTGATGTACATGGATTTGTTTGGACCAACCACATACACTAGCATTGGTAGAAATAAGTATGGGTTTGTGATTGTGGATGATCTCACTAGATATACATGGGTATTCTTTCTTGTTGATAAAAGTGATGTGTTTGCAACATTCAAATCTTTTGTCAAGAGCATTCACAATGAGTTTGAAACAACAATCAAGAAAGTTAGAAGTGACAATGGTAGTGAATTCAAGAACACTAGAATTGATGAGTTGTGTGATGAATTTGGAATCAGACATCAATTCTCCATCAAGTATACTCCTCAATCAAATGGGTTATTTGAAAGGAAGAATAGAACTTTGATTGATATGGCAAGATCAATGTTGAGTGAGTACAATGTGAGTCATTCATTTTGGGCCGAAGCAATCAACACGGCTTGCTACTATAGCAACCGACTCTATTGTCACCCTATGATGGAAAAGACACCCTATGAGTTATTGAATGGAAGAAAGCCAAACATTGCATACCTTAGGGTCTTTGGTTGTAAATGCTATATATTGAAGAAAGGCACTAGATTGAGCAAGTTTGAAAAGAAATGTGATGAAGGTTTCTTGCTTGGTTACTCAACTACTAGCAAAGCTTAGAGTTTGGAATTTGGCTAGTGGTACTCTTGAGGAGGTTCATGATGTGGAATTTGATGAAACCAATGGCTCCTAAGAGGAAGATGAGAATCTAGATGATGTGAGAGGCACTCCATTGATCAATGCAATGAAGCACATGGACATTAGGAATATAAGGCCTAGAGAGGTGATTGATGTTGAAGATGACAAGAATCAAGTACTCTCCAACTCAAATGTGCAAGCTAGTGGCTCTCATGATCAAGCTCAAGCAAGAACTAGTGATGACAATGTGCAAGATCAACAACAAGTGGCTAGTTCATCATCTCATCCATGTGATCAATCAAATGCAAGCAATCAAGTGCAAATGCTTCAACCAACCAATATTGCAAGAGATCATCCATTGGACACTATCATTGGTGATATTACAAGAGGAGTGCAAAACTAGATCAAGATTGGCATCATTTTGTGAGCACTTTTCATTTGTGTCATCCATTGAACCTAAGAAGATAGATGAAGCTTTGAATGATGCTGATTGGGTTAATGCAATGCATGAAGAGCTAAACAATTTTATAAGAAATCAAGTATGAGAGTTAGTTAAGAGCCCTAAGGATCATAATGTGATTGTAACTAAGTGGGCCTTTCAGAAAAAACAAGATCAAGATGGGATAGTGAAGGGACCGTGATGCCTAAGAGGGGGGGAGGGGTGAATTAGGCAACTTAAAATTCTAACTCCAAAACTATGGCCTCTTTTTCTAACCCTAGCAAAACCTATGCAATAGATAAACTATCTAGATGTGCAACTATGGTTTTACTAGTGTATAGCTATCTCTACCGCAAACGTAGTAAAGTAAACAATGTAAATGCGGAAGCTAAAGAGCAAGATAGAGATATGCAAACTCCCGTCGATGACTCTGGTATTTTTATCGAGGTATCAAGAAGTGCGCAAGCTTCCCCCTAATCCTTGTTGGAGCCCCTCGCAAGGAATCCCTGACAAGGGCCAAGCTCCCTGTTGGGTAACTCTGTGGATAGCCTCGGGCCTTCCCCACGCGCAAGTGGGTCTTCGATGTGCCTCTCGGCAAGCCTCTCCCGGATGCTCCCCGCCGTCTTCACTATCAAGCTTCTAGCTGAAACGTCGCGGGTCTTGTTCCCTCCGGTACACGGTGGCGGCCACACCATAAACGCGGTTGGTGTGATCTCGCAAGACTTCAAGCCCCTCTAATGTACAACACTTGTGCTCGCAAGCACGGGGTGGCAAGAGGTGTGCAAACCTCACTAAACACTAGGCATAAATCTAGAGCAAGCGCATAAGCGGTGGTCTAATCAACCTAAGCACTTCGCAAAGCACTTATACTAATCACCTAATAAAACACTAAGCACTATGCATGTGGAGATCACTCAAATGGTGTATCAACACTCTTGGTATGTTTCCTCAGCTCCACACTTGTCAAATGGCTGGTTGGGGGTTGTATTTATAAGCCCCACTAAGAAAGTAGCCATTGAGGTTGAATTCCCACGAAACTGCTACTGACCGGACGCTGAATCGTCCTGACTGGATGCGTCCGGTCGTCCCGACCGTTGCAGCCACGAACCACCGATCGAACGCTGCAAGCGTCCGGTCGCCTGCCACCGGACGCGTCCGGTCGCAGTTTCGCGCGCCTAGAACCTCTCTGTACTCGATCAGACGCTACGTTTCTGCGCCCGGTCGGTTGCCGCCATCGTCCGGTCCTCGCGTCCGGTCGCCTATCTGTCGAGCCACTGGTCCAACGTCCGGTCGTGCTTCCAGCGTCCGGTCTAGCGTCCGGTCGCCTCTACGAGCTCGTTTCTTTGCAATCTTGCGTATGGCTTGGTTCCTATCTTCATGCTTGGACTTTGCTTGATATCTTGGGTCTTTTCTTGTGCTCCTAAGGTCTTTCTTAAGGTGTTGATCATCAGATCATCATGTCGCCTTCGTCCAAGTCATGTCTTGCACCCTATTGGACTACAAAACAAACACTTGCAAATTCATTAGTCTAATTTGGTTGTGTTGGTCATCAAACACCAAAATCCAAAGTAAATGGGCTTAGGGTCCATTTTCCTTACAATCTCCCCCTTTTTGGTGATTGATGACAACACGACCAAAGCAAGCAAATGATAGAGATTTTGAAATTTAAAAACTACCTACTTGCTAGGATGCAATGCAAAGGGCAAGGTTATATAATGCTAGAAAAACCTACTCAGATACCAATCGAAGACCATCTTGCCCTTACAAAAGTCCCTATGTGTCATTATGGATTCCTACAAATTTTACCATTACTTAGTCTAATCCATAATCCACTTTCCCCCCTTTCTTGGACCATAACCACTTGTAGATATCAACTTGATGCTTGCCTTTGGTCCTTCAAATTCTCCACCTTTGGTATCAAACACTGAAAAGGAAGACATTAGTAGCACAAGGGAGGGTCAAATTTCGTGATCCTTTGTGTATAGAATGAAATGGATCACAAAATTTGACTCTCACATTATATAGACTAAGCTCCCTCTAAATGTATGCATACATATGGTAGAAAGCAAAGCATATGCATAAATAGCAATTTATTGCACAAGAGAGTTTAATTTATATAATGCATGGAGAAAGCATATAAATATGAAATGAAAACAACATGATGATGCCAATTAAAGAATGATGCTTAACTCTGGGGACTCTAATTTCCTTACAATGAGACTACTACACATAGGTTTGAAAAATTGATACCATTTGAAAAAGTGTTAGTCTCAAAGCATCCAAGTTGTAGATTAAGCTCCCCCTAAATTTGTGCACACAAGTGTTGAATACTTGTAGAATTTGTGCACATTGATTTAAGTATCAAAATACCACTTGAAAGATGATATTTGGGAGAGATGATCTATAATTTGGACTTTGGCACATATTAGATAATTAATTGTAAAACAAGCTATGTGCCGTGCTCCTAAATAATTTTAAACCATGTAGGTTTGCTCCATGGGTTGATAATGAAACCGAGCAAGCCTACCATATGATATACCTATTGAATGCATGACAAAATATTTAAGCATGTAAATGCAAACATTAGGCATAAAAGATAACTAGATGCTTTAAGAGTATACCAATTGAAAGACAATACCAATTGAAATAAATGCTAATTGAAAGTAATGACATCTAGTTACCTAACATGGGAAGGGGAATTTGGGTCCATAGTATTCACTAACCTACTTGGCAATGACTTTGTACCATCATGATGCACCCCATGAAATGCACCCAAACTTTGCCAAGTCTCCAAATTTCCCATGGTCTGACGGACTTCTCACTTCCCTTTCAGGATCCAAACCTTCTTGGTGCTCTTCATGTTGGAAATGATTTCCTTTGGCACCCAAAAGCATTTGACCCCATTGTTGGCTTACTTGTTCACCTTGATGGCCACCACCTTGTTATTTTTCTTCTTCTTCAAGAGATAAGGTGTGGAGGCCTTCTTGTCCACCTTGTTGGTGTAGGTGTTGGAGAGCTTGCTTGTTTGCTTTTTCTCCTTCTTCTTTGCTCCTCCCCCATTCTTCACCTTGCACTCATAGGACTTGTGACCTTCCTTGTGGCACACGTAACAAACCACGGTTTGTCCTTCATCAAGCTTCTTCACTCCCTTGACGGTGTTATCTTGATGAAGTTGGGTTTGCTTCGCCTTGCCTTTTACTTGAGTCAAGTCCTTGGTGAGGCGAGCTACTTCTTGCTTGAGTTGCTCATTCTCCTTTGCAACCTCTTATGTGCATGTATCTATAATAACTTTCTCAACACAAACTTGGTTGCACAAAGGTGAGTCTAAACATAAATCATTACAAGAAGTAGAGGCATCCCTTTTTGACATGTTAAAGATAAACTTTTCTTTTTAGATGCCTTGGTGGGGTTTGTGCTAACGGCTTCAAGATTAGCAACTTTATTAGTTAGCTCATCACAATGTTTGCACATGGTTTCCATTTTAGCAAGCAAACTTTTATATGCTTCTTGTGAGCTAGCTAACTTTTCTTTTAATTTTTCATTTTTCTTTAAAAGTTGCTCATCATTGATTGTGCATGCATTTGTTGTTGCACTAGCCTCAAGTTGCTCAATTCTAGTGGATAGTTCAACATTGAGATTTGCAAAGTTTTCATATTGTTCAAGCAAATTTTTGTATGCTTCTTGTGAACTACCTAGCTCTTCTTTTAAATTTTTGAGCTTCTTTTGTTGACTAGTGCAAACTTTAGCATATTTAAGATTTTGTTGCACAATTGTATTATAAGAAGGCAAATCATCATCACTATCGCTCTCACTAGAGGATGAGCTTTCATTACCTCATGCCATAAGGCACACACGAGAAGAGCTTGATGATGAGTGCTTGCGCCCATGCCTCTTGTGATGATCTTCTTCACTTGAAGAATCATCCCATGACCTTATTGATGTGAGGGCTTTTTTTTGCATGCCTTCTTCTTTGCCTTGGGTGTGGGCTTGTTTGGACAAACTTCCACAAAGTGCCCCATCTCGCCGCATCCGTAGCATCCTCTCTTTCTTTGCTCATTTCTTTGATTGGTGAAAATGAGATCTTGAATTTGGATGGGCACACCCTTGACATTGAGCCTTTGGATCATCTTCTCCACCTTGTTGATTAATTTGATTGATTCTTCATCAAGGTCGGAGGTGGAGGAGGAATATTGATCATCATCACTTGATTCTTGTTCATCATCATCATCATCCTCATCTTCTTCTTCTTCACTTGAGGAGCTTGAGCTTGAGCTTGACTCAACTTTCTTGCCCTTCATCTTTTTCTTCTCGCTACAAGCGAGAGCTTTGCCTTTGCTTGATGAAGATGCTTCTCCTTGACCCATCTTACGTAACATTTCAAATGCCACTAGCTTTCCAATGACAATGCCTAGGGTCATGGTGCTCAAGTTCTCCATGTTGTGAAGGATGGTGATGATGCTTGCATATTTCTTTTGTGGTAGAACGGAGATGATCTTCCTCACGATGTCCACATCATCTAGCTTTAATAATCCTATTGAATGGAGCTCATTGATGATTAGATTCAATCAAGAATACATATCATGAACAAGCTCATCATCATTCATAGCAAAGGAATCATAATTTTGCTTGGCTAGACAATGTTTTTGCTCACGGACATTACTTGTGCCATCATGGAGCTCTTGGAGTTTTAACCAAATTTCATGTGCCGTATTTAAGGTGAACACTTGGTTAAACACATCCATGCTAAAGGATTCAAACAAGCAATTCTTAGCTCTAGCATTGAAATGCATTTCTTTTTCGTCACTCTTTGTGGGGTTTTCGGGATTCTTGATGGGTTTCATCCCATCACAAGTGACTCTCCATACACCCAAATCAACCGCCTCAAGGTGGCAAGCCATTCTAGCTTTATAGTATGGGAAATTAGTGCTGTCAAATTGTGGAGGCCTAGCGGTATCCATCCCAACCACTCTACAATAGCGTCGGCTCAACGGCGGTTAAGCCAAGGGTCCAAATTATGAGCCAACCGGCTCTGATACCAATTGAAGGGACGGTGATGCCTAAGAGGGGGGGTGAATTAGGCAACTTAAAATTCTAACTCCAAAACTATGGCCTCTTTTTCTAACCCTAGCAAAACCTATGCAATAGATAAACTATCTAGATGTGCAACTATGGTTTTGCAAGTGTATAGCTATCTCTACCGCAAACGTAGTAAAGTAAACAATGTAAATGCGGAAGCTAAAGAGCAAGGTAGAGATATGCAAACTCCCGTCGACGACTTCTGGTATTTTTACCGAGATATCGAGAAGCGCGCAAGCTTCCCCTTAGTCCTCGTTGGAGCCCCTCGCAAGAAATCCCTCGCAAGGGCCAAGCTCCCGGTTGGGTAACTCTGTGGATAGCCTCAGGCCTTCCCCATGCACAAGTGGGTCTCCGATGTGCCTCTCGGCAAGCCTCTCCCAGATGCTCCCCGCCGTCTTCACTATCAAGCTTCCGGCCGAAACGCCACGGGTCTTGTTCCCTCCAGTACACGGTGGCGGCCACACCACAAACGTGGTTGGTGTGATCTCGCAAGACTTTAAGCCCCTCCAATGTACAACACTTGTGCTCGCAAGCACGGGGTGGCAAGAGGTATGCAAACCTCACTAAACACTAGGCATAAACCTAGAGCAAGCGCATAAGCGGTGGTCTAATCAACCAAAGCACTTCGCAAAGCACTTATGCTAATCACCTAATAAAACACTAAGCACTATGCATGTGGAGATCACTCAAATGGTGTATCAACACTCTTGGTATGTTTCCTCAGCTCCACACTTGTCAAATGGCTGGTTGGGGGTTGTATTTATAAGCCTCACTGAGAAAGTAGCCATTGGGATTGAATTCCCATGAAATTGCTACTGACCGGACGCTGAATCGTCCTGACCGGACGCGTCCGGTCGTCCCGACCGTTGCAGCCATGAACCACCGATCGAACGCTGCCAGTGTCCGGTCGCAGTTTCATGCGCCTAGAACCTCTCTGTACTCGATCGGACGCTGTGTTTCTACATCCGGTCGGTTGCCGCCATCGTTCGGTCCTCGCGTCCGGTCGCCTATCTGCCGAGCCACCGGTCCAGCGTCCGGTCGCGCTTCCAGCGTCCGATCCAGCATTCGGTCGCCTCTGTGAGCTTGTTTCTTCACGATCTTGCGTACGGCTTGGTTCCTATCTTTATGCTTGGACTTTGCTTGATATCTTGGGTCTTGTCTTGTGCTCCTAAGGTCTTTCTTAAGGTGTTGATCATCGGATCATCACATCGCCTTCATCCAAGTCATGTCTTACACCCTGTTGGACTACAAAACAAACACTTGCAAATTAATTAGTCCAATTTGATTGTGTTGGTCATCAAACACCAAAATCCAAAGTAAATGGGCTTAGGGTCCATTTTCCTTACAGATAGTAATAAGGAACAAAGCAAGATTAGTAGCTCAAGGTTACACTCAAGTTGAAGGTCTTGACTTTGGAGAAATATATGCCCCGGTTGCAAGATTGGAAGCAATTAGGATATTGTTAGCCTATGCTTGTGCCCACAACATCAAGTTGTACCAAATGGATGTAAAGAGTGCATTTCTCAATGGGTACATCAATGAGCTTGTTTATGTTGAGCAACCTCCTGGTTTTGAAGATGACAAGAAGCCCAACCATGTTTACAAGTTAAGAAAGGCTTTGTATGGATTGAAACAAGCACCTAGAGCATGGTATGAGAGATTGAGGGATTTCCTACTCTCTAAGGGATTTAAGATGGGAAAGGTTGACACCACTCTCTTCACCAAGAAGCTTGGACATGATTTGTTTGTGATGCAAATCTATGTTGATGATATCATCTTTGGATCAATAAATCAAGAATTTTGTGAGGAGTTTGGAAAAATGATGGCAAATGAGTTTGAGATGTCTATGATTGGAGAGCTTAGTTACTTTCTTGGTCTTCAAATCAAGCAAATGAAGAATGGCACATTTGTGAGTCAAGGCAAGTACATCAAGGACATGCTCAAGAAGTTTGAAATGGATGAATCTAAAGCTGTTAGTACACCAATGGGGACAAATAGAAGCTTAGATAGTGATGCTAGTAGCAACATGGTGGATCAAAAGATGTATCGGTCTATGATTGGAAGCCTGCTCTATGTGACCGCATCAAGGCTGGATGTGATGTTTAGTGTATGCATGTGTGCTAGATTTCAAGCCTCACCAAGAAAGAGTCATTTGAAAGCAATAAAGAGAATATTGAGGTATTTGAAGCATACACAATATGTTGGATTGTAGTATCCCAAAGGAGCAAGATTTGAGTTGATTGGATATTCGGACTCCGATTATGCGGGATGTAAAGTTGAGAGAAAGAGCACATCGGGCACATGTTAACTATTGGGAAGATCACTTGTATCTTGGTCATCAAAGAAGCAAAATAGTATAGCACTTTCAACCGCCGAAGCGGAGTACATTTTGGCCGGTAGTTGTTGTGCTCAATTACTTTGGATGAAGGCTACTTTGAATGATTTTGAAATCAAATTCAAACAAGTGCCATTGCTATGTGACAATGAGAGTGCCGTCAAGATCACCAACAACCTGGTTCAACACTCAAGAACAAAGCATATAGATGTCCGACATCATTTCATAAGAGATCACCAACAAAAAGGAGATATTTGCATAGAGAGTGTGGGCACTGAAGATCAACTTGCCGATATATTCACCAAGCCACTTGATGAGAAGAGATTTTGCAAGCTAAGGAACGAATTAAATATACTTGACTTCTCAAATATGTGTTGATGCACCCCCATTATATGACTTGCCTCTCCTTCGAGCTATCTAAGGTAAAAGTTGATTGGCATGACATACATCCTTGCTAAGGACTTGATTAGTGCATCTAGACATATTTCACATTTAAATAGGCTCATTCATGAAAATCAAATGAATTTGATGCTTGTATGGTACCACTATTGCTTGTATGTTTGAAATGATCTAGTGGTAGCATATGACATGTTTATGGGCTTGTAAACCTAGTGTTTGATCTAGAAGACAAACTCTAAGTGTTTAACTCAACATGGTACAAGATAACCCTTATTTAGAGGTGTGAAGAAGCTTGTCCTTGGATCAAACCGAGTTAAATATCTTTGGAAAGTAATCTAGATTGAACTAAATTGGAAAATGATCCTCATTTCACATGGTTCCACCCCAACCTATCTATAATTTGACCTCACCTTTATCATGATCCTAACCTATCTCTACTTTAAGCCTTTATGGTCATTGATGACAAAGGGGGAGAGAGTTCACAAAGATAGTAAGATAGGGGGAGAAAAACAAAGGGGGAGAGAAATATATGACAAAGAGAAAGGGGATCAATTAAAAATTTGAGCACATAAGTAGGGGGAGCAAGCTCATGAACTTGTATGTTGCATTTGAATGTGCACTCATATATTTGCTTGCATTGCACAAGTATTTTATTTTCAAATATCCATGCTTATATGGTGTATGCTAGTTATAAGCTTGAATGATGAAATGAAAATCTAGCATGTATAGGCTACCTTGTGATTTCATTTCTAAAGTAGCATTTCCAAGTGGTATTTAGCTAACCATGGTGCTTCAAGTATTTCCAAGTGTATTTCCAAGTGGTATCTAGCTAGCCATGATGCTAAGGATGGTATAATGGTGCACTCAGATTGGTATCATGCTTCAAAGGTCCATCTCTTATACCTTGGCATCATTTGGTAAGAAATTGTCTCCTATATTTCCTATCTAAACATATGAGCAAGCTTCAATCCAAACTCTTAGCACATATGTAGGGGGAGCAATTGCTACCATTTGGAATTCATAAAACTTGTCCATATTCTTTTATACATGGTAAATATGCTTGGGCAAGCAACATAGATTTAATTAAAATTCAATTCATATCTTTGTGAAAGGGTTGTCATCAATTACCAAAAAGGGGGAGATTAAAAGCTCTAGTTTGGTTTTAGTTAATTGATGAAACCCTAAGTGCTAACCTAGTTTATCTAAGTGGATTATGAGATATGTAGCACTACTCCAAGGAATGAAGCAATGGCAAAGATCATGATAATGGTGATAGCATGGTGATGATCAAATGCTTAAAACTTGGAAAAGAAGAAAGAGAAAAATAAAAGGCTCAAGGCAAAGGTATATTTGATAGGAGCCATTTTGTTTTGGTGATCAAGACACTTAGTGAGTGTGATCACATTTAGGATTGATAGCCATACTATTAAGAGGAGTGAAACTCGTATCAAAATGCGGCTGTCAAAGTGCCACTAGATGTTCTATCTCATTGCATATGCATTTAGGATCTAGTGAATCACTAACACCCTTGAAAATGTTTGTGAAAATATGCTAACACATGTGCACAAGGTGATACACTTGGTGGTTAGCACATTTGAGCAAGGGTGAAGAAGACAGAGGAGATGCTAGCGTCGATCAAGTGACCGGACGCTGGATCTGAATGCACCAGACGCGGACTGCCTGCATTCGGTCGCGCTGACTTGACGGTACAGTAGCTAGGGCATACCACCAGACGCTGGGCTATGTCTGGTCAAGGTGGACCAGACGCGTCCGGTCGAGGAAAAACGGATTTGGACCCTTACTGTACTCGACCGGACGCTGAGGCTCTAGCGTCCGGTCAGTTTAGCCGGAGCGTCCGATCAGCACTTAGCCGTTGAGATCTAACGGTTCAGTTTTAACTCAGAGTGACACATGGCATAAATCAGTGGACCAGACTCTGAGTCCAGGGTCCGATCAGTCTGACCGGAGCGTCCGGTCAGAGCGCATTTTGCCCAGTGAAGAGGTATAACGGCTCTATTCCGTGGGGGCTTCTATTTAAGCCCCATAGACGTTTGAAGCTCCAACTCTTACACATTTTCATTGACATAGCATACTTGTGAGCTTATCCAAAGCCCTCCCACTCATCTCCATCATTGATATAGCATCGTTGTGAGATTGTGAGAGAATCCAAGTGCATTGCTTGAGTGATTGCATCTAGAGGCACTTGGCATTCGTGTTGTGTTGCGGGTTTTGCTTGTTTCTCTTAGTGGTTGCCACCACCTAGATGGCTTGGAGAAGCGGTGGAGGATTGGCACGAGTTGGTGATTATTCGTGGCCATCTCCGGTGATTGTGAGGGGAGTTGTACCTTCCCCGATAGAGTGCTGAAAGGTAACTCTAATATATTGCTCATGTCATTGAGTTACCTCACTTGTGGGTAGGTTCTTGCGGTGTCCAATCGTGTGGATGAGGTTTGTGAAACACCTCTTAGCCGCCGAACCACCAAGTGTTGGTCGACACAACGGGGACTAGCGTGTTGGCAAGCACGTGAACCTCAGGAGAAAAATCAGTTGTCTCTTGTCACTTGTATTCTCCTGGTGATTGGTCAAATCTACATCTTGTGATTGGTTCATCCCTACGCGGCGGTATAATTGTATCACTTACTCATTTATATTTCCGCAAACTAGATATAACAAGCTCTTTAGTGTAATTAGAATTGAGAGCTTGCTTTGTGCTTTAAGTGTATCTAGTGGAGCTCTTTAGTGTAGCTTTTTGTGAGAGCTCTTAGTGAGTAGTGATCAAGTAGATTGTGTGCAAATTAATCATTGCAACTAGAATTGTTTAATAGGTGGCTTGCAACCCTTGTAGAGCTAGAGCAAGTTTGCATTTCGCCATTTGTCTTACCAATCAAAGTGCTCTAGTTGATTTGTAGTTTTCATAGGCTATTCACCCCCCCTTTAGCCATATTAGGACCTTTCACCCGTGAACCTCGCGTCGGCGCATCGCCGGCCCGGCTGCGCCCCACCGTGGCGCCGCCCCTTCCCACCCCGGTCGGCAGCTAGCCACCGGATTCGGGGTGCCCCAGCCGTGCCTGGCGCCGGTGTCCCCTACCCACCCTCGCCCCGCCCTAGCCGCACCCCGCTCTGGCGCCGCCCCGCCCCACCGCGGTCGGCCTCCGGCCACCGGTTCCGAGCTTGGAGAAAGTAGGAAGAAGGTAGCAGGAAGAGGAAGGAGGAAGAAAAGGAGGAGGAAGAAGGAAGAAGAAGAAGGAAGAAAAAGGAGGAAGAAGGAGAAGAAAAATGAAGAAGAAGGAGGAGGAAGAAGGAGGAGGAGAAGGGGAGAGGGGGAGGAAGCCGAGGTGGAGGGGATGAACGTTCGTCCATGTTCGTCCACATCGTCCACGCCGTTCGTCCATGTCGTCCACACCGTTCATCCACGCCGTCATCCCCGCCCTCGTCGGAGGAGAAGGTAAAGCCGTAGGGTTGTCGGCCATCGCGCTGTTTATGTCGTTGACGGCCTTCGTGCTGAGTTTGTGGTTGTGTTGGCCATCGTGCCCCAAATGTGGACGTCGGCCATCGTGCCGCCGGTTTTTCTTGCAGGTTTTGGAAACCTCCCCGTACAGGGGAGGTTCTGCTGAAATTTTTAACTTTTAGTGATGTTTTTCTTCTTTTGCAGAGCAGGACCTGTCGGAGGGGACCCAGAGCACCTCGGTGACCCTGATTGTCTTCGTCGGCGTTGCGGTCTTGCCTGCACAGCGCCGACTCGCCACTACACCGCTAGCCTGTCTCCACCGCCACCCTAGGTATAATTGAGCTCTCTTCCTTACCGTTGTAGTACGTAGATCGGTGTAGCCCAGTTAGGCGTCTCCCGTCCGAAACAGATACGGTTGGAGGTATGCGGATCTCTGCATATCTATGACCGTATCTGTTTTGGATTGTCCATGTTTTTTGGACAGCCCGTGGATGCGTAGATGGGTTAGTTTCCATGTTTCGCTCGGATCTGAGATGGAGTTTCGGCACCACCTCACTGTTGTTCTCCAGATACACACTCTCCCTCTTGACCGTGCATTCAGAGGAGACACCAAGAACTTCATGAAAGGTGTCACGGTGACCGACCCTACACCTCAGAAGATGACTAGTGCCCAGGTTCATGCTCAGATAGATGCTCTCGTGCTCTCGGCGTAGAAAGATAATCTAAAGAAGGGTAAAAGAAAGAAAGTTAATCCAAAGAAAGATAATCCAAACAAAGATCGCTTTGTAGGCTATGGTGTGGAACATATGTGGACTCATAAGTCGGGATTGGAGAGGCTTCCCTATTTTGATGACATTCTCCTTCCACAGAACATAGATGTAATGCACATTAAGAAGAATGTCGCCGAAGCACTTTGGGCAACACTCATGGACATTTCTGACAAGACAAAGGACAACCCTAAGGCCAGAGTAGACATGGCAACACTATGCGACAGACCAAAGCTGCAGATGCTGCCTCCAAGAGACGGCAAACCATGGAAAAGGCCTAAGGCCGATTACGTCTTGGAAAAGAAGCACATGACGGAAGTGATACAATGGATGCAGATGTTAAGTTTCCCTGATGGGTTTACAACGAATCTGAGGAGGGGAGCGAACCCAGATACTGGTCGAGTCTTAGGGATGAAGAGTCATGACTTCCACATATGGATTGAGCGGCTTCTTCCGTCGATGGTTCGAGGCTACGTCCCTGAGCATGTCTGGAAGGTGCTGGCAGAGCTGAGCTTTTTCTTCCGCCAGCTTTGTGCCAAGGAGATATCTCTGAAAGTGGTTGAGGAGTTGGAAAAAACGGCACCCGAGTTGTTCTGTAAGTTGGAGAAGATCTTTCCACCTGGCTTTTTCTTGTCGATGCAACATTTGATTTTGCACCTCCCGAACGAGGTACGAATGGGGGGGCCCCAGCAAGAAGGTTTGCTCAGGTTCATGCAACAACTTGGGGAGCAACAAGGTTGGTAGATCTCACTACACCTGCTTGCACCACAGCCACCACCATAGTCTACTCCGGTGAGTATGTTTTACTTTCTGTGCTCATGCTTAGTGTCAAACCTAGAGATGGCCTTCGTGCCGGATTTGTTGATGTGTGGGCCTTCGTGTCGGGTTAGTTGATGTGTCGGCCTTCGTGCCGGAAATGTGGTTGTCGGCCTTCGTGCCGACGTTTTTCTTGCAGGTTTTGGAAATGTCCCCGTGCAGGGGAGGTGCTGCCGAAATTTTCAACTTTTCTTTAAACTCCTTACATTTTTATCTTGTCACTCACGTGCAATATCTTCTTTTTTGTGCAGCGGACATCGGGGGTGGCGTCGAACCAGGTCGGAGGGTCGCCGGCATCGCAAGTCGGGCCATCCGCACCCGGACCGTCGCCGGGATCGCACGCTGGGGCGCAGTCGCCGTGAGCCGCTTGCGGAGTAGTTTCTATGTATCGAACTTGTGAACTTGTGGACTATGAACTTGTGGTTTGTAATAAATTGTGGATTTTGGACAAATTTGGTCGTTTGTAATATATAAATGTGGTTTATAATTTATTGCTATTGAATTGTGGTTTCTATTATATATATATGCATTGTTGTTTAAATGAAAAAGCAAAAAACAAAAAAAGAAATTTCGAGGTGGCTTTGCCGAGTGCAATGACCATTGCACTCGGCAAAGAAAATTTAAAAAATATAAAAAACACGCTTTTCGAGTGCAATGGTCATTGGACTCGGCAAATAAATAAAAAAAATAAATAAAAACACCCTTTGCCGAGTGCCGGAGCTGTGGCACTCGGCAAAGAGTTTTTTTTAAAAAAAATTAGACGGCGTCGGCCGTCGGCCGACGGCGTCAAATCTTTGCGCCTTTGCCGAGTGTCCGAAATTTGGCACTCGGCAAAGCAGCCTTTACCGGAAGGGGATTCGACGGAGGCTCTTTGCCGAGTGTTGCACTCGGCAAAGGCTTTGCCGAGTGCAAAGCTGCCTTTGCCGAGTATAACAGGCACTCGGCAAAGAGCCCGTCTCCAGTAGTGTACCCCTTGTGCAAGTTACTATAGCCGAGAAAAACACATTGCTAGCTTAGATCTAAATTGGAGCTTCTTTTCATTATAGGGGCGCAAGTTTGGCCAGCAGGCACAACCAAAAGTGCGAAGAAAATTATAGTCAGATTGCTGGCCATGAAAAGTCTCCATGTGGAGTTGTAGGGCTTTGATTACCATGTCAAAGTGGTTGAACGAGTTGCCCTGTTAGGGGTCTCGGCTTCGTGTTATATTGGCGTGGGAACAGCCCCCACGGTGGCTTACACAACAAGAAGATATTGTTACAACAAACCTCAAGATCAAATCTATCCTATGCGCCTATCCTTGCTCTACAATCTAGGAATAGAATAACTAATGAACCTAGACACTTAGCTTGTTCGGTTGGCTGGTTTATATTGTTGCTGGTTCGTGAAGAAGTACTACTGGTTGGTTTATGTGAAAAAAAATATTATTCTAGCTGAAAATTTATGATCGTTTATAACAAGCCACAGCCAAACGAACAGGCTAACTATCATGAGTACAACGAATGAATATCAACACCTTTTAACAAGTACTACTCGATGGACCTTCTTCGGCTGTTCAGAGGAAGTTCAGGGACCAGCTGGCTGCTTTCGACAGGGCGTGGTGCGCGTACCTCTACCGCTTCGTGGCGTGGAAGGCGAAAGACGCGACGTTGCTGGAGGGAGACCTTGTGACGGCCGCGTGGAAGCTCGAGCTGTCAATGATGCAGACGTGCAAGCTGACCGCGGACGGGCGGTCGCCGAGCAGGCTCACCCATGACATGAAGGCGATCCAGCGGCAGGTCGCTGATGACCAGAAGCTCCTGCGTGACAAGGTTCAGCTGCTGAGCAGCGATGCTGGTGTCGCGCGGATAGACTCACACGAGGTCCAAGTTCTTTGAAGCGAAGAAGAATGCAAGTCCAGTAGCGAAACCTGTAGCAGACGTATCTACACCTTTGGGCATCAACCCATCGTCACGTAGTTCATCACCATCACCATCACCAGTCACCAGGGAAGCAGCCGACAGAGAACGAGAGAATGGTGAATGAGATGCTTCATCAGGACGACGGCAGTGCTTTCGCTGGAAAATCTGACAGTGCTGCTGCCGAGAACGGTTTCCAGGAGAAATTCAGGGAAACCATGGAGAAAGCGTTCTGGGATTTGGTCCGTGTTTAGTTAGCCGAATTTTGAAATTTAGGGCTACTGTAGTACTTTTGTTTTTATTTAGGCAATTAGTGTTCAATCATGGATCCAATTAGGACTCAAAACTGTTCGTCTCACGATTTCCAACCAAACTGTGCAATTAGTTTATTTTTTACATCTACATTTAATGCTCCTATGCACGTATCGCAAGATTCGATGTGATGACTACTGTAGCACTTTTTGAGAATTTGAGTCGGGAACTAAACGCTGGCCTTGATCACGGACTCCATGAGAGGAGACAAACCTGATTACAGCCAGCTGGTCAGCCTGGTCAAGGAAGTCAGGGACTCATTGCACGAGCTGTCTCCCAAGGGGTGGAAGGAGATCCTTGAGAAAATCGACGTCGAAATCCTGTCTCAGGTACTCGGGTCAGGTTCCCAGGATGCGCAATACCTGGGGCAGATCTTGCAGTACTCGCTGGACATGGTCCGCGGGCTCTCCGCTGCAGCGAAGGAGGACCAGACGAAGAAAAGCCACGACAAGCTGCTGACCGAGCTGGTGGCGAGCTCTGAAGCTGATGATGCCAACGGCATCAGCTCGTTCGTCATCGGTGCCGTCAAGGGCCTGCGTTTCGCCCTGGAATAGATAAAGCAGCTGCAAGAAGAAGTGAGCAAGGCGCGTATCCAGTTGGCGATGCAGCGGATCATATAAGGTTCTACGGGCATGGAGCGTTCGATATAATATGGCCACTCATATAATATTTAATAAATAAAATAAAACTCTATGATGTGTAATATTAAGCGTCGTAAAAATTCTATGATGTGTAATATTAAGCGTTGTATGGTTTAATATTATATGGTATTTTGACTGAACGTTGACTCGGCTTATATGGTTGGAAATTATTCATCTAAATTGAAAAGCTGAAAAAGGACAAAGGCGTGCCACACGCGCGCCGCCGGCCGGGCCGTGGGCGTGGGCGTGGCGAGGCGGGCGAGCGTGGCCAGTCTTTTGTCACTTAATCCACATAATCACCCTGAGAGAACCACAGACCAGCAGCTTTTTGTCTTCCCCGTCCCGTACCTCTGCGTGCACGGAGTAGCGGGAGAGCAGGTGCCTCCGGAACCCTCGTCCGCCTGAGAATCCTATACGGGGTGAGCGGCGATTAGGTTTTTGGGGAGCAATCCGCGACTACTCGTCCATCTTCTTCCTGCTGGAGATCGCTCTTGGATCCCGTCTTCTTCCCGAAACGTCAAGACGTTTTCTTCCTGGTGATCCGTTCGTGGGACTGCACTGCGAACATCGTCCTGCATCGACTGTGGTCCGCGACTTCGAGAAACGCACTATGTCGACTAGTGCGAATGAAGCCTCCGATGCCCTCGGCATGGGACCCTCCACTCGGTACAGTCTAATCTCTGTGATTACTGTATTTTGTATTCTTACTGTATCGGTCTGTATGTTATCTCTGCATGCTATAGTGTTCATAAGAAATATACACATGCATATATATGCTGTCACAAACCAGCTGATGTTATATTTCTGGATTAAACTGATAATAAAAATGCCTAAATTTTTAACGATCCAAAAACCTAATAATAGGCAGTTTTCTGGCAGTGGTTTTGCTGCTGCGTTGAAGCCAAATAATTTTGATGGCAAGAATTTCATGATATGGCGTGCCAAGATGGTATTGTGGTTGACTGCGATGAACCGCTAGCACGCCGCGCAGGAGAAGCCTGAATAGTTTACTCCTGAGAAGGAAAAAAAGTTTTTGGCTGCCGATAACCTGTTTCGAGGCGTCGTGATTAGTGCACTTCATCCCAAGTATGAGAAAAACTACATATCTTGTACATCAGGCAAAGAGCTATGTGATGCATTTGAGGCAAAGTTTGGGGTTTCTGATGCTGGCAGTGAGTTGTACCTTATAGAGCAGCTGTATGAGTACAAAATGGTTGAAAACCATTTAGTGGTCGAACAAGCTCATGAGATACATGCGCTAGCGAAGGAACTAGAACATTTTCCATGTTTGTTGCCTGACAAGTTTGTGGGTGGCGGTATAATCGCTAAGCTGCCACTTTCTTAGAGGGATTTTGCTATTTCTCTAAAACACAAGACAGGAGTTTAGCGTGGCTGAACTTATCGGATCTCTTGATGTTGAGGAAAGGGCGAGAGCAAAAGACAACCGTGGAAAATAAGTTGAGTCTTCCGCCGCCAATATGGTGCAGAAGAAAAACTCATTTGCATCTCGTAATAAAAAGAAGAAGAACATGCAAGAGAACAACAATGCAAAGCTTAAGCAAACTGCACAGTTCAAGAAAAAAAAAAGAAAGGTGGAGGTTGTTTTGTTTGCAGGAGTGATGAGCATTGGGCAAGTGCGTGCCCAGACCGTAAATATAAGCAAGAAAAGAAATCAGGCAAACGTGGTCATTAGCGAGACTGGAGGAGAAACATCTGGGTATGGTAATTCTTTACCCTTTGTTCTTTCAGTTTGTCTTTCACCTGAGTGATGGATGGACAGCGGTGATAATATTCATGTGTGTGCTGATGTATCTTTATTTACTTCCTATCAGGCTAGCAGGACTGGAGCCTTGCTGATGGGAAACGGTTCGTATGCGTATATTCTTGGTGCTGGTACGGTCATTCTGAAGTTTACTTCGAAAAAGACGGTGCTATTAAAGAACGTGCAACATGTCCCCTCCATAAAAAAGAATTTTGTTAGCGCTTATCAGATGTGTCGTGATGGCTTTAAAATTGCGCTTGAGTCCAATAAATATGTTGTGTCGAGACATGAAACATTTGTTAAAAAGGTTATGATTGCGGAGGCTTGTTCCGCTTATCTTTGCTTGATGATGTGTGAAATAAAGTGGTGAACAATGTTAATGTTTTGGATGAGTCGAATATTTGACATTCACGATTTTGTCACATTAATTTTGGCTGTCTCACGCGGCTTGCAAATCTGAATTTAATCCCGAAATTTAACTTAGTCAGAGATTCTAAGTGTTAGGTGTGTGTGCAATCGAAGCAACCACGCAAGCCTCACAAGGCTGCCGAGGCGAGGAACTTGGCACCGTTAGAACTCATTCATTCTGATTTATGTGAAATGAATGACGTAATGACTAAAGGCGGTAGACGATACTTCATGACATTTATAGATGATTGCACTAGATTTTGCTACGTGTATTTATTAAAAACTAAAGATGAAGCGTTGCATTATTTTAAAGTCTATAAAGCTGAGGTAGAAAATCAACTTGAGAAGAAAATCAAGCGTTTGCGGTTCGATCACTGAGGGAGAATATTTCTCAAATGAATTTTCTGAGTTTCGCACGGTGCATGGAATTATTCATGAGAGGACACCACCATACTCACCACAGTCCAATGGGATTGCAGAGAGAAAGAATCATGCTCTGACTAATTTGGTTAATGCCATGTTAGAGACTGCGGGACTATCTAAGGAATGGTGGGGTGAGGCTATATTGACAGCGTGTCATGTCCTAAATAGAGTGCCCACAAAGAACAAAGAAATTACACCATTCGAGGAATGGGAGAAGAAGAGATTAAATCTCTCTTATCTGCGAACTTAGGGTTGTTTGGCAAAGGTGAATATGCCAATAAATAAAAAACGAAAGCTTGGACCAAAGACTATTGATTGTGTCTTTCTTGGTTATGCTATTCACAGCGTGGGTTATAGATTTTTAATTATAAATTCTAGTGTTCCTGAGATGACTGTTGATACAATCATGGAATCCAGAGACGCTACATTCTTTGAGAATGAATTTTCCATAAAAAATACACCTAGCACGACTAGTCATGAATTTATAATTTCCTATGAGCATGGAAATTTTACTTCGATAGAACAAACTAAGGAACCCTATATGCAAAATCCTGAGGATGATGACATTATAGTCACAAGGAAAAGTAAGACACAGAGGACTGCAAAGTCTTTTGGTGATGACTATATTATGTACCTTGTGGATGACACGTCAACGACCATTGAAGAGACATATTCTCTCCTGATGCTGACTTATGGAAGGAAGCGGTACGGAGTGAGATGAATTCTGTTATGTCTAATGGAACTTGGGAAATTGTTGATCGTCCCTATGGGTGCAAGCCTATAGGGTGCAAATGGGTGTTCAAGAAAAAGCTTAGGCCTGATGGTACTCGCGAGATGTACAAGGCAAGGCTTAGTGGCCAAGGGTTATACCCAAAAAGAAGGTGAAGATTTCTTTGATACTTATTCACCGGTTGTCCCGATTGACCATAATTCGAGTTTTGCTTTCCCTAGGCAGCCTCTTATGGTCTCATCAGTTCATCAAATGGACGTTAAGACAGCTTTCCTAAATGGAGAGTTAGAGGAGGAGATTTATATGGATCAGCCGGATGGGTTTGTGGCAAATGGTCAAGAAGGCAAGGTGTGTAAATTATTAAAGTCATTATATAGGCCTAAAACAAGCACCTAAGCAGTGGCACGAGAAGTTCGACAGAACTTTAACATCTGCTGGCTTTGTTATCAATGGAGCTGACAAATGTGTATACTATCGGTATAGGTGGGGGTGAAGGAGTCATTTTGTGCTTATATGTTGATGACATACTAATATTTGGATCCAGCCTCAAAGTAATTGAGGAGGTGAAGGGATTTTTAACTAATAATTTTGAGATAAAAGATTTATGGAGAGGCTAATGTTATTCTTAATATCAAGCTTCTGAGAGAAGGTTATGGTGGGGTAACTCTATTATAATCTCACTATGTGGAAAAGGTGCTGAGCCGCTTTGGTTTTAGTGACTATGCACCTAGCTTCCTACACCTTATGACCTCTAGTGTGCTATTGAGGAAAAAATTGGAGAATAGCACGGGATCAGTTGAGATATTCTCAGATCATTGGTTCGCTCATGTATCTAGCTAGTGCAACAAGGCTTGGCATCTCATTTGCTGTGTGCAAGCTGAGCCGGTTTGTGTCAAACCCGGGAGATGATCACTGGCGTGCTCTTGAGAGAGTGATGCGCTATCTAAAAGGCACTATGAGCTACGGTATTCAGTTATACCGGACATCCAAACGTGTTGGAAGGCTATTATGATGCCAACTAGATCTCTGATGCTGATGAGCTTTATGCCACAAGTGGATATGTGTTTTCGCTTGGAGGTGGCGCTGTTTCCTAGAAGTTTTGCAAGCAGACTATCTTAACGAAGTCTACAATGGAAGCAGAACTCACAGCATTAGACACTGCTGGCTCTAAGTTCGAGTGGCTTTGTGATCTCCTTATGGATTTACCGATTGTTGAAAAACCTATACCGACTATTTCTATGAACTGTGATAACCAGACTGTGATTACGAAGGTTAACAGTTCTAAGGATAACATGAAGTCCACAAGACACGTTAAGAGATGATTAAAATATGTTAGAAAATTGAGAAACTCTAGAATAATAGCGTTGGACTATGTTCACACGTCTAACAATCTAGCAGATTAGTTCACTAAGGGTCTATCACGCAATATGATAGAAAGTGCATCGAGAGAGATAGGGTTTGAGACCCACTTGAAAATTTACTATAGTGGTAACATGTTCTATGTGATCGGAGATCCCGTAAAGTACAATGGTGAAACAAGCTAGTAGTAAATTGTGAGGAAAGATCCTTAGCAAGACTTCATCTCTAATGCACTATCTTTCCTATCTGTAAGGCAGGTTAGTTTTATCTTAATGTGTTCCAAGTGGCTTGCTAAAGCAAAGATGTTGTCCTATAGAACATCTTTTGAGGAGCACACCTATATGAGTCAGGCTGCTAGGTCACAGTCTATGAGATTTGGGTGATCTCTAAATACTCATGAAAGGCACTGGAGTATGACTTATATGCTTCAAATAGAGGGGATGCCTTTTGCAGCCAAGTATCAACTAAGGACTTTAGTGACATTCACCTCACACAAAACTGTCAATTCAAGGCTTAGTCCATTATTCGGTTGTGACTGAATGAAACTATTGTTCTAGATGGATGTTCAACTTAACAGTCTCCATCGAAACACTGATATATAAAAGAAATATAGTTCTGAGACTACTTTGTTACAAACCCTAGAGTTTGGTGGGGATTATTGGATATAATATGGGCTTGGCACATATAATATTTAATAAATCAAATAAAACTCTATGGTGCGTAACATTAAGCGTTGTATGGTTTAATACCATACGGGATTTTGACTGAATGTTGACTCAGCTTATATGGTTGAAAATTATTCATCTAAATTGAGAAGCTGGGAAAAGGACAAAGGCATGCCACACGCGCACACGCGCCACAGCCGCCACTGGCTGGGCCGGGCCATGGGCGTGGGCGTGGGCGCGGGCCGAGCCGAGGCCGAGGTCGAGGCTATGGGCATGGGCGTGGCGTGGCGAGGCGAGCGGTGAGCGAGTGAGCGGGCGGGCGTGGCCAGTCTTTTGCCACTTAATCCACATAATCACGGGAGTTACTCCCTTTGATGGTGGAGGCGAACTGATTGCGTCAGTTACCGTCCTTTCCGCTTCCATTTCTCCATCTCTTGGGATCCTCCGCTGCCTCTCTCCCTTCCCCGCAGCAGCCATATATCCCTAGTCCTCCGTCAGTCTAGATGACTGTCTTTGCAACCACTCCCGAGAGAACCATAGATCAACAGCTTTCTGTCTTCCCCGTCCCGTACCTCTGCGTGCACGGAGTAGTGGGAGAGCAGGTGCCTCTAGAACCCTCGTCCGCCTGAGAATCCTGCATAGGATGAGCGGTGATTAGGTTTTTGGGGAGTGATCCACGACTTGCTCGTCCATATTCTTCCTGCTAGAGATCGCTCTTGGATCTCATCTTCTTTCCGGAACGTCAAGGCATCTTCTTCCTGGTGATCCGTTCGTGGGACTGCACTACGAACATCCTCCTACATCGACTATGGTCCGCGACTTCGAGAAATGCACTATGTCGACTAGTGCGAATGGAGCCTCCGATGCCCTCGGTATGGGACCCTCCGCTGGGTACAGTCTAATCTATGTGATTACTGTATTTTGTATTCTTACTGTATCGATCTGTATGTCATCTCTGCATGCTGTAGTGTTCATAAGAAATATACACATGTACATATATGCTGTCACAAACCTGCTGATGTTATATTTCTGGATTAAACTGATAATAAAAATGCCTAAATTTCTAACATGGAGTACCTGCAAAATGCTTTCGCTGATCGCTATGGGTCTCCTTGCCAACACACTATCTTCCCTCCCTCTGACCGTGCAATGGATCTCGATGTCGAAGAACGTCGCCCGACAGGATTGGAGGGAGCATTTAGGCTCTCTTTCGGTTTGTTCCATCAGCAGCCCTCGTTCTAGTACTCCAAGCTGGCCATGGAGCTGTAGTACGCCAACCATCGTGTTCTTCTCTGGCAGTTGTAGGGGGTGTTTCTGGGCAGCCCGAGTGCAAGGGTGACGAGATTGACAAGCTAATAAGGATTGGCCTGTTGCAACTTGTTAGCAGTGTAGAGGGCTTGCAAACGCAGTCAACTCCTAAGAGCTTCCTATTGAGATCGAAAAGATCATGTAGGGTTAAGTCTAGCGGGTTCTCTTTACTGTGAATGCGATATCGAGAGTAGAGAGACAGAGAGGAATAGAAGAAGAACGTGTCGAACCTAACACCATAGAGGGATATGGTCCATAAGCCGCCATCTCGTTCATCGGTGAAGTCTACGCACGGGTAGCGACGTTTGGGGATGAGGTCAATGAAGTCATCGACGTTGGTGGAGCGGGGTGACACGACTGGTGGCTTCCTGTCACTGGCTGCGCCCTTCTCTGATCGAGATTAGGGTTTTGGTTTCGGTGAGGAGCTTGGCTCATGGTAAACCTTATACTCAGAGCCACCGGCCTCCACCTCTATATATAGCGCAGTGTGATAGGGGCCCTCCAGCCATAGTGGGCTGGGCGCCCCCGATCAGAGCGCGGATCAAAGGCCCAACTGGGCCGTTGGGTCTAGTTTGGGATTAGAGATCAATCTAACAATTTCCCCCTTGATCTCCTACCATCTTTTAATTTCATATCATTTACTTTTGTTCATTTCATTATAGATTAGCGCATAGAGCATGTTTCATCGTCATGGTCAATTGCCGATAGATTTAACAACTAAAACACATCACTATGTTCTAAAATAGATGCTTAACTTTGGGCCTTCTTTTATCCAGGAATTATAAGCTTTCCCTTAAACCCATGCCGACTACATATTCTCTGAACATGTTGGGTGGTAAGCCTTTTGTAAGCAGATCCACGAGCATCTTTTCGGTACTTATATGCTCAAGACTTATGACATGACCTCGGACTTTATCTTTCATGACATAATACTTTATGTCAATGTGTTTGGTAGCACCACTTGACTTATTGTTGTGAGCATACTGTACTGCCGGATTATTATCGTAGTATAACTTAAATGGTCTATAGATGTCGTCAACCACCTTAAACCGGGTATGAACTTCTTTAGCCTAGTTCACCTGTCCCGTTGCCTCATAACACGCTACAAACTTGGCATACATTATGGACGATGTAGTGATGGTTTGCTTTGAGCTTTTCCATGAAATAGCTCCCCCTGCGAGAGTGAATACATATCTAGACGTGGATTTTTATCATCTCCCGTATAATTAGAATCTGAATATCCCACTATATGGAGTGAATCTGATCTTCTATACGTCATCATAAGGCTTTTCATTCCTTGCAAATAACGCAAGACTTTCTTTACTAATTTCTAGTGTTCTGTTCTAGGATTGCTCTGAATCTGCCAAGTAACCCGGTAACAAATGCCAAGTCAGGGCACATACATACTTGAGCATATTGCAAGCTTTCGATAGCTTGAAGCATTTGGAACCAGTTTTCTGATCGATCTCATACTGATTCCTGGGCATTGAAAATACCCATATCTGTCAGCCCTTGACTATAGGAGCAGGTGAGGGACTACATTTGTGCATATTGAATTTCTTTAAGATCTTTTATATGTATGCCTTTTGTGACAGTCCTAATATCCCCTTTACTTCTATCTCGGTGAATCTCGATCCCTAGAACGAATGAAGCTTCACCAAGATCTTTCATATCAAATTTTGAGGATAAAAACTTCTTTGTCTCCAGTAGTAGACTGATATCACTACTAGCAAGTAAGATATCATCCACATATAGGACAAGGAAGATAAACTTCCCATTCTTAAACTTTGCATAGACATAATTGTCCTCTACATTCACTTTAAACCCAAAATTCCTTATTGTCTGATCAAACTTCAAGTACCTACTGTCTTGAAGCTTGTTTTAATACATAAATAGGATTTCTTTAGGCGGCATCCCATTCGTTCTATTTCCTTCCATGACAAAACCTTTCGGTTGTGCCATGTAAACATTTTCCTCCAAGTCCCGTTGAGAAATGTCGTCTTTACATTCATCTGATGTAATTCTAAATCAGTAATGTGCCACTAATGCCATTATGATTCTGAAGGAATCCTTACATGAGACTAGAGAAAATGTCTCATTGTAATCAATGCCTTCTCTTTGCGTAAAACATTTTGCCACAAGTCACGCTTTATATCTCTCTATATTCCCTTGAGAGTCAAGTTTTGTTTTGTAAACCCAGTTACAAGCCTACTGTTTTGGCTCCTTTAGGAATTATTTCCAAGTCCTAAACTTTATTGGCATTCATATATTTCATTTCATCTTCCATGGCCTCAAGCCACTTTGATGAATGATCACTTCTTCAGGGCTTCTTCAAATGAGGTGGGATCATCCTCTATTTGAAATTCCTCAGTGTTGTATACTTCATAGTCGGCAGGAAGAGCTGATTTTCTAACTCTTTGAGATCTTCTAGGGGCCTCCACATTTGGCACTATCTTCTATTTGAGACTGTTGTTGCTTCCCTCTCATGTGTGGTAATAGGTTCTATAGGATCCTGAAGAATAGGTTCCTCATCATCATTCATTGTTGCCACAGGCAGAATAACAACTAGGTGCTGGCACCACAGTATCTTGCATTATCGGTGCAACGACAAGCATGTAGTGAGAAAAATGGCTCATGAATCATCGGAGTGGGCGCATACACCCGCTTCTCTTCAAGGTCAATTTCTCGAGCTACCATGCTCCCCCTCATCATTTCATCCTCTAGGAAGACAACGTGTCTCATTTTCATAAACTTTGTATGTCTGTCTGGACAATAGAGACAAGAACCTTTTGACTTTTCTGGGTAGCCAATGAAATGACAACTTACTAGTTTTGGGATCTAGCTTCCCAATGTTTGGGTTAAATACTTTAGCCTCAGCAGGACTCCCCCCACACACGTAAGTGGTTTAGTGAGGGTACTCTTCCTGTCCACAACTCATACGGTGTTTTGGGCACCGATTTACTTGGTACTCTATTGAGAATATGAATGGCGGTTTTTAACGCCTCTATCCACAGGCTCAATGGTAAGGTAGAGTAACTTATCATACTACACACCATATCCATCAGGGTACGATTGCGTCTTTTAGCTACTCTATTCTGCTAAGGTTCGCCCAGTGTAGAATACTGGGCTACTATGCCATTCTCCTGTAAAAACCTTGCAAAAGGTCTAGGAACTTGGCCATATGGGGTATGCCGACCGTAGTACTCCCCCCCATGGTCGGACCTGACTATCTTAATCTTTAAATTGTGTTGGTTTTCAACTTTGCCTTAAATATCTTAAATTTATTCAATGTTTCCGTTCTTTCTTTGATTGGATAAATATAGCTATAACGGGAGTAATCATCTGTGAATATTATGAACGAATCATAACCATCCACACTCTTTACAGGAAATGGATTACAGATGTCTGTGTGAATAATTTGTAAAATTCTTGCGCTTCGTTTGGCATCTTTCTTAAATTTCTTTACATACTTTCCTTTTATGCATTCTCTATATTGTTCTAAATCTGAGAACTCTAATGGAGGAAGAATATCATTCTTAACTAGTCTTTCTATTCCCCCTCGAAATATGGCCTAAACGATAGTGCCATAATTTCGACGACACATCAGTGAGCTCTCTTTCGTTTTCTGTTTACATCCGTAGATGATGATATATTCTCATTGTCGCACGCAATGTTCCCATCATCGCATACAACATTCACATCATCACGTAGTGATAACAAATAAAGCTCATTTTGTAAGATAGCAAGACCAACACATGCATTATTAAATGTTATCTTACATTTGTCATTTCTAAAATGGTAATCATATCCATCATTGTCCAAGCATGAAACACTAATCAAGTTTCTTTATAAAGATGGAACATAAAGTGCATCTCTAAGTAAAAGTGTGAAGCCATCAGCAAGCTCTAGAGAAAGATCGCCAACGGCTTCAACATCTGCTCAGACTCCATTTGCAACTTTAACATGTTCTTTCTTTTCTTTACGTAGTCCTCGTCGAAACAGGAATCCCTATAAGGAATTAGCAACATGAACAGTTGCACTTGAGTCAATCCACCAAGTAGATTTTGAATATTGTACATACATGGATTCATTTATGAACTGTAATAATATTCTCACCTTTCTTTGCCATGATCATCTTTAAGTAATCAGGACAATCTTTCTTATAATGTCTTATCTTCTTGCAATAGAGACACTGGTCTTTTTCTACTATGAACTTGTTCTGCTGAGGCTGATGCAGCATGTGACCATTTCCTTTGACTTTGAGGAGGAGTTAGCATTATTATTCTTTTTCTTGTTGTCTTTTACATAATTGATAGTGCCATCATTGGCAGCTTTCATTCTCTCCTCTTGCACACACATGGCCATGAGCCTCTCTAAGTCCCACTTCTCGGGTTATATTGTAGTTGACAACAAATATGTCAAATTACTTTGGCAAGGAAGCAAAAATCAGATGGATAAGGAACTCTTCCTTGAGAGCCAGATCCATTGATTTTAGCTTGGATGCCAAATTGCTCATCCTTAGTATGTGCTCTCTTATGCCACCATTTTCAGAGTACCTCTCTGTCACCAGCTGCTTTATCAGCTGGGTAGCATATGTCTTTGAAGAGCCAGTGAACTGACTCTTTATTCTATCGAGGTACTCGGTGACCATATCACACTCTGGGATTGAGTCCACAATTATAGGCTCAATCATGTTCTTTATCATAGCCAAACATTTCTTGTTGGCAGTGACCCATTTCCTATGCTTAAGTTTATAGGACATCTTTTGGGATTCAAAATCCCTCTCTCTAGTTGCCCAAGCGGCATCAGCCTCATTTGTCTTCCTCACCGGTGCCACAGGCTTAGTGGGACACGATGATGTGACTACCCAGTCCACATCAGTCAAGATAAGGTCAGGTCAATCTTTTTCTTTCACTTTGTGTAGTTGTCACCTTTGAGAGTGGAGATCTCTTTGATACAACCCATTAAGTTATATTCGCCTGAAAACACAATTCATATAGAGTGAGAACATAAATAATAACAATAATTGCATGCCTAGATTCCAACGTTGGTCAAAATTAAAACATATAATTGTTTATACATTAAATCTACATCATCGTTGGGCAGAAATAAAAATAATGCATAAAATTATTAAAATTACAATATTGTTATTAACAACGTTGGTCAGAAAATAACAACATCACAATCATGTCAAAATCTCTTTTTCTCCAATTAAATATCACGTTGGTTCAAAATAACTGGAGAATAAACTATTTCTCTAACAGCGTAAAACATAAAAAAAATTATCTATTTTTCAGAAGCATTTCTCTATTCTCTGAAAATTTATCCTGATGGTTCAAAATTTCACAGAGAATTAAAACAAAATTCATCAAATTCTCTTCTAAAAAATAATAAAACAAAAATTACTCTTCTATTCATTTTGGCCCGGCTGGTGGAGTGCGGCCCGCGTCCCAGCTGGCAGCACCAGCATGCGGCCTAGCTCAGCGCGTGGTCCAGCAACGGCTCATGGTCGAGTCAGCGCGCGGCTCGCTCCCCGCGCCTAGGCCGCAACCTAGGCCTGGGACGAGAAAGCGGCCCATCTCGGCACCCCACCGCGCCCGCATCAATCTAAGCCGTCCGACTCGATCCAACGGTCATCCGTCCATCTCGCGCCAACAAAATGGCGATGACGGCCTCCCCAAAAACCCTAACTCCATTTCCCTTTCTCTTGCTTTCTCTGCCGCGTCGCACGCTGCACGGAGACCGCCAAATCGGCCATCGACGCCGGTGAGGAGGACGTCTGTAACACCCCTGGCGTTAGTCTTGCCTAATTGCACTTGCATTTCATGATCATGAGCATCATTCATCCATTCATGAGCATATATCACTTGAAACATGTGAAACATGATTATGAAACAAAAGTATCATTTCAATTGTTTTTCATCGTTTTAGTACATTCAGTGCTTGATTATTGTATGACCAATGTGTGGTATGGCTAAATATATTGTTAAACATCTTAGCTATGCTTAGGAAGTCATTAGGAACAATGTTCATGTTGATCATTTTGCCTAATTAAGTTTCCAAGTCATGGGTTGACTTGTTTTGACCCTAGGACTCTTTGGTTTGACTATTCAAAAAGTACCACTTAGAATGTTTGCATGTCTGAGCAACCTAAAACAAAGTTGTAGCAAATTATATAAGGAACAGAAGTTATTTTGTGACCAAGTCATGAAAATGTGCACAACATGCTCTAAATGGTCCCACAAGTCAGAAATTTGGTTGGGTTCAACACTTAGAAATTTCTAAGTATAAACTCCATTTTTCAGTTTCTTGAACATGACTTTGGCATGATTTTACTCTCTGTCCTTTGAGAATTAGACATTGATCTCTAAATAAGTTTTGTAGCTGGCATGTAGGTGTACAACTTTTGTTTTGAATTCTTTCGCTAACGATCAATGGATTAGGAGATAGAGCACCATCATTTGGCGCTGTCAGTCAGTTCCTTTTTCTCTGAATCGAGCTACAGTGTTACGGCTTCAGACAGTTCATGGCCGATCGAGGTCAGATGGTGGCCGCCACGTGTCCGCCATGCGCACGGCTCGCCCTGACCACACAGCGCGCTGGCTAGCTTGAAGAGGAGCATGCCCTGCTGCCCTCCGCACGCGCTCTGCCCTCATTCACCCCTCCGTGCCTTCCCATTCACAGCCACAGCGCACCACCGACGCCATCAGCTCTACCGAGCTCACTCGAGCTCACCGCGGCGCCATAGCCACTACCATCCAACCCATAGCTCCGCCATCGCCTCATAGACCTCGTCAGCGCCCTCACGGAGCTAGCCAAGCTGTAGGTGAGTGACATTGCCGAACCACGCACCACCGTGGCATGGCCGCCATGGTCGCCGCCGGTGATCTCACACGGCCCCACCTGACCGCTTCACCGTAGCCGCTAGCTGTAGCATAGGAAGGTCCGCTTGGGTTACCAAGAGCTTACGCGCGCCTTGTATGGCCACCAACCGTCGGGGTTCGCCGAAGCACCACCGTGCACCATGGCCGAGCCACCGTGGGCCATGGCTAGCATCCCTAGAGTCCACTAGAGTCTAGTTTTAGGAGCGCTATGGATGCAGGAGGCTGAGGTGAGTACGCCGGTGTCGTCGGGTTCACCGGAGAACTCGCCGTCGACGAATTCCGCAGCTGCCGCGCCGTCGTCCCCCTCCGTCCCCTGTTTTCTCTCGCTGACGCGCAGGCCCCTTTTGTCAGCCACCGCTGCTGCGAGGGAACCGAAGTTGGGCTGTGCCGTTCTGGGCTGTGAGCGTGCGCAGTCGTGGGCCACCTAAGCCATTCAAGTTGGCCCAGTAGCTGATTAGGTTTCCTCTTTGTTTTGTTTATTTTGTTTTTCACAGATTTGTGTGCATGATTCAAAATTTTGTAAATCAAGTTTGGTAGATCCAAATGTTATGGTTCAAATTTTGTTGGGTTCCTGATAATGTCTAGTATTTAATAAAAATATTATATGAGCACAGGTTTTAGAAATTTTGGATGAATTAAATAGGACTTTGAAGTGTGTTTTTAGATGCATGCAAACTTGTTGAAATTTTATCTTGAGTTTCTCTGGTCCAAAAATTATGAAATTTTGTGGGTACGCTAGTCTTGCTTAGTAGAAGCTTTGATTAAAATTTCAGAGCTAGTGCATGTGTAGTTTTTGAATTATAGATTTTCCTTTTATCATTGATTAATACTTGTGTGAATTTTCATAATTTTTCTATAGATCCAGTAAAGGTAAAATTTGGTGAGTGCTATTCTTATGCTAGAGTGATACTAGGAAAAATGAGAAATCTGTTGCTTGACACTTTTAACTAAGGTTTCCTATTTATGCCTTTTTGAGCACTTATGCCTTATCATTTTTGTGTAGACTATTTTACTTATCCAAATGCTATGAAAATTTTATGGTAGTCTACTTAGAGTAGTACTATACTACTGTAATTTTCTTAGATTTTTATAAGCACCAGAAATATAGGTTGCTGTTGTAGCCCTAGTTTAAAAAGGAAATAAAATAATCCTCTTTAATACAAGATTAGTTAATAATAATAGCTTTGGTGTATCTTTGAAGCATTTGATAAGGTGTGTTGACTTAAACATATTAGTAGTAGAAGAGAATGCAGTAGATGACATGTGCTTGTAGTATATTTTCTTGGATGATGTTGACTACCTTGCATTCAAACATATTCACTGTATTCATCTCATCCGATGCACCGATTGCATAAGCACTTACGCACATTACATCATACAGGATCGCAAACCGAGAACCCCGTCATCATACCTGAGGAGCCTGAGGAACAGGTCGAGGTGCAGTCGTAGGAAGTGCTAGAAGCCAACGAGGAGGGCGTTGAGGAACTTCCGGAGTGCCCCGATCACCGTCCGAGCTCCTTCGAGAGAGGCAAGCCCTGGAGCATTTTCTCCTGGTTTGCAATTATTAATTAAATGCTTTACTTTAATTGATGCATTACGTTCAGGAGTTGTTTGCAACTGTTGCTGCATTATACCTTGTTTACCTTTGTTATACTATATCCTTGTTACCCTGGTACCCGCAGTCGAGTCAATGCTTAGCTGGCTTAGACTGGTAGAAGTCGGGTGATTTCCTGTCACCTACGAGCTATAGGTGATTACCTAGATCTGCTTGGATGACTATGAAGTCATGGTATAACTAAGTATTAAATGAAGTTGAGACCGGACGGAGACTTGCAGAGTTTTGGACTATAGTGTTTCCGTTTGTGTCGATTAAGGACCGACCGTTGTTGGGCCTCGAGTCATGTTGAACGCATGCCTTACATTTAGCTGGCCAGATAAAGTACCTTCTGACCGCGAAGCTAGGAGATTTTTCGGGCCGAGTAGATTGCCCGCAATGCACTATGCCGGAGCAGGTGTGGTAGGACATGGGGGTGGGATGATAAGACCAAAGTGCAGTCGGTCGGCCCTCGGGTACATGTGGTTCCTGGCAAACTCGAGATACCTAGAAAGTTGACTCAGTGATCAATATCTCACTTTAGCGGGTGAGTGAGGTTTGTGTAAGGAATAAATCACCAGCTGGTTAGGAATCGATTCGAATCGCCATCGCTCCTGGATAGTGAGCACTTGACTTGAGTGACTTCATCGTAGTAAATGTTTATGGAACACTTGGACAGTTATAATGAATATGACAGTATGGAAGTTGTTTAATGATCATGGGTTATCATTATCTGCTTAATCACATGGTTACTCTAGTATAGGTGCAAACCTAGTCGACAGGTTAATACTAATTAACTTGGCAATCATGCTTTTAGAAAGGTTCTTGAAATGCTAAAAATGCTTTTTTTTGCAAATGAGTCAGCTACCCTACTATAAAGCCCTTCATAATCCTTGGTGTCATTTATTTTTGGTTATGTCGGGTAAGTTTAGCTGAGTACCTTCCCGTACTCAGGGTTTTATTCCCACTTGTTGCATATGGGCAGATGTATTACGGCTACTGTATCAACTGCCTTTATCCTGCGATGGGTGATGCTTAGGACCATGGGCATGGTCATTCCTTATGTCTCGTCTGATGCTTTTGTTGGAGATGATCATTCACTGGCACTATATTTGAACTCCGCGTGTGTGTCTGTGGTTTGAACAAATGACTTCTGCTACTTTTATTCGAACTGGTTTTGTAATAACTATGTTGAAACTCTGATGTATCCGTGATGCAAACTTTTATGTAATATGTGATGGTGATCGCTAAACTTATTACGATCTTGGCTGGAATGGAAGTTGGTTTGAAATCCTTCGTGATTTTACGGACTACCGGGTTATACGGGCTTAAGTTTGCTAAATCGTCTGCTCTGGCGGATGATTTTCTTACTTAATTTCGTATAATTGGTCGGTTCTGTTACAGCTGGCATCAGAGCAGTTTAGCGTGTTGCTGTTCACAAGTGTATTTAAAACAAAAAGGCATTTGGAAAACATGATTTTCAAAATATAAAGCGTGCCAGTGATCATATCTTTTATGCCCAGTTAAGGACTTTAGGTGGCTTAATTAAGTACTGACTTGGGGTTCTTGCATCATATTTCTCTTTTGTCGCTCATACGGCGTGCTATTGTATGAGTGCCACTTGTTTGAGTGGTAATGTATGGATCAATTGCCTCTACGCCTCGGTAAGTGTGAGTTGCGAGAGCATGATCGGATACACCGCCGATCTAGGGTGAATGCTTATAAGATGCTGGAGTAATTACATGTTCTACGCATGTTTTATAAAGGTATCTCATGTATGGGTCTTCCGTCTATTGAGGCGATGCCGTCAATAGGACGATGGTTTGGGTAGTTACTACCGTTGTACACGTATCTGGGGATTCGTGCAGAGCGTGTAGATAAAAATTTACTGCTTTTATGCATTCATTGGGAATTGGGCTGAAATGAATCTTCTGCAGGTACATAACAATGCTATCGTGTAGAATGTATTAGTTACGTATTTGAGAGATTGTTTGTATGCCACCGAATTCATCGTTAGAAATTATTATTCCTAAGTTTGTGAGAACGTACGGCACGTACATACATCATGTTACTTGTGCATTTTATTCATGTCATGCATTCCTCCCCTTATAAATTGATTATCTCATTTTGATAAAAGTTGTATCACCTAAAATATGTTTCCCTGAGGTAATAAAAGAACTTTTGCTACAGATGGCCCGCACGAAGCAGACCACCTGTAAGTCCACTGGAGGAAGAGCACCTTGATGTCCATTGGCCCTAAGGGAGCACCGCACCACGGACACCTTCTTGAGCAAGTTTGGCATGCCGACTTTGCTTTGGAGAGTGCTCCATGATGTGGGGTACCCAGAGGGTCAAGAGCCAGTGTACTCTTGGAATGAGAGCCAGTTAGCAGAGGATGGACTCGCTGTGGTGGAGATTATGGTTCCTGCTCTCGGTGATGCCCCAGATTGGGATGGTTGGCATTTGGAGTTTGAGGGTCGCACTCCAGCTGAGGGTGCAGAGGGAGCAGCCTTTCATGTCATCAGGGACATTATGAGCAGATTTCCTAGTGAGCTTGCAGCAGCTCTAGCTGGCACTTTTCCTAGGGATGATCCTTGTGATGCCATTTGGGTTCAGCCTCAGGGAAGTGCATTGGTCAGAGGTCTAGCTGAAGGGCAGGCTAGCGACAACCAGGCAATGAGTGCTATGTTCGCTGCCATTAGAGCGTATGAGGGTCTCGAGAGTACCTACTGGACTTTGACTGGCTTGCGTGGTGAGGATAAGCTCAAGGGGAAAAAGCAGAAGAAGAGACAGGCATGTGCTATAGCTAGCTTGTAGGAGCAGTTGGCTGATATGAACTTACAACGAGATCAGGTGATTGAGAGAGGTGATAGAGCTATGCAGCGGGTGCATACGTTGACTCAAGCCAACAACAATGTAGACCACATGATTGGACAGTTGGTTCAGGAAAGGAATGAAGCCTGGGACGAGAGGGACCTTCTGCTACAGAGGGTCGATGAGCTAGAGGAATACAACGGCAACCTGCATGAGGAGTTTCACGCGCTCTACAATGGGGTTGGCCCATATTCTCCACCAGACGCCGCTGGAATGGACATCAACGACGACAACGAGGACGAGCCTGTAGTTTCACCTGGGGGCGATGGTGATGTCTCCGATCCCGACGATGGCCCCAAGGAGTAGGCTAGTTGCCTTGAGCTAGTATCTAGGTCCTGTCGCGATGACCTTTCTTTTGTTGGCATGTAACCTATTATATGTTGCTTCTAATGTATGAGACTTGGTATGTGGTTGGAACTGATTTTCGAATATGATATTTGAACGCATAAAAATCTAGTGTATGTATGCTGGCAAATTGGTTGTATGGATGCGATGTTTGCCATTGAAGTAATTTGATTAAGTGTTGTTGTTTTAATTGGGATGCAATTGTTGTGCCTCTGTTTTATTGTATGAATTTATTCTCTTCAGTAAATTCAGTACGTCATAATTTTTCCTTCACTCGCAATTATTACAGCTTCACTCAATCATTACTTGTTGCTGAAATATACAGATGACAAACACTCGCTGAACCACGTATGAGGCCGCTAAGACTAGTGCTAACGGTGCGGGGACTAGTGGTGGTGGTGGAAACCATGGCAACAACAATGAACCTCCCCATGAACCGCATTTGCCACCTCCTCCCCCGTTTACCCCCGAGATGTTCCTCGCATAGCTGCTCGGGAGTCAGCGCAACGTGGAACAATCCCAGAAGAACATGGAGGATTTTCTGCGTACCATCGCCAACAACGTTCAACGTGGTAACAATCAAGGTGGTGGCATGGGAGTGAACTAATATAGCATCTTCAAAGAATTCATGGACACCAGGCCACCAGTATTCAAGGAGGCAACAGAGCCACTCGATGCTGAGGAATGGATCAACACGATGGAAGATAAATTCCGTGTGTTGAGGATGACTGAGGTTCTGAAAATAGAGTATGCTGCACTTCAGTTGCAAGGACTAGCGGGAATGTGGTGGAAGCACCATCGCACCACCTTCCCTCCAAATGCTCAGATTACTTGGAGAGAGTTTGCTAAGGCCTTCCGTGAAGTCTATATTCCATCCGAGCTGACCGAGATGAAGTTGGGAGAGTTTCTGGCATTGAACCAGGGCACCAAGACCGTGACACAATACATGCATGCCTTCAACAACTTGTGTCGCTATGCTCTCGACATGGTTGACACAGATGCTAAAAGAATAGCCAGTTTTAAGAGGGGTCTCAATCCAAAAATGATGAAGCATGTTGGTACCAATAACCGCGTCAGATTCAATGACTTCATCAGCGACTGCCTGAAGCAGGAGAAGAATAACAACGCCAGCACCACAGCCAAGACACGCAAGAGAGCCTTTGAAGGTGGTCCGTCCCAAGCTAGAGCACCTATGGGAGGTCGTCCTCCATATCGCCCATCGGCACCTGACGCTTGGTTCCGGCCACCTCAGCCAAGAAGTCAAAATTTCCGTGGACCTCAGAAGCCGTACAAGATGGTAGTACAGCCCAACAAAGCAGCCATAACTGCGATACAAGGCAGTTCCAAGGGAGCTGTGGGGTCTGCCAGGACAGTGAGAGGAGCCTGCTATAACTGTGATCAACCTGGCCATTTCTCGAGGTTTTGTCCGTACCCGCCCAAGAAGAAGCAGCAGACTTATAATGCTAGAGTGCATAGTATGACAGTGGATGAAATTCTAGAGGGAGAGCCCGTCACTGCTGGTAAGTTTCCTATCAACGAAAACCCTGTAGTTGTTCTATTTGATTCTGGATCATCGCATTCTTTTATGAGTCAAGCATTTGCATAGAAACATGGACAACTATGCATAGAATTGGGTTATGGGTACCGTATAAGTTCAGCAGGGGCTGATGTTTTGACCAACCGGATGGTTTGAGGGGCAACCCTTGAATTAGGTAGCCAGAAGTTTCGAGTGAACTTGATAGTTATGCCTGGGTTAGTCTTGGATGTCATTATAGGGATGAATTAGATGAAGGATTGGGGAGCAGTCATAGATACTGGAAGTCGAGTACTTACCCTTAAGGATCCCCTGGGTGAGGGTACTTTCCAAGTACCATTGCCTCAAAGAACAGACCTGATAAGTGTTACATGTGCTACGGCAGTCATCCCTATTCATCAGATTCCGGTAGTGTGTGAATTCCCGGATGTATTCTCGGATGAGCTGCCTGGTCTTCCGCCAGATAGGGAGATTGAGTTTGGAATTGAGCTAGTCCCCGGAACAGCTCCGATTTCAAGGAGACCCTATCGGATGCCTCCATATGAGTTAGCTGAGCTAAAGAAGCAATTAGAAGAATTATCAAAAAAGGGGTTTATACGACCAAGCAAGTCTGAATGGGGATGTCCCGCCTTATTTGTGAAGAAGAAGAAAGAGGGCACATTGAGAATATGCGTAGATTATAGGCCACTTAATGCTGTGACCATCAAGAATAAATATCCCTTGCCACATATTGATGTTCTGTTTGACCAATTATCCAAGGCCAAGGTGTTCTCAAAAATAGATTTGAGATCCGGTTATCATCAGATCAAGATTAGGCCACAGGATATACCGAAAACTACATTTTCCACCAGATACGGGTTGTATGAGTATCTTATCATGTCTTTTGGCTTGACAAATGCTCCTGCATACTTTATGTTTTTGATGAATACAGTTTTCATGCCAGAATTGGATAAGTTTGTGGTAGTGTTCATCGATGACATTCTGGTGTACTCCGAGAATGAGAAAGATCACGAAGAGCATCTAAGAACTGTCTTGACCAGACTTAGAGATCATCAATTGTATGCTAAGTTTAGCAAATGCGAATTCTGGTTGAAGGAAGTTCCTTTCCTTGGTCACATTCTGTCAGAGAATGGAGTTTCAGCCGATCCAAGTAAGGTGCAAGAAGTTATGAATTGGAAAGCACCGACCATAGTTCCTGAGATTAGAAGTTTCTTAGGACTAGCGGGTTATTACTGTCGCTTTATACCAGACTTTTCAAAGATTGCCAAACCAATGATGAGTCTCCTACAGAAGGATCACAAGTTTATGTGGACAGAGGAGTGTGAAGCAGCTTTCCACACTTTGCGGAAACTGTTGACCACTGCTCTAGTTCTAGCACAACCAGATATCGAGAAACCATTTGATATGTTTTGCGACGCATCGAAGACTGGATTGGGCTGTGTTCTTATGCAAGAAAGGTGAGTCATTACTTATGCATCACGACAATTGAGAAAGCATGAGGTCAACTATCCAACACATGATCTTGAACTTGCTGTAGTTGTGCACGCCCTAAAAATTTGGAGACATTATCTACTTGGTAATGTGTGCAATATTTTCATGAATCACAAGAGTCTTAAGTATATCTTTACCCAACCCAAGTTAAACATGAGACAGCGCAGATGGTTGGAATTGATCAAGGATTACAACTTGAATGTGCAATATCATCCTGGAAAAGCCAATGTAGTGGCAGATGCTTTGAGCAGAAAGTCACATTACTTGAATGTGCAGCCATTACTTGAAGATGGGTTCGATCTAATGCATCCTGCTATATTACATAGTATTCAGATTAGTTGCTCTTTGGAGAGTAAGATAATAGAAGGCCAGAAAACCGACAAGGGGATATTCCACATCAAAGAGAAAATAAAAGAAAAGTCGTCTCAACACTTTAAAGTGGATGAACAGGGCGTGTTGTGGTTTGACGACCGTCTTGTGGTTCCCAAGGATCGAGAGCTTAGGAATAAACTCATAGATGAAGCTCACCTTTCTAAGCTATCTATCCATCCCGGAAGTAGTAAGATGTATCAAGAACTAAGATCTCGTTATTGGTGGACCAAAATGAAGAAAGAAATTACAGCATATGTTGTCAGATGTGACACATGTTGTCGAGTGAAAGCCATTCACATGAAACCTGCTGGTATGTTGCAACCCTTGTCCGTCCCTAGTTGGAAGTGGGACGATATAAGTATGGATTTTATCACGGGTTTGCCCACTACTCAAAAAGGACATGATTCGATTTGGGTAATTGTGGATCATCTTACTAAGACCGCTCATTTCCTACCTGTCAAGACAACTTATCGACCACCTCAATATGCCGAGAAGTATATCACAGAAATTGTGAGGTTGCATGGTATACCAAAGACCATAGTATCTGATAGAGGCTCATAGTTCACGGCTCACTTTTGGGAACATTTACACAAAGGCTTAGGAACTAGTTTGATTCGCAGTACCGCTTATCATCCTCAGATAGATGGTCAGACTGAATGAGTGAATGCTGTTTTGGAGGATATGTTAAGAGCCTGTGTATTGTCTTCTAAGGGATCATGGGAGTCATGGTTACCGTTAGCTGAGTTTTCTTATAATAATAGTTATCAAGAAAGCATCAAGATGGCTCCCTTCGAAGCTTTATATGGCAGAAAATGTAGAACACCATTGAATTGGGTCGAGCCTGGAGATAGAAGGTATTATGGCATTGACTTTGTAGAAGAAACTGAGAAGAAAGTTCATATTATTCAGCAGAATATGAAAGCGGCCCAATCACGTTAGAAAAACTATGCAGACAGAAGAAGGAGACCCCTTATGTTTGAAGTTGGTGACTATGTTTATCTGAAAGTCACGCCAATGAAGAAGAAAAGGTTCGGAGTCCGAAGAAAGCTTGCTGCGAGATTCGTAGGACCGTACAAGATCTTGGAACAAAGAGGTCTGGTAGCCTACAAGTTAGAGTTACCTGAGACAATGAGTACCATTTTCCTAGTTTTCCATGTATCACATCTCAAGAAATGTTTGCGTGTTCCAGAGGAAAGAATAGAACCTCATGGTATCCAACTCAAATCAGATTTGGTGTATCGTGAGCAACCAGTTCGGGTGTTAGACACTAAGGAACGTGCTACTCGTAATAGTGTAGTGAAAACATACAAGATTCAATGGGATCATCATGATGAGGGAGATGCAACTTGGGAAATAGGAGAGTATCTACAAAAAGCTTATGAAGATTTTTATAACAAATGGTTCGTAACCCAAATCTCGGGATGAGATTTTTATAAGGGGGGAAGGCTATAACACCCCTGGTGTTAGTCTTGCCTAATTGCACTTGCATTTCATGATCATGAGCATCATTCATCCATTCATGAGCATATATCACTTGAAACATGTGAAACATGATTATGAAACAAAAGTATCATTTCAATTGTTTTTCATCGTTTCAGTACATTCAGTGCTTGATTATTGTATGACCAATGTGTGGTATGGCTAAATATATTGTCAAACATCTTAGCTATGCTTAGGAAGTCATTAGGAACAATGTTCATGTTGATCATTTTGCCTAATTAAGTTTCCAAGTCATGGGTTGACTTGTTTTGACCCTAGGACTCTTTGGTTTGACTGTTCAAAAAGTACCACTTAGAATGTTTGCATGTCTGAGCAACCTAAAACAAAGTTGTAGCAAATTATATAAGGAACAAAAGTTATTTTGTGACCAAGTCATGAAAATGTGCACAACATGCTCTAAATGGTCCCACAAGTCAGAAATTTGGTTGGGTTCAACACTTAGAAATTTCTAAGTATAAACTCCATTTTTCAGTTTCTTGAACATGACTTTGGCATGATTTTACTCTCTGTCCTTTGAGAATTAGACATTGATCTCTAAATGAGTTTTGTAGCTGGCATGTAGGTGTACAACTTTTGTTTTGAATTCTTTCGCTAACGATCAACGGATTAGGAGATAGAGCACCATCATTTGGCGCTGTCAGTCAGTTCCTTTTTCTCTGAATCGAGCTACAGTGTTATGGCTTCAGACAGTTCATGGCCGACCGAGGTCAGATGGTGGCCGCCGCGTGTCCGCCACACGCTCAGCTCGCCCTGACCACGCAGCGCGCTGGCTAGCATGAAGAGGAGCGCGCCCTGCTGCCCTCCGCACACGCTCTGCCCTCATTCACCCCTCCGTGCCTTCCCATTCATAGCCGCAGCGCACCACCGACGCCATCAGCTCCGCCGAGCTCGCTCGAGCTCGCCGTGGTGCCATAGCCACTACCATCCAACCCGTAGCTCCGCCATCGCCTCACGGACCTCGTCAGCGCCCTCATGGAGCCAGCCAAGCTGTAGGTGAGTGACATTGCCAAACCACGCACCACCACGGCATGGCCGCCATGGTCGCCGCCGGTGATCTCACGTGGTCCCGCCTAACCGCTTCACCATAGCTGCTAGCCGTAGCATAGGAAGGTCCGCCTGGGTTACCAAGAGCTTATGCGCGCCTTGTATGACCACCAACCGTTGGGGGTCGCCGGAGCACCACCGTGCACCAATGGCCGAGCCACTGTGGGCCATGGCTGGCGTCCCTGGAGTCCACTAGAGTCTAGTTTTAGGAGCGCTATGGATGCGGGAGGCCGAGGTGAGTACGCCGGTGCCGTCGGGTTCACCGGAGAACTCGCCGTCGGCGAATTCCGCAGCTGTCGCGCCGTCGTCCCCCTCCGTCCCCTGTTTTCTCTCGCTGACGCGCGGGCCCCTTTTGTCAGCCGCCGCTGCTGCGAGGGAACCAAAGCTGGGCTGCGCCGTTCTGGGCTGTGTGCGCGTGCAGTCGTGGGCCGCCTAAGCCGTTCGGGCTGGCCCAGTAGCTGATTAGGTTTCCTCTTTGTTTTGTTTATTTTGTTTTTCACAGATTTGTGTGCATGATTCAAAATTTTGTAAATCAAGTTTAGTAGATCCAAATGTTATGGTTCAAATTTTGTTGAGTTCCTGGTAATGTCTAGTATTTAATAAAAATATTATACGAGCACAGGTTTTAGAAATTTTGGATGAATTAAATAGGACTTTGAAGTGTGTTTTTAGATGCATGCAAACTTGTTGAAATTTTATCTTGAGTTTCTGTGGTTCAAAAATTATGAAATTTTGTGGGTATGCTAGACTTGCTTAGTAGAAGCTCTGGTTAAAATTTCAGAGCTAGTGCATGTGTAGTTTTTGAATTATAGATTTTCCTTTTATCATTGATTAATACTTGTGTGAATTTTCATAATTTTTCTATAAATCCAGTAAAGGTAAAATTTGGTGAGTGCTATTCTTATGCTAGAGTGATACTAGAAAAAATGAGAAATCTATTGCTTGACACTTTTAACTAAGGTTTCCTATTTATGCCTTTTTGAGCACTTATGCCTTATCATTTTTGTGTAGACTATTTTACTTATCCAAATGTCATGAAAATTTTATGGTAGTCTACTTAGAGTAGTACTATACTACTGTAATTTTCTTAGATTTTTATAAGCAACAGAAATATAGGTTGCTGTTGTAGCCCTAGTTTAAAAAGGAAATAAAATAATCCTCTTTAATACAAGATTAGTTAATAATAATAGCTTTGGTGTATCTTTGAAGCATTTGATAAGGTGTGTTGACTTAAACATATTAGTAGTAGAAGAGAATGCAGTAGATGACATGTGCTTGTAGTATATTTTCTTGGATGATGTTGACTACCTTGCATTCAAACATATTCACTGTATTCATCTCATCCGATGCACCGATTGCATAAGCACTTACGCACATTACATCATACAGGATCACAAACCGAGAACCCCGTCATCATACCTGAGGAGCCCGAGGAACAGTTCGAGGTACAGCCGCAGGAAGTGCCAGAAGCCGACGAGGAGGACGTTGAGGAACTTCCGGAGTGCCCCGATCACCGTCCGAGCTCCTTCGAGAGAGGCAAGCCCTGGAGCATTTTCTCCCAGTTTGCAATTATTAATTAAATGCTTTACTTTAATTGATGCATTACGTTCAGGAGTTGTTTGCAACCGTTGCTGCATTATACCTTGTTTATCTTTGTTATACTATATCCTTGTTACCCTGGTACCCGCAGTCAAGTCAATGCTTAGCTGGCTTAGACCGGTAGAAGTCGGGTGATTTCCTGTCACCTGCGAGTTATATGTGATTACCTAGATCTGCTTAGATGACTATGAAGTCATGGTATAACTAAGTGTTAAATGAAGTTGAGACCGGACGGAGACTTGCAGAGTTTTGGACTGTAGTGTTTCTGTCTGTGTCGATTAAGGACCGACCGTTGTTGGGCCTCGAGTCATGTTGAACGCATGCCTTACATTTAGCTGGCCGGATAAAGTACCTTCCGACCGCGAAGCTGGGAGATTTTTCGGGCCGAGTAGATTGCCCGCAACGCACTATGCCGGAGCAGGTGTGGAAGGACACGGGGGCGAGATGATAAGACCAAAGTGTAGTCGGTCGGCCCTCGGGTACATGTGGTTCCTGGCAAACTCGAGATACCTGGAAAGTTGACTCGGTGATCAATATCTCACTTTAGCGGGTGAGTGAGGTTTGTGTAAGGAATAAATCACCAGCTGGTTAGGAATCGATTCGAATCGCCATCGCTCCTGGATAGTGAGCACTTGACTTGAGTGACTTCATCGTAGTAAATGTTTATGAAACACTTGGACAGTTATAATGAATATGACAGTATGGAAGTTGTTTAATGATCATGGGTTATCATTATCTGCTTAATCACATGGTTACTCTAGTATAGGTGCAAACCTAGTCGACAGGTTAATACTAATTAACTTGGCAATCATGCTTTTAGAAAGGTTCTTGAAATGCTAAAAATGCTTTTTTTTGCAAATGAGTCAGCTACCCTACTATAAAGCCCTTCATAATCCTTGGTGTCATTTATTTTTGGTTATGTCGGGTAAGTCTAGCTGAGTACCTTCCCGTACTCAGGGTTTTATTCCCACTTGTTGCAGATGGGCAGATGTATTACGGCTACTGTATCAACTGCCTTTATCCTGCGATGGGTGATGCTTAGGACCATGGGCATGGTCATTCCTTATGTCTTGTCTGATGCTTTTGTTGGAGATGATCATTCGCTGGCACTATATTTGAACTCCGCGTGTGTGTCTGTGGTTTGAATAAATGACTTCCGCTACTTTTATTCGAACTGGTTTTGTAATAACTATGTTGAAACTCTGATGTATCCGTGATGCAAACTTTTATGTAATATGTGATGGTGACCGCTAAACTTATTACGATCTTGGCTGGAATGGAAGTTGGTTTAAAATCCTTCGTGATTTCACGGACTACCGGGTTATACGGGCTTAAGTTTGCTAAATCATCTGCTCTGACGGATGATTTTCTTACTTAATTTCGTATAATTGGTCGGTTCTGTTACAACGTCGTTGGTCCGGTGAGCCGAAGCTCGCCCCCGTGTCGGGTCTCCTCCCTCCTCTCTCTCTTCCCCTCCTCCTATCTCTCTTGCGCCAAAACACAGAGAAGCAGCGGCTGGCTCCATGGTCGGACGAAGAGGAGGTGGCGGCGCCGCCACGGGCCCTCTCATCGGCGCGCGCGCTCCCTGAAGGGAGAGCGCGTCGCCGTCGAGCGGCCCCGTGTCGACGCCCTGAGCCCGCACGCGCGCGTCGCCGTGACGAGCAGACAAGCGGCGGCTCTGTTCTTTTCTTGCCGCGCGCCGGTGAAGACAGCGGTGCGGCACGTTTCCCCGCACGGTGGCGGTGGTGACTAGCAGTTGAGTGACACCCGCTACCCCCGGTCTCTTTTCATTTTCTTTTACCCGGTTAGGGTTAGAAAATTCGGATCAAAACTAGGGTTAGGGATTCGATTTCACTGTGTTTTTCATTCACCCGATCTAGATCTAAAAACCATAGAAGACCTGACTCTGGTACCATTGTTGAGATCGAAAAGATCATATAGGGTTAGGTCTAGCGGATTCTTTTTACTGTGAATGCGATATCGAGAATAGAGAGACAGAGAGGAATAGAAGAAGAACGTGTCGAACCTAACACCGCAGAGGGAGATGGTCCAGAAGCCGCCATCTCGTTCGTCGGTGAAGTCTGCGCACGGGCAACGATGTTTGGGGAAGAGGTCAATAAAGTCGTCGACGTCGGTGGAGCGGGACGACGCGGCTGGTGGCTTTCCGTCACTAGCTGCGCCCCTCTCTGATCGGGATTAGGGTTTATGTTTCGGTGGAGAGCTCGACTCACAGTAAATCTCGTACTCAGAGCCGCTGGTTCCACCTCTATATATAGCGCAGTGTGACAGGAGCCCTCCAGCCATAGTGGGCTGGGCACCCCCGATCAGGGCACGGATCAAAGGCCCAACTAAGCCGTTGGACTCAATTTAGAATTAGAGATCAATCTATCGCTTCCGGATCAATTTGCTGAGGGTGAGGGCCGTTCAGAGCCAGTTCCAACAAGTCATCGTGATTGCTACAAGGTAGCTAGCTATATTTTCTATCCTTCGTCTTTCAATCTAGTCTGTCAAAAAGATTAATTCTGACGATATTGATCCCAACTTGTGTTGTTTTATTTTTCCAGAATGCTCATCCTGCGTCAAGTTCTGATGGGCGAAAGCACAAAGGCCACTGCACTGGAACTGGAAAACGCCACCGCAGAGCTCTTCAAGGCTCTCGTGAAGACGCTGGACGGCGGCTCCCCTGACGCCGGCGCGGAAGAGATAGCGGAGGCGATGATGAGCGCGTCGGCGTCGGCTGGCTCGCCGTCGGAAGAAAAGATGCAGGGCAGGAGGCAGACGACGGCCCGGATGCTCCTCAAGAGCCTCCAGCCCGCCGACGTGGTCTTCAGGATGGTCTCCCGGGCCGTCTTCTGCGCCTTCCGCGGCGTCGTCCTCGGCGGTAGCGGCCCCAAGGGCCAGAAACTGGCCGACGCTAAGGCTCATCGATAGCGTGGTGAAGGCGTCCGAGGTGCTGATCCAGGTGGGGCCACGGTATCAGGGATGGTCCATGGCCCGTGGTACAAAGCTCTTCTGTGAATATGAACGATCTGAATGTCTGATTCTTTTGTGAACTGTATATGAGGCTTTGCTAGGGCTCTGACTTCTCTAAAAATGGCTCCGACTCTGGCTTTTCTGAAGGAGCAGCTCCTCTGGAGGAGCTAAAACCGTTCTGGAAAATATTTGGCAAAACGGCTCCTTCGCACTAGACGACGTGAACCCACAGCAAGGAGCTACGCGAAGCTCGTTTTTTAGGCTTCTCTTGCACAGGAAAAAAATGGCTCCGGCTCTTGACCGGCTTCCCATGCGGAGCCCTTTCCAAAACAGACGTTTGACACAGTTCCTGCAGGAGCCGGAGCTGAAGCCCCTGCAGAAGCTCCGCCAAAGAGGCCCATAGACGACGACGTGTAAATCTATTGTTCCACTGGGTGAGGTAGGTGTTATCGGATTTTTTTATTTTTTGAATCATTTTTATTTAATATTTTAAAAATAACCACGTCTAAAAAAGGATTGTTTTTTCTTCGGCATTCTAACAATCTCAAATGAAGAACTTCAAAACTAAAACTTAGAGATCTTATTGATAGTTACAATTTTGATATAAAAAGTATCTTTATTTGACACCTTTCAAGAAGAATATAATTTTTAGGAGGTGACATACCCTGGTGCATGACTAATATGCTGTTGAAACTTTATATTATTTTCTCGAGTATCTTAACAACTTCAAATGTAAAAACTCAAATTTATAAAGATGTAAATCTCATTGAGAACTACAACTTTGATATAAAAGGTATCTTCATTTGACACAATACAAAAAATATATTATTTTTCTAATATGACAAGCACTAGTACGCGATTATTATGCTGCTAAAATTTTATATTATTTTTTTAAGCATCTTCACTTCCTCAATGAAAAAACTCAAAATTAGAATCATAGATCTCATCTGGCTCTACAATTTTCATATAAAACTCATCTTCATCCGACGTCGTATCGAAGAGTTATAAATTTTCTAAAGTTAAGTTTTGTCACTCCACTCCGGGTGGCGTGACAAGACTGTCACGCCAACAGAAGTGACATGATAAGGTTTTCCACGTCGAAAACGCTGTCCAACGTGGCATACCTTACCGTGCCAACGCATGTGGCGCGACAACGTTATTTGGTCACGTTAGCGGGATTGGCACGACAAAAAATGTTAGATCTGCAATTTTTTTTATATATAGTTATTATTAAAATATTAAATAAAAAAGAATTAAAAATATAAAAAATCCGGTGTTATCCGTACTAGGAAGACGCGCGCGGAGGGGAAACAGAAATAGAAAAGCAAAGGAAAAAATAGGAAAAGGAAAGATAAAATTTAAAAAATAAAAAATGTCGTGTCAGCTACAGTGACTAAATAGTGGCCGAATCGCTAAGAGGGAAAAAATGGGAAAAGGAAAAAAATTAAAATTGTCTCGTCGGCTATAGTGCATAACTGTGGCCCAGGTGTTAAAGAAAGTAGTTATAGTTATTAGTAGTAGGTTTAGTATGTGGAGAATTTTGGGTGCAGGGCGGAATTTGGATGCCTCTTTCCATCAGAATTTAGTCAGGTACTCAAGGTTCCGTCAGCAACTGGAATGTTTAGTTTGCATGAGGACACGGAACACCTGCATTTGGCTCCACCTTGCAAGAGTTTGCAATTGTTGAAGCGCGTGCATGATGGTGGGAAATGCATGACATGATGACACCGTATTTTCAGAAGTTTGGCATTCTGAATGAAAGGCAGAAAGCTCTACCAAAATGAGAAATTGTCCAGGCAAAGAAAACAAACTTCTCTGATAGGCACTGGGGAATGAGCATCCAAGATCTTAGGAGAACATTGTCTTCTGACGAAGAGGAAGTGTGCCACAAGAGAAAGATAAAAACAGAACATCTAAAAACAAGGCACCTTTTAGTAGTAACATGTTGTAGCTATGTTACATGGTACTGCTGCTCAGGCAGACAATATCAATTCTAAACTCTCTAAAGCATTAGTAATCAATTTAGGTTACAGGTCGGATTGTCATAGGTGAGAACACATTGTTTTGTAGCCTTGTGATTTGTGAACAACATGCAACATAGCATTTCCTTCTCAAATCTTCTAAGTTCAAGATAAAATGGTTAGCTAAACGCTACACCCACTGCATCACAAATTGTTAGCAACTACAGTTTTGTGATATGACCAAATCGATCAAAGTTGTAGAACATATCACTGTCAAGTGCACTGTTATAGGAAAATCCATCAGATAACTTAAGTTGTTTATTCCATTGACTGCGAAGATGTGAGGATATACTATAAATACCAAGTATACTGTTACCAACTGAAGTTCTGAATAAATCGCTGACTGCTAGTATCCATTCAGCTAATACAGAAGATGCAACATTGACCTTTCTTTTTCCGCAAATTTTTAATCGTAATGGCACGACCGCTGCCTTTCAATGAATCAGAAAAGAGTTTATATACAAGAATGTGGCAATAAACTTCGCCAAACAAGGCGGGACACAGCTCGATTTCTGAAACGAGCCACCTAGGATGCTCCTCCCCATAGCCAAAAGTGATTTTGGAAAGCCCGTCTGTACTATAATAAGCACTCTTTTGTTTTCTCTGCCACCCATAAAGCGCCAAGGCTCTTGTATTAAAACATTCGTCGATTGCCCTCACAGTTTCTACATAATGTAGATGACCATGGTGTTGAAACCCTGCCTAAGGTCCTTCATCCTTATGAACTGATTTTGCTGCAGCTTCCCACCAATCCATAATGCTATCAAAGTTAGTCGGGATGGTGTTTTGTGGAATCGCTAGCTGTTCCAAGGTAGAGACCTGTGTCCAAACCATTTGGGCGAAAGGGCACACAGGAGACAGAGGTGATGGCCGGTTTCTGTTGGTCCACTTCATAGGGGGCATAAAGTATGGTGAGGCCATCCTCCAATCGCAAGATTGTCAGCTGCTAGGATCTTGTTCCGGACTAGGATCCAGAAGAACAGCTTGCAGTTTTCCGCACCAGCTTGCCAGATGAGTTTGGTGTTGGAACGCCTGACCACCCCCCAAGGAATTGTGCCCAATAGGCTGAGCGCATAGAATATTTCCCATCAGCAGTCGACTCCCAAAGGATGGTGTTCTCGGTCTCCGGCTGTAGGTGAAACCCCTGCAATCTAATCCAGAAAGATACAAATTCCTGAATCTCATCCTAGGTGGATGAGTAAGTGTCCATTGGAAGTTAGAAATCATAACAATAAAAAACAATAGGCCAGCCGAAACAATAAGCCAGAAACAATGCACGGACATATATAATAAATAAAGTAAAAGATGTTCTATCATATTCTATAGAGAAAACAATTTTCAGTCTTTACTCTATCAAAGGAACAATTTAATTACAAAACACAAAACTATAACTAATACATGTAATTTAAAAAGGTACAGATGTAGTAAAAAGAAAAACAAACCACATCAGTTTGGATTTTCTAACAGGAAGCACAGGTTTCTCGAGATCCTTGGAATAATGGATGCAGGCATTTACCATTCCAGAAAATTTTCACATCATGTTGTTAAGGTGCCAATAAGTCACTGATCTAAGAACACAATTTACACTGTAGTTAGTATGCAATCCATTGATGGCCCTGAATGAAGTTCTCCGTTGAAAAGTGTTTGACATGCTGCTCTGGTGTCTGGCTGCTCCACTCAACCCTTGCTGTGTGGTTTGCACCAGGGCCTCGACTGTCAAATTCTCCATAATAGAGTGTCCTGAGAGCAAAATCACCTTGCCATGGAAGCCATCCCTCCGGCCTGACAACTGTCCCCAAATAACAGCTGACATACAATGTCCTGGCATACTCCTTCCATGGCCGCCCCAAATACAGCCTGTATGACTGTGGCTTTGTCCGAAACAATTCCACAAACTCTTTGTTCCCATCCACAGTGCAATTCACAAACACAAACCCTGTCGTCTGCCCCGGATCGATCCTCCCACTAGCCGCCACCACATTTCGTGCGCGCTTCTGAGCTCCCTCGGCCCGTGGTACAGTCTTAATCACGCATTCCTCAAACACTGCTGCGGCATTCCCAAATATAAAATCCACTGTCCCTATAATATGGCACCTGCGGTAGAACTGCCGCATTGTGTGAGCATACAGGGTATCCTGATGCCCACGGAACTCTACATTCTCCAGCACTGACCGATCGCTATCTGAAAGGAATGCCACAGCCTGATGAGCTCCAGCACCAGCACTGTTCTCAAATGTTATATCTCTCGCGCGGAACCCATCACCGATCACAGCCACCGTCGCAGTTTCATGAGTTCCCAGCCCATCAATCCCCACGCTCCGTGATGCAGTGATAACAGTAGCTCCCATACCCTCCCCCATCAGCAAAATGTTGGTCTTCTCATACGGAATCACAACATTTTCCTTGTATGTACCTGCGGCAACCGCTATGACAAAGTGCCCAGCAGCGCCAGCAGTGTAGTTCGGCGCTGCATCCACCGCGGCTTGCACGGTCGAGTAGCCACACGGCTCCACTCCGGAATTCGGTTTGCACACTGTGGCGTCAGGGCGGATCCTCGCAGGGAATGCAGCGGCAGGGGCGGAAGAGGGAGGTTTCAGGGCAGCATTTAGGGTTTGTGGGGCAAGGGAATCGAGGAAGCGGGACGTGAGGGGGTGGGAGCGGAAGGCCGGGAGCGAGAGGAGGTGGGAGCAGTCGTACTGGCACTGGAGCGAGGCGGAGGCGAGGTGGAGAGCGGCGGGGACGTCGCCGGACTCCAGGGAGGATAGCGCGGCGCGGAGGCGGTGCAGCGAGAGGGAGAGGTGGTTGGCGCAGGGCCGCGCGTAGGAGTCCGGCGACGGGTGCGCCGCGACGGCCGCGCGGAGGAGCGAGGCGGGCGCGGTGGTGTGCTCCCAGGGCGGCGCGGCCGGGAGGAGGACGAGCAGCGCGATGAGCAGGAGCCCGGATGCCGCCGCGGCGAGCTGGAGGAGGCGACCGCGGCGTGGGAGCGGGTGGTGGTGGCCGCGCGGCATTTGGTGGGCCGTGGGCACGTGGGTCGCCGCGTTGGAGCGGACGCGGCGTTGGCGATGCTAGCTCGTGTTCTTCGAGGTGTACAAGATTCGTTCGTTCTCCATTGAGAACTGGGAGGAAGCGAGGCCGCGATAGTGATGGCGAATTTTGGGAAAGGCGTTTTACACACCTGTTGGCGTACTCCGTTACCAATTGACAGAGGATAAGCTGATCTCGTCCGGACGCTTGGCGCGCGACCACGCTCGATGGTTCTTGAATCTTGGCTCTGAAGTGATCCGTTAACCGATGGATTTGGTCGTCGGAGGCGTCGTTCATGGGCGCCTCCCCGTCAGGCCATCAAGGTTTCGTCTTCTGCTCGGCTTGTTGCCCTCCACTACCGCTGCCGTGAGTGCTGCCTTTTCTGGATGTCCATGCCCACCAATCGTTCGTCGGAATGCCCCAGCGGTGGTGCCGTTTGCCAAGAAGAAGAGGAAAGGGTATAGCGAAGATCCGCCAGATGAGGAGGTGTCTGATGATTTCACCGGCGAGTTGGAGGAGGACGAGGAGGTGGAAGAGGAGGAGGACTTCGACGCTGAAGAAGGAGGTAATGGATTTTGTGAACTTGGTGATGTTTGTTTTATCTGTTATTATGATGGTTGGGAGTTTCCGGTTGTCTTTCTGTGGGACGACTGGGGATTCTGGACCCTGCACTTTGCTCCATTTCTTGGCTCCCCTTATCTGACAGTTCACACTGTGAAGCATCCCTCGCCCCTCTCCCCCCCCCCCCCCCCATCGGTCATTATAAAAGCATCCATGGGAAGACGTGCAGTATGATGCAGACTCTTCCCTTTGTTTCAGAAGAATATGCAGTTGTATGCACATTGTTGGTACCCACAAACACCGCAGAATTGAGGGAAGATGTCATTGCATATTTGCGTAGCCCATTTCCAAACAGTTGGAGGTGCAACAGTATAGTCTTGTTAGTAAATTGGTATTTCCTTCTATAGCAAACATGCAAAAATGGCTTATGGGCTTGGGTTATGTAATGGTTCCCATTTACAATGCATCTGTCTGAACTTGTGTGCTCTAAAACATACAGTGCTTCAGCAACCAGCATACTTGTCTGCTCATGACTTTTGATGTCTCCTGCCTCGGTTAGTATTATTAGTTTCATATATAAGCCAAACAGTACTTTGTTATACCAAATAAAGTTACTCTGTTCACCAAATCGTGCAGATATAATGGATGATGACGAAGAGTTTGAGGACGACTATGAGTTTGAAGATGATTTTGAGAGTGATGATGAACAGGATCTTTATGTAAGTTTTACTTTACTTGGTTGATAAATACAGTTTGATTATATAAACATTTAATTATGTTCTGGAGGCTGGAGATGGAGGTGCTGGTGGCGGAATATCCCTTGCTGGCACATGGTGGGACAAGGAAGCGTTAGCTTTGGCAGAACAGGTCTCAGCATCATTCGATGATGACTTGAAAATCTATGCTTTCATGACAGCTGCAAATTTGACCATTAGAGTACGCATTGAGAAGATGTCCACCAGGCATGTATCTATTTGCAGACATATGCAGTTGTTTTCAAAGTCTGTTCATGTATATGTCAGCTTGTTTGAGCCTGAAAATCTTATAGATGCATGTAGTGGGTTAATATGTTAGTGCATAGGATTTTGAGAGGAGGTTTCACTGTTTCAGTCATCTGTTCGAAGGTTGAGTTTCAGTAAACCCAGATTGCGGCCTATATGCATCAGAACATGCATATGGTAGATATACTGGAAAATGACATATTTTGATGTACTCAAATGTAGATGCCAGTAAGCAATGAACTAACTATGGAAGTAAAAGCATAGGCATCGTACTCAGGCGCAACACTATAGAACATATTAATTGGCTCTACTAGATTCAGTTCTTTTTTAGCGTCAGCTGTCAATGGTGGAAGAGTGGGGTCGGGGCAGGTTGATATATTCCTACCTGGTTTTCATTAGGCTTGGGTTTGTGCAGCCATAAATTGCTTTGCAGATAACCTTAAGGTCAAAGTTTTCTTCTTTGGACATGATTAATGTAATACCTCTCATCAAGTGCTTGATAAAATAGGTACGGTTCTCCAACTATAGATGACATTGAAGCATACACAATTGCATACCGTGCAAAGTTGGACGATGCAGAGTCAACAGGAAAGATACCAAAGAACATATCCTTGGAGGTAATTTGCCTCTGTACACAATACAACTAGTTAAAGATTTCCACTATCTTAAAGAAACAAACATCCAGAAAGACTCTGCCTGTAGCTCTACTTGGTTTAAGGCACACACTTTTGGTTAATCACTTTGAAGGTGTCATCCCCTGGCGTGGAGAGAGTTATCCGTATCCGTGAAGAGCTCGAACGCTTCAAAGAACGGGCAATGTATGTCAGGTACACTACAACAAGCGATGAGGCAGCCACGCCTCAGGAAGGCGATGGCGTGCTGAGGCTAATTTCCTATGACATGGACCTGCGAGAGTGCACCTGGGGCATAGCCGACGTGAAGATAAACCGGCAGCAATCTGGCAAGGGCAGGCCCCTGAGCAAGAAGCAGAGGGAATGGAGGCTGGAGACACCGTTTGAGTCGCTGAAGTTGGTCAGGCTGTACTCTGAATGTTGAGATGCCAGTTTTTGAGTAAATAATTTTGAGTTTACATTTGTTGCACTCATTCAGAAGTTTATCCAGTCTTGCTGAACTCCGATAGGTCACTGGATGCGCAGCTTATACAGTTATATTAGCTACAATGTTGTACTATCTGTCACAATCAATGATAAGTTTTTCTACTGCTAACAGATAACAAGTTAACAACAGAGGTTGAGCCCACAAAACAGAGTGTTGTTTGTCTCACGCTTTACAATCTACCGGCAGTTGGTTTATTCTTTGTCTTCTCCTAGATGTTTGTCTAATTTGTTAGTGACTTGTCAACGAGAATGGATTGCTTCATTGCTTGCATTGTCTTTTTTTAGAGGTTTAGGGGTCAGGCCCCCGTCTTACCATTAAGAATTTAAGATGACCTCATTGCTTGCACTGTAAGCTGAATGGGCTGCTGAAACCATGCCATCTCTAGGGCTTTTTTTTTTAAACAAGCCTTTATTAATTAACAGCAACGAGCTGTTATGGGGGAGAAATACTCCCATTGTACATGGGTTAGTGCCTCTCTGAGTGGGCACCTGTTTACATGACTTGGATTTGAGCACGTGATGGACACGGATTGCCTATTTACATGAGAGTGAATTCTAGCTTGTCTGGCTAACAGATGCGCTGTTTGATTCTGTTGTCTTGCAATCTTGAAGACTCTGTATGGCTGCTGCATTGCGGTTGATGAAGCTCTGGGTGAAAGGTTTAATTGCCCAGTCTGGAGGTGTGGAAAAATCTGAATCATTGAAGAATGTTACCAGCTGCTGATTGTCCGTCAGGTAGCTGGCCGACTTAGCAAGGACACCATGCTTGCAGCTAGATCAAGAGCTGCCGCCTCTGCCATCAGTTTGTCTATCAGCTACTGTGTCAAGTGGGGTCTGTCACAGCGTTCGACATAGAAACAAGAGGGGCGGTCTGTACTCTGTTGTCGTCGGAGTTGGACGGTGCATGGGATCCCGGACGAGTAGTTTCAGGTACATTTGGTGTTAGTTTTTTTTAGGAGACTTATATACTGCATTCTGTGCCAAAAAAAGAACTTACGGCTTAACATAAGCATTTTGTTTGATGGTCTCGGAGAACAGGAGATTCACGTACCATACTTTCTTTGGGGAGTTTTTTTTTAATGAAAAATCTCTATCTGCTTTAACATCTCTGTCCCTGTGCACATGCTTTGATTTAATCTCTAAAATTCTCCAAAACCCATTTAATACCAACTGATTTACTTGGACTTGTGCTATAGATTCGCAGACATTTACCCAACTTCATAGGGTGACACAGTTTGTTTGGCCTGTATTCATTCAGAAGTTCGTTGTAACCAATTCCTGCTAGAACTTTTAAAACAATTTATATAAGAAGAATATCCGAATGCACATGCGCTGCAACACAAATCCGTGGTCCATGCAGCCAGAGAGAAGTAGTTGGGATTTTATATGGGTCGCCGTTGAACCATGCAGTTATTCGTCCAAAAAACATAAAATTCACATACATTGCAATCACAAATTTACATTTGGGGGGAAAATATCAAATCTGAATTCGAGCACTTACAACGGAGAGGTTGTGTCTTCTCGGCGGCGGTGGGTTTTCGAGCGGAGGACGGGCGAGGTGGCAGCGGCAGTAGCGAGGATGAGTGAAGAGGCAAGGCTGCAACAGCCGCAGCCTTGAATTCCTGCGAGGCGGAGCTGATCTCGGCCTTATCCTTGCCGCCGGCCTTCATGGGTAGCGTGGCGGCTGGTATATGTTGGGCAACACCTCGCCGGCGGGCGGCGGCGATGGTGACGGTGCCCAAAAAATATCGTCGTTGCGCACAGCGACCTGGGTGCGATGCGACCGATGGGGAACTGCAACCTGGCTTTGGACGACCGTGAGACCGCCTTGGTTCCCTTGGCCTTGCTCCTGCCGTCGCCAGAACAGGGGGGGAGCGCGGCGCACGGGGCAGAGGAGAGGAGACGGCGCGGGCGAGAGATGCTTCGAGATGGGCGTGCACGAGAGATGCAAGAGCGCAGGAGCGGCAGCTGCGGGGAAGAGATGCGAGAGGAAGCGCGGATGTGGGTCCCACCTGTCGGCGCCAAGCTTACCGAATCGCTGGGCTTCCCTTAGCTCGGGTGTCACTTCATCGTGACTAGCAAATATGCACTATCAAACATTTATGATACAAACTTATTTATTTTTGTTTTATCTTTTCTATAAATTCTAAAGCTACGGTTTATTTATGATGCCTACAACACCAATAATATATAAGCTAATGTTGGCAATGATATCATAATGCCTTATTAAGTATGTATCAAATTTGAAATACAATCTTAATAGTTTTTCTTCTTCTGCCGTAAAACACAAACATATTTACTTATAAAAATATCATATCATAACTTTAATTTCATACTATACAAACGTTGGTACGGTTAAACGTCCAGTTCCTTGTGACTTCTTTGTGGACTTATAAAATTTTGTAATTCTATTTTTTATTATAGTCGGCAAGGAGTTAATTGCCGACATGTTAAGGATTGATTTGTTTGCTGATAATTACAATAAAAGACCTCTCTTGATTTTCCACAGTGGTAGTCCTTGTCTTGTATTCCACCGGTACATGCATAAAGTTCTTAGCCATATTTATCTAGACTAAACTGGTTAGCAAAGTATTAAGGATTTTACGGTTTGATTAGTTGGATCATTGGTTATATCATGTTATAATAAGATATACTCCCTCCATCTAGTAATATAGTGCATTCTACCATTTAAAATTTGTCCTAAAATATAATGCATTTTAAAGGACAAAAACCAGTTTTGCATTAAATACTTTTCATTTATGAACCAATTACTATTAATCACGCTGATGGTAGCGTCTGATTTGGAAATAAAATGAGGGTACATGCGTTTTTTATATTCTCTCTTAAATTTGTCTTAAAATTCTTAGAATGCACTGTATTACAGGACAGGGCGAGTAAGCTTTATTTTAGTTTAAACCACAACAATAATTTACTCCATCAATAATTTAGTGTGGAAAATATCTATTTATTAAAGAAAAAGATCAAGTGTTCAAGTATCATAATATTTTATTTATTATTAGTTTTTTATATTTATAGGGAAAATAATTAAGAAAAAGAATAATAATAAATAAAAAAAGGAAGAAAAAAGAACGGAAGATGTAAAAGCAAGCCCAACCAAAATCAAAAAAAGAACGTGAAGCTAGCATGTTGCTTCTTCCTTGTCCCATGGATCAAAGCACGTTGTTATTTCGTCGTATTTGCTCGATAGACGTCAGCAGCTCGACCTCTTTGAACCTCCGTGAATCCTAGCGACAGCGTCGGTGTGGTGGTATTTGCAGTGCACCCAAGAGATATCGATGCGCCGACAAATAGAGTCCTGGCCAAATACGGCCGCAAGAGGGCCCAAATCAGAGCACATATGAAAGAAACGCTTTGTTCTGTATATAGAGTGGGATAGGATTCGAAGCGTTTTTCAATCTGCATTTTTATTTGACATAATAATACCATGTGTTTGCTTCGTTTTCCTCTTCTCTACGTGCATCAGATTTGAACAAGGGTCCGTGTACATGCGTGCATCACATACGTTGCATGCCATGAATCGGCCACGTCTTAGAACCAAGAAAGTCCGGATTGCAAGCCAGACTCTATCCAATATTTTAATTTAAACATGAGCCTGCAAGACTCCATGAGATATCCATACGGCAAGGATAATCTGTAGTTTTCAATCTAGCCGTTAGAGATAATATATTTTCTAATTTATACTTATATTTTTTTCCTATTTGAGTTAGAATTTCTATACAACATACTTAGAATCGGAAACATCTATTTAATTAGGATTCCTATAACTATCTATATTACTTTAGGAACTGTCCAATATGTGTCATATAAACATGGGAGTTGCAGGAGATATAAACAACATCCATATTCACGAAGTTAGATAAGGGAAGAGGACCAAACAAATGGATAGACGAAAACCAATACTCCGAAATTTTGCCTCTTTATTATTAGGTATGGATGTAGAGAAGAGATAGAGATGCACTCCAGGGTTACACTAACTCATCCAGATGTCAACTATATTCCTCTCCTAAAAAGAAAGGCCTTCATCATACGAGTTCAGATGACTGATACGTACCAACTTTCAGTTCTTATTACAGACAAGCCAACAGTTAACAAAAAGTCAGATTCATAATTTCATACCATCTTTCAGTTCAGACACAAGTAAAAAGGTAACAAACAGAACTCCAAACAAAAGGAGTGTGCCTCCAGCACATGAACACCTTTACATATCAAGTACAAATCTCAACAGTACAAATCTCAACAGTTCTTTGAAGACGCTCCAGGAACTCCCTTGAATCTCCGATGTTCCTCCAATTTAGCTGCTGGAAAATGAAGTAAATAAACAATGGGCAATAATATCAGCACAGAATAAATGAAGTAAATAAACAATGGGCAATAATATCAGCACAGAATAACACAGAACGTACCCACAAGACTTCCACGTCATCTAAACATTATCTATATTCTCTAATAATATATGAGATATTTATTTGCCAATTATGTCATAATGGAGATACTCGTATTACCAAAAGCACACCTGCAGAATTAGACAATTTCAACCAATCAAAAGCAGGGGATTCACCAGCGATGGATCCTTACAATTACCCAGATGGCAAAGATTTGGCCAGACAAAGGAGATGGTGCTTGCAAGAATCTGCTGTTTGTTTCGCCGATTCAACTGTAGAAATTGAACTTTGAAGATGAGGTGGATGAATTGTAGATCATGTTGCAACAGTGACGGGCTACCTTTTGAGTGTTTCCCATTGGACCAGTTTGCACATTCATGATTAGAATGACGCAGAGCAGAGTTGGATCTGGATACCCAGAAATGCCTCTGGGTGAACCTGAGTACCCACTGCTCCTGAGATTCTCAGAGGGGTGGAGACTGGAGAGCAAAGCAGGTGGTTACAGTTTGTCAGCCGCAAGATTGGTGTGTTCCAGATGCCCTTCAATCAGTGGGGAAAAGGATAGAGGGGTTTTGAATTGAAATTTTGACAAAGATCAGTATGGGGGGGGGGGGGGGGGGGGGGGGGGGGGGGGACAAGATGGGCATAGTTTCCATGGAGATCACAGATAATCAGACGGGAGAGGCTTAACCATGTGCCCTCACCAGGTGCGCAGCTTGACAGGAGATGGGCCTTGTACCAAGCAAGGGGCAATTGAGCCCAGGGGTACTGACTTTGGAATAATCCAGACCAGGTACCCTCGCAACAAGAATTTGTGAGCCCCATGGTAACAATCCTAATCCTGCTAGAGTGGGTAGGTGGGGGTGGGGGGAGTAGGGAATGAGTCGCGTTTCTCATTAGGGCCTATTCTGCTACAGATGCAAAGCAATTTGGAATGCCCTGACATGGTTTCTATGCCATGAAAATCCCTAAGGCAATCAGTAACTGAAAATCTCACCAGGGAAGCTTCTATTCAGAAAGTGGAGGAAGATTTGGAACATCGGATTGACAAATCTTGGGATTGGAAAACAAATAAGTTATCTGACAATGAATATTTGGTAGTCTTCCAAACAGCCAATCTTGAACACCTTCTCAAAATGCGAAGGGATTCACATGGCTTTGAACAATATATCAGGAGCTTCATCTGTTTTGCAAGCAGGATGGGTTAAAAAGTTTGGAATTCCTCTAATAGCTAGAAGCCTAGAACTGTGGAAGCTGTCAAAGTCATAGCTGAATTAGTAGGGAAGGTGGTGGTGGATTAGCTCAGTCTTATAAGGGTCCTGTCAGGGTTAAGATGAATGGTACGAATGTTCAAATCTGAGAGGTTTTGTGGAGATCTTAATTGGGCTAGTAGGGTATGTGATCAGTCTGATCAGATCAGAATTATTGCACATGACTATATATAATAAAGGGAAAAGCCAGAGACCACCTGAGATTCTTCCAAAGAAGCCTGAGATGATGATAAGGGAACCAAGGAGACAGAGACAGAATGGAAAACAATGAAGAAAGCTTATGGGAGGGATAGATCAGAGGAGACACAATGTTGGAAATGTTCAGCCTAAGACAGATAAAGACAAGTTAAATCACAGAAACCAGGGAGTTTTTGGAAAACCAGAAAGTTCTAAACATTGCTCCTTTTGCTGTATTTGAACTAAGAAATAAACTGTTATTTCCCTCCAAGATTGTATCATGTGCTCCCATGTGCCTTCCCATTGCTGTATTTGAACTAAGAAATAAACTGTTATTTCCCTCCAAGATTATATCATGTGCTCAACTCCGCCTATGGTGGGGTGCCTATGGGGTCCCAGCATAGCAGGTCCCAAGCCCTGGTAAAGGAGGAGGGTTGTGTTAGACTTGGCGAGCCAATGTAAAAACTTAGCTACTCTTATGGAGATGAAACCCAAAAGAATCCCGTTGGGCGTAACCCTCTAAGCGACGCGCCATGTCGGAACCCGGATATGGTGTTAAATACGCGCCGTGTCTTGATCTGGGCACGGTGTCAAGTGAGCAAGGATCGGATCGTCGCATCCTTAGTGGCGCGCCACATCGGCGCCCGGGTGTGGTGAAAAATGAGCAAGGGTCTTCACACCAGTCTCGACGGGTGCGAAGGGTAACGAAGCTAGTCGAACCAATTAGAATCCGTTTAGGTAGCTGAAATGTAGGGTCTCTTACGGGTAAGTTAAGAGAATTAGTTGATACAGCGGTTAGGAGGCAGGTAAATATCTTGTGTACAAGAGACTAAATAGAAGGGACAGAAGACGAAGGAGGTGGACAATATTGGCTTCAAGCTCTAGTACGCAGGGACATCTTCAAATATAAATGGAGTAGGAGTTTTAATTGATAAGAGCCTCAAGGATGGGGTGGTGGAGGTGAGAAGGCAAGGGGATAGGATCATATTAGTCAAACTTGTCGTTAGTGATATGGTCTTGAACATAATTAGTGCTTATGCACCCCAAGTAGGCCATGATGAGAGTGCTAAGAGGCAATTTTGGGAAGACTTAGATGGCTTGGTTAGAGCGGTACCTAGTAGCGAGAAGCTCTTCATAGGAGGGGACCTTAATGGCTATGTCGGTTCAACAAGTGCAGGTTTTGAGGTGATTCATGGAGGTTTCGGTTATGGTAGTTGGAACCAGGAGGGAGAGGAGATCCTAGCCTTTGCTACGGCTTTTGATCTAATGATAACTAACACTTTCTTTAGGAAGAGAGAGTCCCACTTAGTGACCTATAGGAGCGGATATTCCTCTAGTCAGATCGACTTTGTTCTTACAAGAAGGGGGATAAACACGCTTGCGTGGATTGTAAGGTGTTGCCAGGTGAATGCGTGGTTTCTCAGCACAAGCTAGTGGTGGCTGACTTTCGCTTTCTGGTATGAGCTCATAGGGTTAAACAAGCCAAGATTGTAAGAACAAAGTGGTGGAAATTAGAAGGGGAGGCATCAAAGGTCTTCAAGGAAAGAGTTATTAAAGAGGGGCCTTGGGAGGACGAAGGACATGCAAACAACATGTGGGAGAAAATGGCAACATGCATTCGGAAGGTTAGGGCAGAGGTACTTGGAGTGACCAAAGGAAGTGGATGCGACTTGAAAGACGCTTGGTGGTGGAACGAAGAGGTGCAAAAGGCTATTAAGGAAAAGAATGAATGCTATAAGCATTTGTACCAGGACCGGTGTGCAGACAACATAGAGAAGTACAAGGTGGCAAAGAAGACTGCAAAACAAGCGGTGGGAGAGGTGAAGGGGCGGGCTTACAAGGGTCTTTATCAACGCCTGAATACGAAGGAAGGAGAGAAGGACATCTATAGGATGGCGAGGGCTCATGATAGAAAGACGAGGGACTTCAACCAAGTCAAGTGCATCAAGGATGAGAGGGAGCAACTCTTGGTGAAGGAGGATGAGATCAAACATAGATGTCAAGAGTATTTTGATAAGCTGTTCAATGGGGAGAATGAGAACTCCACCGTTTGGTCGGACGACTCGTTTGATGACACCAATAGACGCTTTGTGCGTAGGATCCAAGAGCAGGAGGTTAGAGAAGCTTTGAAAAGGATGAAAGTGGGTAAAGTGATGGGATATGATGGTATTCCGATCAAGGTGTGGAGGTGCCTTGAGGATTTAGGTATAGTATGGCTATCGAAGATGTTCAACAATATCTATCGATCGAACAAGATGCCGGAGGAGCAGAGAAGAAGCATATTGGTACCAATCTACAAGAACAAGGGAGACATCCAAAGTTGCACTAATTATAGGAAAATTAAGTTGATGAGCCACACGATGAAGCTGTGGGAGAGAGTTATAGAGCATCGACTGCGAGGAACGACGCGGGTATCTACGAACCAATTCGGTTTCATGCCCGAAAGGTCAACCATAGAAGCAATTTTTCTAATAAGACAAGTTATGGAGCGGTTCAGGGAGCAGAAAAAGGACCTACACATGGTTTTCATTGACTTGGAGAAGGCCTATGACAAGATACCAAGGAATGTTATGTGGTAGGCGTTGGACAAACATAATGTCCCAATGAAGTATGTTACCCTCATTAAGGACATGTACAACAATGCCGTGACTAGTGTCCGAACAAATAATGGTAACACAGATTACTTTTCGATTAAAATAGAACTTCATCAAGGGTCAGCCTTGAGCCCGTATCTTTTTGCCTTGGAAATGGATGAAGTGACGAAGGACATTCAAGGGGATATCTCTTGGTGTATGCTTTTTGTAGACGATATAGTGCTAGTTGATGAAAGCCAGGCAAGAGTAAATAGGAAACTAGAGCTGTGGCGGCAGACCCTAGAGTCCAAAGGTTTTAGAGTAAGTCGAACTAAAACAGAATACATGAGATGCGACTTTAGCAACGCTGCACATGAGGAGGGAGGTGCCTAAGAAGGATACCTTCCATTATCTAGGTTCGATGCTATAGAAGGATGGAGATATTGATGCAGACGTTTGCCATAGGATCAAAGCAGGGTGGATGAAGTGGCGCCAAGCATCTAGCTTTCTCTCTGACAAGAGGGTACCACAAAAGCTTAAAGGCAAGTTTTATAGAACGACGATAAGACCTGCTATGTTGTATGGAGCAGAATGTTGGTCTACGAAAAGACGACATTTCCAACAACTGAGTGTCGCGGAAATGCGTATGTTGCGCTGGATTTGCGGTCACACAAGGATGGACCGAGTTTGGAATGATAATATACGTGATCGCCTAGGGGTAGCACCAATTGAAGAAAAGCTTGTCCAACATCGGTTGAGGTGGTTTGGTCATGTCAAAAGGAAACCTTCAGAGGCACCAGTGCATTGTGGAGTCTTAAGTCGAGATACTAACATGAGGAGAGGTAGAGGAAGACCGAAGTTGACATGGGAGGAGGCAATAAAAATAGATCTGAAAGGATGGGATATAGCTAGAGATTTCTGTTTGGATAGGAATGCTTGGAAAGCTGCTATTGACGTGCCTGAATCGTGACTAGGGACTCATGTTGGGTTTCAACTCTAGTCTACCCAAACTTGCTTGGGACTAAAATGCTTTGTTGTTGTTGTATTTTATCATGTGCTCCCATGTGCCTTCCCATCAAATACATTCATCAAAATGTGCATGCAAAAAGCAACCAAAAATATGGATGGGTATATAATACAAAGATGCATGTTCATGCAAAATTTGAGGTCAAAAAGAATTTTATGCAAGGGGAAACCAAAAAAAAGGGAGAGAATGAGCATGCAATTGAAATGGGTTGCATGCTGATTTTCCTTCTCCTTGCACAATAGTTTGTTCAGCCTCAAATTTTTCATGAACATGCATCTTTGCATCATCTACCCACTCATATTTTTGTTTGATCTTTTTCATGGAAATTTTGATGGATTTTTTAAGTAGGAGCACAGGATACAAACTCCTTCCATTTCCCTCACTCAAGATACCCCTCAAGAATTGTTTTTCCTCCCAAGAGTCTACAGATGATTGATGTTCAGTCTGACACTCAGAAGGCTGCACAGCATCCTGAGATGAAATAACCTCCTCCAGTCAGCTTCTGATGCATTCAATCCAGGGTGACTACTTTAGTACTTTATGCCTGCAGAGAAATAGCCTGAATTGAAACTAACTTCTAACTCAGAAGAGAGAAGGGATAGCATGCACCCTCAGCTCACAGAAGGTTTTATTTCTGAGGAATGTCCTGATTTGGGAGATGCCAACATAGAAAGTAAGGAACATGATCAGATGGGGGAGGATGCTAGAGGAGTGTTTGTGGACATAGTAGATGAAGATAAGGAAGAATGAAAAGTTGTAGCAGCAAGGAAGAGTGTAAGGGCTCCAAAACAGGGAACCAGATGCTGGAGAAAGTCATAAGGACTTCTAATTCCATAAACCTTGGAACTACAGGTACGCAAACTGCTAACTTTAATACTTTCGCTGTCTTCAATTTTGTTGACGATATTCTTGAGAACATAGCATGTGACATTAATTTCAGGGTTAGCAAGGAAGAGATTTTTCAGAACTTTAACTACAGATCAAACCAATAAACTATTTTGAATCAGAATCATTCACTGGGAGATAATTTGAGATCCTTTTCATTACATCCCTAATTCCCCTGATCCCAAGATGGAGATTATATATAACTACTACAATAGCTGCATGCAGGGAGTGCAGAATGCTTGGAATGGAGGGAGACTAACTGAAAATGATAACATTCTGCTTTAGGCCCCTGAAGAGGACAAGAGTAATTTCTGAAATGGAGAACTGGGCTCCCAGAGGACAAAATCAAAGCAGGGTTAACTTTTTTTTTTAAAAAAGGTAATACCTGGGAAACTCAGGGAGGCTATAGTTCTCCAATATCTCATCAATCCTGCAGTAGATACAAATATATATTATAAAAGAGCGAAGGAATTGAGAACAACTTTTCACCTAAAATTTCTTACCCACCTCATATCAAGACCCTTGGATGATTTATTATGTTTAGATCTAACGGTGTATATTAACTTAATTGTGGGCTACATTAAAATCTTACTCTTACGCAGGACGTCTTACGCGTTCCTGCCGTGGAAATCGTCTCCGTCACCCTCTGTGGCGCTGTTTTTTTTTTTCACCCGTCGGTAGGGTACCCGCCCGTGAACCCACGCGTGGCTCCTTCTTAATCAATACCAAAGCAGTCTGGTTCGTGCATGCCTCCGCGTGCCGACAGGTTGAGAATTGAGATCCGATCTCTTCATCAAGCTAGCCTAAAAAGAAGCGTCGGCCGTCGCGCCGTCTCCCTGGGCGGCGTCGCCGCCTGGCTCGCCACCACCATCAGTCGTAAGTACCATGCTGTGCTGTTCTACGTCGACATATCTACTCGCGTGTGTGTGCTACTCAGCTGTTCGCGAGTGTCTGTGGCTGATTTGCTGTGCCCCAAACTCCCAATTGCTGCAGGTGCAGACGCGGCCAATCCATTGGTCAAGCACGTCAAGAGGTACTAAACCGTATCCTGCTCTCTCCGCCAGAAAGCACTTTTTGAACTGGATTGCTGCGGGCTGTGGCATTTGACCTGCATAACACCTTTATTGCCTCTTGCTGTCCATGAACTGCTACTGTCAGGAAGAAGCTGGAGTCTTTGGAGACCAACGTTCCGGCTGTGTCCTGCTGACTATTGACCAATTCATTGGTCTAGGTAATTCACAAGTAGGATGGTCAGTATCTCACGATATATCATCTTATTTGGAACCTCAGCAACCTTGGGCTGATGCAAATAAGTATATACGGTATTTACTGGAATTTCAAAATTGTCATAGTGCAATATAATTTCTAGAAAATATACCTACGTGTATAGATCGTTGCAAATTGACGTACTAATGTTTTGCTCTTTATTTAGTTACAAATTCCAAAATAGATTATGTTTGATAATATTTGTCTTTATATATATATATATATATATATATATATATATATATATATATATATATATATATATATATATATATATATATATATATATATATTACTAGATTGGATAGCTAGGTTTGAAGATGAAATTGATTGTAACTCCATGGAAATTATGGACCATCGATAGCCACTGGTTTGTAGGGGCAAGCCACATTGAGATCAGGGGGTGCAACTGTACCCCCTTAAAATGGTAAAACAATGATTTGTCTAATTACTCACCATATATATACCCCTGCGGCACATGACAAGACTACAAGAGCCATCCCTTCTAATTTACTCTAGCTTCACCACTACTGATTTGAGTTCTTGCTTGAGTTTCCAATGCCTTATTCAGTAAGCCAATCCGAGTTTTGGCCAAAACAAAGCTACTGATCTCACCACAAAGAGGACAAAATCTATTATATACATGGATGCTCATCACTGCCACGACCTCAGGCGGATCCACGTCGTAGTCCAAGATAATGATTTGCAATTAATTACTCCGATTCTCTATTATTAGCGTTTTATGATGACAACCGTGCTAAGAGACCTTGTTGTTTTGTCTTCAAATTTAGCAGATCTTTCTTGTGATGTCGATCAGGTTGTGTTTGCTTATAGTGCTTGTGCTGCTGCCTGTGCATTGATGCGATTACTAAGGATTTCATTAAGGTCTTAGCGCATAAAGGCCGATTTATCTCGCTGATTGCAAATTTTTAAGTGTAGAAGGTTGATGTCTTTCACTGGTTACAGATTCAGGTTTAGTTTATTTCACTGATTGTAAATTGCAAATTTGTAAGTGTCATAGATAATTGATTGATGTCTTTCATTGGTTGCAGATTCCCTGGTAAGGCGCAGTTCGTGTAAATCTGCCTGCGGGATCAGCTCCTGCAACAGCTGCTAGTTGCTGAGGTTTGTTCTCCCCATCCTAAGCCATGCTGCCCCATTTTTTTAAATAAGTTGATCTGCCACTTTTTAAATTTTCGTTTGTTATTGCATTGGCTATTGTGCTATATTTTCTATATAAAGTTCTCTTAAATTAGACACAAATCACATTATACAATAACTTTCAAAGAATAATTATGTACCGTACTGTCCCATTTTTTAAAATAAGTTGATCTGCCACTTTTTAAATTTTTGTTTGTTATTGCATTGGCTATTGTGCTATATTTTCTATATAAAATTCTCTTAAATTAGACACAAATCACATTATACAATAACTTTCAAAGAATAATTATGTACCGTAATCCTTCTGTACTTTGTTTCTTGACAATAGGTGCTAGGAACGTAGGCTGCCTCAAGACTATATAACGTGTCTATGCTAACACTCAGGTTGGTGAAGCAGCCCCACTCATTATCACGTTCTGTGGGGGCTATAACAATTAGTTGCTTATGGTGACAATTTATACTGTATTTTGTTTAAAAGTTACATTTTTAACAGTTGTAATCTCAATTTTCAGTTGAATAATTTGTTTATTCCTTTTGCACTATCTCTTAGTATTGTTGCAGTTACTTGGCAATAGATCAAATATTTTTTTTAATGACTTGTGCACCGAATATGATGTGTTTTGAAATTAACATATTGACTTGATTTCCACTCTGCTAGCTTTTACATGATGTAATGGGGAGGACAATGATAATTTATAGACACGTGTGTGTCGCACATGCGTGGCCACTAGTATAAGAAATCACCTCAGATTATCGTTTGTGAAAATCAAACATTCTTACCATCTTGAAAGCTCATCAAATGCTTCCGGGCCATATTCCTCTATGAAATCATCCGCATATAGTATCAGCTGTTCCAAAATTGTTGGCAACACATCTTCAAAGACATGTGCATTAAGCAAGTCCAAATCAGAAAGTTTTTTCAGCTGTTGAGCGCCCACCATTTCATCCTTCATATGAAATTATATTTCATCATGATTAGTAGAACTACATACAGTGCATAAAACAATATAGAGTCAAATCACCTATCTATGCTGCCACTTTTGGAACAGAACAAGGGGATGCGATCTGAACTATTACAACTATTTTGCATTTGCATGTGCAAGGTTTGCATAATTGAAGCCACTTGAGCATATTTCTTGTATTAACCGTTTTAAATTTTACAAAATTGAATTCAGATGCAACCATTTTTGAACTACATAATCAAGTAATGCAACATCACTACTCCCAGATACGAGATCACTGAGTTAGTAACTCTGTCTAGACAGTTGTCATAACATTCAAAATCTGATCTCTACTTTAGTGATGGTTTACGAGTGAAACTTTAAGTATGAAATGGTGTTAGTTTTGACTGCTTTGCAAAGGATATATATAATGCTCAAGCAGGAAAAAGATGCTACAGGATTGACTCACCATTCCTCCTTTAGCACCATGCTGACGGACATGGCGTAAGTATATCATTCCCCCTTCCAAAGTAGGAGGAAAAGGTTCCTCATCTTCATCACCCTTTTCTTCAGCTGACTCCTTTACATCACTTTTTTCTTCATTTGCTGCAGTTCCCTTATTGATGTGGTGTTGATAAACAACTTTATGGACATGACAAGCAGCAGTTGTCACTTTGGGACTCATGACCGGTGTCCTCCAATCCCTCATATCACAATTCAGAATTTGTTGAAGCAATCTCTTTGTAATCCTAGAAATTGATTGATGCGCTGTATAGATATCATCGATAACTGCCAACCTGACCAAAAATGCCTTGAGAGCAGGATGTGCAGTTATAAAGTTGTGAAACTTCTGCAACATACTTGCACCAAATCTCAAATTATCAATGTAGACATTCAGAGACTTCTCGAGAGGCAAGAAAAAACCCGGTAATTGTTCTTTGACGGCATATTCAGGAAGAAAATCAGTAGCAACTCAAGTTGCCTCGTCTTCGGTGTCGTTTCCAAACAAAATGGAGCAGCAATATCAACTTGGAGTTTGTCATTAACCAAAATCTGATCGAGTGCAAACTTTCCATTCCAACTCCTGTCATTCATGTGGTTTGTTGACAACTTTATGAGAAGATTTGTTAGAACTATTCGCCCTATGGGGGTAGTATTTGTAACCTCTAGAGAATAGTCAGTGCACTTGATGGTGTGGGCCTCAGCCGGATGAAAACCGGGTAAACCAAAAAATGCTTTAGCTGGAATCCACCTATACAAATAGAATAACGTGAACATAAAGCTGTTAAGATTAATCAAATTTAATTAGAAGCTTTTAAAGTCAATCAAGCATTCAGACCATGGTTTTATAATTGCCCGCTATAGCTTCGTTATAGCTTCGCTATAGCTTTTCAGACTATCTACCGCTATGCTGTTGCTAATTATTTCGCTATTTCCGCTAATGACATTTTAGCTCCACTAAACACCACTATTTGGTTTCGTCGCGATATATATTTAACACCGTTAATACTGATCAAGATAGATATTAATTCTTTAGTCTAGACTAAAGGACTATAATCTATGCCCCTCTCTCTCTCTCTCCTTTATGTTCTTTACTCATTAAATGATGTAATAAACCACTAAATAATTATTGAATTGTTGAATGTCGAGTGTTGATCACAATAGTACGTTGATCCATATGATAAATGTTCAGTAATATGTTGGAAGAGAGAGATGGAGGAGGGAGGGAGGGAGGTGAGAGCTCGGCGGTGGAGAGGGGACACACTAGGATTTGGAACAAGTGGAAATGAGTGAGTGGGAGGTGAAGCCCCTTGCCCTTATGCCCTTGGGCACTTATATAGGTAATGGCTATTTACATGTGGCCCCTTTGGTGGGGTTGGATTTCACATGACACTACTCTAGCTACTAGTTGGACCTCTTCTAGGGGATATTTAGCCCACATACCTCATGGGCTCCCCCAATAGTAGCCCCTCAGCTAATAGGTTATTGTTGGTACAACATGACCTAATAGATGCCCATAGTAGAAGAGACGCAAATAGAACTCAAACTCTGGTCGCGGGGATCTCCCTTTGCAACCTATGCATGTGCACCTCACTAAAAACATCATCCCAAAACCTTGTGGGAAAATGGGCATGGAGAAAAGATCATGTACATGACTCTAGCCTATACAAGTGCTAACTTAGGAAGCTACTGACTCCAAGTGCTTCTATGTCAATCTCCGAGGTATCTTCATATACGAGCTTCGGCTTCCTCGACCGCTTCTGTGACATGGATTGTTAGGTTCGCTTGATGCATAGGTCTTTACCTTCGTGACCTTCTTGACGTGTAGATCTTTGCCTTTAGGACCTTCTCAATGCATGGATCTTCATCTCTACGACCTTCTTGGCATGCAGATCTTCACCTTTGAGACCTTCTTGTCTAAGGCTTTGCATGGAGAAACGTCTTTTCTTTACAAATGGTTGTTGTCATAGTAGTCATAGCTAAAGGTTTCCGTGAAGCCTCCAAATCATCTCTCATAAGCGTTGGGCAAAAGACTTCACCCTACGGATTGTAGGGTCCTCTAGTATACTCCCCTAGCTCTTGAGCCATTATAGCAGCCAAAGATAATAGTGAATCCCCTCCTACCAAAGTGCTGGTGAAGACGAGCCGTCATAGTTACCAAAGATGTTGGCGAAGCCCCTTATGCCAAAGTTTTGGTGGAGGCAATTTGTGGTGGATGTCGAAGATGTTGGTAAAAGCCCTCCTGCCAAAAGTGTTGACGAAGGCAATGTTGGTGTAGATCCTAAAGATGTCAGGGAAGCCCCTTGTGCCGAAGTTTTGGTAGAGGCAAGTTGTTGTAGTCACTGAAGATATTGACTATGATATATTGTTAGTGCTAACGTTGAAGATTTTGGAGAAGACCCTCTACCTGTTAGAGTCAAAGGTTAGTCATTGCGGTGGCTGAAGATGATATTGAGACCCCTCACGCGCGAAGCATTGGTGTGAGTGAGTTATTGTATAAGCTAAAGTGTTGGTGAAGCCTCTCCCACCAAAGTGCTTGACGGGGCAATGTTGGGGGAGCCCTTGATGTATATGGGCCAAGTCTCCCCTAGAAAAGGCCCAACTAGTAGGCAGAGTAGTGTCATATGAAATCCAACCCATCCAAGGGGCCACATGTAAATAGCCACTGCCTATATAAGTGCCCCAAGGGCATGAAGGCAAGGGAACTCACCTCCCACTCATTTCCACTTGTTGAAAATCCCAGTGTGTTCCCTCTCCAAAGCCGAGCTCTCTCCACCCTCTCTCAACTGTTCGGAACAACTGGTTCCAATATAATGGACTTAAAAACATATTTTCCTAGATATTCTACATGTGCCGCTGGTTCCAATATAATGGATTTAAAACATATACTCCTAGATATTTAACATGTATTTGAGTATTTGTGTTCATAAAATTTTTATCTAGTTAAATATTTTCGTGCATAGTTCACTAAGAATGTTTTCTATAATACCGCTAAATGAATAGCTTCTGCTATATCCCGCTATAGCTTTTTATAGCTTTTGGAGAAGTTCACCGCTAAATATGATAGCCCGCTATTTAAAACATTGATTCAGACTTAATTAGAAGTTGTCATATTCAATAAAACGCAGACTCGAGTCTTACCTCTCAGGATTTGGCATATCACAGATGCGAACACTTAGATATTCAGAATGAAAATCTGGATCACCTAGATTCCCTCGAATAAAGGTTTGGAGTGCATTACTCAGGTTATTCCGAATCCTGAAGCAAACAAATATGTTTATATATATTACGATATAATTGCTACCATAGCACGCGAATAATAAATTTGGAAGTTGAAGTACCTCTCATAACACATGCACAAAGATCTTGCAAATTTAGGATCAAAAGCATAAATATGTTCGTAAAAAACAAACATTTCCTGACATCCCATCTCCTTCATGGCAGCGATAATTGGCTCATAATATACAATGCCATTCTGTTTGTAGCTGACAACAGTAAATATGTTAGTAATATTTTTGGCAACGTAATTTAGAAACCACAGAAAACCAAGACTTTACCTTTCTAAAAACTTAAGAAATTTATCCTCAAATTTCTTGTCTTGACTCCCAGTGAAAAATGATGCAAATTGAGTTTTGAAGTGACCATGAGGCAAAGGGGTCTTTTCTACTGATTTTGAACTCATGGTTACACTTGGAATTGGAGGAACCTGAGTCTTCCCAAGTACTTTAGGAGCAGTCCTTACATCAACATTTTTTCCTAAATTTGACAATCTCAATACCTCCTTCAGAAACTCCCCATCTCCATTAAGCTAGTTGTTTTCAATCGTAAAACAAAACACAATTAGGACAGATATAATCTAAGACAAATGAAACACAGAATTTTTAAATCACGTACATCATTAAAAACCTGCCATGCAATCTTGCTATTTTGGTACCCCACATCCGTTTGAAGGCTGTAAAGAGTTCTATTTTCCTAAAGGGCAAAAAATAAATAAATTCTAGCAGCATATTAACATATTAGAATATCAAGTCCTACAATTGGTAAATTATAATACCTTGAAAATAATGCCGAAATGGTTGTTCCAAAAGAACACAAAAAGGTCTCCATCATTCGTATTCTTTTTTAAAGAGCAGAACCTGTCATGTTTACAATTCCCACATTTAGTTAACAATTAACAGTAGGAGTCAGATTTAAGAATGATATGTGCAAAAGTACACAAAAAGGTCTCCATCATGAGTGTTCCTTTTTAAACTGGATAAGCTGTAATGTTTACAAATCTCATATTTAATTAACAAGTAACAGTAGGAATCAGATATAAGAATAATATAAAGAAGAACAGAAAAATGTCTCCATCATGGGTGTTCTTTTTTCAAAGTGGATAAGCTGTAATTCGTATTCTTTTTTAAAGTGCAGAACCTGTCATGTTTACAATTCCCACATTTAGTTAACAATTAACAGTAGGAGTCAGATACTCAGATTTAAGAATGATATGTACAAAAGAACACAAAAAGGTCTCCATCATGAGTGTTCCTTTTTAAAGTGGATAAGCCGTAATGTTTACAAATCTCATATTTAATTAACAATTAACAGTAGGAAATAGATATAAGAATAATATAAAGAAGAACACAAAAAGTTCTCCATCATGGGTGTTCTTTTTTCAAAGTGGAGAAGCTGCAATGTTTACAGTTCTCACATTTAACTAACATCTAACAGTAGGAATTAGATATAAGAATGATATGTACATACCCATAATCTGTCGACTGAACATTAGCCACCTCTAGAAATCTGCCAATGCGGTCAACTGCAAATAATTCAAAACCCATTAATTAACAAATATATTGAAAAATGGAAATTGTTGACAGATGGAGAAGTAGAATAATCACATTTGCTTTTCTCAGTGTCACTCATAACAGAAGAAGGTCCAGCTTCATTTATCATTGAAATGTGTTTATAATGATCATGGTAAAGCTGATCATAAGTCCTTCCATCAATAGCAGAAAATGTGGCAGCATCTTCCTGTTCACAAACATACCATAAAAAATATTATGCAAAACCTAAGAAAAAACATTGGCATGACCACAATGCGAAATTGATCCATGTAATAGGTGGACAATCATGCTCAAAGACATTTCCCAATCTTCTATCTTCTATATCTAAATAGGAGAGCCCCCACTGCCTGATTATTAAATATTACAGTTGCAATTTGCTATTGACAAGCACAATTATATATACCCACAAATGTCTACAATGCTACAAAATTCCAATAGAAACAAGTAGGGTATCATATAGTAGTTCATAATGAGATGCATACCTCCAAATCAAGGTTTAACACACAGGAATGGTATAAAGGGATACCAAGGGTTCTGAAGATCCGGTACTGTGCTGTATCTTCAAAGCCATCCACACTACACGTACAAAGTATATCGGAATGTATAAATGGAAGCCATGTTACTACATTAAAACCTCGCTTAACCACGCACCTTGAAAATTGGATATCAATATCCAGGCCAGTAGCTGATTGCTCCAATGCATCCACTACCTCTGAATAATCTTCACTCTACAGCACATAGTAATGTCATTAATATTTTTTTTTCAAAAAAAATAATGAAAGCTAGAATTTTGAGTTCAGACCGAACCATCATGTTCCTGAAGACTTCAGCATATACTTTCTCAGCTACGCCCTCCATACAAACTACCATCAAATTTGGCAGAGTGATTCTCCCTTTAAGGATGAGGAAATTTGCTGCAACAGAAGATGACTGACTAAATTGACTAGATTATCAGTTAGGTTGAATGCAAGCAAACATGGGGTTCAGGATCTCACAAATGGCGATTAAGGAGCAAGGCCCATTCTTATCCTGAAGAAGAATTCTATACTTTCTGCCCATAAATCGAATGATCTTTGTGTGGGAAAACAAATTACGCAAAGAGCTAAAGTCCTTAGCATTGGGCCCCTGTGATGATGAATGTGCTACATCCAAAGGTGTATCTGAGCAAGGAACCAACTTCTCTTTTCCTTTATCTGGCAAAAGTGGAGATGAGGGGCCAGATTCGCCCACAGTGGCGGTGGTATTCTCATCCTCTTTCAAAGTACTTTCAAATGCAGGACTCAGCTGAGGGGCAGAATGTGACTGGAGCCTTTGTCCTTCACCCTTTCTTTTCTTTTTGTCCTTATTAACTTTCTTCTTCTTCTTCTTCGAAGCATTCTTAGCGACTCCAGAAACCATCTTAGACTTAGAAGCACTCTCAGTGACTCCAGAAACCGTCTCAGACTTAGAAGCACTCCTAGTGACTCCAGGAACCGTCTCAGTGAGCTCTTCCAGCTGTGAGTTGACTTCCCTAGGGGCAGTGAATTTTAGATTTTGGTTACTGTAGCACTTTCGTTTGTATTTGACAATTAGTGTCTAATTATGGACTAATTAGGTTCGAAAGTTTCGCCTCGCGATTTCTCACTCAACTGTGCAATTAATTTTTTTTTCGTCTACATTTAGTACTCCATGCATATACCGCAAGATTCGATGTGACAAATACTGCGCAAAATTTTTTTGGAAACCTGAAAGCAGCTCTGGTGCCCCCACCAAAATCGCGCATAGCCTGTCGCCAGAAACGGGGATTCTTTTCACCACGAGCGACACAGCCATCGCCAGAATAGACTATCCTCCGTGACTGCCGTCCCAAACACGGCAGAGGATCGACGGGTTCCTCAACCTGGACGGCCGGTCCTTCGACCTGATAGACGGGTCCTTCGTAGACGGTACCTTCGCCATGGGAGGGTCCGACAATATCAACGACGCCACTACCGTGTCATCGTAGCAGATCGGGTGGACGTAGCGTCTCTTTGGTTTGGCAGGCGCCGGCGCCCCGAGCTCAATGGCCTCGGCCTGCGCGCCGTTCCCGACGTCCTAGGCGAGCGCGCCGTCCCCGGCGTCCTCGGCGAGCGCGCCGTCAACCATGGCCCGCGGATCCATCGGGCGTCCTCCAGCCCCCTCCACTGGATGCTGCTCCATGACGGGCGCGCCCTCCCCGGCGGCCTCGGCCTGCGCGCCGTCCACCATGGCCGGCGGATCCGGCGGGCCTCCTCCAGCCCCCTCCACTGGATGCTGCTGCATGACGGGCGCGCCCTCCCCGGCGGCCTCGGCCTGCGCGCCGAGTCCTCCAGCTCCCTCCAGTGGATGCTGCTCCATGACCAAAAGTTGAATTGAGGAGTACAAACGGCGGCGCTAGAGTCTGATTTGGCAACCCAAACCCTAGAGCGGGGACGGAAGGAAAAGGGCTCGGCTAAACCCGCAACTCTGACGCGTGGCCTGTGGGCCAAACGGGCCGGCAGTCTCACCCATCCCGATTTTTTTTTTAAAAAAGGGTTTTTTTTATTGCTACCATTACAATTTTTTTATCGATACAACTTTGAATGCACACAACCTACACATTCCACACTCACACACTGTCAACGAAATACGGTCAGTAGTCTACCGAGAGATATGCCCACGACAGTAGATGAATCGGTGGAGGTGCGCGAGATACAAACTAGATGGTGACACAGGCGCAGAGACAGCGATTTAGACATGTTCAGGCCGTCAACTCGACGTTATACCATATGTCCTGTGTCTTTGGTGGATTGTATTATAAGATATTAGATGAAAAAGAGGGGGCCCTACCCGTCTTATATAACTCGGGGGTAGGGTTACATGTCGGTTCTATCTATCTTGATCGGTTATATGATATGTGTTTACAACGAATACGATATCTAACATATCCGATCAGATTCTCCTTCGTAACCAAGGATGCCTCACGTAGTCTTGCGGTGCACAACGACCTGTGTCATGTCCCGTGCGGCTTGATCCTGTGGGCTGGGCCTCCCCTAGCGACTTAGCCCATGTACAGCCCTGTGGGTATCAAGGGTTATACTCCCACAGCTAGTCCCCGAACGCCTTGTATCCGCTGAGCAACACCATATCGAGCTTGTCCGAGCTGTCCAACTTGTTGCTGATCACCAGGAGCAAGCTTTCGACCAGTTTAACTGGGAGCTGATCTGTTGAACACGGCGTCCGAGCTGTTGAACACGTCGTCCGAGCTGTTGAAGCAGATGCCCGAACAGTTCAACTGGTTGCTGAAACCGGACTCACTCGAAGTTGCCAGTAGGATGTAAGGAGGTCAAGTGAAAATTTTTTGAAGTCTTTACCTTAAGTGAAGTGTGCCCATTTAGGTTCTGGGCGGCAAAGTTGGATGCTTAGCGCCCCTGACTTAGTCAGCGCGGAGGAACTTAATCCCTCAAAAAGCGAAGAGAGATGCTTAACATCCATGCCTTAGGCAAAATTGACTCTTAGAGCCAAACTAAGAGCTTGAACAATTGCAGATTGTGACTTAGTCGTTTTTAAGAAAACCAGGTCCTAGAGATAAGCACATTCACCGCGAGGTGAAGTGTGCCAACTTAGTCCTCGAGCTTGACAGTAGATAAAGTATTCACGTGGTGCCAGGATCCAAAACAGTAGACTTCAGGTGCCAAACCAGCCCCTATCTTAGATAGAAACCAGTCCCTAGCTTAGCTGAGGAAAAAATCATTACAATCATCGCTAGATGACGTGTACCCATGTAGTCTCCGAGCCTGCTAGAAGATGAAGAATGAATCTTGTAGCAGGATCTGAAGAAAAAATCTTGATAGGAAGTTCCCAAGTTATCGATGAAATAGTGCTCAGCAGTTAAATCTGTTTGGCGGCCCACGTGCAACGCGGCTTCAGTTGTGGATCCACCAGGCCCAGTTAACGGCCCAGAGGCACGCGGAGGTTTTGGGAGTGGGAACGGCGCGGCGGGCGTAGTTTCCTAAAAACCTGGAAGCCGAAGAGTTGGGGTCGAACCGTTATAAAGGCACCGCAGCCCCGGTGCACTCTCCCCACCATTTCTCTGGCGCATTATCTTCTTCCTCGTGCTCATACCCCTGCTCCTTGCAATCGCTCCGCCATTAGTGCTATTCCAAGTGCAAGAACCCCTTCTTCTCCTTAGATCTGCTCGATGGCGCCGAAGAGGAGCCATGGGAGCTCGAGGGCAGCGGCGCGCGGGATCAACTGCGAGGAGTGGGCACGGTCCATCAGCAGCGAACGTTGAGGAGTTCCCCACACCCGGCACCGATGAGTTAGTTGTCTTCGAGGATTACTTCTACCGGGGGTTTGGTGTTCCCATCCATCCCTTTCTTCGTGGGCTGATCGATTATTATAAGACCAGTCTTTGTAATCTCAGCTCAAATTCCATCCTTCATGTTGCCATCTTCATCAATTTTTGTGAGGCATATTTGGGAATCCTTCCCCATTTCTACCTCTTTCATCATTTCTTCTGCCTCAAAATCCGGGGGGATCCGGATCTAGGGTTGTCAGCGGCGCATATTTGCAACTCTAGGACGGGATGGCGAGTCAGTACATCGCCATCCCGCTCAACACAAATGTGAAGTACTCGGCGTCGAATTGGTTTTACATTAGGCATGTGGAGCCATATGTGGCGTGTGACGTAGACCAGATCCCGGTGAGCAACTCTAGATAGAGCAGGTGAGGGAGCTCTTGAGGTTGATCAACCGCCAGAGGCTGGACGGAGTTATTATGGCAACGAACTTCACGTTTCGGTGAATTCAGCCCTGCAAGGAGAGGGTGCACCCCGGTTTTGAGTTCTGGGGAGAGACCGACGGGACCCAGGAGGTGCCCAAAGGAATTGATCAGGACGAGGTCAAGCGTTGGATCTTGGCGCTCTTTAATCTTGTAGGTTGGCTGTCCATCAGGGACCAGCAGCGAGCCTTCAGCGTTGAAACCCTTCCACCAAGGGTAAGAGTACTTTTGTGATATTTGCTTGGTCCTTGCTGTTAAACAATGTATTCATTCATATTGTTGAAGATTCATGGGTAGGACCGAGCGGTGTACTTCTCGGTGATCCCATCGGAGGAGTGGCCGAGAGCTGTAGATGCACGGCCGAGCAGTCCCCAGCGTTAGGCGAGCACAAACGCTGATGATGAGGGGTCGGATAGCCTTGGAGCTGAAAGTGATGACGCGCGAACAGAATATGTCTGTGAAAAACTTCGTGGAGAGCGGCCGGCCAATGAGGAGCCATCCACGAAGAGAAGAAAAATGGCAAGGCCTTCTCATGGTGAAGGGGGGCTAGTTAGCATTGGTGGTTCCACCCAACCCTAGAGACAACAGGTAGTGCTTTGGACACATCTGATGATGATGAGCCGGCGGTGCCTCCTCCTCCGAGCACCGAGACTCCTCTACCGGCTGTCCCAGCAGGGGTAGAGACGTGGGAGTGGCGGCGAGCACGGGAAGCCACAATGGTAGTCCCTAAGGATGGTCGGGGGACCATGGCACGGTGCCTAGGACCAGCGGGTGAGTTCCCAAGCCATCACAGGTGGCTCTAGCTTCAGTCCCCGAGCCTACTCGAGTGGCAACGCCCACAATAGCGAGGATGGCCAGCCCAAGGACAGCGGAGGTGCTAGGTGGCTCTATCATGGGGCAGGGCGGCTCAAGAAGGGCACGTCGGTTCAGGACGACTCGGCGAGAATCACAATTGTAAGTTTCCTTCATCCTCACATTTTTGTGAATACGAGAGTGTTTCTTGATAAGTTGTTTCCTAGTTGTAGCGCTGTAGCACTCGGTTTTAAGAACAAAACCAGATACACACCATATGTGAGCCTAGGAAGTCAAATCTCACATATAGCTACACATAAGGGTAATATCAAATGACAATGCTTAATATATAATGTTCTAAGTATAAAAGATATAACCTTAGACAACAAACAGCGAAAAGATAACTCTGATCTTCTGGTGAAGACTCCACTCCACAGGGACAACTGACTGGTTGATCACAAGCCTAACTGCTCCAATCTCTAGCAAACTGGTACCCATCCGGGATTTTTATCCAATAAAGAAAATGAACAAGCGTGAGTACATTTCATACTCCACAAGCATAACATGGGGATTCATGAGGCTCAAAAGGTAGACATGGTTTACTATGTTTAGCATTTTAGTAAGTCAAGATTTTATCATTGATTAGTATCAAGTTATGCTTAAGCTCCCAGATTAACCCACATGATCATATATTAGAATCAAATAGAACCATTTGAACATCATTATAACATCATCACTTATCATCATGGATTAACAATATAATAAGTAACCATTTATTCTATGAGTTTTACAGGCCGCTCATGACCGTGAGCACGGCTGTTATAACAGTTTTCACTCTACAGAGGTTGTGCACTTTCACCGTGAGTCGTGTTGCCCAAATGCCTAGGGCCCATCGACCCCTTAACACTACCAAGGTGAGCGGGCAGGGTACACTATGAAGCCTTCCATAGGTCTCTCTACATGTTAGGGCCATAAGGTTTCCTTAGTAGGCAGATGTAGGAACCCCCCTTTCTATGGCACAATTCCTTCATGGCTATACACATAAGAACAGGGGCAATCCTATACCTAAAGTGGCAATCCTCTCTTGTGCCATAAAGGTAACCTCTATCAAGATAGAAAAGATCCTATTACTGAGCTAAAGCCAGAGCCATGTGACTCTCACGGTTGCACTGTCAATCCTAGCTTTTGCCGACAGATAAGTCCTTACGGAGGGTTTAGGGCACCATGATCAAAGTCATTTGCACCTTCGCTCTATGGATCAGTTGTTATAAAGCATGTTTTACCTTTTATTCCATAGAACCATTAACCATTGTATAGATCATGTTCGGTTATAGCGCTAGCAATCTACCCATGTGCAATTAACCCGTAGGAGTCAAGAAGCATGTCATCAAATAACTAGGATTTCCTTATGGGTGTTAAAGTTAGACACATGCAAATGAGTAGATGATTAAAGTGAATATGACATCAAGGTAGGTCCATGCTATACTTGCCTTGGTTCACAAAGTCCTGCTGGTCCTGCTGTTCTTCGAACAAATCTAGGTTCCCGAAGTACTCCTCATCGTCTGAACTCGATCAACACGGACCAACAACACGCATTCCAAAGACAATCATATAAGCAAACAATCCTATGGTTAGAACAGTATACTAGCAGTAAATAAAGCAAGATAAAGGTTTATAAAAGGTTCTGCGTCTTGCTACGATCACACAGACACGAAGATCAGGAAAATCGGAGCTAAAACACGAGAGTTATGAATTAACCAAGATTTCCTATAGCAAATTAAATCTAACCAAGAAATTTAAAAGTTTCAAACATGGTTAATAGTGGTATAAACATGTAGATTACTTAATTACGATCCTAACGCAACTTGAATGGATCAAAACGGAGTTAAAACGTAAAAGTTATGGGGTTTAGAAGATGGATGGCAAAACTATAAATAAAGAAAACATAATTTGAATCTAATAAGGGAGATCCGTGCTTTCAGAAAGAGAAAGCATAAACCCGGAGTACGCTATGGACTGTAGGCAGGATTTTGAAATAACCCAAGGGTTCTTTAACAAAATGACCCACGAAGGGGTACGGGGCGCTCTGGACCACTGGATCTGATTCGAATGGTCCCAATTAGATGAGAGGGAAAGAGGGGGAGCGACTGGTCGAAGAAGAAGCTGGCGCGATGGCTCTGCCATTGCCGGCGGCGAGAAGGTCACCGACGCGATCGAAAAGGGCCCTACAGGCCAAGGTTTGACGAACCAAACGCATCGAGATGATGCGAGGGCGATGGCGAATCCACCCTAGGACATAACATGGCTAGAGATTGGCCCGCGTGGTGCTCACCATGGCCGGTGGTGAGAAGAAGCTCACCGGCGTGCATGGAAATGGCCCTAGCGGCCACGATTCAAAGCGATAACGGCGCGGGGAGAAAGAGGGGAACAAGGGGATCTCACCACGGAGGAGAACAAAGTCAGAGACAAACCGGAGGTGACATGCAGCAAGGAATGGCGGACGGCGGCACTCTATAAAGTTTGGCAACGGAGAGTGAGCAACCGAGGATGGAAAACAACAATAGAATTGCCTCGAGGGCTTCCTTACGGCTTGGTGGAACTCAGTGAAGGCCGAAAGACAACGGCGAGGCGGCGAAATGGCGGTTCCTGAGCTCGGCGGAATCCGGTGAGTCGCTGCACTAGGGTTGCGACTCTGCAAGCTCTAGCGAGGGGGAACTACAGCAAGGGGCAGCGATGGGATCAGAGCTCCCCTTTATAGAGGCCGGGGCGTGGAGATGCTCCCACGACGCGAAGTGGTCATGGGGCGGTGGTTCTGTCTTGACCGCGTACTTTCAAAAATGGTGAGAGGTGGGCAGCGGTGTTGACGGGTGGGCTGAGGCTATCAGCGGCAGAGAGAGGGGGAGGGCGTGGCAGTACTTGCCCAGCCCGGACTAGGCCGGCCCAAGAAGAGAAAGAGAGGAAGGGGAAGGAAGGGAGGTGAACGATCCGATAGGGAATTAGGCCAGCAGGCCGAAAGTGAGGAAGGGAGGGAGGGAAAAGAAGAAAACCTTTTCTTTTTATTTTTTCCAGAATTTTCAAATTGCATTTTGAATCCAATTTCAAATTTTGCCAAAACCAATCATCACAAAGAAAAAAAATAATAAGTGTGCAGCAGCATGAATGCATCAACATATATCTATCCTTATATTTGCTTTTATTTTCATAAAAATTATTATTTCCCTAGGTTCAAATGTCCACAAAAATACTTATTTAAATCATCTTAGCTAATTTTTAAAAATGCAAATTTTCAGGGTGTTACAAGCACGGAGTCAACAGAAGAGCTACAGCCGTTGGCTGCTAATGACGGGCAGCGCGCTGCAGAGCCAGAGGCTCCTGGCGCCGAGCAGGGATGAACAGGGGCGGATCTGGTCGTCCCCACCGTGGAGGAGACGATCGTTTCAGAGCTGGTCGCCCCTACGATGGAGGAGCCGCCAGCCACCAGTCCAACCTCTCCTGGTGGTGGGGCGCATGATGAGGGTGACCCTGTCGACGCATTGGGCGATGAAGAAGCATGGATCGCAGCAGGGTCATCGGGAGACCCTGCTAGAGCGGAGACAGAAACTACTAGGGATGCGCCAAGTGGCGCGATGGAGGGTCCACCCATAGCTATGGAGCAGGCAGCACTAGTGATGGGAATGGGACTCGAACGTCCTATCCAAGCATAGCAGCGATCGAGGAGGCTGCCTCCAAGGCCAGCCGCTGCTGTAGAAATTGAAGAGATTGTTCGATAACCCGCTTAGCCACTCTAGCTTCTCTACACTATTGTCCGCGCGTGGCGACAAGTTTGAAATGCTGGAGGAGGGAGAGGCGAGTGTTGGCGGTCACTATTGCACATTTAGAACCGCCAGTTATAATCCAAAACAGGAGAAATAAACAATCTTTTAACACATATGCATATACTTTGACCTTGTTCCACTTGTTTTCGGAGAAACATGTTTTGCAGGACACTTACCCGGAAAACAAGTGAAAATACACAAGAAACAAGACTAAAAGCGCAAAGTAGAATTTGTATTTCCAAAATGCGCAATCCAAAGAAAAAGGAGAAAGCCCACCTTCATACACAACCAGGCCGAGACACCACCCCAGGGGAGGCCCAGGTCCACTCAGCAACCAACCACGTGAAGGTGGTCACGAGGGGGCACACCAGGGTGCGGCCATACCCCCCTGCCACCTCTTGGGCCCACGCTCCTCTAGCGGTTGCATGCCTCCATGCCATGGTGGTTTAGGCTAGTTACCTTATTTTTCCATGCCAAACCGACCAAGTTTCACTATATAAGCAAGGGTGGTGCTCTCCTCCAAGACACACAACATTTGGAGCTTCACCTCACTACCACCTCTTGTAGTTTTTCATAGTTTTCTTAGTCATTTGAGCAAGGCAAAGCTAGCAAGGAGAGCTTGTCTCCTTGGAAGAAGTGCTACTTGGTATGAATATTACTATGAAGAGTTCTTTCATATTCAAGCTCTCATATCTTTTATACAGCTTCGCATATGAACTAGAGTATAGTCTTGTTCATGTTATAATCATGATATATGAACTAGTCTATAGTTTATGTGTTATGATCTTGACATGTTCATCATTATTCTTCATTGTTCATGTGACTTGTATGATTAGAGGTAGAACTAGGGTTAGGATGATGATTCGTTGTGCCTTCGGGTTTGCCCATGTTCTTGCTCGTCAATCCATAGGGTTGGAGTCCCGAGAGGACATGGGTAGTTTCTTTGTACACAGGGTTGGTGCTCAGGCGCACGGAAACCTATGAATATGACGGTGCTCCACGGTTGAGGGGTAGATGGCAGTGGTGATAGCCCTGTCCATCCCTTGTAATCCCCCACGTTTGAGTATTCATGTAGGAGTTCGTAAATGTCTCACTAACTTATTGGCAGACTAGTGTCCGAAGATCTCCCTGTTTATCCCAAACTTAGCTCTAACTCTAGTCACATAAGTTGTATGACTATTTACTGTTTGATGCACAGCTATATTAGAATATGCTTGCTCCACTTAGGATCATTCATTTATTCTTTATTTTCCTTTATCATTGAGGTAGATCCAGATGTGTGTCCACTATCCTTGATATACCGTTTTTACCCCTATCATGATCTATATTCTATTATGCAAGTATGGAATCATATTCCTGTCAAAGATAGAACTTTGTACATCTTGCCCTCTTTTGGGAAAATATAAATATGACACCCTGAATACTTCTAGGTTGAAATGCTACAACGATAGATCTGACCGCTTGTGGAAATATCTATAATCTTAAGGACTATCGTGGTTGGTGGTTCTTGGCTATGTTGTTAGATGGTGCTGTATTAACAACGATGTTTAAGAATACCAACTGGTATTTCTAAGTGACATTACCCAGTGACTGTAACCCCCCGTTAAGCATACCCACGGTGCCATGCTAAAAAGAGGAGGAATACATCTCTGATGTAATTGCATTTACGCAAAAACCATATGGAGTTTCTAGCGTAGTTGCCAAGTGATGAAGTTAAAACCTTCTCATTTGGTAGCGACGTTAAGAAATGCCAACAAGCATTTCTGGCTCCATTGCTAGGGATGGACATAAAACTCCATACTTGGTGATTGCGCTAAGAAATGCCAATAGCGAGTGTGGAGACGATGAGGCTAAGGGCCAACCTGTTGGCAATGGTTAGCCGAATTGAGGTAAGCCCAAAGCGATCTTGTATTGTGTTCTTTGCAGGATGCAGTCATTGACCCTTTACTTCTGCAGAATGTGATGAAAGTGTCCGAGCAGCGCCAGTAGCAGTTGGAAGAAATGGCCCTAGTGTTGGAGGAGAATAAGAAACTTTAGGCGTCAGTGACCAACCTCTAGGCGCGCCTAACCCAAGAGCGCCACCATAGGGAGGACCTAGAAGTAAAGGTCCTAGCGTTAGAGAAGGATCGCCAACTACTGGAGGCGAAAAACCAATCGCTGGCCGAGCAGTGTAGCCACAGCACTGACCAATAGAAAGGTATGTCTTTGGACCTTGTTATGTTGATATTCGGCATTGTGAGACATCCACCTGCGATGTGCAGCCCTAGAGATGGAGCTTGGACTTTCCCGTGAAGCCATTGACTAGCTCCTTAAGGGAAAGGAGGAGGTGGATGAAAGGTCCTTCTTTGGTTTTGGTAATTGAGTGACAACCTTAGGTGGACTAATATGTGTTTGAGTGAGATACACAGGTAATTAGTCCACAAGTACACTTGTGTGACCAACTCATGCCATGACGGTGAAGATTGCATGGATTTGTTGCAAGGCTCACACATGTGATGAAGGAGCTCATTGCTTATGAGACATGACATTGAGTCATGTGACTAAGGTGGAGAAGATCAAGACAAGACTTGGCTTGATGGATCGGTTGCAAGTGTGAAGGGCAAGTTGGAGGCATTGGAGCGATGGATCACGAGGCGGTGAAGTTTGAGCAAGACTTGGCACCGATGGACGAAGGCAATGTTGAAAAGCAAGTGAGGTTAAGATCGATGAACCAACAAGGTCATGTGATGATATGAAGTGGATCATATCATTTGTGATATGGTTGATGCATATGTTGCATCAACATTGGAGGAGATGGAATGGAATGCGCAAGGCAAATGTATATTTGTAGGACATTTCATTTCATCGGTCAAAGGTTGTATAGAGAAGTGCATGACCGGGTTTATGATAGATGGCCATACTATCAAGAGGGGTAAACTTGTTTGTATATCGGTCATCTAGTGCCACCTGAGCGATCTAACTTTGCATATATGTTAGGATCCAGTGGCATGTTAAAAAGAGTGCTAATCCTTTGGTAAAATATTTGTGAAATGCTAACACATGTGCACAAGTTGGTGAACACTTGGTGGTGTTAGCACTTTTGCAAAGGTGAAGAAGTTGGTGAAGAAAAGGAGACAAAACTAGGCTCAGAGTGCTGCCTAGGGGGCACCGCCACTGCCTATCTAGTGGCACTGCCACCCCTAGGGCGGTGCCCACCTGACCGAGGTCGAGAGTGAGCAGAAGAGCTAGGGCACCACCATGACTGGTGTGCACCGCCATGGGGTGTTCGATGCACCATCGTGGCACCGCCTCTTTTTGGCAGAGAGCAAGGAAGGCGAGGGGGTCACTGTCATGGTGACGCGATGCACCACCCCTTTTATCTAGAGAGTTGGGGTTTCACGTAGTTGGCCAGGGGGTAACCACCACCCCTTATGGTGGTGCACTACCCCTAGCTATCTAGTGACCCCATTGGAATTTAACCATTGGGAGGGGTACTGCCGTGTTCGGTGCCCGGCACCACCGTGTCTATTGCCCTCATAGAAACCAGCAACTTTTCTCCAATGACTCTATTTGGCTTGGGGGCTATAAATAGAGGTGGAGCTCAGCCTTGGGCTAGTTGCTGAGCACACTAGAGCCTTGGTGGCTTATGTGGTGGTGCTTGAGAGCCCTCTAACTCACTTGAGCTTGATAGTGCTCATTCGATCGAGTGAGTGAGTGATTCTAGTGCGATTGCATCGTAAGGTTGCATTGAGTGGCACTAGGTGTTTGAGTTGCAAGCCGGTGGTGCTTGTTACTCTTGGAGGTTTCCACCTCCTAGATGGCTTGGTGGTAGTCTTCGTCGAAGCACACAAAGAAGATTGTGCGGTGCTCCGGAGAAGTGATTGTGAGGGGGATTGTGCTCACCCTGCGGGAGCCACGAAGAGCAACTCTAGTAGAGTGAGACACAAAGGGCGACAAGTGGTCTGGCCATGTCAAGTGCTAGAGCTTGTGGTAAGCACTCCATGTGGGTGAGTGTGACTTGTGGGTCACCACTAGCAAGAGGACTGGCGGCAACCTTGGAGCTTGTCTCAACGGGGACTAGCTTGGTGGCAACCAAGTGAACCTTGGGATAAAAATCACCATGTCATCCTTATCTTCCTATTGGTTTGCATTCCCCATACACAAGCTTATAATTGCTTTCATATACTTTGTGCTTGTGTAGCTTGCTAGTTACCTTCTTGCTTGTGTAGCATAGAAGTTGCTCTTGCGTGACTAATTTGGTTTTAGTAACCTTGTTAGTCACATTGCTTAGTTTATGTAGCTAAGTAATTTGCGCTCTCTAATTTGGCTTGCGTAGCCTTATTATTGAGCATTGCTAGTGAGCCTAGGTGGCTTTGTGCTTTTGCTTCACTAGTTGTGTAGGAGCTCCCTCGGTTGCTTGAGTACCAGTGCATAGGTTTGTGTGACCTTGCTCTAGAATTGATTAGGTGAGCTCTAGCTAGCCCGGCACCTTAGTTTCTTGTTTAGGATCTTTATAAGGTGCTTGAGAATTTAGATAGAGGGGTGTAGTCTTGGCTAGACCAATAGTTATAATTCCGCATTTGTTTTGGTTAGCTGACGCGATTAAGTTTTAGAAAGGACTATTCACCCCCTCTAGTCCGCCATCTCAACCCTATAGCGGAGGAGAAAGCCAAGAAGGCATCTGTTGTCAAATCCTTTACTGCAGCATTAGGAGTATGCTTAGCACACTACTGTTACTATGTTGTAGAGTACCGCTATCAGGCGCACGTGCAATTCAAGGTCTTTGGGGACCAAGTCAAGGCGTGTGACGATAAGCTAGAGGTGATGACAGCAAGGATCAAGCCCGTGCTAGACTACATTGGTTTAGTGCTACCCAAAGGAATGATGCAACTACCCAGTGACCCATTGCCCTAGATAATCATGGACCAATGTCAGACAGTGTGGTTGGACTTTAAGGAGTTCACACGCAGTGCTGCCCATGGGGCTATCATTCATGCGCTCGTGGTGTTGCGGTCGCACTATCCTTCGGTAAAGCCCAAAGTGATAATGACCGGCTATGCCCGAGGGATATGGACGTGCAGAAGACTGCCAAGCTGGAAGACGAGGCCAAGGAAGCAGCGGCAAGGCTTGCCGGGAATGTCGACCTGTTCGGCGAGGGACAAGGCAATGTCCAGTGGATTAGGATAAAACTTTTGTCAAAATACTATGTAGAAGTACTTAACAACTTTTGATGAACACTTAGTGTCACTTTGGTACATGTGTTTATATTTAATATAAATTGTCCAGCCAGTTAGTATGTAGCTGAGCCTCTGGCCCTAGCTAGCCCATTAACTGTAACACGGAGCGCGAAGCCCATGTGCGTGTAGGAAGAACGAAGCATTGCTAAGGAGCCGCTGCCGACCACCCATAACGCAGAGGGCAGACGCTTGTGCAAGTGTTGGGAGAAGTCAGAGACAGGGCTGCCTCTGGGGACATCCGAGCATCAACATGACTATTTGGGGATTTGCCTTAGGCATAGTTGCATGTCATCTTTAAGATGTTATATATGAAGAGATGTCGCTTAGTGAAAAAATATGGAGAAAAGAACATGAAGAAAATTCAGAACGAAAACTTTATTCAAAACTTTAATATGAAAGGTACATATCTTCGTATGGAATGCCTCATGGGTAGAAACGCCTAAGGAGATCAATGTGCCAGGAGTTTGGGACATCTACTTCGTCCACATCGCATAATCTATAAGACCCTGGTCGGGTGACCGCCTTGACGATTGTTGGTATTTATTAACTCCTCACTTATTTTAGTAGTCACCTATTACTTACCTACACCTCTAGCATTACCAAACTAGGTTGTCATCCCAGTGATGGTGCTAGAAATATTTGTTGGTGCTACCTAGCATCATTACTAGAATAATACTAAGTAGATGTTTATCATTTTATGTGACTAGAAAGAATATAGAATATGAATGAAAAGGATTATGCAAGCGGACAGATAATTATACCATTGTAGCACTTTATCTGAGAGTATTCCGAGTATCATATTTATATTTTACCATAGGGAAGGTGTAGCTTTAGACATGTATTGATAACTTATAACATTGATGGAGAAATAAACCATAACAATCTCTCTACTCATAACAGGGGTAAGTCACAAGATAAAAGATATATATGATAAGCATTGATCAAGTTCATAATAATGATAAATAAATCTCTCATAGCACTCCTATCTATAGCATTAGCATGGTCTAGTTAGAATATTAGAGGAATAATTCCTAAGTCATTCTTAATCATAAGTCAAGGCATACGTTGATTAGTGCAATTATACCTAGTAATCATTGCTAAGATCACTATTGAATCTACACATAAGGGGCATTACTTCGAGAAGTTTAAGAACAGAGCTTTCCCTTCCTTTGCAACCGGGCCCTACTTCTTCTACCTATACTCGGGGAGTGGACTACAAAGGACTCAACAGTAATGTCACAACCGTGATCTACCAGATGACCTAGAATATAGAGTGTATTCATAGGTAAATAGCATATAAGCACCACGCTTACATGATCTCTACCACCCACCCTTTGATCCTTAATAGGGTGATTGCTATATGAACTTATGCATAAACACAATGGTAAACTAACTATACTAAGCATATAATCAAAGTAGACAATGAACATTGAAACCAAGAACACAAACAAGATGAATACTAATATTGCCATAACAATTGTAGCAAGCATATAAAATTAATGGAGATACAACAAGAGAGGGGTACAAGAATTATACCGAACCAAGCTCTTGACAATGTTGGGAATCCAAGCGAAGATCTTCTTGCCTCCCTCTAGACCTAGCCTAACTAGCTAATGCCCTAAAAACTAGAGGAGCCCTGAGGAGATTAGGGTTTCTGGCTTCAGATGACTTGATCTCAAATGACTTGATGCCTCTAGGGGGGCTGGGGTTTGTTTATATAGCCTAGGGGGTGCAATGCGAGCCCTTGGATCAAATCAACTTGAAGGACGGTGTAGATGCAATCCTAGGAGGCGGTGGAGGAAGCTTCTGGAAGCTGATAGGTGGGGGCCCACCTGGCAGGCTAGGCGGCATCATGGTGGGGCTGGCTGGCCCCACCTAGTAGCCTCTTGGGGTCTGCCTTGGGGGTTGCCTCCTGGAGTCCTCTGGAGTCTTCTAGAATAGTTTTCATCGCGGGTACGTTTAGTTCTTTTTAACATTTTGATCCCTCTTTACGGTTTTCTAGAATAACCCTGCTAAAAATACAGATTCACCAAAACTCATGGAAATTGTTAGTTTAAACCCCTAAGTTTCTATTAGTGATCCATTTCAATCATTTATTCAAGTTATGTTGATGGTTTATGATGAACAATAACTACCATCAACAATGATGTAGGGGCCCTCCTAGGGGGATGAGAGTTTGTGCATGCCTTCTGTCTTCTATTTCCTATGGAGTACTAGGTCTTTGACCATGAAGAATCTATCATTGACGTTGTGATTGTAGTATCTACGTAGGCCATCGAGGTACTTTGCTGTCCGAACACACATGACCAGGCGCTCTTCTTCTAGGCGATTGATATCATTAGCCCAAGCACGGTCGAAGTTTTCTTCATCATAGTGCTCCACCCTAGGTGCTCGGAAGGTAACATCGGCGGGTAGAACGGCCTCAGAGCTAAAGACCATGAAGTACAGGGAGACACTAGTGTTATGACTAGGTTGGGTCCTTAGACCCCAGACCACAGCCGACAGCTCTTTTAGCCATTTGACTAGGTGTTTCTGCTCTTTCTCATAGAGCCTCTTCTTCAACGCATCTAGGATCATGCCATTGGGACATTCGACCTAGCCATTAGAACTAGGGTGAGCCACCAAAACATACTTGATCGAGATGCATCTTTCATCGCAGAAGTCCCAGAAGTCGCTGCCGATAAATGTGGACCCTAGGTCGGTGACGATGCTATTCAGCAGGCCAAACCTATGGATGATGTCATCAAGCAGCTTGGCTGCCATCTTTGTTGTAGCTTGAACGAGGGGCTTGTACTCAATCCATTTGGAGAACTTGTCAATGTAGATGTAAACCCAGCAGAATCCTCCTAGCACAAGTTTGAACGGCCTGATTAAAAGCTCTAGTTTGGTTTTGGTTAATTGATGAAACCCTAAGTGCTAACCTAGTTTATCAAGATGATTATGAGATAGGTAGCACTACTCCAAGTGATGAAGCAATGGCGAAGATCGTGACAATGGTGATGGCATGGTGATGGTCAAATGCTTAAACTTGGAAAAGAAGAAAGAGAAAAACAAAAGGCTCAAGACAAAGGTATAAAATGTAGGAGCCATTTTGTTTTAGTGATCAAGACACTTGGTGAGTGTGATCACATTTAGGATAGATAGCCGTACTATTAAGAGGAGTGAAACTCGTATCAAAATGCGGTTATCAAAGTGCCACTAGATGCTCTAACTCATTGCATATGCATTTAGGATCTAGTGGAGTGCTAACATCCTTGAAAATGTTTGTGAAAATATGCTAATACATGTGCACAAGGTGATACACTTGGTGGTTGGCACATTTGATCAAGGGTGGTGAAGTTTAGGTGCAAGGGTAAGAAACTCCAACGGCGGAGTGTCCGCCCGTAGAGTGCGGACAGTCCGACGGTGCCACCGGCGCCCTAGACAGAAAAGTTGGAGGTCACTACAAGTGATTGGACGCTGGCCTCAGCTAGACCGGTGCGTCCAGTCAGTGGCAGCAGAGGGTGCACACATCGGTCTATTGACCGGACGCTGGGTCACTCAGCGACCGAACACTGATAGGCTGTGTCCGGTCAAACTGATAGGTCTACACAGTACCTAGGGTATTGCACCAGACGCTGGTCTGTGTTCGGTCAAGGTGAACCGAACGCGTCCGGTCAAAAAAATATGCCTCGGGGAGCTTATTGGAAACGACCGGACGCTGGGGCTTCAGCGTCCGGTCAGTTTTATCGGAGCATTCGGTCAGTTTTACCGGAGCGTCCGGTCAGCTTTGTAGCCATTGAAATCTGACGAACAACGTTTGAAGCTAGTGACACGTGGCATGAATCAGTGGACCGGACGCTAAGTCTAGGGTCCGGTCAGTATGACCGGAGCATCCGGTTAGCCCACAGTGTGCCAAGTGAAGGGGTACAACGGCTCTATTTCGTGGGGGCTTCTATTTAAGCCCCATGGCCGGCTCAAGCTCACCCTCTTGCACATTTTCATTGACATAGCAACCTTGTGAGCTTAGCCAAAGTTCTCCCACTCATCTCCATCATTGATTCATCATCTTTGTGAGATTGGGAGAGAATCCAAGTGCATTGCTTGAGTGATTGCATCTAGAGGCACTTGGTATTCATGTTGTGCTGTGGATTTCACTTGTTACTCTTGGTGGTTGCCACCACCTAGACGGTTGGAGCAGCGGTGGAGGATCGGCACAAGTTGGTGATTGTTCGTGGCCATCTCCGGTGATTGTGAGGGGAGTTGTACCTTCCCCGGCGGAGCGCCGAAAGGTAACTCTAGTAAATTGCTCATGTCATTGAGTTACCTCACTTGTGGGTTGGTTCTTGCGGTGTCCTATCATGTGGACGAGGTTTGTGAAACACCTCTTAGCCGCCGAACCACCAAGTGTTGGTTGACACAACGAGGACGTAGCGTGTTGGCAAGCACGTGAACCTCGGGAGAAAATTGATTGTCTCTTGTCTTTGGCATTCTCCCGGTGATTGATTATATATTCTTCTTGTGATTGGTTCATCCCCTACATGTCGATATAATCACCCTACTCACTTATTTATATTCTTGCAAACTAGTTGATACAAGCTCTTTAGTGTAATTAGAATTGAGAGATTGCTTTATTATTTACATTCATCTAGTTGAGCTCTTTAGAGTAGCAAGATTGAGAGCTCTTAGTGAGTAATTACATAGCAAGTTTGTGTGCCTAAGTAATCATTGCAACTAGAATTGTTGGATAGGTGGCTTGCAACCCTTGTAGAGCTAGAGCAAGTTTGCATTATGCTATTTGTCATACTAATCAAATTGCTCTAATTGATTTATAGATTTTTAAATAGGCTATTCACCCCCCCTCTAGCCATATTAGGACCTTTCAAGTGGTATCGGAGCCGTGGTCACCGTTTGATTGAAGGCTTAACAACCTCGGTGTCAAATTATGGCTCAAGTTGTGTTCAACCATGTGGGGGGCAAACCACCGTTCTTTGATGGCATATGCTATGATTATTGGAAGAGAAAGATGAGGATGTATCTTGGTTTAATCAATGATCAAGTATGGTAAGTGACCGAGAATGATTATGCTATCATTGATCCCGATAATCCCACCAACCAAGACAAGACCAACAAGCAATGCAACACAATGGCTCTCAACACCATATACAATGCCATTGATTCCAAGGTGTTTGAGCAAATCAAGGATTGTGAAAGAGCTAATGAGGTGTGGACAAGATTGGAAAAAACTTATGAGGGCACACTGGAGGTGAAGAGTGCCAAGTTGTATATTCTCAAGGACAAGTTGACAAGCTTTAAGATGAAAGATGATGAGAGCATTCCGGAGATGTTCCATCGGTTACAAGTAATTGTCAATGACTTGAAGGCTTTGGGAGAAAAGATCAAGAATGATGATGTCTCTCACCGGTTCTTGATGTGCCTACCTCCAAGGTTTGAATGTTGAGATTGCTCATCATTAGAGGAGGATTGAAGGAGATCACCCCTAACCAAGTACTAGGTGATGTCATGACACAAGAGACATACCGTGTGGAAAGGGAGGGGGATGACAAGGAAGACAAGAAGAAAGAAGAAGACAAGAAGAAGAAAAGCATAGCATTCAAGGCTAGCTCCTCATCATACAAGAACAAGGGCAAGTCCAAGAAAGAATCAAGTGATGATGAGGATCTTAGTGATATTGATGATGAAGCTATGGCTCTCTTTGTTCGCAAGATGGGCAAGTTCATGAAGAAGAAGGGCTATAGTGCAAGAAAGAGAAGAGATCACACTAAGAGCAAAGAATATGTGAGAAGATGCTATAATTGCAAGAGCCCCGATCATGTTGTAGCAAATTGTCCTTACAATAGTGACAATGATGAGGATGAGAAGAAGAAGCACAACAAGGATAAGAAAGAAAAGAAGGAAAAGAAGGAAAAGAAGATGACCTTCCAAAAGAAGAAGAAAGGTGGAGGCTATGTGGTCACATGGGATAGTGATGGCTCTTCGGATGATGATAGCTCTAGTGATGATGACAAGAAACATCTCAAGAGAGTATTAGCAAGCATCGCCATCAACAAGAAGCTATCCATCTTCGACACTCCATCGACATGCCTCATGGCAAAGCCTACCAAGGTAAAATATGATGAGAGTGATGATGAATGTGAAAGTGATTCTTGTAGGGATGATGATGATGATGAGGAGGAGTACTCCAAGGAGGAGCTCTTGGACATGTGTGAGCAAGTGCATGCTTGCAATGAGATGAAGAGAAAGAAGTGCAAAGAATTGTGCAAGAAAGTAAAATTTCTTGAGCAATCCTTTGATGAGCTCAATGCCACTCATGAGGGGCTAGTGGATGCCCATGAGAAGCTTGGCAAATCTCACTCTAAGCTTGAAAAGGCTCACTCCTCTCTCATTGAGCAAGTCAAGAAGGAGGAAGCCAAGAAGGAGCAAGTGATAATAACATGTGATGTGGGACTAACATGTGATCTTATTGATGAATCTTTTCATGAACCCATTATTATTGCTCCCACTAACACTTCTTGTAGCACAACCATTACCACTCCACCTATGAATGATACATCACTAATGGTGGAAAATGAAACCCTCAAGAAGGAGGTGAATGAGCTCACTCGTGCCTTAGGCAATGCCTATGGTGGAGATGCCCGCTTGCTAAATTGCTTGGGTAGCCAAAGGTTTTCTCTCAACAAAGAGGGATTAGACTATACCCCCAAGAAAGGCAAGGCGGCCTTTGTCACTCTCAAAGCTAGCTTTGTGAAGGGCAATGGTCGGTTTTGCAATAGATGCAAGCAAGTTGGGCATATAGAGCAAAATTGCAAGACTAACAAGAACAAGCTACCTAATGTATCCTCAATCAAATTTGATTCTTGATACATGCTTTATAAGGGTGCCAATGGTGTGAAGGCTAAGTTCATTGGTACACCAATTGTGGGCCCAAAGAAGAAGGCCATTTGGGTACCAAAGACTTTGGTGACTAACCTACAAGGACCCAAGCAAGTTTGGGTACCTAAAAAGAATTGATCCTCTTTTGTAGGTAAATTATAAAGCCGGAGGAAGAAATTGGGTGTTTGATAGTGGGTGCACACAACACATGACCGGTGATTCAAGAATGTTCAATTCAATCAATGAAAGCAAGAGCAATGGGATTGATAGTATCACATTTGGTGACAATGGCAAAGGCAAGGTCAAAGGGCTTGGTAAGATTGCAATATCCAATGACTTGAGCCTTTCCAATGTGCTACTAGTAGAGAGCTTGAACTTCAACTTATTGTCGGTAGCTCAATTGTGTGATCTTGGATTCAAGTGTATATTTGGTGTGGATGATGTAGAGATCATAAGTGTAGATGGCTCTAACTTGATATTCAAAGGATTTAGATATGAGAATCTATACTTAGTTGATTTTAATGCTAGAGAAGCTCAATTGTCAACATGTTTGATCACTAAGTCTAGCATGGGTTGGTTATGGCATAGAAGGCTTGGTCATGTTGGAATGAAACAATTGAACAAATTGATTAAGCATGACTTAGTTAGAGGCTTGAAAGATGTCACATTTGAAAAGGATAAGCTATGTAGTGCATGTCAAGCCAGAAAACAAGTTGGTAACACACATCCTAAGAAGAGTATGATGAACACATCTAAGGCATTTGAGTTAATGCACATGGACTTGTTTAGACCAACCACATACACTAGCATTGGAGGAAATAAATATGGATTTGTGATTGTGGATGATTTCACTAGATACACATGGGTATTCTTTTTTGGTGACAAGAGTGATGTGTTTGCAATATTCAAATCATTTGTCAAGGGCATTCATAATGAGTTTGAAACAACCATCAAGAAAGTTAGAAGTGACAATGGTAGTGAATTCAAGAACACTAGAATTGATGAGTTATGTGATAAATTTGGAATTAGACATCAATTCTTGGCCAAGTACACTCCTCAATCAAATGGCTTAGTTAAAAGAAAGAATAGAACCTTAATTGACATGGCAAGATCAATGTTGAGTGAGTATAATGTGAGTCATTCATTTTGGGCCAAAGCAATCAACACGGCTTGCTACTATAGCAACCGACTCTATTGTCACCCCATGATGGAAAAGACACCTTATGAGCTATTGAATGGAAGAAAGCCCAACATAGCATACTTCTAGGTTTTTGGTTGTAAATGCTATATATTAAAGAAAGGCACTAGATTGAGCAAGTTTGAAAAGAAATGTGATGAAGGTTTCTTGCTTGGCTACTCCACTACTAGCAAGGCTTATAGAGTTTGGAATTTGGCTAGTGGTATTCTTGAGGAGGTTCATGATGTGGAGTTTGATGAAACAAATGGTTCCTAAGAGGAAGATGAGAATCTAGATGATGTAAGAGGCACTCAATTGGTTAATGCAATGAAGAACATGGACATTGGTGAGTTAAGGCCTAGAGAGGTGATTGATATTGAAGATGACAAGAATCAAGTGCTCTCTAACTCAAATATGCAAGCTAGTGGTTCCCATGATCAAATCCAAGCAAGCACTAGTGATGGCAATGTGCAAGATCAGCAAATGGCTAGTTCATCATCTTAACCAAGTAATCAATCTAATGCAAGCAATCAAGTGCAAGTGCTTCAACCAACCAATGTTGCAAGAGATCATCCATTGGACACTATCATTGGTGATATTTCAAGAGGTGTACAAACAAGATCAAGATTGGCTTCATTTTATGAGCATTTCTCATTTGTGTCATCCATTGAACCTAAGAAGATAGATGAAGCTTTGAGGGATGTTGATTGGATCAATGCTATGCATGAAGAGCTAAACAACTTCACAAGAAACCAAGTATGGGATTTAGTTGAGAGGCCTAAGAATCATAATGTGATTGGAACCAAGTGGGTCTTTCGGAACAAGCAAGATCAAGATGGGATAGTAATAAGGAACAAAGCAAGATTAGTGGCTCAAGGTTACACTCAAGTTGAAGGTCTTGACTTTGGAGAAACACATGCCCCAGTTGCAAGATTGGAAGCAATTAGGATCTTGCTAGCTTATGCTTGTGCCCACAATATCAAGTTGTACCAAATGGATGTGAAAAGTGCATTTCTCAATGGGTACATCAATGAGCTTGTGTATGTTGAGCAACCTCCTAGTTTTGAAGATGAGAAGAAACCCAACCATGTCTACAAGTTGAGAAAAGCTTTGTATGGATTGAAACAAGCACCTAGAGCATGGTATGAGAGATTGAGGGATTTCCTACTCTCTAAGGGATTCAAGATGGGAAAGGTTGACACCACTCTCTTCACAAAGAAGCTTGGGAATGACTTGTTTATAATGCAAATCTATGTTGATGATATCATCTTTGGGTCAACAAATCAAGAATTCTGTGAGGAGTTTGGCAAGATGATGGCAAGTGAGTTTGAGATGTCCATGATTGGAGAGCTTAGTTACTTCCTTGGTCTTCAAATCAATCAAATGAAGAATGGCACATTTATAAGTCAAGGCAAGTATATCAAGGATATGCTCAAGAAGTTTGGAATGGATGATAGTAAAGCTATTAGTACACCAATGGGGACAAGTGGAAGCTTGGATAGTGATACTAGTGGCAACATAGTGGATCAAAAGATGTATCGGTCTATGATTGGAAGCCTACTCTATGTGACCGCATCAAGGCCGGATGTGATGTTTAGTGTATGCATGTGTGCTAGATTTCAAGCCTCACCAAGAGAAAGTCATTTGAAGGCAATTAAGAGAATATTGAGGTACTTAAAGCATACACAACATGTTGGGTTATGGTACAACAACTTGTGTGGAGGATCGGCACGAGTTTTTGGGATGTGATCAGGATAGCGTACAACAGCTTTTGGACCTGAGGATATCGAGTCTTAGACTTGTTTAGGACTTTGTTGATGAAATACACTAGGCACTAGACTTTGTAGGCGTGTCCGGCCTCTTCCCGTTCGATGACGATTGCTATGCTGACCACCTGGTTGGTCGTCGTGATGTAGACTAGCTGTGGGGGGAGTCATCCGAAAGCTGGCGAATCGACACCATGTTGACCACGGGAGTAGCTTGGCCTACCTCAGACACATCAATCATGTAGAGGTCGTCAATGTGGTCGCACTCGATTTGGTCGATGAAGAGGTGATGGACTGCATCTTGATACACAGATCCCACGCCCACTAGCCCAAAGGGATAGGGCTTCAGCATGTCCTCCATCAGGGCCTCGTAGTCGACCAAGCGTAGGTCGGTAGCTAGGAGTGGTTGGCACTGCACCATACGCCCTTCTGGAGTTGCCGTGATCACCAGATCTGAATCTTTCCACCCCAGACGTCATGGCTGAGCAGATCGCTCGGTCATAGTGGCTCCGCGATCTTGGAGTGCTGGGGCTTCATTGCTCCCGGTAGACTGATCTAAGACCAAGTCCATGTGGAGCTGACATTCCGCTAAGCGGCCCGTGACCCGATCGATAGATGCGATCAGATCATCATTGTCGATGGATCTCCTAACCCAGCGGTGAGGCGTCGAGATTAGAGATGTCGTTGTAGATGTTGGCATGATCGGCGTAGGGTGATTCTGCACCGCCTCCATGATTTCCTCGTTGCCATTGGCACCGATGACCCAGGTCATAGATCTGACCGTGAAGGTCCAACCTAGCTTGGGAAGGATCATGGAGCTCGTGAAGCGGACCATCTGCTTGCCATGGAATCTGCACGCACACCCCCTATCTGGTGCATCACTGTCGATGAAATATGGTCAGCAGTCTACCAAGGGGTATGCCCATGGTAGTAGATAAATTAGTGGAGGTGCGCGAAATACGAACTAGATGGTGACCCAGGCGCAAAGACAGTGATTTAGATAGGTTTAGGCCATCAACTCGATGTAATACCCAACATCCTGTGTCTTTGGTGGGTTGTATTATGAGATATTGGATGAAAATGAGGGGGTCCCTACCCGCCTTATATAGCTTGGGGATAGGGTTGCAGGTCAGTTGTAGATCGGTTACATGATATGTGTTTACAAGGAATACAATATCTAGCATATTCGATTCGATTCTCCTTCGTAACCAAGGATGCCTCACACAGTCTTGCGGCGCACGCCGACCTATGCCGTGCCCCACGTGGCTTGATCCTATGGGCTGGGCCTCTCCTGGTGGCTCGGCCCATGTACAGCCCTATGGGTATCGGGGCTTATACCCCCCCCCCCCCACACACACAAAGAAGAGATTGGGAGGCATCGCCTCCGGTGCGCGGGAAACGCGCAGTACCACCGAATGCGCATGCGTGCATGTTCCCTGCAAATTCTGAAAAAAATCTAGAAAAAGTGCGATCACCAGGGTTACCCTAGTGGGTAGCGTCTCATTGGACAGCCCTACCACTAGACCACAGACCCATTCGCGCTACCATTACAATTTTACAAGATTACTATTTGCCTATTTCGAAACATGTCATTACAATTCTTCTTCAGCTTGAATTGTGCCATCTTCTACGTATTAGCCAGCGTTGGGCCCATGCACAGGTGACTAAAGGTCAACATATTCTCGTATATCCCAAAATACCCCTACTGCTTCTCTCTCCCTCCACTTGCTAACATGTAGGTTCCACATGTAAGCTTCTCCTTCAACCTCTAGTCTCATCCGTGCTTCACAACCAAGCTCCACGTGGGGGCCTGCTCGACGCTGGCGGCCGCTACCCCCAGGCTACTCCTCCCCAAGCCACCCCGCCACTCGTAGTCCAGGACACGGTACCCACAGGCCCAGCCGCGTGCTGCCTGAGGCCACGCCACCCGCAGGCCAGGACGCAATGCCTGTACGTGCCCACAGGCCAGGACACGGCAGCGGACCTGTTCGTGCGCAGCGTCAGCGACTGTGCGGGCCACCTACAACACGAAACTGTACATGCGCATCCTCAACCTTAGCCTCAGGGGGCCAGATCAAAGTCGACGTCTAGGTCCAGATCCTCGAACGCAAAGCTATCATCGTCGACGGGCACCTAAAATTCCAAGAAGGGGAAGTCCACTAAGGGGTCCAGCGCAAGGAGGGCCGGCTCTGCCATGGGCTTGCCGTAGTCGATCTGATCACGGTCGACTAGAGGTTGAACAAGAAGTTGACATGCGGGGCCCACACATCAGTGAAGGACATACGAGAATACGTTGACCTTTAGTCACCTGTGCGTGGGCTCGACACTGTCGAATACATAGAAAATGGTACGATTCAAGCTGAAGAAGAATTATAATGTCATGTTTCCAAATAGGCGAATAGTAATGATGTTTCTCCAAACTTGCAAAATTGTAATGGTAGCACTCAAAAACCCATTTTAAAAAAGATATGGAAATAGCCATAATACATAAAAGAAAAAGAAGGAGCGGGAGAGCCAAATGAATCAATATTTCTCTTCTCTGTCTCTATCTCTATCTCTTCTATATATCTATATCTATATCTATATCTATATCTATATCTATATACAACTAAAAAATGAAGAGGACTCACCTACCCGGTCGTGGTGAAGCCTCGCCCAAAAGTTTCCCCGGCCGTGGTGAAACCACTCGTGAAAAAATTCCTGCCTAGCCGCGGTGAGGCCTATCCCGAAATCGCGGCACCTCCTGTTCCACCTTGCTAAATCCCCTCACTATCCCTCCTCGTGCATCTCACCCGGTACTTCCCTTGCGCGTGCGGTGGACCTAGCCCGGCGCTTCCCTCCAAGCATGCGGTGGACCTAGTGACCCGTCATCCACCTCGAGACTGGTCATTGCGGCAGCGGTGGCAGAGGGGCCCTGCTCCTATTGCGTGGTGCGGGTGCGGACCATTCTAGCAGTGGATGCATGGGTGGAGACGACAACCATCAACCACCTCATCGAGTCCGCGGCGGCGCAGCTACGGGCGCCGCCTAGCGTAGGGGAGGAGCTCACGGCGTGGCTCATGGAATGCGGGTTCTCGGCCCACGGGGGCCGGGGAGACGCTCTTCAACAAGCGTCCTGCCGTCAAAGCTCTTCCACGACAAGGAGAGCGTGTACCCCTGCTCAACTTCCTTCATGCCCACAACTACAAGGGGATGGGGTGAGCAAATATTTTATTTGTTTCCTTGATTTTATAATGCAGATAGTCAAGTAACAAAGTGTTAGAGAAGTAGAAATTAGGATTCATTAAGGCTGATCTGTGATGCAAGCGCTTTAAAATTGATGTGGTTCTGTGTTTTACTCTTTTTTAGCAATTGGAAGACACTATTCAATGTCTAAAATACTGTTTTGCCAGGTAAATTTCTTACTCAGTTTTTACTTGGATATTTAGTTACAACACTGAACTTGTTCTCATTAATCTGTCTATTATTACCTACAGGTTGTCTATAGTTTGGATCAAGTTTGTGCTATGGAGAATGACATGCTACTGAGGATTAAGCAGTGCCATCTTGACATCACACTTGCTTTAGCATATTAGACCTCACAGTTACAATAAGGATCCTTATTGTAAGTTGGTGTCCTCAGCATCGGATCAGGGTGTTTGATACGCTTTCTAATAAAGAAAGGCGAATGTCTTCGATCTAAAAAATATGCTAAAGCAAAGCATGCCAGCTTAATCGTTGCAATAATGAACCTTCTATGGCTTGTACAGGTCACCAGCAATATGCAAAAAAAAGCACATCACAGACCCGCGTTCAGGCACATCACTGACCATAACGCGTCTGTAATAAGGTCTTATTACAGACGCATTTACAGATGCGCAAAAAGCGCGTCTGTAATAAGCACATACTACAGACGCATGTTACCAACACACGACTGTGACAAAACAAAGTCAGTGATAAGCCCTTAACAGAGATTGGTGGGTGTCAACACATGTTTGTAGTAAGCCCTTACTAGAGATGCTTGTTGCCAAGATGCGTCCGTGACAAGATTAAGACGCGTCTGTGTCAAGAACCATAATGCAGAGCGTGTACTACAAACGACATCTATAAATGCGTCTATAGTGAGAACCATAGTGCGACGCGTGTTCATTACACGCGTCTGTAGTAAGGATCCTACTACAGACGACATTTGTAAACGCGTCTATAGTAAATAGCATACTACAAACTCGTGTTCTTAACACGCGTCTGTAGTTAATAGCAGGCTACAGATAGTTGTAGTCTACACGTGTCTATAGTATTTTCCTTACCACAGACAAGTCTAGGCTACAGACACGTCTGTGTTGACATTTCTTAGCGTCACTATCAAGAATAGAATTTGAATTCTATCCCCGACAATGGTGTCAAAAATGTTTGTTGGTATTTATTAACTTGACACTTGTTTTAGTAGCCACCTATTAATTACCTGCATCTCTAGCTTACTTGTACCAGGTTGTCATCCCTAGTGTTGGAGCTAAAAGTGATTGTTGGCACTATACCTAGCATTGCTGCTACATAGTTATCTTATTATTTCATGTGACTAGAAAGAGGATAAAGATAAGAAAGGTATCCGCAAGCGCACAGATGATTATACCATTGTAGCATTTTACCCAAGAGTATTCTAGGGTCGTATTTATATTTTACCACTGGGAAGGGATGGCTATAGGAATATGATAATCACTTGTACATGCAATGGAGAGTTAACCATGTCTAATCCATCTACTCATAACAGGGACAAGTCATAAGATAAATGATAACGAATAATAAATAACAAGTCATATATAATATAATTCACTTAGAGCACTTTCTTCAATGGCATTAGCATGGTTTAGATAGAATAGAGAAATATTTCTAAGTCATTCTTAATCACATGTCAAAGTATACTATGATTAGTGCAATTACACCTAGCAATCATGGCAAGAATACTTCATATCTACACACAAGGGACATTACTAAGGAAGATCAAGAACAGAGCAAGTCTTCATTCGCAACCAGGTCCTACTTGTCCTATATTCGAGGAGTAGACTACAAAGGACTCAATGGGAGTGTCACTTCCATGATCTACCACATGGCTTGAAATATAGGGTGCATTCGTAGGTAAATAACGTATAAGCACCACGCTTACACAATGTCGACCACTCACACATGATATCAAAGAGTGAGCGCTATACGATCTTATGCTTGAATATAAAGACAGTCTAACTATACTAAGCATATAATCAACATAGACAATGAACAATATAATTGAGAACATAAACAATATATAGAGCAATGTCAAATCCATTGTAGCTAACAAAATAAATACAGAAAGATACAAGAGAGGGGTTACAGAAGGCTTTATCAAGCCACGCTCTTGACATGATCCGGAATCCAAGCGAAGCTTGCCTCCCTCTACTTCTAACCTATGTAGCTATGCCCTAGAATGTGGTGGAGTTCTAAGGAAATTAGGGTTTTTGGCTGTGATGACTTGATCAAATGACTTCTATCCTTTGAACCCAGGGGGTAGGGGCGTGCTTATATAGGCTGTTGGGATGAACTAGAGCCCTCAGATCAAACTGACCTTGATCAACAGTGAATATGCAAACCCTAAGGCGGTGGAGAAACTGACGTAGGAGGCTAGGGCTAACAGGTGGGCCCCTAGGTCGGCCGACTTGGCTCACTACCATGTGGACCCCCCCTTCGGTGGGTCATCTTCTCGTGTCTTCTAGATCGCCCTTTTCCTAAGTAACCCCTGCAGAAACACATATTTACCAAAACCTATGGAATTCTGTTAGTTTAACCCCTAAGTCTATGTTAGAGATTGATTTATGTCCTTATTCATGTTTGGTTGACGGTTTATAATAGTAGTTAATGACCATCAATAACTCCCCCAAGCTTAACCTTTGCTAGTCCCTTAGCAAAGCTAAACTTAGCAATGGATCAGGAGTTTTAGATTTTTAAAAACATTGCAGCAACTCCTCAAAAGTACACATGTATTCAAACAAAAATTCTCTTCCAGATTAGAGTAAACTATTCTGACTTTCAAACTTACCCCTTATTACCTTCAACTATGGAGCTTGTAGCCTTCACTTGGGTCTTGAGTAATTGAAAGACAGAATGGTCAAGTCAAGCACTATGTCTTAAGCTCTTTTATTCAACCATCATTCTGCAGTTTTTGTAAGTTTTCAAAATAAAACTTAGAGATTCCTTTGTATGACCCTCTCAAGTCTCTCAATATGTGGTATTTGTGGATCCTCACCAAGGCAATAATAATGTCATGCCCTCTCTCTCTCGTCTAATAACTAAGGCTTATGTGTAGCTTATAGGTATGGAGACAGCGCATACATACTTGCAAAGCATATATTGTAAAGTCAAACAATGGATCCAGAAAAACAAGTCATACAATCAAATCAAGATGTGCATGTGTATGGATATATGGTGGATATATATGGTGGCTAACCTAATTCTACTTTGCTCCTTGAAAACATACCTCTCTTTTGGAACTTGGAAATAACCTTGCAAGAAAACACGAGCTATCTTATTCATTTCTTTTCTTTTTTTTCAGGCGGGCATCGGAGTACCCATTGTTTTAGATATCTCGGACACTTGTCCATTTTTTCAATACTCTTTTCTCTCTTTTTTTTATGAATAACTTTTGCATAGCCACATGACTCTTTTCTACAATAAAACTTTTGAGAGATAGTAACAAGAACTTGGAGCATTTATTTGGGGGATATCCTATAGGGTATATTTTTGGTGTTTCCTCCTAGTGTAGGAGTAAAATATTTTTGAGTGGATCTAAATAGAATGGCATGTACTTGCGCCTACCCCAGTGTAGTAGTAGTGCATATGTGGGTGGTGTGTACGTGATCTTGATTTTAAGAGCATGACAAGTCTCTAAGGCATCAACAAAGCTTGACAACACTCAATGCAAAGCAGACATCATATATATGTGGAGGTTTTCCTAGTCTAACATTTATGTATGGCTATGGTAGGAATTCAATCTCTGTCATACAGGAACTCATTATGTAATTTTTAAGAGTTTTCAAAAGATAAATCTCCAGAACTCAAGTATCACTAGGAACAAGATAAACAGTAGCTCAGACCTTCTCATATCATCCATCAATTACCTAGACTTAGATCAAGCATTCGCTACCCACAAGTTTTAGGCTCAGAGTAAATCTTCGGGTCAAAACAATTGTATCTAAAACTCGGGAGAATTCAAGGCTGAAAACTAGGTACTTGAAACGAATTATGGTAGAGCAACTATTCATCATTTCCATGCAAAGAGGTTATCTTCGGAGTCTATTTTATTTTAGCAGAAAAGCAAACTTCTGTACACACTCTCTTTTTATTTTATTTCAAACTTAAAGATCACACCAATCTACTATAGAGCTTAAAAGGAAATCTTTATTTTATTTTATGATTGTGCATCTTTTTATTTTTAATAAATAACACACTTAAAAGTAGTAAAGTAAAAGTGAAAAAGAATACTTAGCTAGATACATGGGGGATGCTTTTCCCCCAAGCTGGATGATGACATAGTCGTTTATTCTTGCTGTGTAGCAAACTGGCAGCGAAGGTGTTTTCCCTCCATTGGAGCATTGATTGATGTTGATGATGGTTGAGGCAGTGCTTCAATAGTGGATAGAACATCCACTTGCTTATCTACTCTTCTTCGATCCTTCAAATCCTGTGAAGCTCAAATAGACAACAAAACTTGTGGAACCAATTAAGCGTTAGTAGTGAACCACCTAAGCCTCAATTGTATAGCTCTTCCATTATTTGATTATGTTTCTTTTAAGCATAATTGCAATAGGATCTTTTTCTCAATATTTTTTGTTTTTGGATTTTATGATGCAATAGAAAATGTAACAAGATGAATAAATATTTATTTTTATTTTTATGCCACCACGGTAAATATTCCTGCAGGTTTTATGCCACAAAATTATTCACATGGGGCTTAGGATTTATTGATGCAATGCAGTAAGCAAATATTTATATTTTTTTCTTTTTCTAATACAGATGTAGCAAAGTAAATACGCAACATAAATTACTTATGCTAATATGAAAGAATAGATATGCTAAAGGAAAAATTAATTGTGTAATGCAGAAAAGGGAAATATGGATAACTACCGAGTTTACCTCCTGGTGAGGGTTCGGTGATTTAAGTCCTCCAAACAAGACTTTCTATCTTGTTCAATCTTCCCATGGTGCATCATTGGGCCAGAATGGCGACCCTGGTTGCATCTCTTGTGATGGTGAACTGGGCGATGATCCCTTCTCCTTCCATACCTGTTTAGTTGGTGAAGTTGACTTTGATGTTGGAGACTTGTCCTTCACAGGTTCATCTTCTTCATCATTCGTTTCTTCCTCATTCTTTGGAAGCTGATTCTTGTGGCATTGGGATGAACGGTGCCTCCTCCTCGATCTATTCTTCTTTGGCTGTTCATAAGTTGTATAACTATTGAAATAACAGCGTACCTTCTCGGAAGGGAACTAGAAGTGGACCTCCCCTGATCTTATGTAAATGATTGCTCATGTAGTGTTGAGGAACGGTCTTCCAAGTACTATCGGTGGATCATATTCTTCCTCTCCCATGTCAAGGACCATGAAGTCAGTGGGGACATAGTGATCTCAAATTTGCACCATGATATCCTTTGCTATCCCCTCCGGGAATTGAAATGTTTGGTCCGCCATCTACAGCTACACATAGGTGGGGTACAAGGGTTCTTTACCAAATAAATACTCATAAGTTACCTTGGCCATTATGTTGACTCCTGACCTAGTGTCGCAGAAGGTCTTGTGGAAGATTCTTTGATTGATCATGCACTCTATCGTTGGTACGCCTGGATCATCCTGTTTAAGGAGGTATGGTGATACAAGGACATGATCGTACTCTATGTGGATTGTGTTGATCATCCTCACTGATTCTGCTTGTGACTACCTGGTCTTATTCCTCCTCCTATTTGTCTTCTTTTCTACTACCTTGTACTCATATATGTATGCCCTTTGTGGATGAGCAGGAGTTTGTAGTGTCTTATTCTTGAAAGTGAATCTCTCTTTTCTATCCTTGATAGTGAAATAGATCTTGGCACTATCGGCGTAGATGATGGCTTTTGCAGTGCTTAGGAATGGTCAGCCCAAAATGATGGGTGTCCTCTCATCTCCACCTATTTCAACTACCACAAAGTCTACGGGTACATACAAGTGTCTAACTCATACACATACGCCTTCAAGGATGCCCTTTGGGTAGTAGAGTGACTGATCTGCAAGCTGCAAACATATGGTTGTGTACAACAATGGATCTCCATGGATTTTCTCATAAATTACCTTAGGCATGACGTTAACGCTTGCACTAAAGTCATAGATAGCTTCTTCAAAAGTATTTGGCCCAATGGCTATTGGAATGATAGGTCTTCTAGGGTCACCCTTCATTTCTGGCATGGAGCCATCTTTCCATCCTCCCGATGGTTGATCTCTATAGTACCATCTAGCATTGAATATGTCAACAAGATTTGTAGTTTCTAATTCTTTTGGCTGCCCCAGAATCTTACCTTTGTCGACCGGAGGAACAAAAGATGCTAGCTGAGCTATTTGAGATTCTATCATTTTGTTAAAGCTATGATGGTTCTTAATGACAGAAGCAAAGCTATCCATTCTATTATTAATAGTTTCTAGTAGTTTATCATTGGAAGCTATCTTCTTAGACATTTTATCCAATAATCTAGATTGGCCAGTGACTAAATCTCTCAAAGGTGTATTGAAATTATTACCTTGATAGTTACCTTGGTAATTACCTGAGTAGGTAGGCCTCTGTTGCTGATTCCAACCTTGATTCTAAGGATGGTAGTAGTTGTTGTTGTTGTTGATGTAGTTCACATCCTCTTGGATTTCTGGGCAGTTGTGGCCTGAGTGCCCAGTGCCTCCACACTCTTCACATGTCATGTGGGAATCATGAATGTGCATGACCTCTTTCTTTTCATTGGCTCGGTCATCAAGCCTTTTCATTAGCAGGTCCATCTTGGCAGACAGCATGTCTACCTCCTTGAGCTGGTGTATTCCACCTCTCTTGTGGGTCTGAGTTTGTTCTTCATTCCAACCTTGGTTGGAAGCCATTTTCTCAACAAGAGCGATCGCATCTCTGATAGTAAGTGATAGAAAAGCGCCTCTAGCAGCAGCATCCATTGTCTCATAGGTGCTGGTGGTCAACCCATGGTAGAAAGTTTGCATGAGTAGCCAATTCTCCATCCCATGATGAGGACACTCTGAGATGTAGTCTTGAAAGCATTCCCAAGCCTTAGGGACAGATTCATCATGTTATTGCTGAAAACTCAAAATTCTCCCACGCAGAGCATTTGTCTTACCCATGGGAAAGAACTTCACTAGGAAGGTAGTGGAGTAGATATCCCATGTAGTGTTCTTGTCTTTATTGGTGTAGAACCATTGTTTTGCCTTTGCAACAGTGAAAATGGGAAAAGGTGGAGTAGAATAGCATCTCTGGTTACTCCCTTGATGGTGAAAGTGCTGCAAATCTCTAGAAAGTGTTGGAGATGTGCACTCGCATCCTCATGTGCCTTTCCACAAAACTGACTAGCTTGCACCATGTTAATAAGAGCTGGCTTGAGCTCGAATCCATTCTCTCCAACATCGGTTGGTGGTCCAGTATGGATGTTAGCAGTGGTTGGAGCAGAGAATTCACGAAGAGTCTTGTTAGCCATAGCTTCAAATTCTAGTGTCAAACTTCTTCTTATTCGATTATCCTTGGACTCTAGAGTGAGAACCTTCTTGAGACTAGCATTAGCTTTCTTGAGTAGTACTTCTGGATCGTCTAAGTAGTTTATCGGAAGATCAAAACCAGTCATACATCACCCTGCATAAGATACACAAGTAGACAGACCAAGGGTAATCCTATTGGAGTAGAGATAAATGGTTTCCTCAATCACATCAGTGTGGTACAAGTGATATCAATATTCCTTTTGAATAGCCTTTCAACCTTTCCTAGGCAACGGCACCAAAAATGCTTGTTGACATTTCTTAGCGTCACTATCAAGAATAGAATTTGAATTCTATCCCCGACAATGGCGCTAAAAATGTTTGTTGGTATTTATTAACTTGACACTTGTTTTAGTAGCCACCTATTGATTACCTTCACCTCTAGCTTACTTGTACCAGGTTGTCATCCCTAGTGTTGGAGCTAAAAGTGATTGTTGGCACTACCTAGCATTACTGCTACATAGTTATCTTATTATTTCATGTGACTAGAAAGAGGATAAAGATAATAAAGGTATCCACAAGCGCACAGATAATTATACCATTGTAGCATTTTACCCAGGAGTATTCCAGGGGTCGTATTTATATTTTACCACTAGGAAGGGATGGCTATAGGAATATGATAATAACTTGTACATGCAATGGAGAGTTAACCATGTCTAATCCATCTACTCATAACAGGGATAAGTCATAAGATAAATGATAATGAAAGATAAATAACAAGTCATATATAATATAATTCACTTAGAGCACTCCCTTCTATGGCATTAGCATGGTTTAGGTAGAATAGAGAAATATTCCGAAGTCATTCTTAATCACATGTCAAAGTATACTATGATTAGTGCAATTACACCTAGCAATCATGGCAAGAATACTTCATATCTATACACAAGGGACATTACTAAGGAAGATCAAGAATGGAGCAAGTCTTCCTTCGCAACCGGGTCCTACTTGTCCTATATTCGAGGAGTGGACTACAAAAGACTCAACGGGAGTGTCACTTCCGCGATCTACCACATGGCCTGGAATATAGGGTGCATTCACAGGTAAACAACGTATAAGCACCACGCTTACGCAATGTTGACCACTCACCCATGATATCAAAGAGTGAGCGCTATACGATCTTATGCTTGAATATAAAGACATTCTAACTATACTAAGCATATAATCAATGTAGACAATGAACAATATAATCGAGAACATAAACAATATATAGAGCAATGTCAAATCCATTGTAGCTAACAAATAAATACAGAAAGATACAAGAGAGAGGTTACAGAAGGCTTTACCAAGCCACGCTCTTAACACGATGTAGAATCCAAGCGAAGCTTGCCTCCCTCTACTTCTAACCTATGTAGCTATGCCCTAGAATGTGGTGGAGCTCTAAGGAAAATAGGGTTTTTGGCTCTGATGACTTGATCAAATGACTTCTATCCTTTGAACCCAGGGGGTAGGGGTGTGCTTATATAGGCCGGTGGGATGAACCAGAGCCCTTGGATCAAACTGACCTTGATCAATGGTGAATATGCGAACCCTAAGGTGGTGGAGGAACCGACGTAGGAGGCTAGGGTTGACAGGTGGGACCCTAGGTCGGTCGACCTGGGGTGGGGTCGGCTGACCTGGCTCACTGCCAGGTGGGCCCCCCCTTTGGCGGGTTGCCTTCTTGTGTCTTCTAGATCCTTCTCAACTTGGTTCCCACATAGGATATGCTTTTTAGCCCGACATATGGGTCCTCTTTGGCTCTTTTCCTGAGTAACCCTTGCAGAAACAAAGATTTACCAAAACCTATGGAATTCTGTTAGTTTAACCCCTAAGTATATGTTAGAGATTAATTTATGTCCTTATTCATGTTTGGTTGACGATTTATAATAGTAGTTAATGACCATCAACAGTCTGTAGTAAGGAAAATACTATAGACATGTCTGTAGCCTAGACCCATCTGTGGCCCATAGCATAGCCCACCCAGCACAGATATACACAGATCATAGATATATACACTGATCTCACACAAATAATATATATATATACACAGATCATAGCTGTTCATCACAAAACTTAATTTGTTCATCACATGCAATCCATCAAGTTTGAAGAGGTCAAACAAGTCATCTAATCCCACAATCAAAGGCTCAGATTCTGCATCACGCAAAAAATGCTGGCGCTTGATCACAGCAACCATCCCGGCTATCCTCTTCTCTTCACATTATTTCATGTACCAAGCATGAAGAGCAACACACCCAGGTCCTGCCTTCTCAAGCTATGTTTCTGATAGGAATAGATCTCCAAATTTGAACTTGGGTTGGCCTATGTCCATATAGAACCCCTAGGGGCACTCTTAGATGATTTGGTGGGTTTCTCCACCTTCTGCTGCTTGGCACCCACCTGCTGCTCTAGTTTGCTATCACTCTTGGCTGCTCCAGGGTCTATCGATGGGTTAGCTAGAGCAGTTGTGGACTTAGCTATCTTTGGCATTGGCTTCGGCGCTGGCTTTGGTGCTGCCCCAGTCTCTTTTGAAGCACTCTTTTCTTCAGTAGTGCCACTCTTTGCCTTCTCAATAGTTGCACTCTTAGAGGCACTCTTTGCCTTCTCATTGTCTACCATAATGTCCTTTAGATTGCTTTTGGAGCTCCTAGGCAGTGGAGGTCTTGCTAATTTTAGAGAAGAGAGCACCTTTGGTGATACCACAAGATGGCCTCTCCTCCACTAGACCCTCTTGTATATAGCCTGTCCAAGAGTTCTTACCTCATCACTTGGGTAGGGACTGAGCGGTCTGTCCTCATGTTCTAGATATGCATAATCAATATGTACAATGGCAAATGTTCCATTACTGGTTCTAAACATAGCTCACTTTGCTATGGGAACACCTGATCCCTTGCTACCTCAACCTCTAGGGTTGATTACAAGGGTACACAGTGTTGGATCTATCAGAAGGTCCATAGTATCTAGATCTAGAGTTGCATCAAGTCCGTCGAACTAGACATTGTCGACTGCATCCAAGGCTGAGGCACGGCTGCTCTTCCGACCTCCTAGGCTACTTGAAATGCACTCCTTACTCATGTAGCATGGCCATGATATCATGTGTGACCTTCTTGGTAACTTATTCTGTCACTTGGCTTCTAACTTCTTTGATAGCTTCCACATCCACATCACTTGTTTTCTATACATGCCGACACAGTCCGGCCAATGCTTCCTACCACTGTAACTAGACACACCACGCACGTGCCATGTCTATTCTAGGCTGCCCAAGACCTCTATGAGCACATGTTGGTATACATTAATGCACACAGAATAATACACAAGCGTACGGATATTATACCAATGTAGCACTTCATCAGGACTTCCTAGTTTTATATCGAACTCGAGGAAATGTGTGTGAGAATAACTAAATCTAACTTAACCTAACTTCACAATCAAGGCTTGATAATAGGAGCATAGAGGTGATTGCTAAGGTCTTCTAGTTCTAACTTCGGTAAGCTTTGTCCTCTATTATTTAATTCTAGGGATATTACTAGAGAAAACACAAGCAGAGTATGCTTCCTATAGTAACAATGTCCCGCTAGGCCTACTAACAGGAGGTGGACTACAAAGGATTCAATGAGGCTATAAGATTCACCCTCATGAGCTACCACCGATCTAGAAAATCAGGTACATCCATGAGTAATCGAGTCTAAGCACCACACTTACACTACGAATACTACTTTAACCCAGGAGCTACAAGGATTAAAGTACTCAAAGAGAGTCGCAAACCTAAAGAACAATGTGAACAAGATGCTTACTTGGATTAGAAGTCGATTACCAGAGAAATCTCAGAAGCAAGCTCAAGAAAAACTTGATTCTGCCAGGGTACAAGCCGTAGAGAGAGCACTGATAGGCTGGCACTTCCTCCAAACTCTTCCCTCTCACTCTATCTCTCTATCTCTAATACAAGACTAGATTCTATGGATGACTAATCTTCTCTTGATTGCTAGCTCTGATCCTAGTGGAGATATGGATTAGGGTTTCTACCCCTTAGGCTCTTAGGATCATATGCCTATTGCTTCAGCAGGGGGTGTGCAGGCATGTATATATAGGTCAAAGCGCCAATCCTGAGCCCTCGGATCAAATTGACTTGAATAAATGGTGGAGATGCAATCCTTAAGGTGGTGGAGAACCAATGTAGCAATAAGAGGCTAACAGGTGGACCCCATAGGCCAGCCGGCCTATAGGTGGGGCCGGCTAGCCCCACATGTTAGTGTTATGTGCCGTTCTTCGGTGGAGTACCTCCTGGAGTCTTCTAGAATCTTCTCATGCTATTTACGCGGTGGAATTCTGTAATTTCCTTTAACGAATAGGTCGTCCTTAACAGTTTTATGATTAAATCCTACTAGAAACACAGATTCACTAAAACTCATGGAATTTATTAGTTTAAACCCCTATGTCTATGTTGGTGATCCATTTTAATCATTTATGTAAGGTAGATTGATGGTTTATGTTGGATGTTGTCTACCGTCAACAAGCTCCCCCATACTTAGGCTTTTACTCATCCTCGATAAAAGGATGGATTACTCAAGACATAACCTTGGGACAAGACATCAACATAAAACCATTCTTAGTCATACATGTACCGTGGGATTCAAAGTGTCTACCATAAAACTTTAGGCAGTTGAAGAATGGAACAGCTTAAAACAGATCACCATCTTCCTTTAGTCAGGTCAATTGGAGAAACATTTTAAAATTTTGAAAACAAAACATAGCTTACCTTCTCCTTTTATGGTACTCTCAAATCACTCAGTATATGTGGTATTTTCAAATCCTCACCAAGGAAATGATGACTTTTCCTTCTTTTTGCCTACTTCTAAAGCTTATGTGGAGCTCAGGTAGGGTTGAATACGAAAACATACTTGCATTGCATATATTGTAAAGTTAAAACAAGGATCTGAGAAGAAAAATGTCATACTCTTAGACCAAGATGTGCATGTGTGTGGATATGTATATGGTGGCTATCCTAATTCTACTATGCTCCTTGAAACATATCTCTTTTGTTTGAAACTTGATAACACTTTGCAAGAAACATGGGCAATCTTATTCATCTCTTTTTCTCTTTTTTTTCATGGTGGGCATCTAAGTACCCATTGTTTTCAATGTCTCGAACACTTGTCCATTTTTTCAATACTTTTTCTTTTGCATAGCCCATGCCTCATCTCTACAATGGGAAGCTTTTCAAGAGAGACATTTATAAGAACTTGGAGTATTTATCTTATCAAACTTATTTTTGTGTCTATTCCCAATGTAGGAGTAGAACATTTTTGGGTGGATGGAAAATATGTTTTTGCATACCCCTAGTGTAGGAGCAGCAGATATATGTGGAGTGTACGTGATCTTGATCTTGGGAGCATGATAAGTTTCTTGACAAGGGTCACAAAGTTTGACCAAACTCAATACAAATACAAGTAGTATATGTAGAAGGTTTTTCCTATTCTATCATATCATGTATGGCTCTGGTGGGACATTGCCTATCATAGAGGAGAGGCGTAGCTATTCTTTTTAACTTTTTGAAATAAAATTCTCCAATAACAAGACGTCAAGAATCAAGTTCTCATTGTTCTACTATATCTCATTCCACAACAACTTAAGTAACATAGGGTCCCTAATAATAAGTTCCCAATAGTAGCAAGACTTCCAAGAAAAGCATTATGTGAGTCTATCCCTTAAGTCATGACTAAAATAATCTTTCCTCATGTTCTAAAGTTGTTTTATCAAAGGATTTTTCAATTTGGTTCTAAATAGAAATGAAACATGTGAAAATAGAACATATAGGCCGCAAATCTGACCACGGACAAAGCTCAGGGCGAGGTGGCACCATGATGGGCTAGTCAGCCCATGGGCTTGGGCGAGCAGCCTGCTCCAGGTGCTGCTTGAGGCCTGCTTCATTGGACGTGGTCCTTAGTCCATTACTTCCTGAATTTCATGATTTATGCGATCGAATTCATTCTGTTATCGCAGTGTGCTTCCCCCACACTTGTTTCCTATTTTCTTTTATGCACAACACGTGGAGACAAACACATATCTGAAAAGAAATAGAGAGCGGGTAATAATAACAAGATTCCATTAATATCATAAGGCACTTTATTACACAAGCACAAACTAAGCACAAACTTTTGACTAGCTAACACAAACTTTCAACCAATCTAATAACTAAGCTAAGCGAGTAACCTAAACATACTATCTTTAAACACTTGACCTAACTACTCGTGCCTTATCATCAACTATCTAACTCTCACTTTCTAGTCTTGGTAACAAAATGATTTAAACTGTTAAGATCTTGTTGTAGGCTCTTGCGATAAATGTGTTCTTCGTCGATCCTCTATTCTAAGGTATAGACCACATCGGTCAGATCTTCTATCTTCTTCTGCAAGAGAGCCATAGTCATCCATGGGTGTTTCTCCTTATTTTCTAGGATAGCTGATGGTGCCTTCCTCTTCTCCACCTTAGGGGGAACAACTTTGATCTGATCCGACAGAGCCCGGACTCCATCACTGGTTGTATGAGGAGTAACTGACTGATACTTTGTGCATGTACCATCTCTAAACTTGTTAGTCTTTACTCCAGTTAGCACCTCATGTCCCTTTGGAGGAAGGAGGTTGATCTCCTTCATCATCTTGATCAGCTTTTGGGCATCTAGACGAGGCTCTTGCTAGTGTGGCTTGCCTTCAAGAAGTGGGCATGGTGGCAGCGGAGCGATCACCGGATGGTGGATAGCTTAAGCAAAGTAGGAATGGCTTGAGAGAATGCGGGTTATTTCTGGAGGAATGACGGTTAGCGCAAGCACATCGGGCTTCTTGTTTAGATCAAAACCGTAGGGGACAATCTGCTTGTTGACCATGGGAACTAGGGAGGAGGAGAGCTTTGCTGCTGTTGGAGATAGAATGCTTTGATGGAATGACCATGGAGGCAGGCAGGGCTCGTTTATATAGTGGGAATCAACTTGCAGCATGGGTCAAGATCTATCCATTAGGGTCTCATAACAAAGGAATATGCGAATGCGGCGATAAACTACGGAATAGGAGAGGGGAAGGTTCTAGAATACATGAGAGAATTGACCGGACGCAAGGCAAACGATAGGTGGGCCGGCCAGCATAGAGGTGGGGCCGATCGGCCCCACATGGTGGTCTCTCGTGATGATTTTTCTTACGTCGGTTTCTAACCTCTATCTAATCCTAAAAAGTATATTTATTCATTACAAAACGTAAAGAGGATGGCAGTGGTGTAAATCTATGGTAAAATTAGAAAATCTACCTCATCCAAATCCTCAAGTGGTTTTTCAGGTTCTAGAAAGATCTTGAGACGGTGACCATTTACCTTGAATAGCGTACCTTTGTCATTTTGATGTGTTACCGCTCCATGTGACAAGGTGCTTATCACCATGAATGGTGCTTCCCATTTGCTCTAAAGTTTTCCATGCCCGAATAATTTAACCCTAAAATTAAAAAGTAATACCTTATCTCTAGGGACAAACTCCTTCTTGATCCTCTTATAATGCCATCTTTTAGTTCTCTCCTTGTATATCTTGGCATTGTGATTTGCTTTCTCACACCATTCATCAAGCTCAGAGAGTTGCATCTTTCTCTTGGTTCCTGCGGCTTCAAAGTCCATGTTCCATCGCTTAATGGCGCAGTGAGCTTTGAATTCTAGCTCAACGGTAGATGACAGGTCTTCCCAAAGATGAGTTGGTGTGGTGACATCCCAAGTGGTGTTTTATAGGCCATTCTGTAAGCCCATAGTACATCGGGTAGTCGATCTTTCCATGCAGTCCCTTTCTCATTGACCATCTTCTGCAGAATATTCTTGATTTGTTTGTTCGATGTTTCTACTTGGCCACTTGTCTGGGGGTGATATGGAGTAGCGACATTGTGATGTATCCTGTGCTTTGACAAGTAGTTGTGGAAGTTCTTGTCAGTGAAGTGAGTGCCTCCATCACTAATCACCATACTTGGAACTCCGAATCATGGAAATATTCTCTTCAAACATCTTCTTGGAGTCCTTCGCATCAGCATTTCTACATGGCATAGCTTTAACCCACTTGGGGACATAGTCAACTGCCACCAAGTTGCATTCATAGTTCTTCGACTTTGGGAATGGTCCCATGTAGTCAATACCCCAGACATCGAAGAGCTCTATCTAGAGGTTGTTGGTGAGTGGCATGGCATCTCTTGAATTGATATTCCTGTGCCACTGACATGCTCCAAAACTCCAAATGAAATCCTTCGTGTCTTCATACATGGTTGGCCAAAAGAATCCACTTTGCCAGATTTTTGAATGAGTACGGAATGCGCCATAATGTCCTCCATATGGTGATGAGTGGCATCGTTCAATGATCTTGATGCCTTCTTCCACTGGTACACATCTTCTGAACAGGCTATCAGAGCAGACTCTAAAGTGGTATGGTTCATCCCATATGTGGAGATGACTTTCGTAGATGAGCTTCCTTTTGTTTTTCCCTGGTGGTACATAACCTGCAACCATAAAATTAATGATATTTGCGTACTAGGGGTCGGATTTTGTGACTTTGAAGAGCATGTCGTCCCGCAGTGAATCATTGATGGGCAGTACCTATGAATTCTCAAACTGCATTCTGAACAAGTGATCGGCAACAGAATTTTCTAATCCCCTTTTTATCTTTTACTTCTAAATCAAATTCTTAAAGTAACAAAATCCATCTTATTAATCTAGGTTTAGCGTCTTTCTTAGTGAGCAAGTATTTCAAAGCAGCATGATTAGTATAAATAATCACCTTAGCTCCTACCAAGTAAGATCTAAACTTGTTAATAGCAAAAACTACAGCCAGGAGTTCTTTTTTAGTTATTGCATAATTAAGTTGAGATCCTGTTAGAGTTTTGCTAGCATAAGCAATTGCATGATGCTTTCTATCTTTTGTTTGTCCCAAAACTACCCCCACAGCATAATCACTAGCATCACACATGATTTCAAAAGGTAGCGACCAATCAGGGGGTTAAATGATTGGTGCAGAGAAGAGTGCTTCTTTAAAAATATTAAAAGATTTTAAGCATGTATCATCAAATTCAAAGGAAACATACTTAGCAAAAAGATTTGTCAGTGGTCTAGCAATGTGTGAAAAATCTTTTATGAACCGATGATAAAAACCACAATGACCAAGAAAACTGTGGATCCCTCTGATATTTATGAGAAGAGGTAACTGGTCAATTACTTCAATTTTAGCTCTATCAACCTCAATCCCTCGTCTGGACACTAAATATCCAAGTACTATGCCCTCTCTAACCACGAAATGACATTTTCCCAATTAAGGACTAAGTGCTTTTCTTCACATCTTTGCAAAACCTTGTCTAAATTTTCAAGATAATCATCAAAAGTTTTTCCATAAACATAAAAGTCATCCATGAAAACTTCCATGATTTCTTTAATCATATCAGAAAATATAGACATCAATGTTGACGGTAGTTAATGTATATCATAAACCATCAACCTACCTTGCATAAATGATGAAAATAGATCAATATCATAGAGTAGGAGGTTATTACTGACAGTTTCCATGAGTTTTGGTGAATCTACATTTCCAGCAGGGTTTAATCAGAAAACCAAAAAGGAGGATCAATACATCAAATAACATTAAACGTAACCGTGATGAAAACTACTCCAAAAGGTTCTAGAGGACACCAGAAGACACCACACCATAGCGGACGTAGAGAGGATGATAGGTGGGGCCGGCCGGCCCCACCACCATGCTGCATGGCCCCTTGTGGGGTCTACTCATTAGGAGCTTCCAGAATGTTCCTCCACCACCTCCTAGGATTGTATCTATACTATTCCTTAAGTTGGTTTGATCCAAGGGCTTACGTTGCACCCCAAGGCTATAAATAAAGGTCTACAAGCCCCTGGAGAGAAGCCAAGTCTAGATCTTCAGAGCTACAAAGCCGGGAGCCCTAATTCATATTTCCACCAGGATCTAGGGCTAGCAATCAAGAGAAGATTAGTCCTCCATAAGATCTAGTCTTGTATTAGAGATAGAGAGATAGAGTGAGAGAGTAGAGTTTTGGAGGAGTTCTGGCTTGTCGGTGCTCTCTCTTCGATTGTACTCTGGCGGAATCAAGTTCTACTGGAGCTTGCTTCTGAGATTTCTCTGATAATTGACTTCTGATTCAAGTAAGCATCTTGTTCATATTGTTCTTCAAGTTTATGACTCTCTTTTGAGTGCTTTGATCTTGGTGGCTCTAGATTAAAGTAGTATTCATAGTGTAAGCGTGGTTCTTAGACTAGGGTTACTCGTAAATGCACCCTCATTTTCTAGATTGGTGGTAGCTCGCGAAGGTGACTTTTATAGCTTCATTGAATCCTCTGTAGTCCACCTCCCGTTAATAGGACTAGCAGGAATTTGATCGCTTTTAGGGAAGAAACTCTAAATTTGTTCCTTATAAGACATCTCCCATGATAGAGCAATAGAAGGCAAAGCTTACCGAGATTAGAACTAGACATACCTCAGTAGTCGCCTTTATATTCCTATTTTCTGACCTTGATTGTGAAGTTGGATTAAGACTAAGACTTAGTTATTCTCACTAATTGTTCCTTTGGGTTCGATATTAAAACTAGGTTATTCTCGGTGAAGTGCTACAACGGTATGATATCTGTGCGCTTGTGAATATATTTTGTGTGCCTTAATTTATACCAACAAGCATTTCTGGCGCCGTTGCTGGGGAATAGTTTGCTGAGTTAACTTTGAGTCTAGCTTAATCTTGTACTATACTTTTATCTTTTATCTTTACCTTTCTATCATGGATCTCGTATCCACCCTTCGCTACCAATACGGTGCACCCACAGGCACAAGCCTACAGCCAGCCGAATCTTCCAAACCTATTCTAGCACCTGGCTATGAGCTACACCCACGGTTAATCAATATGGTTCAGGATCAACCTTTTTCTGGTGAAGTAGATGAAAACCCCTATTCCCACCTATGTTAATTTGAGCAGACCTATGCATGTCTACACATTGAAGGCATGTCAGATGAGATCATAAGATGGAAGCTTTTTCCTTTCTCTTTGATGGGCGAAGCTAAATGTTGGTATAAGCTCACCATTGGGAATAGCCAAGGAGATTGGGGAGCACAGTGCTCTAGCTTTTACTTATAATTTTTCCCCACCTATAGGGTAGTTAAACTTAATGTAGAGGATCTAACTTTTAAACAAAAGAAGAGAGAATCTCTAGGCAAGGCATGGGAACGTTTTAACACTCTTCTTAATTCTGGCCCTGACCTTACCATTCGAGAACCTATTCTTCTCCAACACTTCTTCATGAGCCTTACTAGAAAAACCATAGAATATCTTAATACGGTCGCAGGAGGTTCATTCGTGCATGTCTTTGCCGAATAGGGGAGAAGCATTCTCATGAAAATCATAGCAGACCTTCCTAAAGAAAGAGAGTTGTTAGAAGAAGAATCCCAATTAGCTCAACCTGAATCTTTACCAGAACCATCACCAACTTTAGCTATTCCAGATCCTGAACCACCAGAAAAGGAGGAAACTCTAATTTTGGATTTTATGCTTGAATGCGAGGATGAACTTTTTGCCGAATATGGAAATACCTCAAATTACCACGTAATGAGGAAACCTCATGAGCCTAGAAAATCATCATCTATAGAACCTTTAGACCCTTTTTAGGATGCTTTCCATAAAAAGACAATGAAAGACCAAGTGTCCATCATGAGCGATGAAGGTTAGGAGAATCAGAGCTTTCTCCTAAAGTAATTCGCTTAGATTCACCTTCTACTACCATTCATTGCCAAATCAACAAAGATTATTTCGATGCCTTTTACAATCCGGTTGTGGGTGTCCATATCATGTCTTTGATTTTTGCTCATGATTTATTAAAAGACATGACATTAGCCCCAACAACCAAGTTGCTAAAAAGTCTTTCAGGATACATTGTCCCAAGTTTAGGAATTCTTTGTGCCCTTCCTATCTTGGTAAATGGAACCAAAGTGCACTTGAATTTCTATATTTTGATATTATGGAGTTTGACCTGTTGATAGGACAGCCAAAAGAAAGATTTATCCATTAAGAAAAAAGGGGAAGTTAAACATAAAACTCAGGAAAAACTTTGAGCTCTCTGTGCCCATCACTCACTCTCTTAATGCTAAGATAGAGCCAATTCCTGAGCTAGACCCAGTGGAAGAGGTTAAGGTTGCATCTCTTGATGATTTGGTTGAACCCAACTTTGAAGATGATGCCTAGTTCTTCATCGATGAGGAAGAAGATGAAGGTCCCGTAGAACCTAAACCTCTAGATGAGTTGCTAGAACCACCTAAGCCCTACATTGAGCTTAAACCCCTGGCTTCTGGTCTTAGATATGCTTTTCTCAATAATGATCAGGATTCTCCTATGATCATAGGTGTTAAACTCTCTTAGGAAGAATCTTTGCGCTTGCTAACTGTCTTAGAAAAGCATCATTCAGCTTTTGGCTATTCACTCCAAGACCTGAAGGGAATTAGCCCTGCTCTTTGCACCCATCGCATCCCTATAAATCCAAATTCTATACCTTTTAGGGAGCCCTAGTGTAGGCTTAACAATGTGATGAGAGATGTTGTTAAGAAAGAGGTCTTAAAACTCTTGCACGCCGAGATCATCTATCCTGTGCCACATAGTGAGTGGGTAAGCCCTGTTCAAGTTGTGCCTAAAATAGGAGGCATGACTGTTGTTAAAAATAAAAAGAATGAATTAATCCCCCAAAGAACTATCACTGGTTGGTGGATGTGTATTGATTACTGAAAACTTAACAAGTCACAAAGAAAGATCATTTTCTGTTGCCCTTCATTGATGAAATGTTAGAGCGACTGGCAAATCACTCTTTCTTCTGTTTCCTTGATGGGTATTCAGGTTATCACAAGATTCCGATCCATCTAGATGACCAAAGTAAAACCACCTTTACATGTCCATATGGAACTTATGCTTATCATAGAATGTCTTTTGGATTATGTAATGCTGTAGCTTCTTTTCAAAGATGCATGGTTGTTGGTATACATTAAGGCACATAGAATATATCCGCAAGCACACAGATATTATACCGTTGTAGCACTTCACCGAGAATAACCCAGTTTTAATATCGAACCCAAAGGAATAGTTAGTGAGAATAACTAAGTCTTAGTCTTAACCCAACTTCACAATCAAGGTTAGAAAATAGGAATATAAAGGAGACTACTTAGGTATGTCTAGTTCTAATCTCGGTAAGCTTTGCCTTCTATTGTTCTATCATGGGAGATGTCTTGTAAGGAACAAATTTAGAGTTTCTTCCCTAAAAGTGATCAAATTCCTTCTAGTCCTATTAACGAGAGGTGGACTATAGAGGATTCAATGAAGCTATAAAAGTCACCTTCGTGAGCTACCACCGATCTGAAAAATCCGGGTGCATTTACGAGTAACCCTAGTCTAAGCACCATGCTTACACTATGAATACTACTTTAATCTAGAGCCACCAAGATCAAAGCGCTCAAAAGAGAGTCATAAACTTAAAGAACAATATGAACAAGATGCTTACTTCAATCAAAAGTTGATTACCAGAGAAATCTAAGAAGCAAGCTCTAGTAGAACTTGATTCCACCAGAGTATAGTCAAAGAGAGAGCATCGACAAGCTGAAACTCCTCCAAAACTCTACTCTCTCACTCTATCTCTCTATCTCTAATACAAGACTAGATCCAATGGAAGACTAATCTTCTCTTAATTGCTAGCCCTAGATCCTAATGGAAATATGAATTAGGGCTCCTAGCTTTGCAGCTCTTAGGATCTAGACTGGGCTTCTCTCTAGGGGGTGTAGGCCTTTATTTATAGCCCAGGGGGTGCAACGTAAGCCCTTGGATTAAACGGACTTAAGGAATGGTGTAGATGCAATCCTAGGAGGCGGTGGAGGAACATTCTGGAAGCTTCTGATGAGTGGACCCCACAGGGGGCCAGGTGGCATGGTGGTGGGGCCAGTCGGCCCCACCTATCATCCTCTTGGTGTCCGCTGTGGTGTGGTGTCTTTTGGTGTCCTCTAGAACTTTCTGGAGTAGTTTTTATCACGGTTACGTTTAATGTTATTTGATGTTTTGATCCTCCTTTTTGGTTTTCTGATTAAACCCTGCTAGAAACATAGATTCGCCAAAACTCATGGAAACTATCAGTAATAACCTCCTACTCTATGATATTGATCTATTTTCATTATTTATGCAAGGTAGGTTGACGGTTTATGATATACATTGACTACCGTCAACAAGCTCCCCCACACTTAGGCTTTTACTCGTCCTCGATAAAAGGATGGATTACTCAAGACATAACCTTGGTACAAGACATCAACCCAAAACCATTCCTAGTCAAACATGCTCTGTAGGATTCAAAGTGTCTACCATGAAACTTTGAGCGGTTGAAGAACGAAACAGCTCGAACCAGATCACCATCTTCTTTCAGTCAAGTCAATTGGAGAAACATTTAAGATTTTGAAAACAAAACATAGCTTACCTTCTCCTTTTGTAGTACTCTCAAATCACTTATGTATGTTGTATTTTTGGATCCTCACCAAGGCATAGATGATCTTGCCTTCCTTTACCTACTCTTAAAAGCTTATGTGGATCTCTGGTAGGAATGGAAGTGAAATCAAACTTGCATTGCGTATATTGTAAAGTTAAAACAAGGATCCAAGGAGAAAAGTGTCATACTCTTAGATCAAGATGTGTATGTGTGTGGAATATTTATGGTGGCTAACCTAATTCTACTATGCTCCTTGAATCATGTCTCTCTTGTTTGAAACTTGGAAAACACTTTTACTAGAGAGCATGAGCTATCTTTTTTGTTTCTTTCTTTTTCTCTTCTTTTTTTATGGCAGGCATCTGAGTACCCATTGTTTTGGATATCTCGGACACTTGTCCATTTTTTTAATACTTTTCTTTTTGCATAGCCACATGCCTCTTTCTACAATTGGAAAACTTTCAAGAAAGATATTTACAAGAACTTGGAGCATTTATCCCTAACAAACTTCTTTTTTTGTGTCTTCTCCTAGTGTAGGAGTAGAACATTTTGGGTGGATGGAAAATATGTTGTTGCATACTCTTAGTGTAGGAGCAGCAGATATATGTGGAGTGTACGTGATCTTGATCTTGAGAGCATGATAGGTTTCTCAACAAGGGTCACTAGGTTTCACCAAACTCAATACAAACACAAGTAGTATATGTAGAAGGTTTATCTATCCTATATATGGCTCTGGTGGGTCATTACTTACTACAAAGGAGAGGTGCAGCTATTCATTTTTCTTTTTGAAATAAAATTCTCCAATGACAAGACATCAAGAATCAAGTTTTCTTATTATATTATATCTCATTCCACAACAACTTAAGTGACATGGGGTCCCTAAAAATAAGTTCCCAACAGTAGCATGACTTTTAGGAAAAATATTATGTGAGTCCATCCATAAGTCATGACTGAAATAATATTTCCTCATGTTTAAAATTGTTTTATCATGTGATTTTCAATTCAGTTCGGAACAGAAAGCGAAACATATGAAAATAGAGCGTATTGAGCTCAAACCTGACTGTGGACAAAGTGTGAGCCGAGAAGGCACAGAGAGGGGCCAGGTGGCCCAAGGAAGAGGCAAGGCGGCCCACCATGGTGGCTGCTCGGGGTCCACTTTGTCGTACATGGTCCTTGGTTAATTACCTTCCGTATTTCATGAATTTCCTAATCAAATTTCGTTCCGTCGTCGCAGTGTGTCTCCCCCACACTTGTTTTTCTGTATAAACTTTTTGCACAACATGTGGAGACAAACACATATCAAAAAATAGAGATAGAGAATAGGTAATCATGATAACAAATTTCCATTAATGAATGAATAAGGCACTTTATTATATAAACCAAACTCACAATCTTCTAACCAATTTAGCTAAGCGATGAACCTAACATTTTAAGTGACAAACCTAAAAACTTTAACCTAACTTGTGCCTTATTATCAATGCCTAGCTTCTAATTCTCTTTCTTCTTCCCAACACAATTGGAAACAAGTTTGATTTGCTTCTCTAATTTCTTTTGCTCTTTGGTTTCTAAGTCTATTTTCTTATTCAAAGCATCTACTGTCCTAATGAGGAGAGTGTTTTGCTGCTGGAGGGATGTGATGGTCTAGGTCATATGGTCCATCCTTGTCTCAAGCATCATAATGGTCATTCCATTCTTGGGCGCTTCTCTTCTCATTCCAATGGTGGAGCAGGTCGCTTGGGCGTCTCCCTTGGCAGAAGAAACTTGACTTGACCTGGTGCATCTCGTATTCCATCAAGAGAGACTCGAGGAGTGGTAGTTGTGTACTTCACACAGGTGACTTCTCCAAGCTTGTTGGTCTTGACACCAATTAGCGTCTCATTGGGCCATGGAGGTAGGAGCCGAACGTCCTTCGGTACTGCAATCTTCGAGCCCTTCAGCGCATCCTTTAGAAGTAGACGATCTGGCGACAGAGGAAGCATGGGCTGATGAACTTGAGCATGGTAGGCTTGCTCGTAGTTCCTTCTTGGTGGCAACGTGGTGACTTGCTTTGGAGGAATGATAGCTAGATGCAGAGGTTGCTCTACTGGAATGATGGCAAGAGAGTCTTCCCTAGTTGGAAGTTTGTTGAGGTCGACTCCAAAAGGGATGATCTCTTTTCTGGCCATTTAATCTAGAGAGAAGGAGAGAGAGGAGGCTTGGATGGAATGAGGAAGGAGGCAGACAAGGATCTGTTTATATAGGGGGGTCATCTTGCAGTAGAGGTCAAAATCTCAACCCTAATGGTTCCGTACGAGGGAATATGTGAATCGATGAGAAATATATGTGATTCTATCATGGAAGAGTGTAGAAAGGGTGAGAGAGTTGGTGGAGGATGAGAGGGACTAATAGGGGGCTACCCGGCATAGGGGTGGGCCAGCTGGCCCCATAGGTCATCCCCTCGGGGTGACTTTCCTCGTGTGGGTTTCTAACTTGTTTCTATCCCCGAAAATCATATTTTTGCGATATATCTCGTAACAGTTGATGGTGGTGGTGTAATTAAGGTAAAATCTAAAAATCCACCTCATCAACAACCTCAGGTGATTTTTCAGGTTCTAAAAAGATTTTGAGATGGTGGCCATTTACCTTGAATAACGTACCTTCGTCGGTTTGAAGAGTTACTGCTCCATGCGATGAAGTGCTTACCACCGTAAATGGTCCTTCCCACTTGCTTCGAAGTTTCCCATGTCCAAATAATTTGACCCTAGAATTAAAAAGTAATACCTTATCTTTGGGTGCAAACTCCTTCTTCTTGATCCTCTTGTCAAGCCATCTTTTGGTTCTCTCCTTGTATATCTTGGAGTTGTGATATGGTCGTTCACGCCATTCATCCAACTCAGAGAGTTGCATCTTCCTCTTTGCTCCTGTGGCTTCAAAGTCCATGTTCCATCGCCTGATGGCCTAGTGAGCTTTGAATTCTAGCTCCACAGGTAGATGATAGGTCTTCCCATAGACCAACTGATATGGTGACATGCCCAATGGTGTCTTATAGGCTATTCTGTAAGCCCATAGTGCATCAGGTAGTCAATCTTTCCATGCGGTTTCCATATCATTGACCGTCTTCTGCAGAATATTCTTAATTTGCTTATTGGATGTCTCTGTCTAGCCACTTGTCTGAGGGTGGTATGGAGTAGCAACATTGTGGCAGATCCCATGCTTCATTAAGTATCTATGGAAGCCTTTATCAGTGAAGTGAGTTCCTACATCGCTAATCACCATCCTCAGAACTCTGAATCTTTTAAAATATTTTTTCTTCAAACATCTTCTTGGAGTTCTTTGCATCAGCAGCTCTGCATGGCATGGCTTCAACCCACTTAAAGACATAATCAACTGCCACCAAGATGTACTCATAGTTCTTTGACTTTGGAAATGGTCCCTTATAGTCAATACCCTAGACATTGAAGAGCTCAATCTGGAGGTTGTTGGTGAGTGGCATGGCATCTCTTGAATTGATATTCCCATGCCTCTGACACACTCCACATCTCCTAATAAAATCCTTTATGTCTTCATACATGGTTGGCCAAAAGAATCCACTCTGCCAGATCTTTGCGTGAGTGCGGAATGCCCCATAATGTCCTCCATATGGTGATGAGTGGCATCATTCAATGATCTTGATGCCTTCTTCTGCCAGTACACATCTTCTGAGTAAGCCATCATAGCAGACTCTAAAGAGGTACGGTGGATCCCATATGTGGAGACGACTTTCATAGACGAGCCTCCTCTTGTTCTCCCCTGGTGGTATATACCCTACAACCATAAAATTGACAATATTTGTGTACCAAGGGTCCGATCTTGTGATCTTGAAGAGCATGTTGTCTCTCAGTGAATCATTGATGGGCAGTTCCTGTGAATTCTCAAACTACATTCTAGACAAGTGATCAGCAACAGAATTTTCTACTCTATTTTTATCTTTTATTTCTAAATCAAATTCTTGGAGCAACAAAATACATCTTATCAATCTTGGTTTAACATCTTTCTTAGTGAGCAGGTATTTCAAAGCAGCATGATTAGTGTAAATAATCACCTTAGCTCCTACTAAGTAAGATCTAAACTTGTCAATAGCAAAAACAACAACCAAGAGTTCTTTTTTAGTTGTTGCATAAATAAGTTGAGGTCATGTCAGAGTTTTGCTAGCATAAGCAAGTGCATGATGCTTTCTATCTTTTGTTTGTCCCAAAACTACCCCCACAGCATAATCACTAGCATCACATATGATTTCAAAAGGTAGCGACTAATCAGGGGGTTGAATGATTGGAGCAGAGATGAGTGCTTCTTTAAGAATATTAAAAGATTTTAAGCATGCATCATCAAATTCAAAGGGAACATCCTTAGCCAAAAGATTTGTCAGTGGTCTAGCAATGTGTAAAAAATCTTTTATGAACCGACGATAAAAACCATAATGACCAAGAAAACTACAGATCCCTCTGATATTTACAGGAAGAGGTAACTGTTCAATTACTTCAATTTTAGCTCTATCTACCTCAATCCCTCGTTTAGACACTAAATGTCCAAGCACTATGCCCTCTCTAACCATGAAATGATATTTTTCCCAATTAAGGACTAAGTGCTTTTCTTCACATCTTTGCAAAACCTTATCTAAATTTTGAAGATAATCATCAAAAGTTTTTCCATAAACAGAAAAGTCATCCATGAAAACTTCCATGATTTCTTCAATCATATCAGAAAATATAGAAATCATGCATCTTTGAAAAGAAGCTGTAGCATTACATAATCCAAAAGACATTCTACGATAAGCATTGGTTCCATATGGACATGTAAAAGTGGTTTTGCTTTGGTCATCTAGATGAATCAGAATCCAATGATAACCTGAATACCCATCAAGAAAACAAAAGAAAGAGTGGTTCGCTAGTCATTCCAACATTTCATCAATGAAGGGCAGCGGAAAGTGATCTTTCTTTGTTGCCTTGTTAAGTTTTTGGTAATCAATACACATCTGCCAACCAGTGATGGTTCTTTGGGGGATTAATTCATTCTTTTTATTTTTAACAATAGTCATGCCTCCCTTTTCAGGCACAACTTGAATAGGGCTTACCCACTCACTATGTGGCACATGATAGAGGATCCCAGCGTGCAAGAGTTTTAAGACCTCTTTCTTAACAACATCTCTCATCGCATTGTTAAGCCTACGCTAGGGCCCCCTAGAAGGTATAGAATCTAGATATGTAGGGATGCGATGGGTGCAAAAAGCAGGGTGGATTCCCTTAAGGTCTTGGAGTGAATAGCCAAAAGCAGAATGATGCTTTTCTAAGACAGTTAGCAAGCGCAAAGATTCTTCCTGAGAGAGTTTATCACTTATGATCATAGGAGAATCCTGATCACTATTGAGAAAAGCATATCTAAGACCAGAAGGCAGGGGTTTAAGCTCAATGGAGGGCTTAGGTAGGTCTAGCAACTCATCTAGAGGTTTAGGTTCTATGGGACCTTTGTCTTCTTCCTCATCGATGAAGAACTAGGCATCATCTTCAAAGTTGGGTTCAATCAAATCATCAAGAGATGCAACCTTAACCTCTTCCACTGGGTCTAGCTTGGGAATTGGCTCTATCTTAGCATTAAGAGAGTGAGTGATGGGCACAGAGAGCTCAAAGTTTTTCCCAAGTTTTATGTTTAACTTCCCTTTTTTCTTTATGGATAAGTCTTTCTATTGGCTGTCCTATCAATAGGTCGAACTCCATAATATCAAAGATATAGAAATTCAAGTGCACTTTGGTTCCATTTACCAAGATAGGAAGGGCACAAAGAATTCCCAAACTTGGGACAATGTGTCCTGAAATACTTTTTAGCAACTTGGTTGTTGGGGCTAATGGCATGTCTTTTAATAAATCATGAGCAAAAATCGAAGATATGATATTGACACCCACAACCGGATTGTAAAAGGCATCGAAAGAATCTTTGTTGATTTGGCAATGAATGGCAGTAGAAGGTGAATCTAAGCGAATTACTTTAGGAGAAAGCTCTGATTCTTCTAACCATTCATCGCTCATGATGGACGCTAGGTCTTTCGTTGTGTTTTTATAGAAGCTTCCTCAGAAGGGTCTAAAGGTTCTACAGATTGTGGGGGTATTAACCCCTATACCCTTACGGCTAGGTTTGGGCTGGCCTGGACTAGGGGGTCTGACCCACTAGAAGATGACGCGTAGCCCAGCCGATCTGCTCGGAGTCCCACGTAAGGAATCAAGGTAGACTTGGAGATCAAGCAAGATCCTGGTCAGTTGGAATAGGAATCCTTATCCGGACACCTATGGCAATTGTAACTGGTTGGGATTAGTTTCTAGATCTGTAACCCTACCCCCCAGACTATATAAGGTGGGTAGGGGACCCCTCTCAAAAATCATCTCATTGACATACAGCAATACAATCAGACGCATGACGTAGTTATTACGCCTTCACGGTGACTGAACCTAGATAAAACCTCATGTCTGTCTTGTGTCACCATCTCGTTCGTAGCTTGCGCACCTGTCTACTGATAATCTACTACCTTGGGCATACCCCTAGGTAGACTGCTGACCATATTTCGTTGACAGTGGCACGCCAGGTAGGGGGTGTTCGTACTGCTCCCTAGACAAACAAGATGGTCATCATCCCCGGTTCCATGGCTATGCCGAATGGCCTCACGTTCACCATCGACCAGATCACTTGGACCACTAGCTCTGACAACTTCATTGCCATGACCACAAAGGAGGCGCAGATCCAATCTGTGTCGACCACTGATTCACCAGCATCAGCTACGGCTCCAACCATGTTAGATCTAGCTTCGGCCACACCAGCATCGTCTTCAGCCACGCCGATAACCCGTCGTTCGCTTTCTCGCTACAAAGGGAGGCAGATCGACAACACTAACCTGCTCGACTCCATCGATCAAGTTGGCACCAAGCTTGCTGAAACCCTAGCTCTAGTAGATTCGATTCAAAATCAACCTACCGAGCAGGTAACCACTACCCATAATAGATCTACCCGACCAGCTCGGGCCAGTCATCCTGCACGACTCGGTACGGATCTCGTGGTCATGTCTACTCCTAAAGGGCGCTCCATTCGTCGCCGACTAGCCCCCACAATGGGTCTCCAGCTCTCTAAGTGTGAAGCCTTGATGGAGAATTACCAGGCTCAGCCCTATGGCCTACGAAACACTACTTCCAACTACGCGTACAATATACAACGCTGCTCGGATCCGTGTTTTATACATCGACCTCAGCCAAAGCCATGCAACTTTGTCAACATGGTTTGGATTGAGGAGTATCAAGAAGGATTGGTCCACACAGTTTAAGAGGGTGGCTCAAGCTCCTCATCCAGCACTGCATCTAATGGCTCCATCCACACTGAGCTTCAGCATCGTGACAATGAAGAAGTTGAATACAATCTGGATATCCCAGACCACTTTCCGAGGTTCCCACGATTCCCATCCTTCCCACCAAGGCGAGGAGACTTGATCAATGTCATCAGTAACGACGAACCACCAACAGTTGGTGAAACAGAACAAGAAAGGTTAGCACGCGAAGCATGCAATATTGACCAGTTTAATCGCAGACAAGCCGAAGCCGAGGCAGAAGAGGAGGCACAACGCATAAGGTTCCAGCCACGTGATCTCAACAATGCCTTTGATAGGGTAGGGGAAAAGCAGGTCTTCAGGACTCCAAGCGCCAATGTAGCTGTTGCTATGGCGACAATGCAACGACTACCCAATACCCCAGAAATCTAAGCAATTCATGATGATGTACAAGCCTACCTAACGGCTGCTATAGCCCAGACCGTAGAGATTGCAAACCAAGCCCGGGCTCCGTCCGTCTCAGTCGAATCAAGCCAAAGTCGCCAGTACTCAAGTCGCCCACAGCCACCCAACCAACATGGCTCGCGCAACAATGACCGACCAGACAACCATCAAGGCAGAAACGGTGGTCATGATGGTGGTTGGGACGACAACCGCCATGACAACCACGACAATTGCTGTGATAACCGCGGTCATAGGGTCAACTAGGGTGGCAATTGGGATCACCGTGATGGCAACAACGATCTTCGCCATTCCCTTGGAGAACGCGATCTGCGCAATCGCATTAACTAAAGAGCCAACGATCATGCATCCCACGAAAGCTATCGCTGTATGGAATATGATACTACCCATGGCCCTCTAGGTTTGAAGCAGTTTACTCCTCACCTTCACCAAGTCGTGTGGCCAAAAAACTTCAAGCTCAAAAAACTCTAGAAGTACAACGGCAAGGAGAACCCTGAGTTATGGGTCATGCTCTACGAAACCACATGTAGATCAACCATGGCTGATGAGCACGTCATGTCTAATTACTTCCTAGTCGCCGTCAGCCATGCTGGCCACCAATGGCTGGTCAGCTTTCCAGCAAACTACTTTGATTCTTGGCAAGAGCTCAAGCAAGCATTCATCGACAACTTCATTGCTACTTGCGAACAACTGGGCAACAAATATGATCTACAGCGGATTCGAGATCGCAAAGATGAGCCACTACGCGAGTACGTCCGACGCTTCTCGAAGATGCGCATCAAGGTCCCATCAATCTCCGACAATCAGGCAATCGAAGCTTTCATCACTGGTCACCGCTTCCATGATGCCCTAAGGGACAAGCTCCTCCGCAAAAGACCTGAATCGGTCACAGCGCTCCTAGCTACTGCTAAAAAATATGCGGACGCCGATGATGCTAAAAAGATAATCATTGAAGAAGCAGCAAGGGTTCCACGCTTTGACCACCCCCCACACCACAATGACTACCACGGCAACCGTGGTCGGAACGACAATTTTGATCGTCACAACCAGCACAATGATTTTTGCGACCACCACGACCAGCGTAATCAGCGGCGTAATCATCGTGACAATTATAGGGGCAAGCGTGCTCGAGAAGATGACGGCGAAGTCAACATCATTAAAAAAGGTGGCGGACATCACAACTACAAAGAAGACAATGCCAAAGCATTGAAAGGACCCTGCTAGCTCCATCCCAAGTCAAACCATACCATGGAGAATTGTCGTGTTCTCAAATCCATCTACATGCGCCAATAGGCTCCAGATAAATCCGACAAGCCTAACGACGTAGGGGAGTAGCGTAATGAGGACAACGATGATGAAGACGTAGATCCCTGTCACAAGTATGTCAAGCCAACCAACCGCGTCCACACCATCATTGGGGGTAGAGTGTCCATCGAGACCAAATGAGAGCGCAAGCTGCTCACCTATGCTTGCTTGAACATGGCCAATGCCGACAACCTCATCACCGATCTGTGGCTCCCTCCTTGGTCTTACCGCGAGATCTCCTTTAGTAGAAAGGACCAATGGGCTGCAATACCTGAGCTAGGGCGTTTTCCTCTAGTTCTCGAACCTTGTATCAACAAGGTTTAGTTCGATAGAGTGCTGATTGACGGTAGCAGTTCCATCGATATACTGTTCAAGAATAGTTTGCCAGCCCTGAAGATAACCTAGGCTGATCTCAAGCCATACGAGGCATAGTTCTAGGGTGTTCTCCCAGATAGAGCTCCACACCTCTCAGGCAAATCACACTACCTATGCAATTTGGTACCCCAGACCACTTCCACACTGACTACGTCAACTTCATGGTCACCGACTTCGAAGGCACCTACCATGCTATCCTTGGCCGACCAGCGCTCACCAAGTTCATGGCCATACCTCACTATAGGTATTTGGTGCTCAAGATGCCTACTGAGAAGGGGGTTCTAACTCTCAGGGGCAACATATACGCAGCTTACACCTACGAGGATGACAGCTTCAAAATAGCAGAGGCTCACAACCTCTCTATTCTCATGGCCGAGACCACGCTCGACGCCAAGCTGGCCCTAGCCGACCACCTAGAGATCCCAGAGCTCGAGGCCCCACGCAAGAACATCAAGTCCAAAGAGCACAAAAAGATCCAGCTGGTCGACGGTGATCCTAGCAAAACGGCCCTTATCGGGGCCAACCTGGATCCTAAATAGGAAGACGCGCTCGTCAGGTTCTTGAGGAGCAACGTGAGTGTGTTTGCATGGAAACCCACCGACATGCCCGGTGTACCTTGGAACTTGATTGAGCACTCCTTAAATGTTGATGGCAAGGCCAAACCCATCAAGCAGAAGCTACGACAGCTCACTCGTGACAAAAAGGAGGCTATTAGGGTAGAAGTTACATGGCTTTTAGTAGCCAGATTTATCAAAGAAGTGTATCATCCAGAGTAGTTAGCCAACCCGGTTCTTGTACGCAAAAAGAATAAGGAATGGAGAATGTGCATTGATTACACTGATCTTAACAAACACTGCCCTAAAGACCCCTTCGGCTTACCTTGTATAGACGAGGTCATAGATTCAACTGCTGGTTGCGAGCTGCTTTCCTTTCTTGATTGCTACTCTGGTTATCACCAGATTGCTCTCAAAAAGGACGACCAGATCAAGACATCCTTCATCATGCCATGCCCTTCGGTGCCTATTGCTACACGACCATATCGTTTGAGCTCAAGAACGCTGGGGCTACCTACCAACGCGCCATACAGGCCTACCTCAAAGACGAGATAAAAGATGACCTCGCCGAGGCTTATGTTGATAATGTAGTTGTTAAAACCAAGGAAGCATACACCCTTGTCGACAACCTAGAACGTACCTTTGCAGCCCTTAACACATTCCAATGGAAATTAAACCCAAAGAAGTGCATTTTTGGTGTTCCATCTGGTATACTGCTCGGCAACGTCGTCAGTCATGACGGCATATGCCCTAACCTAGAAAAAGTAAAAGCTATCTTAGACATGAAGCCACCCAAAAAGGTGAAGGATGTTTAGAAGCTTACCGGATGCATGGCTACCCTCAGTCGTTTCATATCTAGATTAGGCGAAAAAGGAATACCGTTTTTCTAGTTGCTCAAAGCATCTGAGAAGTTTGAGTGGTTGAACAAAGCAGACGCTGCCTTTACACAGCTGAAACAATTCCTTACATCACCTCTAGTCCTCACTGCTCCTAGAGAAGATGAAACCCTCATGCTTTACATTGTGGCAACTAATCAAGTGGTCTCCACTGCCATGGTGGTCGAGCACGATGAGCCCGACCATGTCTACAAGGTACAGCGACCAATTTATTTCATCAGTGAGGTGCTCAGTGAATGCAGGACCAGGTACCCACAGATTCAGAAACTGATCTACACCATACTAATTACATCCCAAAAGTTGAAACACTACTTCAATGGATATCGTGTGGTGGTCATGACCGAGTACCCTCTAGGAGACATCATTCGCAACAAGGATGCAAACGGGTGCATCATCAAATGGGCAATGGAGCTATGCCCTTTCTCCTTGGAATTTGCAAGCCATACTATAATCAAGTCTCAGGCACTTGTCGATTTCATCGTCAAGTGGATAGACTTAAGCACACCTGCCTCTTAGGGGCCCATCGAGTATTGGAAGATGTACTTCGACGGCTCTCTCAACATCAATGGCGTAGGAGCAAGAGTCCTTTTTGTATCACCATCCAAGGAGCAGCTCCAATATGTCCTCAGGATTTATTTCCTGGCGTCTAATAACGCCACCGAGTATGAAGCATGCCTACATGGTCTATGCATTGCAGTCAAGCTCAGTGTCAAGCGTCTCTATGTCTACGGAGACTCGGCTTTGGTCATCAACCAACTCAACAAGGACTAGGATATGACCAGCGAAAAGATGGACGCATACTGCAAAGTGATCAGAAAGCTAGAAGGCAAGTTCTATGGCATCGAGTACACACATGTGGTCTGAGACAAAAATCAAGCAGCAGATGCGCTGTCAAAGTTAGGATCATCCTGAGCTAAAGTCCCACATGGCGTATTTGTTCAAGATCTGCTCACGCCCTCCATCAAAGAAGAAGATCCCGTAGTCGACAAGCCTCTAGACCAGCCATTGGTGGCTATGGTTCTGGCGTCAAACACCACCAAACCACCTCTGACCACTAAGAAGCCCGATTGGAGAGTACCTTTCATCAAGTACCTAATAGATGGTAGCAGTCTACACCGATCAGACAGAAAACGAATGCCTGATGCGTCACAGTAAGCAGTATCTGCTCATCGATGGCAAATTGTGGTGTAAGAATACGAAGGAGGAAATCTTGATGAAGTGTATAACCTAGGAGGATGGTGAACATCTCCTAGACAAAATCCACTCTAGCTCCTGTGGCAACCATGCGGCCTCGAGAACGCTGGTTGGCAAGGCTTTCTGAGCAGGGTTCTATTGGCCATCAGCCATAGCCGATGCAGAGAAGCTAGTCCGCCATTGTGAAGGTTGTCAGTTTTTCACTAAGAGAATCCACGTACTAGCACATGAGATTTAGACTATACCAGCCTCTTGGCCCTTTGCATGCTGGGGACTGGATATGATCAGGGCCTTTCAAACCAGGCCCCTGGAAAATTTACATGCATCTTTGTGCTGATCGACAAATTCTCCAAGTGGATAGAGTACATGCCCCTGGCTAAGGCATCTTCAGAAAAGGCTATCGCGTTCCTCAACCAGGTCATCCACCGCTTTGGCATACCCAACAGCATCATCACTGATCTGGCTACTCAGTTCACCGGGAATGCTTTTTGGGACTTCTATGATGAAAGGAGCATAGTAGTAAAATACATCTCGGTGGCACACCCTAGAGCTAATGGATAGGTCGAGCGGGCAAATGGTATGATCCTAGACGCACTTAAGAAGAGGATGTATAGAGAGAATGACAAAGCTCCTAGAAGATGGCTCAAAGAGTTACCAGCCGTGGTCTGGGGTCTCAGAACCCATCCCAGTCACAATACCGGCGTATCACCATACTTTATGGTTTATGGCGCTGAGGCAGTGCTCCCAGCAGATATAGCCTTCAGATCAACGTGGGTAGAGAACTTCGACAAAGACAAGGCCAATGAAGTACGGGAGCTAGAAGTGAATAGTGCAGAAGAGAAGCGGCTCGATTCTTGCGTACGTACAGCCAAATACCTTGCTATTTTGTGCAGGTACTACAACAAGAATGTCAAGGAGCGGTTCTTCGTGGTTGGGGACCTGGTCCTGAAGTGGAAGATGAATCAGGCTAGTGTCCACAAACTCACAACCCCATAGGAAGGACCCTTCATAATCAAGGAGGTTACACGCCCTACATCTTACAGGTTAGCTCGCCTAGACGGCACAGATGTACCCAATTCCTAGCACATCGACAAGCTTAGGTGTTTCTATGCTTAGCTACTAAGATATGTACCCCTCTTGTACTTTTGATTTATTTCAATCAAGCTATTATGATTTCTCCGACCACTCTAATGTGTCACTTCGAAGTCTATTGTTATTCTAACTCTACCAGTTAAAACCGACCACCATTCCTTCTTGGGTTCTCAAGAGTAGGCCCTATCTCCGGTTCCTCCCAACACGTGCATGGGATCCGCTCTCTACGCTACGGGTGATCGGTAGGTGCTCTCTGGTTTGACTTGTGTGTTTCTACGTGTGCACAAGCTACGCACCTCACACTCTGACCGCAAGACAAACCAAGGCTATACAAACCTTTCAGGATGACGTGTTGACTAAACTAGTACAACTAAACAGAACGCCAACATGTTCTAACTTAGTTACATCAACACGATATCCGAGATTAAACATGTTTTCTACAAAACAAACAAGCTTATGTCGATATACAGTTACGTTATTACAAGCTTGCCTGAAAAGGTCCAAGTTTACAATAACCCAACTACATCTTCTTCTACAGCTATAGCTTACACTATTGGCTGGTTGGGGCACGCGGCGCCTGCTGCTCGCTGGGCCTGACATCGTGCTTGGGTCTCAGGGACTCTGGCATTGATCAAGCTGAAGAAGATGGCCCCACCGATGCCTGGCTGGTCAAGACCGCAGGCTTCACCGGTTGGCTTGAAGATGACGGTGCTCCTAGCTAACTTATTGATAGCGTTCCTTGTACGGGTGGTGTCGCACCTCCACATAGGTTAATATCGCCAATTATTTTTGCCACACTTTTTGTGCTTGGTTTTTTGCCACACTTTTTGTGCTTGGGGACTGTCCCGACCACCTTTGTGCCCGGGGACAGTCGCGACTATCCTTGTGCTCGGGGACTGTCTCGACCACCATCATGCTTGGGGACTGTTTCGACCACTCTCATGCTTGGGACTATCTCGATCGCCCTCGTGCTTGGGGACTGTCCCGATTACCTTTATGCTTGGGGACTGTCCCGACTACGGTTATTCTTGGGGATTCGTCGTTTTCCCCATGTCGCGCTCGGGGACTGCCCCGACCACTCTCTGACCATTGCTCGGGGACCGTTCTCCTTGGCTACATGTGATTTGTACTCACATACAGTTGAGAGGCATTTATTTTTTTCTCACTTAGACCTTGCTACAAGGCTAATACCTCACCTTCCAGCAAGCTCGGGGACTACATCGGTACGATGCACCTGCCAGTGCAGCTCGTATCGCTTGTACGGTGATTGGATTCTCAACTTAACTGGGAATTCTTTTTAGACCCTGGTACCACGTGTCTACGTCACCTACTACCAGGCTCGGGGACTAAGTGGGCACACTTCACCTTGCGGTGAATGTGCTTATTTTATCGACCCCTACGCTCTGACTGTTGGCCATAACTACTACTGTACAAGGGTCACTTATATTTCTTTTCATAAATACAAGTGGGCACACTTGATCAGGAAAGAAATCTTTTTCTTTTTTCTTTAGAGCACCATGTATTCTTCGGACAACCGGAATCTTTGGCTATAATCGTGGTCTACTGCTCTCTGTGCTGACCAGAATACTGGCACATTTGCTTGGTCAATGTTTCAACCAGTTGGAGATGACATGAAGACAGACCGCATTAGCCAAAGAAGATCAAACGGCATGTCGCAACATAATACATGGTGCTCGGGGACTAGCTATGGGGGTATTAACCCCTATACCCTTACGGCTTGGTTTGGGCCGGCCCGGACCAGGGGGTCCGACCCACTAGAAGACGACGCGTGGCCCAGCCGATCTGCTTGGAGTCCCACGCAAGGAATCAAGGCAGACTTGGAGATCAAGCAAGATCCTGGTCGGTTAGAATAGGAATCCTTATCCGACCACCTATGGCAATTGTAACTGGTTGGGATTAGTTTTTAGATCTATAACCCTACCCCCCAGACTATATAAGACGGGCAGGGGACCCCTCTTAAAAATCATCTCATTAACATACAGTAATACAATCAGACGCAGGACGTAGGTATTACGCCTTCATGGCGGCCGAACCTGGATAAAACCTCGTGTCTGTCTTGCGTTACCATCTCGTTCGTAGCTTGCGCACCTGTCTGTCGATAATCTACTACCTTGGGCATACCCCTAGGTAGACTGCCAACCATATTTCATCGACACAGATGATGATTTTCTAGGCTCCTGAGGTTTCCTCATTACGTGGTAATTTGAGGTATTTCCATATTCGGCAAAAAGTTCATCCTCAAATTCAAGCATAAAATTCAAAATTGGAGTTTCCTCCTTTTTCGGTGGTTCGGGGTCTAGAATAGCTGAATTTGGTGATGGTTCTGGTAAAGATTCAGGTTGAGCTAACTGGGATTCTTCTTCTAACAACTTCTCTCTTTGTTTAGGAAGGTCTACTCAGATTTTAGTGAGAATGCTTCTCCCCTATTCGGCGGAGACATGCACAAACGAACCTCCTGCGGCCATATTAAGATATTATATGGTTTTTCTAGTAAGGCCCATGAAGAAGTGTTGGAGAAGAATAGGTTATGGAATGGTGAGGTCAGGGCCAGAATTAAGAAGAGTGTTAAAACATTCCCATGCCTTGCCTAGAGATTCTCTCTTCTTTTATTTAAAAGTTAGAACCTCTACATGAAGTTTAACTACCCTATAGGTGGGGAAAAATTATAAGCAAACGCTAGAGCACAGTGCTCCCCAATCTCCTTGGCTATTCCCAATGGTGAGATTATACCAACGTTTAGCTTCTCCTATCAAAGAGAAAGGAAAAAGCTTCCATCTTATGGTCTCATCTGACATGCCTTCAATGTGTAGACATGCACAGGTCTGCTCAAATTCACGTAGGTGGGAATAGGGGTTTTCATCTACTTTGGTAGTCTATACACATCCGCCATCCAGTGATGGTTCTTTGAGAGATTAATTCATTCTTTTCATTTTTAACAACAGTCATGCCTCCTTTTTTAGGCATAACTTGAACAGGGCTTACCCACTCACTATGTGGTACGGGATAGATGATCCCGGCATGCAAGAGTTTCAAAACCTCTTTCTTAACAACCTCTCTCATCGCATTATTAAGCCTACGCTGTGGCTTCCTAGAAGGTATAGAATCTGGACCCGTAGGGATGCAATGGGTGCAAAGAGCAGGGCTAATTCCTTTAAGGTCTTGGAGCAAGTAGCGAAAAGCAGAACAATACTTTTCTAAGACAGTTATCAAGCGTAGGGATTCTTTCTGAGAAAGTTTATCACTTATGATCACATGAGAATCCTGATCATTATTGAGAAAAGCATATCTAAAACCAGAAGGCAGGGGTTTAAGCACAATGGTGAGCTTAGGTGGTTCTAGCAATTCATCTAGAGGTTTAGGCTCTGTAGGATTTTCTTCTTCCTCCTCGATGAAGAACTGGGCATCATCTTTAAGGTTGGGTTTGATCAAGTCATCAAGAGATGCAACCTTAACCTCTTCCATTGTGTCTTCCTCAAGAATTGGCTCAGTCTCAGCATTTAAAGAATGAGTAATGGGTATAGAAAGTTTAAAGTTTTTCTCTAGGCTTATCTTCGACTTCCCCATTTGTCCTTGGATAAGTCTTTCAATTGGTTGTCCTATCAACAGGTTAAACTCCATAATATCAAAGATATAGAAGCTCAAATGAACCTTAGTTCCTTTTACATGGATAGGGAGGACATATAGAATTCCCAAACTCGGGAGAATGTGTCCTGAAAGACCTTTCAGTAACTTTGTTGTCGGGGTTAATGGCATGTGTTTCAATAAATCATGAGCAAAAGATGCAGACATGATATTAACACCCACAACTGGATTATAAAGAGCATCGAAAGGAGCTTTGTTAATCTGGCAATGAATGGAAATAGAAGGTGAATCTAGACGAATCACATCAGAGGAAAGCTCTGATTCTTCTAGCCACTCATTGCTTATTATAGAAACTAGCTCTTTCGTAAATTTTTAAGGAAAGCTTCCTCAGAAGGGTCTAAAGGTTCTTCATGGAATGATGATTTTCTAGGCTTCTGGGGTCTCCTTATAGTATGGTAATTCAAGGTATTTCCGTATTCGTCAAAAAGTTCATCCTCGAATTCAAGCATAAAATCTGAAATTACAGTTTCCTCCTTTTTCGGTGGTTCATGATTTGGGATAGCTGAAGATTGTGATGGGTCTACTAAGGAATCGGGTTTCAGCTATCTGGGATTCCACCTCTAGTGGCTTCTTTTCTACTTCTTTAGGGGTGTTCTTTAAATTTTAGTAAGAATGCTTCTCCCCGAATTGGCGAAAACATGGAGGAATGAGCCTCCTAAGGCCGTATTAAGACACTTCTAGGTTTTCCTATCAAGACCCATATAAAAGTGTTAAAGAAGAATAGAGTCTTGAATGGCAAGGTCAGGACCGGTATTAATGAGAGTATTAAAACATTCGCATGCCATGCCTAGAGATTCTTTTTCTTTTTGTTTAAAAGATAGAACCTCTGAACGAAGGCTGACTACTCTAGCGATGGAAAAGAATGGCAAGCAAAAGCTATAACACAAAGCTTCCCAGTCTCCTTATCTAGCATGCATACTAGTACCTGAATACAGTTAGGCAATCTACACATCTAGTAGGACCAGGAGTACCGAAGTGTCATTTTCCGGTGGACCAAAATTGGAGCTCTTCTCCCTACCTCTCTCCCTTTTCCTATAACTCCATGCACTATGTTTTTCGTCGTGTGCATATGTGCATCGTGATAAGCATTTATACGATTTCCTTCAGATATAAGTGTTCCTTCAACGATCAAGTATTTATATTACCATCCTAACTAGAGACAACACTAAGAGATTATATTATACTCCCTCAATTCTCTTTTACAAGGCACAGTTTAGCATGATACTATCTCTTCAATTACATTTTAACTGGTTGTTGTTGTCGTCTTTTCCGTATTGGATTTCTTTCACGAGACTCGGAAATCAAGAGGATGGGAACGACTATCGCTCAAACACATCGGCCTAAAAAGGAGGGAGACTCTCAACCAGGGCCATTAGCGGAGAAAATCTTTCTGCCAGGATCTGGAAATGCCCGTGCCGACGACTTCTGTCACAATCCTAATCTTAAAACAACAATATCCATTTCATAGCCGAGGAAGCAAGCTGAAGCTCTATCGACCCAGACACGTAAATAATTCCCGTCGTCGAGAGGAAGACGAGATTCAGTATACTTATAAATTTATGATAATTAAATTGCATACTTAATTACAAATCTAACCTTATCAAGTTAATATTATATAGTAAAAATTTGTTAACTAAATTATTGATAAAAGATTAAAGTTTAAATTTGATATAGATGTACGCTTTATAAAAAAGAATGATGGAAGTACTCATGATGCAAGTGTACATATTATCGTTATATCCGTATTATGTGGAGAGGCGGTGAACAGTATAGGGAGGCCAAGCAGTCGGGTCTAGAACTACAAGAAATTCGCAAAATTAAACTATTATCTACTCTCCCATCGCAAAAAAAAAACTTGTAATTGTCATTTAAATAGGCAAACAATATTAAATTTAACTAAATCTATACAACTAACATTTAAGATATTTTATTTATAGATATCATACATTAATCATGAAATATATATAATCAATTTATTTGACATAGATATTATATATTTCTATAATCTAGTTAAACTTAATAATTGACTTAGTTCAAATCTAAAATGACACTGTTTGTAGGAAGAGGGAGGAGTACTTGTCCACTGGTACCTCAACTTTTTGTTTGCTTGGCACAGTTTTTTTAAGTGATATACTGTATTAAAGTAGCATTGACCACATTTCTTAAAAGTCACTGTTCTTCAAACCTTTTGTTCAGTCAAAGTCAGAGGCGCCAAAGTATACATACGTACGGTTAATTAGAAAGAAAACATACTTTCCTAGTCCTAAATGAATTCCTTGTGCAGCACTATGTTAAAGGGAATCAACCGCACGTTCCTTTCACAAGAAAACAAAAAGAAATCACGAAACAAACAACCCCGGACACACTGACTCGGACTTGGAAAGGCACGGGAGGGGCAGTTTGGTCAAACCCGCAGGCCGAGACGAAAGAAAGACCCCAGCCCGCTGGGCCCAACTGCCGAACCGTTTGGAAGGCACTAACGCCGTGACCCCGGCCAAATTACCAAAACAGCCTCGTCCATCTCCGACTCGGTTCGGCAGTCCGATCGCCTTTCAAGATTCCTGAACCGCTTCCCACACGAGCTCGCCTCCGTGGCATGAGGTGATGCATCGTGGGTTTATCCCATAAATTTTGGTATAATCAATTCATTTCTTATGTATATACTAATTATTAGCTTACGAAGAATAAGATGGTGATGGATCAACTCATTCCATTACATAAACCAAATAAAAAAGTGAGAAGTGAGAAGATTGTAGAGAATAGGAATAGGAGCCAACAAAGATTCTATTGCCTCATCTGTGAAATATATACGAGTTACAACATGACGCGCCAGGGGTTAGGACTCGCGGTCGTGGGCGATGTCGTGGGAGCGCCCCTATGACCAGCTAACTAACTAACACAAAACTGTGGGCTACAACACCCCGCGCAGTTTGAGGGTCGTCACGACGATGTAGGCACGACGCACAAACTATTACGGAAAGCTTCAAACGTCGAGGTGGGCAACCCTTTCGTCATGATCTCGGCATACTGCTCTCCGGTGGGCACGTGCAGAACACGCAGAGCTGAACCCGTTCACAAACGAAGTGGACCAGCTCTATATGCTTGGTCTGCTTGTGATGCACCGGGTTGGCCGACATGTAGACGGCGGAGACATTGTCGCAGTAGGCCACGGTAGCCTCGGTGATGTCGCAGTGGAGCTCACCGAGAAGTTGTCGCAGTCATATGCATTCAGCAGCAGCGTTGGCGACAGCGCGGTACTCGGCCTCCGCGCTGGAATGGGAGACGGTCGGTTGTCGCTTGGATGACCAAGAAACCAGCGCGTCGCCCAGGGAGACGCAGAAGCCCAGTGTCGATCGCCGAGTGTCTGGGCAACCAGCCCAGTCTATGTCGAAGTATATCATGACGTCAAGACGCGGCGAGGCGCGGAGACAGAGGCCCAGGCTTGTGCCGCGCACATACCGGAGAAGGCGCTTGAGCAGAGCGAGATGGGGCACCCTTGGATCGTGCATATGCAAACACAGCTACTGAACGGCGAAGGCAAGATCCAATCTTGTGATGGTCAAGTAGTGTAATGCCCCAGCCAAACTCTTGTAAGTTGCAGCATCGTCAATTTTGTCACCATTGGCGAGCAACTTCCCCTTTGCATCAATCAGAGTCATGGCCGACTTGCAGCTGCTCATACCGGCACGCTCGAGGATGTCTTCGGCATAACGTTGCTAGGACAAGTAGAAGCCGGGAGCATCTCACTTGACGGCGATGCCAAGGAAGAAACTCAGCTCATCAGGATCCTTGACATCGAACTCGGCGTGCAGGCGCTGAACAATGTGCTGAAGGAGACCCAGGACCGGAGCCGGTGAGCACCATGTCATCCACATACAAGAGGAGGTAGGCGATGTCATTGCCGCTGGCGAAAGACAAACAACGATGAATCAGAACGAGTAGGGGTGAAGTCGATGGTGATCACGAACTTGGCAAAGCGATCAAACCAAGCCCTGGGGAGCCTGTCGAAGTCTATAAAGAGACTTGTCCTAGGAGACACACAGCGCTAGGACGAGCAGGGTTGGCAAAACCAGTAGGCTGCTGGCATAAAATGTGCTCCTATAGTCGACCGTGGAGGAAGACATTAGATACATCCAGCTACCTGAGTCGGCTAGTACCGGGAGGCGGCGATAGTGAGCACTGTCCGAATTGTGGCCGGCTTGAGGATGGGCGTGAAGGTTTCACCGAAGTCAACACCAGCGCGCTGCGTAAACCCTCGGACCACCCAATGGGCCTTGTAGCGATCAAGAGATCCATCAGGACGGAGTTTATGTGTGAAGACCCATTTGCTAGAGATTATGTGAGCTCAGGGGGGAGATCAACAAGACGCCATGTCCGATCAGGTTGAGGAAGGAAGGGGTGAGATCACGGCACCGCTGGAGGATGCAGGTGAGGAATCGGCGCTGAGGGCATAGCGCGCATTCGGCTTATGGATGCCAGCCTTAGCCCGCGTCAGCATCGGATGAGCAGCCACGAGCTGTGCTGATGGCAAGGGAAAGGCCGACACCGCAGTCACAAGAGACGTGGGCGACGTCATGGACCCAGAGGATGCGGGCGACGTCGCAGACCCATGGGCATTCGCAGTAGGAGATGCCGAGGCATGGGTAGCAGAGGGGAGTGGAGACGCAGAAGGGTGCGCCGGAGATGCAGGGTGCATCGGAGCAAGTAGGACAGCGGGAACAGGCTGTTGGAGCACGACAACTTGTGTTGTCAGACTAGTTACAGTAACTTAGGAAGGAGAAGAAGCGGCTGTCTCACTAGAGCGAAAGGGAAATTGGGTTTCATCAAACACCACATGTCTGGAGGTGATTACCCGGTGAGATTGAAGATCAAAGCAGCAGTATCCGCGATGATCACTAGGATAGCCAAGGAGGACACATGCTCTGGATTGAGCACTGAGTTTATGTGGTGCAACATAAGCTTGGTTCAGGGTAACAGAGGCAAGCCAAATACCCAGAGATGATCATAGGACGGTGGTGCACCGAGCAAAAGCTAGAATGGAGTCAGGGAACCACTTGCTTGACATGGCCACCGATTGACAAGATGCATGGCGGTGGAGAGGGCCTCAACCTAGAACGATGGAGGCATGCCAGGCATGGAGTAGAAGGCTACTAATGCAATCATTCAGAGTACGAAGAATACGCTCAGCCTTGCCATTCTGAGAGGAAGTATAGGGCCACGAGAGACGAAAGGCAATGCCATGAGTAGTAAGATGGCAAACGCAAGGCATTGTTATCGAATTCTTTGCCATTGTTTGACTAAAACGCAATAAGAGGAAGTTGAAATTGAGTGCAGACATAGGCATGAAATGACAGTAAGCAAGCAAGCACATCGGATTTGTTACGTAGTGGGAACATCCACACATAGTGAGTGAAATCATCAATAAGAACAAGATAGTACTTAAAACCAGAACAACTAGTAACTAGAGATGTCCAAACATCATCATGAACAAGCTAAAATGGAACATAACTAACTGTGTCTGAGGAAGTAAAGGGTAAACAAACATGTTTCCTAAGCTGACAAGTAGAACATAGATGGGAGGATGACTTAGAAAAGTGGAAATCAAGATGACGCAATGTCTATTGAATTGAACGACACCCGGGATGCCCCTAACCAGAGATGCCATAGCTCAATAGAAGGTGAGGAGGACGCAGTGGCAACCAGAGCCACCAGCGACTGATGACGCCAAGGGGTACAGATCGCCGTCGCTATTACATCAGAGGAGCATCGTCCGTGTGGGGATATCCTTGATTGAAAAACCAAGAGGGTCAAATTCAATAGTAACGTTGTTGTCGTGAGTTAAAAATCGAACAAAAATAAGGTTTTTGACTAAAGAAGGGGAAACCAGAATGTTCTTAAGATGAAGAGATGAACAAGGTGTAGGAATTGTGGTGGATGCTCGATGGGTAACAGGAAGAAGAGCATCATTGCCGATGGCAATGGGAGCAGAATGAGAAAGGTTGTTTAGAGGAGATGAAGTTACTAGCAGTTGGCGGCTATATGGGATGTGGCTCCATGTCTAGGAACCTATTCGGTTGCTTGAGGGCTGGACAGGTGGGACGCTAGAGTTCGCCAGTGTAGCCTGCAGGGCCTGGTGGTTCTAGATGTCAGTGGGAGATGGTGGAGCACTGGCAGGAGGTACAGGCGGCTATGGAATAGCACCGCCAGGAGACTGAGATAAAGAGCCAGTAAAGTATGCCAGTTGTGTGGGTGTGCCTAGACAGGGGCCAAGGACGCCAGCGCCTAGAACGTAGAAGGGCATCGACCACGCCTGCACCATGCCAGTCCATGGATTGAAACCAGGCGTCCAACCGGTGTGCTGAGGGCGAGGCACGTTGGAGGAAGGTTCACCGGTGCCTTATCCACGGCCACGACCTCCTTTCTTCTTGAAATTGTGGTTGGAGTTCGGGCAGTTAGGGGTACCATAGCCAACTAGAGGAGGCCATGGAGCTGAGGTAGTGGAGCTGGTGCCGAAACCGCCATCGCCGACAGGGGCACCACGGGAACCGCCAGTGGTCAGGAGAGCTTGATGCTGGGTGGCCTTGGCATGCCCACAGTCGTATTGCTCCTACAGCAGCAGATACGAGCATGTAGAGAGGAAGGTATGGGGGTGGGTTCTTGGTGGTGATAACAGGGATGGCATGGTGAAACTTGGAGTTAAGACCCCGAAGCATGTTGAGAACTTGTGAGGTTTCACACACCGGTTGGCCGACATCGCGCAGAGCATCGGCAGGCTTCTTGAGGTGGCCGGTGTACGTCGTCATGTCCATGTCACCTTGAACTAGGCTACAGAAACTCCACCTCCAAGTAGATAGCATGGTGGAGCTCATTATCACAAAACTGATCATGGATGGCATTCCAGATGGTGAACGCCGTAGCTTTGGGGGCGGACGATGGCATGGACATCTTTGGAGATGGAGATATAGAGCCAGCTAAGAATAAACTATTCATGCAAGATCCAATCTGGATAACGGTGATCGGAGGGGTTCGGTGGGGAAGTGAGGTGGTTGCTGAGGCCAAATTTGCCCACAAAGGCATCAAAGAAGCACCGCCACTCTGTGTAGTTAGATTCAGTGATGTTAAGCTCGACAGGGACATGGGTTTTGATGTTGATGGTTTGGAGGACGGCCACCGGTGGCGTAGCCATGGCGAGCGCGGTGTAGGAGTCACCGTCAATGGAGGCAGAGGAGGTGGAGGAGGACTCGACATCGGAGACATCGGCGTTGAAGAGCGGGTTGGCGTTGGCATCCATGGCAGCGGATTGCAGCAAGCGCGTGAGAAAAGGAAGCAACCGAAGAGGAAAGCAGCTGCGGCGAGCATGGCGAGCACGATGGATCGGATCAGGAGGAAACCCGTGCAGTTAATACCATGTAGAGAATAGGAATAGGAGCCAACATAGATTCTATTGCCTCATCTATGAAATATATACGAGTTACAACATGACGCGCCAGGGGCGTGGACTCGTGGTCGTGGGTGATGTCGTGGGCGTGCCCTTATGACCAGCTAACTAACTCACGCAAAACTATGGGTTACAACCAAGATGATGGACGTCGTTCCTCAAAACACGAGCGGTGTGCGATCATCATCCATTAACGGAACAAACTACTAGCGAGGCAACGGGAAGGAGGGAGAAGAGGAAGAGTAAAGTAGAATGCCGCAACGGTCTGTGGTCCCAGCGAAGGAGGATGAGGGAAGCCGTGTGTTGGTACAGAAAGTGACCAACTAATGAATATTTGTAGTTTTGCTATACGTTGTGATCGGAGGTGGCCTAGCACTCAATGACACAGGATTTATATTGGTTCAGGAAACGTGCCCTATGTCCAGTCGATAACTTTATTCCCGAGCCCAGGTGCTCCAAGTCTATAGTGGGGTTACAAACGAGAAGGAGAAAGGTGGGGTGTACAAGAGGCCCGATCGGGTCCGACCAGAAGGGCCGAGGACGACCGGAGCTCTACTACCAGCTAGGTGTTCAAGCGTGTGCTTGAGGAGCTGCAAGCTATTGATCTAGTGAATCTTAACTTGGGGGAGTCGACTTCTAGGGAATCGATCTTCTTTGTTGGAGGGAGTGCATCCCCTTTTATAGATGAAGGGGATGGCTCTATAGGTGAGAGGGGGAGAGTACAGATGTTACTAAGCCTTGTTGCCCATGCTGATGAAGACAGCCGATGGTAGGTACCCACAATACTATTGATGTCACTATAGAATGTCAGGTGCACATGGGAGGCTGCATTGGCTTCTTTAGGAAGGGTGGATGTTGGTACCTACAAAATACTATTATTGTGTGAGGAGCCCTTACCACAAGTACCAGGTACGGTGAACCCTGGTGCCCACTATCGATGCCCAGAGGCATGGGGGGCTTTTTGCCATATGGGAGCCCAATGGCGCCTATAATACTATAGATACAAATGTCAGCGCCTACAATACTGTTTGTGTTAGGGCAGTTGAGGAGCACTGTTCCCGTAGGCAAACATGGTATGGTCCCGGTATCGTGGTTTGACTTGTGTGCTGTCTTCTCTGTTCGCCCCTGGTCCCTTCTGAGTGGACATCTCCGGTCCGATGGCCCCAGTTAGCACTGGCTGCGCCAGTCGGAGAAGAGCGGTAAGCAGGCTTCCCACAGGTCCCCGATCAGAGTCGTAGGGTCAAAGTAGGAAGCAGTGTTTTGGGCTAGGCCTCCCAATCGGAGAGACCGCCTGAAGGCGGCTGGTGCCCGAAGCAAGTGCTCTGGTCGGAGAGGTGGGTCGAAGGAGTTGACGAGCGGGAGTTTCTTTGGGTAGACCTTCCGGTCGGGGGACTAGAATGCCCTTCTGGCCCGTTGTGTTTTTAGGCTCTTGTGCCAGCCCACGAGCTACATGCTATTTTCTTGGGCCGAGCCCTGGCGTGGAAGCCGGTCCCCGAGGGACCCCGGGTTCATGAACCCGACAGGAGCCCCCGAGCCCCGGGCGATTTGAGCCGAATCATCCGGGGGATTTTTGTTCTTGCTGGCGGGTGCGCGCGAGCGCACCCGCGGGTGTAACCCCCCGAGCCCCCGGGCGGTTCGGGCAAAACTGGCTAGGGGTTGCTTCGATGGACGTGCGTGTTTTTAGTTTTGAGACAAAATTTTGTTTAACCTCGGCATCGCTGTGCAGCCGAGGGGATTTTTAGGCGTGGGGAGGAGACAGAACCTACTGATCCTGGCGTCGGTGCACACCACGGTTAGCTCGGTTCGGCCATGTCAGAGCTTTTTGATCTTTGGCATCGATGTGTGCCATGGATGGAGTTAGCTTGGTTCAGACATGAACGGACCCAGGCGTCGGTGCGCGCCGTGGATCAAGAGAGTAAGTTTGGTTAGTTCAGGAATCAGACGTGAACGGACCTAGGCGTCGGTGCGTGCCATGGATCGAGAGAGTTAGTTTGGTTAGCTCAGGAATCAGATGAGCCGGAGCTCGTGGATCCCAACTGAAGCTGTTACATGAGTTTAGGAGTCGCGGTCCCAAGAACCTTAGCCGGATGTCGCCGATCCTATCAACATGAGTTTGGAGTCACGATCCCAAGAGCCATAGCTAGATGTCGCTGATCTTGTTGACGCGAATTCGGGGTCGTGGTCCCGAGATTTCTTTGGAGCGTAGTCGGAAGTGAAGCCGTTTATGAAGACGCTGTTAGTTTAGTTAAAGATCGGATGAGGCGGTGCTTGTGGATCCTGGCGTCGATGCACGCCGTAGGACTGGGAGAGTCATAGTCATGGATCTGGTGAGTTCGAGGTCGCCATCCTTGGCGTTTATCTTGAGCCCCTGAGCCCTATCAAGCCTTCATGGGGGTCGTTGTGAGTATTGTGCGTTACCCCATCCTCGGTCCCTCACAACTAGAGGGGCTGAGTTTCGTCGCCTATCCCAATCGCTCAGGCTCGAAGACTAGCTCGGTGAGTTCGCTAACGGGTGTGATCGAGTGGAATCCGGGTCTGTCGTTCGTAACGAGGTTGGCATAGCCCTCTTGTGACATTCCACTACCCCTTTACCTACAACCTGATAGATGCCTAGGTCATTCTGGAGATCGACCTAGGTGGCCTAACGGCCTCCCCTTCGATGGAGACTCTATGGGCCTAGCGAGAGGTTCAGGATCGAACAAGAAGGTTGAGATGACCCGGTCTACCGGACCGGGCTAGGGCCACACGGTGCTCATCTATGGTTTTCTACCCTGGCTCTGTTTGGTTGCTCATGTCGAATGAGGCAAACCACCACTTCATGACGCAACATGGAGCGTTCTAATGCATTTCGCTGCACATGTGATGCTTAGTTCCCGAGCCCCTAGGCGATTCAGGGCCTGAATCGTCTGGGAGGTGCAGGCGTATGGAATGAAATGCGAGTATGGATGTATGAAATGATTTATAATGAAATAGAGGGGTTTTTGATAGTGTTTACCTTGACGACTGGAGTGACGAGGTTTAGAGAGCTTTAGTCAGAAATGTTCGACCGGGACCCATGCTCGTTGTTTGAGACGGAGTCGGCTTGGCCTGCATGAGGCATCCCTTTGCTCCTTACCTATCGCTTGGGGTCCGTCCTGGGTGATTCGATCGACTCAGGGTGGTCTGATGGTCTTTCCTGGTAGAGATTTCACTTTTGGTCTCCTAGGTCCATCCTGGGGAAGTGGGGAGCTGTCTGCGTGCGGTGGTGCCTAGGTTCCTATGCCCGTCGTGTGGTAGTGGTTGATCGTGCGGTAGTGGTGGGCCATGGCCAGGCCACATCCCGTCTGATCAGGAGTCGTTCCATCGAGCATGGCGCATCTCATCGGTTCAGGGCACATCTCATCTGCATTAAATGGGAAAGAGAGAGAAATTCTTGCTCCGCCGTTCTGCCTCCCCTGATCGGAGCGTCCTTCTTTAATCACTATTCCCTTTCCTTTAAGTAGGAGCAGGGAGAGGGTTTTTGTTTCTTTCTTTTGCTTGTTCTTTATCTACCGCTGCCTTCTTTCTTCCTTTTTGTCGTGAACGTTCCTGAGAGCCACGGAGGTTTCTAGGGAAGAAGGGGGAGAGAGCGAGGGAGAAGAGAAGAACTCACCGATCCTTCATGATTCAGAGCGAGATGTCTGACTAGTGGTCGTCCACCATGAAGAAGTCGGTGCTGGAGGCTTTCATTGCGAAGGGGTTTCTGCCGCTGCAGGAGGTGGCACACTAGAGGGTCCCTAGGAAGGAGGAGTTGTCGCAACCTTGTCCCAACGAGGTGGTTTCTTTCCTCACCTTCCATGAGCATGGACTAGGGTATCCCATGCACTGGTTCCTACGCGGGCTCCTCAACGAGTGGCGTCTGGAGCTGTAGCACCTCAATCCGATGGGGGTGCTACACATCGCTGGCTTCATCACCGTCTGTGAGGCTTTCCTCGGGATGGAGTCGCACGTGGATCTCTTCCGACTTTTCTTCTCTAGGAGAGCTATGGTGGACTGGAGTTCGGCCAAGATCGCACCGGTTGGAGGCTTCGCCCTGTAGAGGAAGACACGTGTGGGAGGCTCATATCCTGCATACACCCCATGTGACTCCAACCGGGGATGGCAAGGGGAGTGGTTTTATATCTAGAATCCGGCGGGGGCACCGTTTCCAGCGTTTACCGGTGGGAGGCCGGTGAAGTAGAAGAGTTGGTCATGGGGCTACACGCACATAGAGAAGCACAAGGTGGGGGTCATCAAGGAGGAGCTGTGGAGGCTTGTAAGGGGTGGCCTTGACAGGGTGCAGGTGTTCTACACCCTTTACCGCCGCCGGGTCGCACCGTTGGCGGAGAGGACGCACCTAATGTGGACATACGGCAGCCGGTCGGACCCAGACCGTGTGTTGCTGGAGGAGCTACCAGACGATGACGTTTGGAGCCGCATCAGTCGAGTGCTGCAGCTGAGGCCCGAAGAGACGGTTATGGGAAAGCCCATACCGTTCAACGCCTCGATCGTACCCACACTGGTATGCTCCTTATTTTGTTTGTGCTCTTTCTTCTTCCCTTTTCTTTGATTTTGGTTCAATCATTCTGTAGGGGCTCGGGTGGTACAAGTCCCGGCCACACCTTCCCAAGGGTCCGGAGGGCCAGGCCCGGCAGGTCGCCTAGAAGGAGGCAGTCGATGCCCAGAAGAAGAAGAGAACCTAGGAGGTTCAGCGAAAGGAAGAGAAGAGGAAGGAGGTCACCCGGTGCATGAGGGCTAGGGAACATAGGAGCGATGTCGAGTTGGAACTCGCGTCGGACGATCCTACGGACTTGGACGACATTGTCTTCTCCGATGAGGAGGAGAGTCAGGAGGTCATTGTGACCTCTGCGGTGCGTCGCGACCCTATGGCGACGTCCATCGGTGAGGAGCAGGGGGCCACGCGGCGTGTGGAGGTTCCTACGTCGAGGAAGTGTGTGGTGAGCATGGACGCCATTAGCGAGCAAGCGGTGAAGCAGGCATGGTCACCGTGCCCCCCGGTGGTGCCACCGGTCCTGTCGTCGCCTGTGGCGGACGTGGTTGAGCAAGCCGGACAGTCCAAGGAGCGGAGCGGTGCTGGCGCAGCGACGGGACTGGCGCCAACGCCAGACTTGCAGCCAGAGGTGGCCCCTCCTACCGTGGGTATGGTCAAGCAGCTCAGGCGGTCTGAGGGGCTGACTAGCGCCTGGTTGATACGTGACTTGCAGTCGGAGGATGCCCCACCCGCTGCTCCGGTTGGGGAGTCCCGAGCCAAAGGTCGTAGTGACCCGTAGGCCGGGCAGGAGCCGGTCGAGATGACTCTGACCCCATCCGAAGCGAGGGGGCACGGGTCGCAGCCTGGGAGCGGTCCTCGACCTGTAGGTCCATGGTCGTCGGAGTCTGTCTTCCGGGTCGTGCCGCTCGCCACCCGGTATGTGTTCCTTTTGTTGCTTCTTCGATTCTTGCTGGTCGAGTCTTTTTGGTGTGTGGCTTACCTGCGATTTTTGTCAGCGGTCGAGGGATGCCAAGGTTGAGCATCGCCCCAACCCCCATGCAGGAGGCTTGGAGGCCCACACTGCAGCATGTGGCAGTGAGCGAAGGGGACAGCAGGGTGGCAGTGGTGAAGCCTTCCCTCCCGGAAGTGGTGCCTCCCGGGGCGGCTACTGATAATGTGATAGCGGTGGCGATGTTGTTGGCCGTGATCCTGAGGCCGATGGCGAGGGTTGCGGTGGAGGTAACTCTCATGGTCCCTCCTCCGCCGGGCGTGGCGGAAGAGACGAGGGAGGACGAGCCCCTTACCTTGTTGGGTGGAGGGCCGCACGACCCATCCTTGCCGTCGAAGCCGAAGGCGCCGGAGGGAAGTGTGACCGGGACAGAGTTGGGACGCGTGGCAGCGTCCTACAGGAATGAGGTGGTGGAGATTCTATTTGACGATGAGGCATATGCCATGGCGAAGCCACCGGTGTCGTCGCGGGAGCTGGCGGTGTCGCAGCGGGAGCTGGCGGTGGTCCAGTCGGAGGCTGGGCCCTTTGATGGTTCGTCGAAGGGTGACCTAGAGTGGCCCTTCCTAGAGGACCTGTCAAAGGCAAGGTTCGTCCTCTGGGATTCTCGAGAGCACCAGCTCTAGGACATTTTTGGGGGGCAAGGGCATGGCGCGGTGTCTGAGCTCACCAAGCTGTGTGCGAGGCTCGAGAGTGCTAGGAAGCAGGCTCAGTTCACCCGGTAGTTGGTTGAGGTTGACCTACAGCTCGCCGTGGAGGTGAGTTTCTGGTACTCATCCTTACCCTTTGAATCTTTCGTCGGTTATTTTTAACATGCCTGTTTTTCACAGGAAATAAGGAAGGTGTCATCCCAAAAGTCCTACTTCCTCCGGGCAGAACATGCCTAGATGGCCAAGCTTGAGCGTCGGGTGGAGTCTGCCTGCCACGAGTCCCAGGTCCGGATGGCCGAGGCGACCGCAGCGCGAGCGGAGGGACAGTGTGTGGCGGAGCGAGCGACTGCTGCCGAGCAAGGGCTTGAGGCGGCGAAGGTCTGCTAGGAGGAGACGGAGGCGGGGCTACAGACGTCCCTGGCCAATACCGAGGTGGCGCTTCAAGAGGCCTTGGCGGCCCTTGAGCCAGAGCGGGCCACCTTGGAGAGGGCACAGAAGGCCCTGGAGGCAGAGCAGAGGGCCCGGTCAGAGGCGGATCAGGAGGTGCTCGCGCTCCAGAGCCAGGTGATGGGGATGGAGGACGCGAGTGCCCGGCTGTGCGAGTAGGTGGCTCGACAGGCAGATGATTTCTCCACCCTTGAGGCCTCTCGCATCGGTGTGTACCTTTTTGTTTTCTCATGGAGTTGATTTTTCCCTTAGCCTATTTCTGAGTTTGTCGCCCTTCCTCCAGAGCTGGGTGAAAAGGTGAAGGCACTGGAGCAAGACCTGGAGATGTCCAAGGTGAGCTTCAGCTAGAACACCGAGGAGCTGGCCAAGTCCCATGAAGAGCGACGTGCTCTCGAAGGGGATCTCGACCAAATCCGCAATGTTGCCCAGCTCGTCGTCTTGGAAATCTTCGGGTCGGTGCCGAGTACCAGCGCGCCCGTGGTCCAGCTAGTGGAGGTCCCGAACGCAGTCAAGGACCTTGTCAGGAGTGGGCTATTTTGTGGAGCGTCGGGGGTGCTGACCTCAGTGGCGACGCACCACTTGAACCTGGACTTTGATGCTATCTGTAGTGGGTATGCTGAAGGTCTGAGCATGGAGGACATCCAATCAATCGGGGTGAGCTTGCTGCCGCACATGCGGTCGGTGTCAGAGCAAGTCTCCACGAGTGGGTGATGGACGTTCGCCGTCAAGACATGTCCCGAAGCATGCGTGGAGAGAATGCTTCCGAGCCTGCAGATTGCCCAGAGCCTGGCTCGGGGGGAAATGTCGCCTCGGCATCAATCGAGCCGAACATCGTGCTGCCAGGGAGTGAGCAGCCTACGCCTTCATCGGATGCGCCACCAGCAGATGCCGCCAGGTTGGTTTAATGGCTTGCAGAACATAAGTAGTTAGTAAATGTAAAAAGTTTTAAGTTCGTGGGGGAGCCCCCGTGTAAAACGTTTGTGGTGTGTTTTAATGACTGCAATCAGTTTTTGTTTTTTGTGATGGAGTTGGTCCGTTCGGGGAAGCTTGTTCCCTTTCGTTCCTTAGTTTTCCCTGAGCATAATTTTGTTTCTTACTTCTTTCTTTCTCGTACCGGCCCGTTTGTTCCGTAGGCCGCAACCTTGTGAGCCTGGGGCATGGCCCGCGAGGCTTGGCTAGCCATAACCGTAGGAATAGGCGGGGCACTGATCAGTCAGAATGTTTTGAAGCAAAACTACATAAAGCAAATCAAAAGAACGAACTGCCCTGTTAGGGTAGGAAGGAGTTTTCTCCATATGAAAGTAAAAGAGTACTTAAGGTAAGAACAAAACAGAGGGGTAGTAGAGCCCCCTAGTGGAGCCCCCGAGCGCCCCAAGCTGAAAAGTGTTTGGGTCGGGGTGCTCTTATAGGAGCGTACGCTAAGTAAATAACGGTAAGACTGAAACTTTAGGGAAAGGAGAAAATGACATAGTTGTTCCAAGCGTTCGGAGAGAACGTCGTCGTCGTTGTTTTTCAGTCGGTAGGCTTCCGGTTAGATCAACTCAGCCTTTAGTCGTCTGGATCCTCGATCGATGTGCCCCCTTCTTCTGTTGCCTTTTTCGTTCCTTGGCCTGCCAGCCTACCTCAATAGGCGCTTGAGGAGCTGGCAGTCCTTGTAGAGATGGTTGACGGGATAGTTGTGGTTGGTGCATGGGCTCTCCATGAGCTCATGGAAGTGTCCCGATTGGTCCTGCTGGGGCTGTGTGCCCAGCTGATCGGCCGCAGCAACCGACGTGGAGTTAGCCGATCAGCGGCGATCCTTTCTGTTCTTTTTCCCCTCTGTGTGGAGGGGCCCTCGTCTTGATCCTGGCGCTTGGCCTTACCTTTGCTGTGGCCTCCGTTGGAGCACGGTAAGAACGGCGCTTGCTAGGGGAGTTGGGCAAAGGTTGGTGGTCCCGGGCCATCGGTGCTAGGACTCCGGTCGCCGCTGCATGTCCCTCGGTTCGGTCCGAGCCGCGTGTAGATAGGTGGTTGGTGTGGAGCGGTCATCAGGTCAAGATGAGGCGACGCTGCGGCCTCATGTGTCACGCTCAGTGGTTGTTGCGGTGACAGGGTGTAGTGCCCCATCTGCTGCGTCCCTGTTCCCTAGACGGGGAGTGAGGTCGCGAGTCGGTGTTGTGACACGGAGCATTCCGCTTGTTGAACGGCAGCGGTCTCCACTAGTGCCCAGAGGTTCCGATGGATTGCCCATCGCGAGGGTCGTTCGGCTCGGACAGGCCGCGCAGGAGCATTGCCGTGGCGGCAATGTTCTGACTGGCCCGAGTGAAATATGGGGGATCAGTGCCTCTATCCGGGGTGTTGCGCTGGACCTGACGGGCGCGACCCCGAGCGCCGTTCGCCGGTCCGCGCGCCCGGGGCGCAGCGTAGCGCGCCGAGCACGCTAGCGCAGTTGGTGGCTAATGCGGCCACTGTCGTCGTAGTTCCTCCTCATGCTCACGTGTGAGCTCAGAGGTCTCCGTATGAGGGCCCGGAGGGGCATGAGTCCATGAGGACTCCGTTGCCCTTGGCGGCAGTTCTGGAGGGTCCGGCATGGCGCACTCCCAGGACGGACGGTGGCTAGGTGCCACATCGCCGATGCTAGAGCCGTCACTCCCGATGTCGTCGTCCATGATGTTGAGAAAATAGGTGGGACCGTAGCTCGCCATCCCCACAAACTTAGACATGAGAGGAGGCAGGGCCATAATCTTTTGGAGCCCCCGGGCGTACGCGTCCACGGGAGACATGAGGACGTAGGGGAATCGGTTGTACGACGGCCGCGACGGGGACAACGGCAGCCCTCCGGGTATTTGGCGGAAGATAGAATGTAGTAAGTAAAGAACGGCATGTATATTACTCACAATGGGGTTTGAGCAGAGAGTTTGCTCGGAATGAAGCGCAGATGACGCGCCGTTGAGGTCGCGCGTCCCGGAGTCGATGGAGGACGTCTCTCCGACGGGTGCCGGGTCGCGAGTCTCCTCGCGGAGGTGGAGTACCCCGAGCCGGTCGGCGACGAAGTCCAGGCTTCTAAAGAGGAAGGCCTGGGATGGCTTGAAAACGGGTGGAACCCGCATCCCCGCAGGCGAGAGTGCGGGATACTCAGGCGAGCCGAAGCGAGTCGTGTCGCCCGAGCCCGCCACAGCGGGGGTGGTGAAAAAATGGACCATCCGATGACTAAAAAGTGTTGAACGTACAACGTCTTCCCCACAAACGGCGTCAAATGTCGGTACAGAAAGTGACCAACTAATGAATATTTGTAGTTTTACTGTATGTTGTGATCGGAGGTGGCCTAGCACTCAATGACACAGGATTTATACTGGTTCAAGCAACGTGCCCTATGTCCAGTCGGGGTCGGTCGGTGACTTTATTCCCGAGCCCAGGTGCTCGAAGTCTGTAGTGGGGTTACAAACGAGAAGGAGAAAGGTGGGAGTGTATGAGAGGCCCGGTCGGGTCCGACCGGAAGGGCCGAGGATGACCAGAGCTCTGCTACAAGCTAGATGTTCAAGCGTGTGCTTGAGGAGCTGCAAGCTATCGATCTAGTGAATCTTAACTTGGGGGAGTCGACTTCTGGGGAATCGATCTTCTTTGTTGGAGGGAGCGCATCCCCTTTTATAGATGAAGGGGATGGCTCTACAGGTGAGAGGGGGAGAGTACGAATGTTACTAAACCTTGTTGCCCACGTCGATGAGGATAGCCGATGGTAGGCGCCTACAATACTGTTGACGTCACTGTAGAATGTCAGGTGCACATGGGAGGCTGCGTTGGCTTCTTCAGGAAGGGTGGATGTCGGTATCTGCAAAATACTATTGTTGTGTGAGGAGCCCTTACCACGAGTACCAGGTACGGTGAACCCTGGCGCCCACTATCGATGCCCAGAGGCATGGGGGGCATTTTGCCGTATGGGAGCCCAACGTCGCCTACAATACTATAGACACAAATGTCGGTGCCTACAATACTGTTTGTGTCAGGGCGGTTGAGGAGCACTGTCCCCGCAGGCGTACAGGGTATGGTCCCGGTATCGTGGTTTGACTTGTGCGTTGTCTTCTCCATTCGCCCCTAGTCCCTTCCGAGTGGACGTCTCCGGTCGGATGGCCCCAGTCGGCACTGGCCGCGCCAGTCAGAGAAGAGCGGTAAGCAGGCTTCCCACGGGTCCTTGGTCGGAGTCGCGGGGTTGGAGTAGGAAGCAGTGTTTTGGGCCAGGCCTCCCGATCGGAGAGACCGCCTGGAGACGGTTGGTGCCCGAAGCAAGTGCTCTGGTCGGAGAGGTGGGCCGAAGGAGTTGACGAGCGGGAGTTTCTTTGGGTAGACCTTCCGGTCGGGGGACCGGAATGCCCTTCCAGCCCGTTGTGTTTTTAGGCTCTTGTGCCGGCCGACGAGCTACATGCTGTTTTCCTGGGCCGAGCCCTGGCGTAGAAGTCGGTCCCCAAGGGACCCCGGGTTCATGAACCCGACACTGCAGTTGCTTGCTTGCGGGTACCCGCTTGGTCTCTCCGTCGGCGAGTTGGGTTGATCGGCGGGTTTGATTGATGATAGGGGCGCGGGAGCCGATGGCCATGGAGATACCAGCGGAGGGAGGTCTGGCGAGGGCGCCGCCACGGTGGATTAGGAGGAGGCTGGTGAGGGGGCGCGCAGCGGCGGGGAGCCGGCGAGCGTGGAAGAGATCGAGCTCAGTGAGGCCGAGTTTCGGAGGCAGGTACGTGTCCCTTTCGTGCTTCTTTTTTCCTTCTTTCCCCCGCGTGCTAGTTTGGTTCGCGTTGCTTCTCTCTAAAATAGTTGGGTTTGGGTTGCGTGGCTACGGCGTGAACTGTGAAGGCGAAGTAATTCATCGCAGTCACCATAGTACTTGATCCCTTTTTTTACTGGCGCGGTGAGGCGAGGCCAGGGTAGTTGTTGTCCGCTTGTTTCTGAAGCTGCTTTTTTATCTCAATTGTTTCTGCGATTCCAGAGGCCATTAATTTCGAATTGGAGTTTCTTATTGCAAAAAAGAACCTGTTTTGCTCTTGTGTCGGTGCGATTTGTTGTGGATGTAGGAACAAGGGATTGAGAGATGAAGAGTGTGTGGAAGGTTTTTTGTGTGACCTTTGTACCTTCTTTTCGGTGGTTGGGATTCGTCGGGGAAGTTGAAGTAACATTCTTTGGCGGATTCTTTTCGCGGTAGGTAGTCGTGAACTCAAGTCGGATTCACGTGTGCCTCAATTTTCCTTTGTGCTCGGTCTTGCGCCCTTTGCCTCGGTTCTTCCTCACCTCGGGATTTAGCGTGCTCCAGCTTAATGCGTTTACGTAGAAATCCAACTTAACATTTTGCTTACGTAGAGGGAAGACAAGAAACAGAGGAGACTATCTCTTCACTCCACGCCTATCTCGCTCATAGTTCGAGGTGGTATGTGGGCCAACTCGTTCTCTCTCCCTGTCCTCCGTCTCGCTCCCTCTCTCTCAAACATCAGGCACTCGGTGAGGAAGGAGGGCGGACTCCGGCGGCGGGGCCGAACCTCCGCACGGCGGGTGCGGACTCCGGCCGGCCGCGAGCCGTCGCAGCAGAGCCCTTCGACGCGCCGGGCGAGGACGGAGGGCGGCGGCGCACGGGGCCATCGCGGAGGCCAGCGGGAGACCGACTGGGCTCGCGGCAGGTCGGGGTGCGGCTGGCTGGGTGCGCGGCGGGGTGGGGGTTGGCTGGCGACGCGTGCAGCGAGGTGGGGGCGGCCGGCGAGGCCCGCAGCGCGAGGGGCGGTGGAGCCTGACGGCGGATTTCATCTGGAGCGGCGCGAGTACGGAGGTAGAAGACGGCAGGAGATAGGAGAGAGAGGGGAAAGGACAATAAAAATTTACTTACTTGTGGGACCCACGTATTGATGTGACAATGACATGGTACGTGTAAGGGGGTGTTTGGTTACTACAGGGAAATTTTAGTCCCTGTCCCATCGAATGTTTGGACACATGCATAAAGTATTAAATATAGACGAAAAAATAACTAATTGCACAGATTGTGGCTAATTTACGAGACGAATTTTTTAAACCTAATTAGTCTATGATTTGACAATGTTGTGCTACAGTAAATATATGCTAATGACGGATTAATTAGACTTAATAAATTCGTCTCGTAAATTAGTCTCCATCTATGTAATTAGTTTTATAATTAACTCATATTTAGTTCTCCTAAATAGCATCCGAACGTCCGATGTGACATAGACTAAAATTTAGTCCATGGAACCAAACACCCCCTAAGCTACGTGCTGTCTCTAACTGTTGAGGACGCCACGTAATCAACGGCTGTTAAGCTTATCTTTTAGTTGTCTGCATCGAGATATGCCAAGCTGCATGTTTATATATATAAAAAGTAATCTTCTTTTTTAACAAATCAGAAGTAAATCCAGATACTAGCAACTAATTGTTATTCAGTGGTAATAAAAACATGGTAATTTGGTACGTGCAGTTTGGTTACCACCGACCACTTGGATTGGCTTAGAAGTAACTTGCTAAACATGTACCTCTGCAAAATTTGGTGACCAGAAACATGGTACGAACTTTTGTTGGTTGATTGATGTGAATTATGATTTGGTAGGTTCTGTTCAGTTAAATTTACTCTAAACTGTTTAACAACTGGGTGGTTAGGGGAATTCTGGCTTGCCACAATTCTGATAGGCTTGTCGTAGTCGGATGGTCCCCGAGAGTTGAATCGGACTGATTGCTGTATAGCATAACTTATATTGACATACGTTCCAATGTTATTTTTCAGCAATTCCATGAATGGTTGGCCTGCAAAGCAAGGAAGAAGCCACGGAGCCCATCGTGGTCCTCTCAAGAGGAAGACCACGGGCAGCGCCTTGAAGCGAAACTTCTGGCTGCTGAGCAGAAAAGGTTAAGCCTCTTGGCGAAGGCACAGAACCGACTCGCCAAGTTGGATGAACTCAGACAAGCTGCTAACAATGATGTGGAAATGCGGTTCGAGAAGGAAAGGGAAGAACTTGAGACCAGAGTGGAGTCTCGTGACCGACAGGCAGAGGAGAACCGCATGCGCCTTCTGCATGCCGATATGCAGAAGCGGGCTGCACTGAAGGAGAGGACAGCGAGGTCCCTGGTGCAGAAGGCAACATCAGAGAGCAAATACATGGAGCAGGTGCGGTCTGCAATTTCGCAAAAGCGAGCTGCTGCTGAGAATAAACGACTGAGGTTGCTGGAAGCTAAAAAGACAAAGGCTCAAGCTAGGCTTCTGCGCATCCAAAAAGCTGCCATGACTGTATGCAGCCGGAGAGAATCGGAGAGGAGAAAACTGAAAGAACAGCTGGATAACAAACTTCAATGGGTATGTATTATGTATTCTCAACTCTCATAGATGTGTTGAGTTCATGTTAAACCTTTTTTTATCCTTGTGTTCTGTTTCTAATATTCACAGATTATCTTACTGAAACAGGCGAAGAGGCAGAGGGCTGAGTATTTGAAGCAGAGAGGAAGACCTCATGGTTCAACCCACGCTGATTACATAAAGCATGCAGATGCCCTCTCGAGAAAACTAGCAAGGTACTAATATGGGAAGGGAAAATTGGTTCTATAGCATTGAAAGATCTCGAGAATCGAAAAATACCATCAAAAGAGTTTTGTCACGTAAAATACCATTCAAAGATGCAAACGTTAACCGAAAGTAGCATTCCATCACGTTCCGTCACATTTGGAGCTAACGGCATCCATCTCGAGCTAGGCACGTACGCTCCTTCTTCCTCCTCCATCCATCTACTACTCGCCGGCCGGAGAGGACGGTGGCAGAGGTGCCGTTGCTAGCAACGCTCACGCGGAGCTCGTGGGACTGGCCGCCCGACACCCCATGGTGTCCCTCGTCGCCGATGATGGTGTCGGCGGCACGGGCGAGCCTGAGCTGGCGGAACTCGGCGGCGAACAGCAACGTCTCCCGCACCCTGAGCATCGGGTACAACAGATCGTCCTGCATCGCGTACGCGGAGAAGTCGCGCAGGCGGCGGCCCTGCAGCGGCTCCCCGTTGAGTGTGACCTCGCCGCCGTGGAGGCTATCGCGCGCGATCCGCCCCTCCAGCGCGTCCATGAGCCTCGGCGAGCAGCAGATGGATGGAGGAGGAAGAAGAAGAAGGAGCCTCGGCGGAGCCACGAGCCACTCCTCAGTACTCACCATGAAACCGGTGGCGCGGATGGCCGCTGCGGCTGCTGTGCGCGCTGGCAGGCGGCGGCAGCTCTCTCCATCCTGCTCATCGCGCCGCCGCCGCTCGCCGCGCACCTCTCCTCCCTTCTCCTCGCATTCCCGGCCTCGCCCTACGCGAGCTAGCCCCAAGCTGGTGTTCCTCCTGGCCGGCCAGTCCAACATGGCCGGGCGCGGCCTGGCGCTGTCCCTGCTCCCGCCTCCGTTCTGCCCGCACCCGCGGGTGCTCCGCCTCGCCGTGTCCCGGCGCTGGGTCATCGCCGCGCCGCCGCTCCACGCCGACATCGACACCCACAAGGCCTGTGGCCTCGGCCCCGCCATGCCCTTCGCGCACCGCCTCCTCCTCCACGCCTTCGCCGCCACCGACTTCGACTCTGACCTCGTCCTGGGCCTCGTGCCCTGCACTGTGGGGGGCACCAGGATCTAGATGTGGGCCAAAGGGGAGCCGCTCTAAGAGGCCGCCATCGCCCGGACGCGCGCTGCCGTTACCGCCGGCGGCGGGACCCTCGGCGCCGTGCTCTGGTTCCAGGGGGAGAGCGATACCATCGAGCTCGACAACGCCACGGCCTACGGCGGCAGGATGGAGCGCCTCGTCAATGATCTCAGGGCCGATCTCTACGTCCCTGGCTCTCAGTGGATGGAGATGGATGTCGTTAGCTCCAAACGTGACGGAACATGATGGAATGCTACTTTCGGTTAACGTTTGCATCTTTGAATGGTATTTTACGTGACATAGCTCTTTTGATGGTATTTTCCGATTCTCGTGATCTTTCAATGCCATAGAACCAATTTTCCCTTCAGAAAACTAGCAAGGGAAGGCAGATGCTTCAACAAGAATCCTTGTGGTGGATCATAGTCACTAGATAAAAATTAAAGATACAGAAGAGACGATCCACCTCTGTTCCTTGGTTTGAGATGGTGATACTGACACTTCCATGGTGAGGCTCTTTAGGTTATTTTCATAATTATTGTTTTATTCTATAACTGGTAAGCAAGTAACTAAGTACCACTGATGCCTTGTTACATGCTGCATTCTTTTCCTTTTAATGTTTGAGACCTGATGATGCAGATGTACCCTCATACAAACATCAATGTGCCTTTTTTCTCACTTGTCTATGCTAATATAATGAGTTCACCGTATACAGTGCCTTTGACGTTTTGGTGGTTTGAGCTCTCAACTTATGGGAGAGTGCATAGGGCTGATAATTTTGCAGTTACCATCTCTTTCAAGTTTCAAACCACCATCTTCAGATTTCCCCAACAGCATTCAAGTAAGTTGGTAATCATACTGAGGCCATGCTGGTCGTTTAACGCATCAGGAGCGCTGGAGGGCGCACACTACCTCGCAACTGTCTAGCTGGATGTGCACACTACTTCCAACATGACTTCCAAGGACTGGTGACGTGAGCCTGAGGTTTTTCTTTCTAGTTGTTTGTGAAAAGAGAATTAAATGATAATAATATAGGATATCATAAAAGGTACTGCTACCGTGATTAAGAGATGGTGTATAAAATAGTGACTGAATGCAAAGAATAATCCTGAGTGTTAAATTAAAATGGCAAGAACTAGGATTTCAATTTTTGGAAGTCCATTCTTGTTTGGAGCCCCACGTGGTACATAATATGTTCCCAACCTCGGTTGTGACTGTCGCTCCCTCCACACTAAGGGCCCGTTCATTTCCCCCCGAATCACTGCCAGGAATAGTTCCTGGCCGGAATCGTTAGTTTATTTGTATAAGATTTCATCAGCCGGAATGAATCCTGGTGTCAAACTGCCTCAAACCAACGAGGCCTAAAGTGGTTGGACACTATTGTGTTCCCGTAGCAAGGTACGCGCACTCAATAAAAAGACGCGGAGGTCATGGTCTGATTAGCGATAATCGCTTCGCTCCTCTCCTAATCGCCCGCCAAACCTTTCTCCTCCCTTCGCGCGCGTGCGTCCGTCATCTGCCATGCCACCTACGGTTTTCGTCTGTCCGCAGCTTCTTCGGCTCCACCGACGGTTTCCAAACCCGTCCGCCTCCCCCGCTCTCCCATTCTCCCCCAGTCGCCGACGCTGCCCCGACCATGCACTATCGCGCCGTCGTCGTCCCACACCCTGCCTCCAAGGCCCTCCCTCGTCGCTGACGCCACCGCGCCGTTGCCCATCGCGCACGCTCCGTTCGCCTCCCCCGCCGCCAATGCCACCCAGTCCTGCCGTCGACGCTGCCCCGCCCCTACGCACCGCCGACCTCGACATGGATCTGCTAATGCTGCCTTCTTGTTAACGGCGTACCTGACCAGCGAAGAGCGATCCCCAGCCTTGTCCCCTGCACCTTTTCCTCAAACCTCCTGAGATTGCACGTACCTCCAATTGGAGATGGGGATGGACCGTCGATGGTTTCAAAGGGGCCCGGCATGAGCTAGGGCCGACGTGCGTGGCTATGGCCTCAATGCGCCGTGGGGATGCTACCCTTCTCCTTCTATGCCACCACCCTAGCCCTCCTCTCCCCGTGCAGCCGTCGCCGGATTGACAGGGAGATGTAGATTCTCCGAAACTGCAGATCGTGGTCGCGCTCGGAGCCTCCATGCGACAACGATGAGAATCGTGGTAACTCTGGTGTAGTAATGCAAAATGTTACATTTTCTTCGTGGGATCCGGTTGCTATTCGTTCTTTATGATTAGGGTCTCTTTTGTAGAAACAAAGTTGGTTCCTTTACGTGTGTGATTGCACTCTTTCAATTAGTGAACTTAGTTTTGTTAGTTGATCTCCACCTTGGCCCTAGGATCCGCGCCCTGATGGGGGCGTTCAACCCTAATATGGTTGGTGGACCCCCGTCGCACAGCGCCATAAATAGGAGGTGGGGGTCAGGGCGCTCGAGTCACGAGGTTCGCATGAGCCGCCTAGCACCCCAGCTACAGTCCTAAACCCTAACCGATCACAGAGGGGCGCTGCTAGCGACGGGAAGCACCGCCACCGCCTCTGCATCACGCCGGAGGACTGCCACGACGCCGGGCTGCCCTGCAACCTCTACACCGACTCGGACGACACCGCTACTGCACCGCCACCGGGTTATCACCAAGCACTACGATGGCGAGCCCATCTTCATCTAAGGCAGCTGATGGTTTACACCCTTTCACCCCTCTCTCTCATTCTATCTCTATTCCAGTACTAGTATATGCTTCTAGGACTCACGGTTTATCCAAGTGCAAGTTGACATGCTAGTTCTATGCCTAGAGATCATGTTTTAGGTTTATCAGTGGTATCAGACGCCTCACTTGATGTAGATCTAGCCTATCGGAACCATCTGTCTAGATGTAGATCATGTCAGGGGTAAGAAACAGATTAGATCCATTCGGATCTGAGTAGAGAAGAGGGTCACCGAACCCTAACCCTAACTGGGTGAAGGAAAGGAGTAAGAAGAAGAGGGACTCGGCTTCAAGAAGAACCCGAATCCGAGCTCAAACCCACGAAGAACTCGCTGGGGAAGATAAACAGCGACTCCAGTGAGTCAAACCCTAACCCTAACTTAACTTAACCCTAACCCTAATCCCTAATCGGATGAAATCCGAGAAGAACAGAGAAGAAGATCCAAATCGGAGAAGAAGGGGAAAGGGGGAAGAGCCCTACCTCGCCGTGCACCGCGCTGCCGCCTTGCCGACGCGCGAGAAGAAGGCCGAGCGGGGCTGGTCTTGTGCAGGCTCTAGCCAAGGGCGCCGTGGCTAGGCCCCTCGACGGCGGCGCGCTCACCCGTTGGGGAGCGCACATGCCGGCGAGGTGGCCGGCGACGGCGCCATGCTCCACTGCGTCTCTCGGTCGCTCGCTGCGGCAGCGCTGAGGGGAGGAGAAAGGAGCGTGGCGAAGAGAGAGAGAAGAGAGAACCGAATGGCGTTAAGGTTTCAGGGGAGTAGCTATCGTCGCCCTTTTGATCGAGCGACGCGCGCGGATGGCCGTCGGATCCGATCCGACGACTGGAGTGTCTCGGGCCAAAATGAGCCTAGGCGGGATTACAGAATCCCGGCCCAGGCCTAGGTTGCGGCCTAGGCGCGGGGGGGGGGGGTGGAGAGCGGCGCGTGCCGCTGGGCCGCGCGCTACTGAGGCTTGCTGGGCCGGCTTACTGCTACTACAGGCCGAGCGAGAATGAACAACGAAATGATTTGAAGTTTATTTACTTTTTAGAAGCAGATTTGAATGAATTTTGATGAATTTCAAAGGTTTAAAATTTCTGGTAAAATTACACCAACGTGTTACTTTTTCCAGAAAGTAGATATGAACAAGAAAATGTTTCTGAAAAGTAGATAATTATTATTTATTCATGTTTCCACTGCAATATTAAAGTTAATAATCTTCTAATTAAATTCGAACCAACGGTAGAATTTATTTTGAAGAGTAGTTAAATTTTAATTAGTAAATTATAATATTGTTATTTTCTGACCAACGTTGATAATAGCAATATTATAATGTTTAATCATAAGTTTTTCATGCATTAATTCTATTTCTGCCCAACGGTGATGTAGAATTAGTGTATAAGAATATTGTATGTTTTAATTTTGATCAACGTTAAATTAAAGCATGCAATTATAATGATATATATTTTTTCTCACTATCTCTGACAATGTTTTTTAGACTCAACCCAATGACATTCATCTTGCACATACCACCCCTAGAAGGGGGCAATTACAGAGTATGGCGAGAGAAGTATGAGCTCACACTTGCGCTGTCCAAAAACGACTTAGCGCTCACCTCCCCATGTCCTACTGAGCTAGTGGACCCGGTGAGGAAAGAAAATGAGTCTGATGCTGATTTCACTGCTCGGCAGCGAGATCATGCAGAAGTGCGCATGTAGTATGATCTCGAGCGCAAGAAGTGGGACATCTCGAACCGCAAGTGCTTGATGGTGGCCAAGTCCACAATCTCAGATGCTATAAGGGGGTCTATCCTAGACTGTGATACCGCTACTGAGTACCTTAAGAAGGCGGAGAGTCAGTTCACTGGCTCTTCCAAGGTTTATGCTTGTACATTGATCAAGAAATTATTCAATGAAAAATATACTAGTGGCAGTATCAGAGAGCACATTTTGAAGATGAGCAACACGGCTTCGAAGCTGAAGCAAATGGATTTGGAGCTCAAGGACGAGTTCCTGATTCATTTGGTTTTTGCTTCTTTGCCAAAGAAATATAAAACTTTTGTTGTTAACTACAACATGCAGTCCGACAAGTGGGATATAGAAAAGCTCATCGCAATGTGTGTTCAAGAAGAGGAAAGGCTGAAGTCCTTACAGAGTGACTCTGCTAACCTTGTGAAGGACAAAAAAAGAACTTCAATAAAAATGCCAAACCTCAAGGGAAAGCCCCTCAGACTGAGCACCATCAAAAGAACTCCAATGCTCAAGTTGAGAAGGATCAGTGCAATTAGTGCAAGAAGCATGGACACCACCATAGGGATTGTCCAGACTTTCTGAAGAGTCTGCTAAAGAGAGGTGAGGATTTCATTATATTCATAGATGAATCCTTGTATTTAAGTTATGCAAAATCTACTTGGTGGATTAATTCAGGTGCAACTGTTTATGTTGCAAATTCATTACAAGGATTCTGTACGAGGAGGCCCCTTGTAACACCCTCGGTGTTACATTGTACTGTTTTTTGTTAAAACATTACATGAGCATCATATTTGTTTGTACCTGTGTGTAATTTAGAGTATAAATCAATATACGTCACTTGACACGTTTATCTGAAACAAGAAACAATGTTACATTTCATGTCGTTTAATATTGTTAGTATTCTGAGCGAATTTTTATCGAGTGAAAATGCTATAGAATGTTTATGCGAACTTTGTTAGAGTTGGTAGTGCGTACTTCATAGGCAACAATGAAATATGTGCGGACAAGGTTTGTTAGCTAGCATATCCAGTAGGTCGGAATTGGAATTCAACGCAAAACCGTTCGGAGTTACGTCATTCCGCGTAAGTTTAAAAATGGATCGACGAAGCCACTTTTGCAATTGTTGTAGAGCGATCGGCTTAGGAAGTGGCAAGATGTCATGACTCCGGTCGATAGCCCTACGTACCCTCTTGCACATCGAACAACTGGTTTGGCGTTCGGGGTATCAGGTTCGAGTTTTTGAGCTGCTTTAAAAAGCGTGCACGGCACATGGTTTAGCTCCGGGCGCAGTCACCAACCCCATGCTGGCCTAGCACCGTTGCTGGCTTGCCAGCGCACGCTGCCGTGCCTATGCGTGTACGCACACGCACGGCCCTTGCGCTGCGAGCCAAGGCCGCCTGCCACCGCGCGCTGGCCACGGCCACTGCTCGCCCAGAGCGCGCGCCGAAGCGCCGCCGGCGTCCTCACTGCCGCTGTGAATGCACATCGCACGTAGGGTCCTGGCGCTGCTGCCTGCTGCCACTCGCTGGCGCGTGGGTCGCATCGCCATGGCTGACGCGTTGCGTCTAGGTTGCTGACCGTGTCCTGCCCTGCCCTGCTCTAGCCGAAGGCACACCGAGTCCCGCGCTACACGCCGCCAGTCGCCACGCCCAGCACTGCTCCCATTGACTCACCGTGGCTGCTCGTGCATGGGACGACTGCCTGCTCCACCATCACCTTGGCGTCACGTTGCGCTGTGCTTCTCTTGTCCGGTGCTGTCCGCTGTGGCGCCGTACCGAGTTTCGTCGACGTGCGGGTTCGGCAGCGCGGACAGCCGCCTGGAGCACGTCCCGCTATTCCCCATAGTTGTGCGTGCTTGTATTTTGAGTTGACGTCCACAGCCGGGCCAAACCAAGCCATGCCAAAGCTCCCCTATCTTCGCTGTCGCCATGGCCGGCGAGACCCCTTCCTTCAATTCACCGTGACCGCAGCACTATACTCCAATTCATCGCACCCTCGGCTCCGCTAGGTAGCCAGTCACCCAACCTAACCCACCGCACTGCAGGTACCGCTGCATGGTGCCTCAATTCCTAATCACCGCTCCGCTGGGTCCTTAAGACCAGATGGGTGGATGCCATGGGCAAGCCGCCTACTCATAGCACCCAGTGGCAATTCATTGCATCACTAGCCTAGTCTTACTCTCCTGAGCACCCCGCGCACCTCAGTCGTAGCTTTATAGCAGCCCCACCTCCCCCGACGTGGACATGCCATCGCCGTGCACCGCCGCATCATCGGTGCGCACGCGCCCGGCTCGGCTCAGGCCTTCTTCGGCCGAACCGACATCTCAATGGTCTCCGTGGGTAGTTCCTTGAGCTCGCTAGCTAATTTGTTTGCTCCGTTTTCGCTGTGGCTCACGAGAACGCACCCGCCGTCGTAGTGAAAGAACCACCGCTGGGGAGGGAGCTCGGGACAACGCCCCTGTTCACCGTATCGCCTCCCGTCGCTGCGTGTTGTCATCGAGGTAACCATCGGTCCCTTAGATAGGACATGGAGGGTCGGGTGACGTCGACGCGGTCGCCCGGTGCCCACGCCGTCGCGCCAGTGCGCGCACGGGTGCCGGGGGGCATCGCCGCGGCGAAGAAGAAGAAAGGCAGGGCGTAGCTGTAAAACCGTAGACTAGAGGAATAGTGTCTTAGAGCTCGCAGTAAATACAGAGTAGTTCGGGGGCATTTTTGCATGTTTGCCGTCGCGCGCGGGTCTCTCTTGTAGCTGGCCGTTGGCCGGCTAGGCCGCGCCCCCACGTGGGCCGCGCTACGCTTGCGCGCGCACCCCGCCCGCCTTGCTGGGCCGAGCCGCTCGGGTTGGGCCGTGCAGTAGGATTTCGTTTTCCAAGTTTCAGTAAAATGTAAATGTTTATTCAATTTGTTTTTCAAGCTAAACTTTGATAAATTGTGGTAAATCTTGTAGATGTCCAAAAATAATAAAATCAAGTTTGTTAGGTTCACAAAAATACCATCTACCTATTAGTGTATTTAGATTATAGTTAGCTGTTGTGATGCTAGGTTCGTGAAGTCAAAATAGAAAAACTTAATATTAGTTAGCTTAATGTTGTAGGAATTCTTGTGGCAAATCGATAATAGTGTTAGCTTTGAAAATTTTACAGTAGGTTCACTAGGATATAATGTACTTGCTATAAATTTTGTAGCCTTAGAACGAGTTGCTAAATAAAGTAGTTATTACTCTTGCTTTATCATATATAGCGTAAATCAGCATTAGGAGTAAAAATATCTGTAGTTGCTATAATAATAATAAATGTCATATTTCAAACTTATTATCAGATAGCTTAGCACCATGGTCGGTAGCACTAGCTTAGTAGTTAAATCGATGTACTGTTATTTTAAGAGTTGCCGTTGTTATATTCTTAAGCATTGCATCGTCATTTCATGCATGTAGATCACGAGCTGGTAGACTTCGTGTTCGTCGATGAGCCGGAGTACGACGAGGTAATCGAGGAGTACGAGGAGGAGATCCTCGTGCAGGAGGAAGCCCCGGAGCCTGCTGGTGCTGACCTTGCTGACCTATCGTCTGCCCAAGGCAAGCCCTGGTGCATAACCCCTACTTTAATAATCACTAAATATATATATGTGATGTGTATTTAAGTTACATGCATAAGTATATCTACCCATGAGTCCTACTAGTACAGGTCGAGTAGCTGTTATGCTCAGGATATCGGTAGCGTGAGTAATCTGCCGTTACTCGCAAATATATGATAAAATATGACCACTCATGATAAAATGGTGGAAAGGTAAATGGTGATCGGGCAGGGATATGGTTTGGGTATTGGTGGGTGTAAAGGGTTGTGTCCTGCGGCCAACAGGACATAGCTCGGTTATACTTTTTTCCTGTCTGTGTCGATTAAGGACCGGTCGTTGCATATGACTCTAGGCAAGTTACAGATTTATTGTCCCGAGCGCATACTTGGGTATGGGCGCAGGGAAGACTTGTTGCTCTCTTGTCGTAGATCTGGCTCTTTTCGGACCAACTGATTGGAGGCGGAGATGGTGGAGATCCTTGCACTACACTGAGTCCGGGACTCAGGAGTGAGGGCTTAGAGTCTAAGTTTAGACGGGGACCTGGACACCCAGGACAGGAGAGTAATGGGTTAGTCCTGCTTGTGCCTGGGGTACAAGCGGAGCATATATTTTCGGGGCACCTAGCTGGGCACATTGATTCGTGAATCACCTAGCAATCCGGTACAGCTTATCTACGGTTTAGCACCGTAGTAAGAACTGAAAGTTGAAAGGAGAAGAAATAAAACTGATTGCTCAACTCTTGCTTAAAAATAGAACATGTGCTTATATAGACGGGCTAGGTGATAACATAATACGGCTAATAATAATACATAAACAAGGACTCACTATTAGTATGACTTTCTGCAAAAAGAAACCAGCAAACCATAAAGCTTATCATATTCTTTGGAGTCGGGAAATTATTCCCACTAGTCGGATAAGTCTTGCGAGTACATTGTGTACTTAGGATTTATTTACCTCTGTTGCAGGTGATGCTTGAGAAGTACCTTGTGTGGAGGATTCTTCTGATGGGCTCAAACGGATCCTCGTCCCTATCGCCAGATGTATATTTTTTAAATTTTGCTATTTATCATTCCGCACTCTGATATTTAGTATTGTAATAATGTACTCTTTAAGAAACTCTGATGTACGAAATGGACTTGTATTGTAACTCATTCTCATTATTGGATCCTTAGAGAAAATATGGATCTTTTGGGTTCTCCCTTGGGGTGTGCCCGACGAATAACGTCCGCTGTAGCTTGCTTTCACGGTGCTTAGTGTCTAGTGGAAGACGAGCGCCTCCATAAATATGCTATTTCAGGTGGTTCTGCCATAGCCCTGCAAAGAGAAGAAAGAAGAATTAAAGTAGCAAATAGAGTTGAAGCTCAAGTTAAAGCCATTGGAGATCTTTCTCTAGAATTAGTTGATGGTTTTCTACTTAAGCTTTCAGATGTTCTATTTGTACCCTCTTTGCGAAGAAACTTAATAAGTGTGTCACGTTTAGATGACGATGGATATGATTGTCATTTTGGTAATAGCAAATGTCAGATTATTTATAATAATAAATGTGTTAGTCTTACCTTCCGACAAGATAAGCTTTATTTATTATCACTTTCTGAGAATGTGAATGATTACTGAGAATGAGAATGCTTCCTCGTTTATCAATGCAACAAATAAGCGGAAGAGAGTACATGATGTATCTTCAAAATTATAGCACTGTCGTTTATGTCATATTTCGAGGGGGAGAATAGAGCGATTGATTAAAAAATCAATTCTTCCACCTTTAGAATTTTCAGATTTAGAACAATGCATAGATTGCATAAAAGGAAAATATGTTAAGAAAATAAAGAAAGATGTCAAACGAAACGTAGGAATTTTAGAAATAATCCACACAGACATCTGTGGTCCTTTTTCTGTGAAGAGTGTGGATGGTTATGATTCATTTATAACATTCACAGATAACTATTCTCATTTTAGCTATATTTATCTAATTAAAGAAAGATCAGAAGTATTGAATAAATTTAAGATATTTAAGACTGAAGTAGAAAATCAGCACAACTTAAAGATTAAGGTAGTAAGGTCCGACCGTGAGGGAGAATACTACGGTCGACACACCCCATATGCCTAAGTTCCTGGACCCTTTGTAAGGTTCTTACAAGAAATTGGCATAGTAGCCCAGTATTCTACACCGGACGAGCCTCAGCAGAACGAAGTAGCTAAAAGACGTAACCGTACCTTAATAGATATGGTGAGAAGCATGATAAGCTATTCTACCTTACCGATAAGTTTATGGATGGAGACGTTAAAAACCGCCATTCATATTCTTAATCGAGTACCAAGTAAGTCAGTGCCCAAAATACCGTATGAGTTGTGGATAGGAAAGAAACCCTCACTAAACTATTTACGTGTGTGGGATTGTCCTGCTGAGGCAAAAGTATTTAACCCAAACATAGGGAAGCTGGACTCCAAGACAGTCAGTTGCCATTTCATTGGCTATCCAGAAAAGTCAAAATGTTATCGCTTCTATTGTCCTGATAGACAAATGAAGTTTGTAGAAACAAGACATGCTGTCTTCTTAGAGGATGATATGATCAGGGGAAGCATGGTAGCGCGTGAAATTAGTTTTGAAGAGAAGCGGGTATGTCATCTTCTTGGAGGATGATATGATCAGGATGACTGCCACGACGTCGGGCTACCCTGCGACCTCTACACCGACCCGGACGACACCGCTACTGCACCGCCACCGGGTTATCGCCAAGCACTGCGATGGCGAGCCCATCTTCATCTAAGGCGGCCAATGGTTTGCACCATTTCACATCTTTCTCTCATTCTATCTCTAATTCAGTACCAGTAGATGCTTCTAGGACTCACGGTTTATCCAAGTGCAAGTTGACATGCTAGATGTATGCCTAGAGATCCTGTTTTAGGTTTATCAAGTTTGTCTATATAAATATCTGTCTCAATTCGGTTCTATCAGCATGTTCGCTTGTTGGTTTCAGCCAGAACTTATCATCCAGTCAACAGTGTTTTCCCCTCACAACAAATCAGCATCAGCCGAGCTTATCAGCCCAGAAACCGACCAGCGAACAGAGCGTATACTTTGTAGGGCACTTCGTTGTCACCTAGCCTTCTTGAGCCTACTTTGGCTGATACTATATAGGAATATAAGAATGAAAAAGCTTGATTTTATTTGTTTGTGATGTGCAATGTGTAGCTTGGAGTAGCAGCGTCTGACCGGCATCCTGTATTGGTCTGATCTTGGGGCACCTTTTCCCCAAGCAGCAGCAGCGGAGGCTTATCCCCAACGGCCGCAGTAACTTCTCTCCACCAGCATCGGCGTTCTACCATTTGTAGAGTTAATAAAGTTAATTAATGTCTACGTGCTTTGGTTATGCAATGCAGATTACAAGAGCTAGAAAACTATTATTGGAGCACTCCAGTACTCAACAAAACAATAAAGGTGAGTAATTCTTCACACATTAATTTCTGTGCATTTTGAAAATTCAGATTTAAGCTTTATTTTCAATTATTTCTGAGCCAGTATCACATTCAACCAATATTCATGTTTATTCTTGAACTCAAATGGCACGAACCACACGTTTATAGCTTATAGTTGTGCCATACTGCTTAAAATGCCTCCTTGGATGATTTGTTTGCTGGAGTCGAGACCCAGTGACCCACCATTAGGAAAGTTATTTTTTGGACAGACAATGGCTGAAGTCAATATTTTCGAAACTTTCCTTTCCCTTCAGCTTAATATTAGTAGAGATTTGTCATCTGATGCTGCACTTTGTTTTAAAGTAGAAAGGAAATCATGGGCAAAGTCGCATTAGATAGAATACAGCTACTCAAACAAGAAAGGAGATCAATATCTTTATCATGTCGCACGAGATGTTATTTTTTTTGAAAGTAATGTCGCACGATATATTAAACATCATGAAGACTATCATTTGAAGGGGATATGTAGTTTCAGCAATGTACAGACTACAGATTTAAGGTCTTCCAGAGCTTACAATACTCCCTCATTGTAACTGAAAATTTGTTCATTTGTTTGGTAAGTCGACTTCTAACTCTATCAATATTACCTGTAGTGCACTCTCCATTTAACCAAGCATCATGTGTTGAGAGTTGAGAATATATACCTGCTGGTTTTACACAACTTTTGAAGCTAAACACTTCACGACTCAAGAATGCTATGTGATGAACGTTGTGTATATTTGACAAACATGACCTGCTATGCAGCCGGGGGACTGAACAACACTGCTGTTAGATCTTAAGTCTCAGCCCTCCTACACTATAGAACTTTACCTAAAAATTCATGGGGGCTCCACAGGGGTTCCACTGCTCCGAGATGGGTAGGGGGGCTTGAGACACCCCCCGCCGCTGTGTCCGCCCCTGCTGCTATGTGATGAACTGATATTTAGTATAGATCTTGCTTGAACTACTGTTTAGTAGAAACCTGGGTTAGGCTGTCTCCAACGGGAGACCCATTGTGGAACCTAAACATAAAATAAGTCTCTAACACAATATTTATAGCCTCTAATAAAGTACCTATATAGAAGACCTATTTTGGGTGTCGGGAGAGGCATAATCTAAATCTGAGTATCCTCTCTTCTGGAGACTCATTTGTAGAAATGGTTGTCTTTTGGGTCTTGTTGTTGAAGAAGACCAAAAATAGGTATTGAACTTTTTGCTAGCGCTGTCCAAAGGACAAAGAACGAATGGGTCTTGTATGTTGGGTCGCGGTTGCTGGAGACAGTCTTACAACAGTAAGTTCCATGCAAGAGTAGTTGATTTATTTTATTCATTTGATTTGATTATTTCTATTGCTATCCTTCCTTCTCTCAGGCTTTACTTTATTGCTACTGATATTATATTGTACTATTTCTTCGGGTAGCCCTTGCTCGTAGGAAGAGGATCGGCTGGGTCCCTGCCCTTGACCAATTCAAAAACCACCGTTGTCGTCCGTTTACGAGCTCGCCTTCTCATCGTGTCTCCGAGTATGCCTCTGAGTCTCCTATCTCTAACATATCCATTGACTTCTGGGTCTGTGCTGGGAGTCAGTTGTTCACATAGCTTCTTCTATTTGGTTTAGTGGCTCTTCAGATCATTTTTTTGGTGTATGTCCAGCATCAGATCCTTTATTCCCTGGACACCCTCCCCAACCAGCAGTAACAGTCTAGTCATAGAACAAAACTAATCGTTATCCAAAAATAACAGTCCACTTGTGCCCCCCGCGTCGTCCCTTCCGTGGGCGAAAACCACACCGCCGCCGGCCCTTCCCTCCCCGTCCCATCCCCTGCTGCTGCCAGAGCTCGCCGGCGGGTGCCCGCGCGGAGGCAGGGCCCAGCTCCCTCTTCCTCTACTATTTCCCCCCTCGCTCCTCCATGGCTGCAGGCTTCGTTGGCCGGCGGTGGCGCGGCTGCGCGGGCTAGCTTCAGATGCGCATAGGAGACGACCGGATCCGTACTCCTCCATCGTGGATCTGCGCTCTGCTCGCTCTCTAGCTCGTCTTCGGCTTCACCGACACCCTCCGTGTCTCCTTCCTCATCTCCGACGTGCGTGGGCGGCCGGCGGGGCGGATTCGGCCCCCCAGGGCCCGGATCTACCGTCACCGGATCCGCGTGGACGGCTGGTGCATGCGGTCGCGGCAGAGTCGTGGCTGTGGCCCACAGCCGGGTGGTGCTGGCGCATTCGGTTGCGGCTCGCCGGCGCTAGCGGGCGGCCACTGCTTGCTGCGACTGTGGTGCGGGGGCCTGATGCAGTGGCTCCAGTCCTTCCAGTGGCTGCCCGCGCCGTTGCCACATCGGGAAAAGCTGCCGTTCAGGGCAGCGAATGACGGTGAGGCGCGGCGACGTGGACGGCGCGTGGCGGCGAATGGCAGCCAGGCTGCTGACTGGGGGCTGCGGCGGCCAGCTTCTCCGCGTCGACCCGGTAATTTGATGCTGCGTCTCCTGTCCGTGTGTTGTCGCAGGCGGATCGGCGTGGGGGCGTCGAGTTTCAGCGCGGCGACGTGCTGGTGCACGCCTCCTATCGTCGCGGGCAGAGCCCGAACGGCTCCGCGACATGTGGCGGCGGCTGGCACTGCCAGTGCGCGCCTCCCATCGTCGCGGGCGAGTTCGAACGGCTCCGCGGCGTATGGAGGCGACTGGCACTGCCGGTGCACGCCTCCCATCATCGCGGGCGAGTCCAAACGGCTCCGCGACGTGTGGCGGCGACTGGCACTGCCGTTGCGTGCCTCCCATCGTCGCGGGCGAGTCCGAACGGCTTCGCGACGTGTGGCGGCGACTGGCACTGCCGGTGCGCGCCTCCCATCGTCGCGGGCGAGTCCGGCCCCAATGGCGCCTCGACGGTGGCCTGCCACCCCTTGTCGGCGGGAGCCCCAGCGCGGCGCTCAGCGACCTGACGCGGATACGTGCTGGTGCAAGACCCCCCTGGCGTGACCTCCCGGTTGCGGTGCTCCCGAGCCGCGGAGCCCCTGCACTGCTCTGTGGTGTCTCTTCTTTATGTGTGTGTGCAGGGCCTTGGGTGTGCGGTTTGGCCGTGAGCTTGCTGGCGGTGGGGCTGCGTTGCCTTGGGCGTCCTCTTCGCTAGATCCGACGGCTCGTGCTCGGATTCGGTGGAGCCGCCGCTGTCCTCTCGGCAGTGGTGCAATGCTCTTCACGTACATGCGCGGTGCGCACGGTTTGGCCGCGGGCGTGCCGGCAGCGGGGCTGCGTGTCCGCGGCTGCCCTTCCCTTGTGCCTCTTGTTAGGGAGGGCAGAGCGTGCTGGCTTCACAGCGCGACGGCGAGGTTTCTGGGCAAAAGCTCTGCTCAGCTCTTGGCTGGGCCAGTGATGAGATCGCCTTCGAGCGCATCTTCCTTCTTGAAGGCATCGCTGAAGAACCTCCTGCTGCCTCCTCTTCAGGGTCAGCCAGGCCATTGCGGTTTTTCCTCGGCACAAGACTCGGGCGAAAGCCCTGCTAAGCTTCTGTTCGGCGGACGATGATTACGTCTACGCGTCATTCACCTCCCTGGAGGCATCGTCGAAGAGTTCTTGTGCCGTGGTGTAGTCTTTTCTCTCTTTTGGTGAACTTTGGTTGTGCCACTGATATGTACAAAATGCCTTGTAAAACATAACGGGCCGTTTTGGGCCAATATATGAAATTAGGTGGGGAACGCCTCCCATTGACCTTCAAAAAAAAAACTAATCGTTATCAATCACTGCCAAAAGAATCAACCAATCATCATGTTTGGGTAGGTGAACCTACAAGAGAATAATTTTGTGTACTATTGTATCTCTGTGCTATTAAATCTATCTTAAGAACAATGCAAATAAAGATTTGATATTTATTGTGCACTAAAAAAATTAGATTATTAGATAATTTAGAATAAAATTCGTGTATTGGTCCTGAATTAGGACTGGATGCTTGCAAGCCTACAAATACATGCTCTTTAATCCAGACTCCAGCAGCTAACCCAACAGCCTATGCAGCTCCAAGAGCTGTGGTCTCTATGTTCAGCTGGTCTGACAACAGGGTTGACCAATAAATCAGCATGCAAGTAGGAAGTAACCAAACAATCATCAGTCGTGTGAACGTACCATCGTACCTGAAGCATAATGTATAGTTCCATTCAGGAATACTCTCTATGTGCTTATTAAAAAATCTCTGGATAAGTTTAGTTGCTATCCTTTAGGGTCTAATAAAGAACAGTCAAGTTGATTCTTCAGGTCTAATAAAGAACAACCCCTTGCTATCCTCTTTGTGCATCTGTGGTCTTTTTTCTGTGCTAATACACGAACATTATTTTATATATCTGTATCTCATCATTCAGATAGTTGATAACACATCATATATCATGAGTCATGTGGCACAGAGCTCTTTCTGCAATTTGCATCCAGCTCGATGGACAGTCAAGTTGCCGCATAAACACATGATTAGGATCTATACCCTATTTCAGTGATAAAACCTGCACAAAATTATGATTGGGGCAGTGGTGATCTAGGCTACAATGGACAACAGAATTGGTTGGGTGGCATAAATAACTGCTATTGCTGCAAATCGGCACTCATGTTAAGGATAACCAGCTTCAGGGAATCAGAAGCTCACAACTTCACAGGGAAGATGATACAGCCATAATAGGCCTTGCGCATATTGTAAGTGAACTTAAAGGTAAATGTGAAAATTGATACAAGCATATATTCAAATGAGCTCAAAACATTATAAAACGGGATCCCTTATAAAACTGGTATGGATGGATAGGGTTTCAAACGAGCTTTGATGTGTCTTTGTCCAAAAATCTATTGTTAGCACTTGAATTATCAACCTGCCAAGAAATAAAGATTGTTCTGTTTTTCTGTTTCCACATCTTTGATCTGATTGCTGAAATTCCTGCAGGTGATCTTTGGACTGGAGCTATTCAGTAGCAATCCTGACACATCGATAGAGGGGTAATTTCTCAAACGATAAAACGCAAGCTGACAATAGTGACACCTTACCATACCACTGAAATAGTGGTCTTGCATAAATATATTTTAAACAATACAACTGTAGCTAGCCATGTGTATTTTTAGAATGCTTGTTGACAATATGTGCTGGCCATCAGTGTGTAATTGAAATTGAATAACCTACATAGATGAGATATTCTATGTGCTGGCTAATTTATCCTACTGAAACCTTTTTGTTGCCTACAATTCATAGTTTCAGATTTACTGGAGTTTCAAAGTAGCAATGATTTGTGGTAATTTTTAATCTCATTGTGTTACAGATTTTACTCATCCTTTTGTTCTTGCTGTCTCTGATTTCCTGTGATTATTATTATACAAAGATAAAGGTACCTGTAAACTCTTCCAGATTTTTTTTTATTCATTCTCAGTTCCTGCCACATAATATCAAAACTTCATAGGTTTCATTTCAGTTTCTCTTGGTGCAACATATGAGCAGTGTGAAACTAAGCATAGTGAGGGAAAGCGCCTGAACGGTAAGGGAGGTGAGACATGGATGTCAAAATATGCAAAATACTTGGTTACAGATTGCCGGTGCAATAATTCCATTGACTGGAAAGTATATCCCAGTATACTTTGTCTGTGTGGTTTTCTGTCATTCTACCAATAATTGCCTGTAGCCAACGCACGAACACTCAACTAGTTAGTTTAGAAGAAATTTGGTTGGTCCCTAAACGAGATATGCAATTCTTTGGGACAGATGGACTACATAGATATCCGACACTTCGCACGAGATATCCTTAGTTTTAATAAATTGTAGCATTTGGCCTCTTTCTTTCGTTTCCAGATTCGCCACCAAGAGTACTGTCAACTTGTCAAGTAGTACCAGTAATGACGACAAACATAAAGAAAAGAGAGACCTTTTATGGGTCAGAGAATATTAGGGAATATTACTTGCAAGATTCGGCTAGAATATTACTATAAAAGCAGTCCTGTATATCGGACAAGACAACGCCGTTGACTTCTTCACAGAAACGTCGAAATCACACTTGGATCGCCGGTCATGGAGATCCTGAGCCCATCTCCGCCGCCAAGCCCCCGCCCACTCCTACGCTGCGGCGGCCGCCGGGAGCAGCACCACGGCGAGGCGTGGGTCCACGTGGCCGTCGGGAGGTCACCGGAGAAGACGCTTGGGTTGCTGCGATGGGCCCTGCGCCGCTTCGGGTGCGGCCGCATCGCCCTCCTCCACGTCCACCAGCCGTCGCCGGTCATCCCAACCCTCTGTGAGTACTCTCGACTACTCAGTCATCATCTATTGCCTTCCATTTCTGTAGTTCAACCATTCATCATTCATCATTCATTGAACAACCAAACTCATAAATGAACTGGGAAAAAAAATCAGTAGGAAAGATCCCCGCGGCGCAAGCCACAGAGGAGCTGGTGCTCTCCCATCGCGAGTCCGAGAAGGAGGAGATGAACAAGATGCTTCACACCTACCTCGCCTTCTGCCACAGGGCCCAGGTCCAGACCAGGCTTCTTGTCACGGAGAACGACCAAATCCACTATGGCATCCTCACCCTTGTCGACCAGTACAGGATCACCAAGCTCATAATGGGTTCAACACCTGATAAGTACGCTTCTCATCATATCTCTTGAAGCTAGTAGCATACATTATGTTCTACTATTTCTCAGTGAACTGTATCCTGGGCCGCCAAATGCATGCAGTTGCTTCAAGTTAAAATATGGCAAAGAATCTTTGATGGCCAGCAATGCTCCTGCATTCTGTCAAATCTGGTTCGTGTGGAGAGGAAGGCACATATGGACCAGAGAAGCGAGTGCAGCCACCGACAACGCTGCCCCAGTTCACTACCGAGATGATGTGATAACTACAAAAAGAATTAGGTTCAGCTCATATAATAACAACACCGGACCCGTACTTGATGAAGGATATCTTGCGCGCGAGGCATTGACAACAGTTGATCTGAATCAAGGCATTGTTTCAGATTATGATCGATCTAATGATTATGAAGCCAACCATTTCAACAGTTTGAGCATGTCAGATTGGCAAGATGATACAGAATCTGCACTCAACTCAACATTCTGGTCTGATTCTTCTGTACATATTGATACATTACAGTTATATTCTAAGGTGGTCACTCTGCTTCATTTATATACATTTGCATCGGTAACTCATGCTTGAAACTTGTGTTAAACATTGCATGGATAGTATTTCAGGAAGTATTGGCCAGAAATGCCAAACAAGTAATGATGGAAGCTGACAGATCAAGGAAAGAAGCTTTTGCTGAGCTGATGAAGCGCAAAGAAACAGAGTCAAAAGCTGCGAGTGCGTTTGCCAAGGTATGTGACATCTATTCCTCACCATTTAAGATATTGCGTACTCCCTCCATTCCAAATTATAGTTCACTTAGCTTTATCCTAAGTCAAACTTTTCCAATTTTCACCGAGTTAGTAGAAAAGTATATTAACATCTACAAGTTCAAATAAATGCATTACTAAGACATATTGCATGGTGAATTTAATGAAACTAATTGTAGATGTTAATGTATTTTTCCATAAACTTCGTCAAAAGTTAGAGAAGTCTTTCTTTCTCCAACTGTGTATGGAGAAAGGCCAAAAATAGCCAGGCACAACGACCAACCAAAGCACGACCGAACATGAACATGACCTACATGACCAAGACCACTAAGCAAAAACAATGACTTCAGGAAAGGACGACCCTTACAGCACCAAATAACCCCCAAACACCTTATCCGACCAAAACGAAGCCTATACAAAAACCATGAAGGCCTATATACTCTCCAACCATCTCAAGAGGCCACAAGACCAGACCTAAGACAAAGCTGAAGTGAACTAGTTTTTTGGAACGGAGGGGTTATTTACTTTACTGCCCTATTCTTGTAACTTTACACAACATCAATAGGAAGCCAGGTGAAATCCCAATACTCAGCAGTAAACATTCCATGTGAATTAATGTGCAGAAAACTATTGCACTTGTTCATTGTTCTTACCCGTCTCCTGGCCTTTGTGCAGATAAAAGATTCTGATTATGCTAAAAAACATGAAATGAAAATGAGGGAGGAACTTGAAGTTGTATTGGTAGCCAAAAGAAAGCAGCATGAAGATCTTATAAAGAATAAAGAGAGAGCAGTATCAGGGCTGGACTCTTCGATGAGAAGATTAGCTATCCTAGATGCCCATGCTGAAAAAATAAAGCTTTGGATAGATGAGTTTTCAGAAGAGCTTGAAGTGATCCAATCTTCCATAGAAAGTCTTTGCCAGAAGAAACTGAAAATGCAAAAGCGAGAAACCAGACATATTGACCTGGATAAGGAGTGCACATACAGCCATGCCACACTGTCAAATTGCGTCTCAAATGCTTTTGGAGATAATTTGTACAGCTTCAGAGAATTTACAATGTCCGATATGCAATCTGCTACGTGTAATTTCTCAGAGAGCTTCAAGATATGGTCACAAGGTCGTGGGTGTGTTTACAAAGGAGAAATTATGAACAGAACTGTGATGATTTATAAGCTGCTCTGCCATAGCATTGAGAGCGTGAGTCAGTTCCAGCAAGAGGTATTCCATGTTTCTCTGATTTTCACACCTCTTGCACTTGATATGTTTATTGATTAGCCAATGCACTCTAGAACTTATGGAAGTTATTTTGCGGACACACAAACGCATTGTACTGGTGCATTACACATTTTTCACCAGGCTTGCAAATTTTCTGCTTGTTTGTTGCATATCTTAGGTCTGATGGCACTGCAAATATATTTAGAAATTGCTATTGAATTCATGGGAACCTTTTATCAGTTATTTATGTGTCTAAGAACATATCCTCGGTTAGCTGAAGATACTTATTTCTGTTTTCTATGTCAGGTTTATATCCTCAGCAAGGTGAGGCACCCTCATCTAGTGACACTGGTTGGGGCATGCCCAGAAGCGCTGTGTCTCGCTTATGAATATCTGCCAAATGGGAGCCTTCATGACCGCCTCTTCAGCAGATGCAATAGCCGTCACTTGCCATGGAAAATTCGTGCACGCATTGTTTCTGAGATCTCAGATGCACTGCTGTTCTTGCATTCCTGTAAACCTCAGATGATCGTACATGGCAACTTGAAGCTTGAGAACATCCTTCTAGATACTGAATGCCATTGCAAGATAGCCGACTTTGGTGTTTCTAGGCTATTCACGGATGACATGAAGGATTATCCATCGGGAGGTTCTGAGCTGAAAGGGTCTTTTCCCTATGCAGACCCAGAGTACAAGAGAAGCAAAGTAGTAACACCGAAGTCTGATGTATACTACTTCGGCATTGTGATACTCCAGCTGCTGACCGGAAAACAAGAGCCTGCAGGGCTTGCTGGTGAAGTAAGGCGTGCTATGTCTTGTGGCAAGCTATCATCAGTTCTTGATCCGACTGCTGGGCAGTGGTCTATGGAGGTGGCTGGAAGGCTAGCAGAATTAGGCCTGAGGTGCAGTGAAGACAGCAGCCGAGGTCGCCCAGACCTGACTCATGAGACTGTACGAGAACTGGAACAGCTACACTTGATGAGGGAGGAACGAGCACCCTCCTCTTTCCTGTGCCCAATTATGCAGGCAAGTACCATCATCTTGCACCATTGTTATCTAGGGAATGGGTATGGGGTTGGATGTGATAATGACAAGGAACTTGGTATTTTTCTTCCTCTTCTGTTTTGGCCTGCAGGAGATAATGCATGATCCTCAGGTGTGTGCTGATGGGGTGACCTATGAAGGGTGGGCAATCCGTGAGCGGATGGAGACTGGACAAGGGACAGCGCCTCTGAACAACCTGAAACTAGAGCATCTCAATCTCACACCTAACCACGCCCTTCGCTTTGCTATCCAGGATTGGCTTCGTCACCCTCGCTGATGAATCTTTTGCTTTTTCGATTTGTATAGATTCACGTGTAAAAGGGAATAGCATATGAATAACTAGAAAGAACACCCCACGCGTTGCTGCGAGAACTACTGATTTGGAATGAAATTTAACTATTCATATAATTCTTAGAAAGAAATTAACTATTATAAACTAATCTTAGTGGCACGCTGATGTGGACAACTAAACGTATGTTAATGGATAATGTGTCTCGCTGACGTGGATATCATAATTGTTTGTGCTTGGACACCTTGTATGTCAAAATAGCATTTAAGTAGGGTTTAGAATTATAAGAGAGTAGTGGACTGCTGAGAGTGGATAACATGGCATGCTGATGTGGACAACTAAATGTGGGTTTAGAATTATAAGAGAATAGTGGACTGCTGAGAGTGGATAGCATATCACGCTGATGTGGACAACTAAATGTATGTTAGTGGATAATATGTCTTGCTGACGTGGATATCATAATTGTTTGTTTTAGTGGACTTTAATTACAAGTGACAGTGGACTACTGAGGTGGACACCTTGCATGTCAAAATAACATTTTAGTGGGGTTTAGAATTATAAGAGAACATTTTAGTGGGGTTTAGAATTATAAGAGAACAGTAGATTGCTGAGGTGGACACCTTACATGTCAAGATAATATTCTAGAGGGATTTAGAATTATAAGAGATATATATTTGAATACCTGTTCTAAGGTTTTATCTGTATGAATTGACGAAGCGCTTAGTACTTCATGAAATGTATTAGGATGTATGTATGCGGCAACGCAGCTTCAGGATTAGTCACATAATTTTTGCCCATGTATGTACTGCTAGCATGTCACCAAAATTTAGTGTTTTCCTATGCCTCTTATATGGCCTATGTAGACATCTAGATCTGGCTTTTTATGTTTGATGAAATTTCACTCTTTTAGCTATAAATTAGGATCAAAGTCTGACCTGCTTGAGATAATGAACAACACTGGACTAGCTATACAAAAGTCCATCATCCTAAGTTCATTAGCCTAAGGGCTCAGCAGAAGTCCCCTGAATGCTTCCTCCCCATTCATATGTTCCATTACAAACCACCCAATCAAGATAGACAAAAGCAGAAAACACAGTGAACACATTGTCATCTTCCAAGGTTTCCCTGTAGTCCCTTTCAGCTTATGCACATCATCCTTCTTCAACTCTTGGTTGCCCATCAACCTTTTCAGGTTGTCCGGATCTTGCTTCATCAAGGCTTGGTCGCCCATTAACTTCTCCATGTAATTCAACTTTTGCTTCGTCTCTCTGATGGATGTGGTAAGAGATTCTAGTGCTTTGCTATGATCATTAAGTGCGATCATTACCAACTGAGTGACCTGGTTCCCATCAGTGACAATCCCATCCTTGAATAACATAATGGCATACCTCCCTTGCCACTTAAAAAATCGCATTGAGTCCCATCCTGCAGAGAAGAAAGCATCTATTGGGCCTTCTAAATTCCCCAAACCATATAACTTAACAATTGAGCAAAAATGGAGAAAGTTACCTACTGTCTTCCAGCACGTACACTGGTAGAACTTCCTCCACGTGGTTTCTGTTTTTCTGGAGACTAGCTCTGTCAACGCCCCATTGCACACCTTGCAAGGGATGAGAGGAAGCTCAGGAGTCACACCTTACAAGGACGACAACGACAATGACATCTGGTTGGCCAATCTAACCATGTTATAGTAGCTTGTGCAGAAACATCAATGAAGGTATATGTCCTAATACTCCTATTGCTAATTTTTCTACAGATTCACCATACAAACAAAGCATAGAATATCAGGGCATGATATTCTAATATACATACAACATAAAAGTTGATTCTCAGTATATATAGATCAATGCAAAATTGATAATGAACACAGAATAGTGTTAGTTAAGTTCAGATGTGAGGCAAATGTTGCATTCAATACCAGACCAGTCTACCAGATCTTGCAAAATTGATACTAGACACAACATAGTTTATATAATCCCAATTAAAGTTCGGTGCAACACTAAGCAAAACACAGATGAAATGCATCAAGCATCCTCATATGGGTAGAGCACGACACGAAAAATTTGGAGGGGAAAGATGAAGCTTTATTACCTCACTCCGATTGGAAGCAAGAAGCACGGATCGGCGCAAGGCAGGACCCTGTCTCCTCCAAGCTTGGTTCAGCGTCGCTTCTGCTGAAAGGTCCTTGTTTGGTTTTGGTAATTGAGTGACAACCTAGGTGGACTAATCGTGTTTATGTGAGATACACAGGTGATTAGTCCACAGGTACATGTGTGTGAGCAACATATGCCATGAAGGTGAATATGGCTTAAAGATGTTGCAAAGCTCATACATGTGATGATGAAGGAGCTTATTGCACATGAGACATGACATTGAGTCATGTGATCAAGGTGGAGAAGATCAAGACAAGACTTGGCTTGACGGACCGGTTGTAAGCGTGAAGGGCAAGTCGAAGGCTTTGGAGTGATGGACCGCGTGGCGGTGAAGCTTGAGCAAGACTTGGCGCTGATGGACGAAGGCAACGGAGAAAAGCAAGTAAAGTCAAGATCGATGAACCAATATGATCACGTGATGATATGAAGTGGATCATATCATTGTTGATCGTGTTGGTGCATGTGTTGCATCGACGTTGGAGGAGATGGAATGGAATGCGCAAGGCAAAGGTATAACATAGGCATTTCATTTCACCGGTCATAGGTGAGTAGAGAAGTTTATGACCGGGTTTAGGATAGATGGCCGTACTATCAAGAGGAGTAAACTTGTTTGCATATCAGTCATCTAGTGCCACTCGAGTGATCTAACTTTGCATCGTCGCTAGGATCGAGTGGCGTGGCAAGTTGAGTGGCTAACATCCTTTGGGAAATGATTGTGAAAATGCTAACACACATACACATGGTGGTGTACACTTGGTGGTGTTGGCACATTTACAAAGGTGATGAAGTTGGAGCTGATGTGGATCAAATCGGTGATGAAACAAAGGAGAGAAGGGTTGGAACCCCACCGGCACCCTAGTTAGAAAAGATAGGGTCTCACAGAGTGGACCGGACACTGGTCACGTGGTGACAGGACGCTGGGGTCCTGCGTCCGGTCAGTAGCAGTAGACATCATGCAGCGTCGGTCATCAACCGGACACTAGCTCTGGAAGTGACCGGACGCTGGGCGTGAGCGTCTGGTCAGATTGACGTATGGTGACGCAGGCAGAGTAGAGAAGCTATGAGTGACCAGACGTTGGTACTGCGTCCGATTGCGTCCGACCGGACGCGTTCGGTCACGTCCGGTACCTTACTGGAAATGATCGGACGCTAGGGCTGCTGCGTCCGGTCAGTTGTTGCTGGAGCGTCCGGTTGACAGATGACCATTGAGATCCAGTGAACAGCGTTTGCAGGAGGGGACACGTGGCGTGCATTACACGACCGGACGCTGTGGTCCAGCGTCCGGTCAATCTGACCGAAGCGTCCGGTCGTCCTGAGTTTTGCCCAGTGAAGGGGTAACGGCTCTATTTGCCCATGGGGTTATAAATAGAAGCCATGGTCGGTCTTGAGCTGGCAACTGAGCACACTATAGCCTTGGTGGCTTGTGTGGTAGTGCTTGGGAGCCTTCCATCTCACATATGCTTGATAGTGATCATCCGATTGTGTGAGAGAGCGATTCTAGTGTGATTGCATCGTGAGGTTGCATCAAGTGGCACTAGGTGATCGAGTTGCAAGCCAGTGGTGCTTGTTACTCTTGGAGGTTGCCACCTCCTAGATGGCTTGGTGGTGGTCTCCGTTGAAGCCCACAAGAAGCTTGTGCGGTGCTCCGGAGAAGAGCTTTGTGAGGGGCATCGTGCTCGCCCCACGGGAGCCGCGAAGAGCAACAATAGTAAAGTGTGTCATTGAGCTACCCTCACTTCCGGGGTAGGTTTTTGTGGCGCCCGACGTGCGGGCTTGACGGGTGATGTCAATTAGCCACCGAACCACCAAGTGAGCGATCGACACAATGGGGACTAGCGTGTTGACAAACACGTGAACCTCGGGAGAAAAATCATTGTGTCAACCTTGTTCTTCCTGTTGGTTTGCATCCCCGTTACACAAGCTTGCAATTACTTTTATATATATTGTGCTTGTGTTGTTGCTCTTACAATTAGTTAGCTTGTGTAGCTTACTAGTTATCTTCTTACTTGTGTAGCATAGAAGTAGCTCCCTTACGTGGCTAATTTAGTTTGAGTAACCTTATTAGTCACATTGCTTAGTTTGTGTAGCTAAGTAATTGCGCTCTCTAATTTGACATTGGTTGCCTTGTTATTGAGCATTGCTAGTGAGCTTAGGTGGCTTTATGCTTTTGCTTACTAGCATGTGTAAGAGCTCCCTTGTCGTTTAAAGTACTAGTGGCATAGGTTTGTGTGACCTTGCTCCTAGAATTGTTTAGGTGAGCTTTAGCTAGCCCGGCACCTTTGTTGCATAATTAGTATATTTGCAAGGTGCTAGAGAACATTGAAAGAGGGGTGTAGTCTTGGCTAGACCGATAGTTTTAATTCCGCATTAGTTTCGGTTAGCCGACGTGATTAAGTTTTTAAAAGGACTATTCACCCCCCCCCTCTAGTCCGCCATCTCGACCTTACAGCTACGTTCTCCTCCAAGCCTAGCTCGGCGTAGCTGCTTCCTTCTCCTTCTCAAAGCTTCGAAGGAGGCCAAGGGTGGAGGCGGCCTGAGGGACGGCGGGCTGGATCCAGGGCACCAGCGGCCTGAGCTACTATTGCATATTCAGACACATTAGAACTTGGACAGTACAAGGCCTCAATGTGAGAAGTTGCAAAGTATGGAATGTGAGAACTTGAACTTGTTATGGTGCACTTTTTGGACAGTACAAGAAACTCTAATAAATAACCAAAAGACCACAGAAAAGGTTTTCAACACATTGGTCCTGTTCGGCTTACCCCATATTCGGCTTGTTCGGCTTCTTTTTTCTGCCGGAACAATATTTTTCTCTCACAACAATTCAGCCAGTTTTAGCCAAAATTCTGCCAGCCGAACGGGGCCATTAGAATGGCACTTGGATAGTGCAAACAGAAGGACCTTCCAGTAAGGACACTGAGTTGCAGAATCAGCCTTGAACTTAACCTTGAAACACTGCAATTACACAAGCAGATCAAGGATATAGGCTTATAAGATATAAGGCTATAGGCTATAAACTGAACATTTGAGGCCACACAAGAACTGAACCAAAGTAGTTATTTTGCAGTTGCTCAAAAACTGAACCAGAATAAATAACTGAACTAAAAACTGAACTCTTCAGTTGGTTTACGGAACCAAAGAATCTATTTACTTAGAAGTGACTAGATCAGTACTGAGAAGTATATGAGGCATAGTTAATAAGGGATTAGATTCTATATATGAATAGAAGAAAATAAAAGTCATAGCCTTATTATACAGGATGGCAGCCAAGGCCTAATAATAGATGCATTTTACAATACTTAAAAGTGACTAACTCTACTAATGCAAATTTACAAATATGTTGAGACAGCCAAGGCCTATGACACAAGTAAAATTAAATTGTATGCCACAAACAAAAACTAAATCTTCATGCTTACCACAAGTATAAACTGAAAGCTTGGTACTAACCAGCTATCTGCATTTTCAGCTAATGATTCTCAAAGGCAGAAAGGAAAAGACTACACTTGGCACTTTAGCAGTTAAATCATTAAGCACTACAAATAATACATGAGGTTACAGCCAAGTCACATAGGAGATGGTTGTGCTGGGTGAAGACTTGGTAAGTCTAAGTCAGTGATCAAGTCCAGTCATGTAGGCTGCATGCCTTGCAAGGTAATATTAGTAGGAGCTTAGAGCAACACCAAGAGATGATCCAAACTTATATTCTAAAATGAATACCCCTCAAAATAATAGAGTAACACAACAGTCTTGCTAAATTTCGCCTTCTATATTTTTAAAACTGCCACGTCATTCATTTTCCTCGTTGAATCACTCCTACGATCCTTTCGTAGGAAGAGAATTGGCCCCATTCGTTTTTAAATCTAACAATAGCCATCTAGCCAAAAATCAATTTTCCATTCTCTTACCATCTAAATCGATGGAAGCAACTGACCAAAATGCTCCCAACTAAGCACTAAACAAGCAGCAGCAAGCATATACCTCTATCAATTATTCCTTCTCCACTCACTTCTACATGAGCACAGCAAGCTAGCACCTCCCTATCCTAGATCCTTGAATTTTGGTTACCACATGGTGCCTCAAATTGTCCAAATTGCGAAATTGCAGTGCTAAGGATCACCTAAAGATGTAATTCAGGAAATATAAGAGTTACGGGAACAACTAGTCGAACAGAGGCTTAACAGGAGATACAAACAGTTTGAGGCACCATGTCATGTCTGAGATTCATGGATAAAAGGGTATCTTTTAGTTCAAGCCAAACTCCAAATAGTTTAGGGAACTTGAAATAAAGAATCGTCTGAAATGTGCATTACATCAAAATTATTCAGGATTTGCCTAAACGACCAACATATTCACACTATTTTGCTGTCCTAAAAGCAAGTAATTAAATGCTCTGCATAACTGTTTTGGAAGCAACCAACTCAAAGGAAGAGGCGGCTAGGCACTAGGCGTTAGGGTCGGATCCAGTAACTAGGATCCCTATAGTTTTTTTTGCGAAAAATCAAAGTTATTTGGTATAATATAGGTATATACTTGTACACGGGCAAATCCAAATACAAATAGCTTACACTAGGGTTTGGGGAGCTCAGTTTCGCACAGTCAGGGACGGACCCAGTATAGGACATGGTCAGATCCAAATCGAACACAAATGGCATGCATTTGGAGTTTGGGTGTTCCATTTCGCGTAGCAGGACGGGGAGGGAGGGGAATGGGCGGGCATACCCCTGTCGGATGCTCATCACCGGCGAAGCGCCCGTCGCCCGATGAAGAACTGGCGAGGCGCAACTCGCCCTGTCGTCGCCGCTCGTCGGAAAGGAAGGCTAAAAGTCCGCTCGCTCCCGACGTCTAGCTGCTCCATGGAGAACGACGCTGGGGGTGGGGAGAGCTAGCGAGGCTGATGTAGGATTCCAAATAGGAGGAGGTGGCAGGGGAAGGGGGAGGCGACGAGACACGAGAGGGAGAGACAGTGTGGGAGTGGGACAGGGAGAGGGTGGAGGCTGATGGGCTGCGGGTGTGGCGATATACGCTGGTCAGGAAAATTGGGTCGACACCAAGCACCTCACCTACCTATCCTATCCCGCGCTCCGCTCCAGTCCGCATGGGCCAACCGGCCCACTTCATGTGCTCGCACTCATGTTTCCTCCGTTGTGGTCTACATGGGCCAGCCTTGAAGATCCAAATACAAATAGCACTAGGGTTTGGGGAGCTCAGTTTTGCATAGCCAGAGATGGACCATGAATCTGGTGTCCTATCAAAGGTGTATGAAAAGTGATGCATGGAAAGCAAACCTTAATTTTTAAGTCCAAAATGAAAATTTTAACCCTTTCGGCCATGAGGAATGCAAGAGATTTAACTCATTCCTAGAGTTTGGGGAGAGAGCTCAACCAAAGAAGGGAGAGAGAGAGAGAGAGCAAAAACAAAGGAGCTCAAGCGAAATAGAGAGCCGGGACCCAGGAGTGAAATGGCGCACGCGTGAAAGTGAAGAGGGCGAGGGCGAGAGAAAGCAGCTGCTGGAACTCTAGAAGTGATGCATGCAGAGCAGGGAAGGAGAGAAAGCAGGAGAGAAGCATCTGCATTGAAGTGAATGCAGTGAGAGGGCAGGTGAAAACAGCTAGTGGAAGTAAATGCAGAGCAGGAGAGAAGTACATGTATTGAAGGAAGAAGCTTCTCTAGTGGACCAAAAGTTTGCCCACTAGGTAGCCAGCAGTTCAGGATGACAAAGCTTTTGTTGACTGTATTTTTAACCCTACTCAGCTTGGGATAAGCCTCCCCTTACAGCCTCTGATAGTTTGGACCAGTTGTAGTAGGCTATTGCAACAACAGCTGATCTCAATTCCATAGAAAATATATGAGTTTTATCCAAAAAAGAACTTCAGCAATATTAGATGCATGTGTTATGGATCACACATGAAGCTTAGATATGAGAAGAATATGTTAGTTGATCTCCACCAATAGGCCCAATGACCTATTGGGCCCTTGGATCTGTGCCCTGATCGAGGGCGTCCAACCCTAATATGGTTGGTGGGCCCCTGTCGCACAGCACTATAAAGAGAGGTGGGGATCAGGGCTCTAACTACGAGGTTGACCAGAGCCGCCATAACCCACCAATAGCTAAACCTAACCCGATCTAAAGAGAGTACTGCCAGCGATGGGAAGACCCACTGACTTCGCCGTCACCATCGGACAGCAGCACCTCGCATCACCGCCGCCTCTGCATCGCCACCACTACGCTGGACTCCACCAAGCCGAGCTCCCATGACACCGGCGTAGAGGAATCAGTTTCCCCATCTAAGTAAGGTGTTTATCCCCTAATCTATGTTACAAAGGTACTATGTGCTTAACAATGGTATCAGAGCTAGGTTTAACAGTGTGTAGATCTAGTATGGGGTAGAGAATTGAAAAGAAATCAAAGAGTAACAGAGGGTTTGATCCGATTCAGATTGAAACCCTAACCCTAACCGGGTAAAAGAAAATAGAAAAGAGACCGAGAGGGTGGCAGGCGTCACTCAACCGCTAGTCACCACTGCCACCACGCGGGGAAATGTGCCGCATTGCCGTCTTCGCCGGCGTGGGACAAGAAAAGAACGGAGCCCGTTCAGATCTGAGAAGAGAAGAGAAAGGGGTCTCGACACATGAAGATGAACCCTAACCCACAAAGCACTCGCTGGGGAAGAAGAATAGAGACTCCAGTGAGTCAAACCCTAACCCTAGCCCCAAATTGGTTCAACTCTGAAAAGAAAAGAAAGTAGATACAAAAGAGAAGAAGGGGAAGAGGGGAAGGGGCTTATCTCGCCGATCTTGAATCAAAACCGAGAGAAAAACCGAATCGGGTTAATCCAAACCCTAACCCTAACTCACGACGAGGAAGGGGAAGAGAGCGATTCGGTATAAATAGAAAAGAAAAGAAATCAAATGAAAGAGATGAACCGAATCGTAGGAATTAAATCAGGAAAAGAAACCCTAACCCTAGAAAGAGAAAGAGGACGGTAGAGAAGGGGCTTCCTATCTGGGGCCCAGCTATCCCATCTTCGCCGCCAGCCATTTCCATGGCCGGTGTGCGGGAAGAACCAGAGGTGCCGACCGGGCACGTCACACCACCACGTGGCTCCGCCTCAGGCTCGGGTGTCAAGGGCATCGCAGCGCAGCCCTTCGATGGCGGTGCACTCACCCTCGGGTGGACTCACACACCGGCGAAGGGGCGCACGGCGGCGCCACCACTTCCTCCGGCCGCCATGGCTGCTGCCTATGCTGAGGAAGGAGAGTGGCGAAGAGAGAGAAAGGAAGACTCAAAATGGTTAGGGTTTCAGCGGGTCGCCACGGCGTCGGCTCTTATATCCCCGATCCACGCGCGTGCCTGTCTAATGAGATCTGACGATCTAGATTCATTGGACTGACTTTCAGCCTAGGCGGGCGAGCGCGGCGGGCCACTTTCGTGGCCTAGGCCTAGATTGCGGCTTGGGCACAGGGGAGGTGCCGCGAGCGCGTGTGAGAGGGGTGATGCTGTAGGCCGGGCCAAAATGAATAGAAGAGTAATTTTTGTTTTATTATTTTTCAGAAGTGAATTTGATGTTTTTTGTTTTAATTCTCTATTAAATTTTGAACCATCGAGATAATTTTTTAGAGAATAGAGAAATTATAGAGAAATGCTTCTGAAAAATAGATATTTTTTTACGTTTTCCGCTGCTAAAGAAATTATTTATTCTCCAGTTATTTTGAACCAACGTGATATTTAATTGGAGAAAAAGAGATTTTGACATGATTATGATGTTGTTATTTTCTGACCAATGTTGTTAATAACAATATCGTAATTTTAATGATTTTATGCATTAATTCTATTTCTGCCCAACGGTGATGTAGAATTAGTGTATAAGAATAGTTGTATGTTTTAATTTTGACCAAAATTGAAATCAAGGCATGCAATTGTTGTTATTATTTATATTCTCACTCTATATGAATTGCGTTTCAAGGCGGATACAACTTGATGGGTTGTATCTCAAAGGTGACAACTACATGGAGTAGAAGAAAAAAGATTGACCTAGCCTTTATCTTGGCTAAGGTGGACTGGGTAGTCACCTCACCATGTCACACTGAGCCTGTGGCACCGGTGAGGGAGACAAACAAGGCTGATGCCGCTTGGGCAACTAAAGAGAGGGATTTTGAATCCCAAAAGATATCCTATGACCTTGAGCATGGGAAGTGGGTCACTACCAATAAGAAATATTTGGCTGTGATAAAGAACACGATTGAGCCTACAATTGTGGGCTCAATCCCAGAGTGTGACATGGTCATCGAGTACCTCGATGGACTATGTGATGATGTGAATGTTGTATGCGATGATGGAAACGTTGCGTGCGACAATGAGAATGTATCCTCGTCTATGGATGTAAACAGAAAATGATAGAGAGCTCACGATGCGTCATCAAAATTATGGCACTATCGTTTAGGCCATATTTCGAGGGGGAGAATATAAAGACTAGTTAAGAATGATATTCTTCCTTCATTAGAGTTCTCAGATTTAGAATAATGCAGAGAATGCATAGAAGGAAAGTATGTAAAAAAATTAAGAAAGATGTCAAACGAAGCACATGAATTTTACAGATTATTCACACATACATCTATGGTCTGTTTCCTATAAAGAGTGTGGATGGTTATGATTCGTTCATAACATTCACAGATGATTACTCCCATTATGGCTACATTTATCCAATCAAAGAAAGAACAGAAGCATTGGATAAATTTAAGATATTTAAGGCAGAAGTTGAAAACCAACACAATTTAAAGATTAAGATAGTCAGGTCTGACTATGGGGGGGGAGTACTATAGTCGGCATACCCCATATGGCCAAGTTCCTGGACCTTTTGCAAGGTTATTACAGGAGAATGGCATAGTAGCCTAGTATTCTACACCAGACGAACCCCAGCAGAATGGAGTAGCTGAAAGTCGCAATTGTACCCTGATGGATATGATGCACAGTATGATAAGTTACTCCACCTTACCGTTGAGCCTGTGGATGGAGGCATTAAAAACCACCATTCATTTTCTCAATAGAGTACCAAGTAAGTCGGTGCCCAAAACATCATATGAGTTGTGGACAGGAAGAGTACTCTCACTAAACTACTTACGTGTGTGGGGAAGTCCTGCTGAGGCTAAAGTATTTAACCTAAACATTGGGAAACTAGATCCCAAAACAGTAACTTGATATTTCATTAGCTACCTAGAAAAGTCAAAAGGTTTTTATTTCTACTGTTCAGACAGACATATAAAGTTTGTGGAAACAAGACACGCTGTCTTCCTAGAGGATGAAATGATGAGGGGGAACATGGTAGCTCAAGAAATTGACCTTGAAGAGAAGCGGGTGTATGCGCTCACTCCAATGATTCATGAGCCATTTTTCTCACTACCTGTTGTCGCTGCACCGATAGTGCAAGATACTGTGGTGCCAGCACCTATTGTTATTTCGCCTGTGGCAACAATGAATGATGATGAGGAATTCGTTCTTCAGGATCCTATAGAACCTACTGCCACACAAGAGGGGGAGCAACAATAGCCTCAAACAGAAGATGTGCCAAATGTGGAGGCCCCTAGAAGGTCTCAAAGAGTTGGAAAATCAGCTATTCCTGCTGACTATGAAGTATACAACACTAAGGAATTTCAAATAGAGGATGATCCTATCTCATTTGAAGAAGCCATGAGAAGTGATCATTCATCAAAGTGGCTTGAGGCCATGGAAGATGAAATGAAATCTATGAATGCCAATAAAGTCTGGGACTTGAAAATAATTCCTAAAGGAGCCAAAACAATAGGCTATAAATGGGTCTACAAAACAAAACTTGACTCTCAAGGGAATATAGAGAGATATAAAGCACGACTTGTGGCAAAAGACTTTACGTAAAGAGAAGGGATTAATTACAATGAGACATTTTCTCTAGTCTCATGTAGGGATTCATTCAGAATCATAATTGCATTAGTGGCACATTACGATTTAGAATTACATCAGATGGATGTAAAGATGATATTTCTCAATGGGGACTTGGAGGAAAATGTTTACATGGCACAACTGAAAGGTTTTGTCATGGAAGGAAAAGAACGAACAGGATGCCGCCTAAAGAAATCCATTTATGAATTAAAACAAGCTTCAAGACAGTGGTACTTGAAGTTTGATCAGACAATAAGGAATTTTGGATTTAAAAAGAATATAGAGGACAATTGTGTCTATGCAAAGTTTAAGAATGGAAAGTTTATCTTCCTTGTCCGGTATGTGGATGATATCTTACTTTCTAGTAGTGATGTCAGTCTACTACTAGAGACAAAGAAGTTTTTGTCCTCAAAATTTGATATGAAAGATCTTTGTGAAGTTTCATTCGTTCTAGGGATCGAGATTCACCGAGATAGAAGTAAAGGGGTATTAGGACTGTCACAAAAGACATACATAGAAAAAAACTTAAAAAAATTTAGTATGCATAAATGTAGTCACTCACCTGCTCCTATAGTCAAGGGCGACAGATATGGGGATTTTCAATGCCCCAAGAACCAGTATGAGATCAATCAAATGAAAACGGTTCCATATGCTTCAGCTGTTGGAAGCTTGCAATATGCTCAAGTATGTACGTGCCCTGACTTGGCATTTGTTACCGGGTTACTTGGCAGATTTCAGAGCAATCCTAGAACAGAACACTGGAAATTAGTAAAGAAAGTCTTTTATTATTTGCAAGGAACGAAAAGCCTGATGATGACGTATAGAAGATCAGATTCACTCCATATAGTGGGATATTCAGATTCTGATTATGCAGGAGATGATAGAAAATCCACGTCAGGATATGTATTCACTCTCGCAAGGGGGGCTATTTCATGGAAAAGCACAAAGCAAACAGTCACTACATCGTCTACAATGTATGCCGAGTTTGTAGCGTGTTATGAGGCAACGGGGCAGGTGAACTGGCTAAAGAAGTTCATACCCGGTTTGAAGGTGGTTGACGACATCTATAGACCACTTAAGTTATACTGCGATAATAATCCGACAGTACAGTATGCTCACAATAATAAGTCAAGTGGTGCTGCCAAACACATTGACATAAAGTATTATGTTGTGAAAGATAAAGTCCGAGATCATGTCATAAGTCTTGAGCATATAAGTACCAAAAAGATGCTCGCGGATCCGCTTACAAAAGGCTTACCACCCAACGTGTTTAGAGAACATGTAGCCAGCATGGGTTTAAGAGAAAGCCTATAATTCCTGGACAAAAGAAGGCTCAAAGTTAAGTATCTATTTTAGAATAGAGTGGTGTGTTGTAGCTGTTAAATCTATCGGCAATTGACCATGACGATGAAACATGCTCTATGCGCTAATCTATAATGGAATGAACAAAAGTAAATGATATGAAATTGAAAGATGATAGTGAGATCAATGGAGAGAATGTTAGTTGATCTCCACCAATAGGCCCAATGGCCTATTGGGCCCTTGGATCTGCGCCCTGATCGAGGACGCCCAACCCTAATATGGTTGGTGGGCCCCTGTCACACAACACTATAAAGAGAGGTGGGGATCATGGCTCTAACTACTAGGTTGACCGGAGCCGCCGTGACCCACCAACAGCTAAACCTAACCTGATCTAAAGAGAGTGCTGCCAGTGACGAGAAGACCCACTGACTTCGCCGTCACCATCGGACGGTGGCACCTCGCATCACCATCACCTCTACATTGCCACCACTATGTTGAACTCCCCCAGGCCGAGCTCCCATGACATCGGCGTAGAGGAATCAGTTTCTCTATCTAAGTAAGATGTTTATCCCCTGATCTACGTTATAGAGGTACTATGTGCTTAACAGAATAAGGCAAAAGTCGCCTATGAGGAAGGATAGGCATACCTTTAAATCACTTATCATTTCTGCTACTTTCGTCTGATCTGCATATAGTCTGATCACTTCTTGTTGTAATACCATCACTTGCAAATCTAGTGACACAATGTCCCTCTGCAATCGTTGGATCTTACGACAATGATAAGATTGTTTCATCTAGTCATCTGATAGCTTCCTTTTGTTGAGGCATTCAGCTAGGGAACTTGCTTCACTGACTGATGTAGCCTATTCACTACTACAGAAACATTTTTAGGGGTGGCTCATAACCCTTTGTAGGGGCGGTTTGGCCAGCCTCCCCTACCAAACTATCTCTACAAATCATGCATTTGTAGGGACGGTTCCTAAGCCGCCCCTACAAATCGATTTATAGGAGCGGCTGTAGTACCAGCCGCCCCTATAATACCTATTTGTAGGGGCGGTTCAGTCTAAAACCACCCCTACAGTACATTTTCCTGCCAAAAAAATCAAATTTACAATTCAAATTCGACCAGAACACTGTTTGTTCCTGCGTATTCCATCCAGCGTTCGCGTTGCTGAATGCCCCGTGACCAATGTGAGCGAGGAAAGCGAGATAATCCCACCGAACGCCCTACGACCAACATTCTGAACTGCATTTGCTCAAGAGTATTATATAAACTACAAGCACAAGAGTATTATATAAACTACAATTACAAGTCCAATTCACAAGAATATGTACAATCCATCATTAAATAGACATAATTCACAAGGTAAAACCAATGTCAAATTCTATACACATTGTCATCAACGTCCTAGAGCTAGCCTTTCAGTCTCATGAAGGTGTTGGTACTGAGGATTTCTACCTAAGTTCAGACTTTCGATCATGGTAGGTGCCTTTGACATGTGCAATATGATCCAATATGAAGTGGCAAAGGTCGCCGATGAGCTCTAAGAGTTGGTCATCCTTGTATGGGTCTCTTTTCATTTCTTTATCTTCTTTCCACTACAAGAGAACAAGTTTTGGTTTAGTATTTCAGACCATGTACGAAGTTTTTATACTACAGGTGAAGAGGTTCAAACTTACCCTTAAGGGTTGTCTCCTATAGGCACCGGTGTTACTCATCATAGAACATATATAGTATCCATAATATACACCCCCAGGCTTCTGCTTGGGGCACTGTGTGTTTTGCATATGAAAATATTAAGTAATGCTTTTGACAGCCATATAATGGAGTACTGAAGAAGTAAGTTACACTTACCACACATAGTGTTTTTATAGCCAACTTTTCCTTCCTTGCTAGATCATGCCTTCCATGATGTTTAGTGACATAGAACCTAAATGCCCTGTTTGAATTATTTTAGCAAATACAACTTGTTAGTATCCAAAAGTGAATATTACAAGTATGAATACAAACATATAAGCTAATGAGGATTGTCGATATGTATATGTCTTGAGAATCGATATGAAGTCTTTGTATGTCACTGAGTCCCTATCTATTAAATCAAAGACCCATGCCATGCTCCTCCCGACATCGACTGGCTATACAAATCCAGTGGTTGTTGCATGGATTTAATCATAGAACTAGATAAGCTCTTTTGCATCGAATAAAATATATCAAACAAATCTTTAAGTATAGAGTTGAACTTACTCAAAGTTGTATGGTAGCCATATAGTAGAGTGCTATTGGAGAATTTTGAAAGCCAGGGCAATGTATGCCGCAACCTTAAGGGACTCTTCCCTTTGTTTCGCCGTATGGATGTGCCCTTTCTCCCGAAGAGTCTTTCCAGCAGCTAGCTCTTTGGCATCCAGTAGCCACTATTTAGGGTAATTAAAATTTGTTTGTGCTATAGCTTGAGGATCTATATACCCGGCTTTCACACTTGGCATTTGTTTGACAATGTGCACCTGCATTCTACAAATCATGGTGTGGTTTAGTTATAACAAAATTCAAAGATTACATTCATATCATATCAGGAGGACAAGGACTTATAGGCACCACGTGCAAATTAGATTCATCTCCATTGTTCCGAGGTGAAAGCATATCTACATGTCATTGAAGTCAAAGACAATTTTCCTGGCTGGGCTTCCAAATGTGCCGGTGGGGAAGCATGCTTGTATGAGGTATATGCTTGTTGGGAGAACACACAAGTACCAATCATAGAACCTTCTCATTCCAAGTGGTAGGCGCTGGATGTCCTGGTTTGGTAGGAAGGGCTTGCCTCTTTCATATGTTTTTGGGCAATCCTTTGACCATTTGATGGCATCAATATTTGGATACTGCTTTGCTATTTGGTGGAGCTTGCTAGTGATGGCCTCCTCAGAACCCCATGATGTGACTTTTTTGACTTGGTTCTCAGGCTTGAACTGGTCATGTGAATATCACTTGGACACCGATGAGACGTCTTTCATCAGAATATAAATTGGTCTTATGGTGATTGGATGCTTCTTTCGAAGTTCCCATTTAGGCACGTCCTCATCTTCTTGTGCATCACCTTTTTCAGGAGGCACTCGTTGTTCATGTATCGGCTATGCTTCTTGAGAAGACCGTGGCATCTCATCATGCACTTGCTCGGTACGAGCTAGAGAAGGTTGTGTCTTATCAAGCACATGCTCGCTAGGAGGCGGGGAAGAATATGGCATCTCAGGAATGTGGTGGTCACGAGACGGTGAAAATATCTCCCCAACCTCAACAACTCGCTCCAAATTTGGGAGAGGGGGATGAGGCAAAGAAGCAGTCAATATAATGTTCCCGTTTGTGCCAGAGGATGAACTACCCAATAACGTCTCCGAGTAACACCATCCCCTCAGGAGTTGTGTAGTCTATCCTCCACTACATGAATTCAGGCTTCACGGTATGCACCTCGACCCTAGTGTAGTCCAGCGGTATCTTATTATTGTGGTGTAAGCCACTGGGAGGATGTGCCACACCCGTTGCCACCTCCATCACAATGTTCTGCCGACCGCTGAGAAACACCAAGGTGCAACTAGTTGGTTCCCGTATGTGATCAATGAGGGTTGTGGCTGCAGTTGAACCATGGCTGCTAGGAACTTTCGGAGGGCTGCCAACTAATGCCAGTTCTCCTGGTGGCTGTCACTAATATCCGTGGCTCCATAGACAGTCCTTGCTCCTCCAGCGCCTTCACAACTAGAGCCTTCACTTGGAGCTCAAGATTAGTCTCCTAGTCTCTGCTATGTTTCTTGTACATGTGCCTATCCTCTTCAAATCCTTGCTTCCAGGTCATCCTTTTCCCTAGCCCCCTGGTGCGGCCTGTGTGGTCCTTGTTTCCCAAGCCAAGGCTAAGAGCATCCCTCTCTCTAGAAGGATTGAATGAGCCCTTCTCCTTGTCGTCATCATATTTTAGTATCCTTGATACTGCCTCTTGGGTCTCCGGCTTATCAAACTTAAGATTACCGCCGGATGATTCTGTACTCCTCACATATATCCAATTCCTTAAGCGTACCTTCAAATTCGTCACATCAATATTCCTAGGAGCTGTGGCCTCTTCGTCCATCTTCCTAAACTGCTCTTCCTTGGCATAGTAGACACCGGGGCCTAGATGATGGTGGTGTTTGTTCCTCTTTGCTAGCTCGGTGTTACGGGCACTGAGCTCCAATGGCTCTGGTGAAGTCTTCTGAGCCACAAGCTCCTCCCACTGACTAGGAGTTATGTTGCCAAACTTGTTGAAGGGAGTTAACCCCTTTTGGATATACTTCTTGTTGAGCTCAGACCTCCAATGTCGGAATGACTCTCCCATCATTCTAAAAGCATTTTTTTACCAGTTCGTGCTTACCCTCTGAAAATCTAAAATTGAGCTTCAGCTGCCTATCTCATAGTTCATCCTTTTTGTTCTCCGGTACCCCTTTCCAGTTAGGGATTGCTGGGTTCAATTTATCTCTTACTAGGGCCCTAATCGCATTATGGAATCGTTCTCTTAATTCCTTTAGCTCAAGGATCTCCCCTGCTGGCCTGACCTCCGTTATCACATAGCATGCCTTATTTGGATATTTATTTGCTTTTCTATCCCCTCGTTTCCTCTTAGGCTTGGTAGTCATCGTTGTGTCTTGAGGTTGTGGAGTAGAGGCATCATGATTCATCTCTATGACTGTTGCCTCTGCTCTCCTTTCCTCTACTCTGTCTTGTCTAGCGAGATGTCACAGACATTGACGTTGTCTTTTCCGAGTTTCAGGTGGGACCTATATATACGATAGGTCAAAGTGTTAGCAGAGGTAACATAGCCAAAGCTTTAGCAAAATTTACAAGCTAAGGCTTTTTCCCTACCTCCTCGTTCGGGTTAAAATCCTTATCCAAATCTTCCTCTATTGGCCTCCTTCTGGCTTCACAGTGGGAAAGGATCCTCGGGACTTACATATCCCTCTTCTGAGTCATCATCATCATCCTCTTCTTCTTCACCTTCAATAGCCTCTCCTGCTCTTCCTTCTGCTTCCCCCTTCCTCTTCGTCACACTGCTCCTGACGTAAGCATCACTTCTAGATCCTTTTCTAACTCGTTATCGAACTGCTCCTGAGTAAGATGGTCCTCTAGTGCTTGCTCCTCATAGGTTGGCTGCTCATCATGCTCTAGGCATTGGGCTACACTATCTGGTGTCCACAACATTATTTCGTGCTTTGTTCTAATAGATACAAGAAAGTATGCTTTAGGTACGTGAGAAGGTATAAGAAATCAAAAAAGGTCTATAAAACAAAGTAGTCCTATAAAACAACAATATATCAAAAAAATGAGTAGTAGCAGTAGTAGAGGCCTTAGAAACATGTCAATCATCATTTGATCATAAACTTGGAGCATCAAGGCATCATAATAGAGAAGAGAGGAGAAGGTAATGTAGGGGCGGCTGCTAATGATGCCAAGTTCCTCACAAGTTCTTGATCATCACCTCATATTCCATATAATGTATGGACTTGGATAATTTCATCATTGGCAAAACAAAGGAGAGGAGAGGAGAGGGGAGATTTGGCAAAAAAAAGCAACAGCTGCTTAACAAACATAGATAGGAAAACGTGTAAAAAAAGCAACTACTGCTTCCCAAACATAGAGGATAGGAAAGGTGGCAAAAATAGAGGAGAGGAGGGTAGCACAGGGGAGGAGCCGATGAGGGTAGCAAGTTAGCAACTAGCGTGCGTCTGTATTTGCACGTCATCTCTGTCATCCCACCAAAACCCGCTTCAAAGCAAAACAAACACGCCATCTCTGGTATTTGCACCAACAGCTCAAGAGAGTGAGAGAGGAAGCACAGCAAGCACTAGCAACACCAAAGATGGAGAGAGCAGGCACAGCAAGCACTAAACAGCAGCAGAGAAGGAGAGAGCAAGCATAGCAAGCACCTGCCTTGCCCTATGGAAAGCAGAGTAGTAGTAGTTAGGTAGTAGTAGCTGCACAGCAAAGCAAGCAAAAGAGACGAATGGAGTATAGTACAGAGTAGTAGCAGTAGTAAGAGAGCAGTAAGCAGTAGTAAGAGAGCAACAACAGCATAGTAAACTAACTTGACTTGGAGATTTACAAATCCAAATGACATGCAACAAGACAATTTGGAAAGCTTATGAAATTGCCTAAAATTCATTTTCAGACCTCAAGGCATGATTCCAACTTTAACCAGGTCGAAAATCACTTAACAACAAAAATCTGTCTTCATAAGACAGAGAGCACCCAAAACTGGACTCAAACTGAGAACAACCATATATCCTAAACTACTTAGGCCAAATGCCACCAAATTTTAACACAAGCTAGTTTAGTAAGTTAACTACAACTTTGGTATTCACATGATTCCCAGCAAACACAATTATCAAAGCCTAATTCACCAAGTGCAGCAGCCACTACACACGAGCATTATATAAGAAAAAAAAACAGAGGAGTAGTAGGAGTAGTAGTAGTAGCAGTAGCAGCAGCCACTACACACCAGCAGTATATAAGCAAAAAACAGAGAAGAAGTAGTAGTAGGAGCAGGAGTAGTAGTAGTAGTAGTAGTAGTAGTAGTAGTAGTAGTAGTAGTAGTAGTAGTAGTAGTAGTAGTAGTAGTAGTAGTAGTTAAGTAGTAGTAGTAGTAGTAGCAACAGCCACTACACACCAGCATTATATAAGAAAAAAAACAGAGTAGTAGTAGTAGGAGTAGTAGTAGTAGTAGTAGCAGCAGCAGCAGCCACTACACACCAACAGTATATAAGCAAAAAAACAGAGGAGTAGTAGTAGGAGCAGAAGTACTAGTAGGAGTAGTGGTAGGAGTAGTAGTAGTAGTAGTAGTAGTAGTAGTAGTAGTAGTAGTAGTAGTAGTAGTAGTAGTAGTAGTAGTAGTAGTAGTAGTAGTAGTAGTAGTAGTAGTAGTAGTAGTAGTAGTTAAGTAGTAGTAGTAGCAGCAACAGCCACTACACACCAGCATTATATAAGCAAAAAAAAATAGAGGAGTAGTAGGAGGAGGAGGAGTACTAGTAGGAGTAGTGGAAGTAGTAGTAGTTAAGTAGAAGAGAGTAGATCTGCATATCATCACCGACAAAGGGCTTCTGCTCAGTTATACATATGCAAGTCATCAACATCATCCATGGCCAGCTGTTGTTTGTCAAAAAATAGAGAGGGGGCTGCATATATGGTCAACAACAGATAAGAGAGGAGAGCACACTGCTACTATGGTCAGCAACAGAGAAGAGAGAAGAGAGCACCAACAAGTAGTAGGAGTAGCACCGATATGGCAACAACAAAAGTAGCAGCAAATTAATGAGATTCACCAAATCATCATTGCACGAAAGCCCTTTGCTTCAGATTTCAAGTCACATTATTCATCACATGAGAGAGAGAGAGAGAGGAAGGTTCTAGAAAAATCTCAGATTGCATTCTTAGTTGGCCCAGGACTACTAGGTCCTCCCCAAAACTAAAACAAAAAAGACAACTCATTGGCTGAAGTAGAAGAAAAAGTAGGAGCATTTTTTTGGGAGGTGCTCTCAACATAGTAAAAATCATCACCGACAAAGGGCTTGTGCTCAGTTATACATATGCAAGTCATCAACATCATCCATGGTCAGCTGCTGCTTGCCCAAAAAAAGAGAGGGGACTGCATATATGGTCAGCAGCAGGTAAGAGAGGAGAGGAGAGGAGAGAAATCCATGGTTAGCACACTGCACTAGATACTTAGGAAACAATAGTTAGGATATTTAAATATATATAAGTTCACAAGGCCCAAAAGCACAAGGAAAGGTTGAGATTAACAATCTATGTGGTAGCTTCACAATCTACGTGGTACCTTTGCAATGTTGTTCTTTAGAAACCAAATAGCATTGCCCATGCTGATTGAAAGAGGCATGCACTCAATAACAAATGACAATAAAAAATGAATCCAGCTTGCAAGGATGCACTCTATTGTAATTTATTTATGTTGTGAGCTCATTGATTACTCCTAAATGGGAAGTTTTAGTGGCATCATTAGATCACTAAAATGGACATGTAATGAGCTTAGCTTTCTCTCATAAGTGGCATTGCTGGTGCATAGTAATGTATATGGATCTTCATGACTCATGACTTGAGGACACTACAGCAGGCACTCACAAGAAAATGTACAGAAGGCTGCTGCATCTGAATATATATAGTACCAGCATGTTGGTAGTTCCAATCTTTTCATAGCAGAGCAGGGAGCACAGGTTTCTGCATCGAGATATTCTACTAGCGAGCAAAAAAACCTGTATGACACTACTACATGAACTAACTACTGTCTGGGACCTAGGGCATGGCAGAAGTTTTTCATGATTTGATCCTACCTCCCAACAACGAAAGGAATGCATGCATGCTCACTTGCTCAGTGAATGTTATAATAAAAATAAATAGCTAGTTTTGCTATAAAATAACAGCTGGATAAGTAAGGAATTTAAAATTAATATTTGTCTTGCATTTGCATGCAGATATGAGTCTATCTGTGAGTGACTTGCATTGTGTGGCAGTAGTACATGTTGCTGTCTGTGATCCGCCCCTATCTCTGACCATTTTTTGAGGAGCAGAAAGCGTTGGTTACGGTGCATGCATCTTAAGATCCGGTGTATATTTGTCTCTAGTCCAATTGAAAGTATCCAAATTGTTGATGTGACTTACATCAAGTAGCTATATAGAGATAACGAAATAGTCGTGCTGATATTTAGAGAGATAAAAGGCACTCTAGCTAGCTAGGGAGTAAGTGGTAACAACATCATCATCATTTGGAGATATTTAGAGATATAAAAGGCCGGCACTTTTGCTAGGCAGGCAGTAAGTGGTTACATCATCATTTGGAGTTTAAGTCAAATCTTTGCATTTGACTTAGTAACTGGCTTTACATGTAGCATGGCTATTGTTGGCTAGTGATTGGTGCTAATTAACTCACACCGTACCTAGCTATAAATTAAACAACAATAAGCTAGACCCGAACCTGTCAGCTAAACCCAACCAGGCAAACCCGTATGACAGTGATCAGGAATACCACAGAACTACAGGCAATCCAAGGCAATGCACATTGGGTAAAGCATCAGGAGCAAGTGATGGAGCAGCAAGCAACGAGCAGCGAGCAGCAGTAGTGGTGGATCCGAACCTGTCAGGTGTAGGGGAAGCTGTGGAGGAGCGCAGACGCCGGTGGAGGTGCGCCGACATCGGAGAGCACGGGCAGCTGGGCCGCCCACCGTTGGAGGTGTGCATGCTAGGGAAGGAGTGCGGACACCGGAGAGCTCGGGCACCATGGCCGCTCACCCCGGGAGAGAGCACGGACGCCGACGTACCTAGGGCCACGGGAGGGCAGGAAGCAGGCTCGCGGCACCTCAAGGTCGGAAATGAGGCGGTGGCGGACCGGGTCGTGAATGTGGACGGCATGGAGATGGGGAGGAGGCGGCGGTCGGGGGCTCTAAAACCCTAGCCGCCGGTCGGGGGCTCTAAAACTCTAGCCGCCGTGGAGAAGGGGCGCGCGGCGTCATGGCGGCCCAGGGATATGTCGAGTTGTGGCCCAGGGGGTGCGGAGAGGGGGCGCGGGCATCGGGAGAGGTCCGGGAGGCTGCGACGGCGGGGCGCCGGGGAAAAAGTTGGGTAGCCTGATGGCGTCGGGAGGAAGAAGAGAGCAGCCCAACACATCTCTACCCGAGCGCCCGTGGTTATATACCCAGGACGATTTCTAGGGGCGGTTTCTAATTCAGCTGCACCTACAAATGCATTTGTAGGGACGGTTCCTGATCCAGCTGCCCCTAAAATGCATTTATAAGGGGCGGTTCCTGATCGAGCCGTCCCTACAAATATTTTCTATTTTATTAAATTATTAATTCTATATTTTTTATATCACAAAAACACAAAGTAATATAAAAACAATTGTATATATGCACAAATATAATATTTTGTATTATTCTATATATGCAAATATATATATAAAAACAATTGCAGTCAAAACAATATAGAAAACAAAAAAAAACAAAAATTTAAAATTTGAATTTTAAAACTTCGACTACAATTTTATGATATTAAATGAAATAAAATAAAAATATTGTAAATATAAAAGTTGTATAACTCATCAACATGTACAACTTTTATTTTAGGTCATTTTGTCATGTGACTTTGTTTGAACTGATTCAAAATTTAAAATTCAAACAATTTCAACTTGAAACAATATTTTGAAAGAGTAAATGATTTCAGCTGAAAAACTCATGAATACCAAAGTTGTAGAACTCATCAATATGTACAACTTTTATTTTGATCATATTTTCATTTGACCAAATTTGAATACTTAAAATTTTGAATTTCAATAAATGGTAACTTCAAACAAGATTTTGAAACCTTAAATGATTTCAAACAATAAAAGTCGTGAACATAAAAGTTGTTGAAACTCATCACTATCTACAACTTTTATTTTGGTCACTTCTTCATGTGACAAAATATTAGTAAATATTGTTCACAAATTCACATATGACTCATGGTTTCATGAACTATACGAGAGACATGTTGATTTGTGAACAATATTTACTATCACTTTGTATCTAATGAACCATGTAAATCATGAGATGTGGCATTATATAAAAAAAGTAGGAGGTAAATACATCTCTAGTTGGTTTTGTGTCTCCACCATAAATTCATGTAGGTCACTCAGCTCTTGCTTGCCAATCGTCTTCTGTGAGATCTTTGAAAAGAAGTAGCACATGCGGGTGATGGCCATTTTCAAGAACTCTGGCTTTATAGCCCTGATTGCAATAGGTAGAAACATTATCAGCATCACATGACAATCGTGTGCCTTGCAGTGTGTTATTGACAAGTCCTTCATCGACACTAGCTTCTTCATATTTGCTGAAAATCCAGTGGGGACTTTGACCCCCTCAGGAAAGTGCATATAGCTCTCTTCTTGTCTGGTGTTAGGTTGAAGCACGTCACAGGCAGAGTGTATTTTCCATTAGCCTCAGATACCGGGTGAAGCTGTGGCATCACATTTAGCTGCACCATGTCTTTCCGTGCTTTTAGACCATCCTTTGACTTGCCTGTGTACATCAAGGTAGCAATGAGACTCTCAAAGACATTCTTCTGCACAGTGCATAGCATCAATGTCATGGGAGACCTCCAAGTCTGGCCAATAAGGCAGATACTGAAAGAAGATCGATTGTTTTTTGAAAGGTACGCTTTTGACAGGAGGTGTGCTTCTATCTCTGTTCATCCCATCTGGATTCTTCTTTCCATAGACGACGCGTATGTTTTTCACCATTTTGTACACGTGTTCTTCATTATGATGTTTCTCCAGAGGGGGTTTAATCTTTGGGATGTTGTCATAAAATCTAAAGAATAATTTGTTGCGATACTTGTGACTTGTCTTTAAGAAGTATCGGTTCCTTAGGTAAACTATCTTCTTAGATGCATCTAGGTACACCCATGTAGTACCATCCAAGCAAACCAAGCATCCCGTCTTCTCTTTGATCTATCTAGACAAAGCAAACATCGCGGGGTAATAATTGGTAGTAACAAATATTATTGCTCTATATATGAAGTCCTCCTTTCGGAACACATCGTATATCGGCTCCCCATACCTCCATAGCATCTCAATTTCTTGCATCAAAGGCTCGATAAACATGTCTATATTAATGCCTGGTTGTTTAGGACCAGAAATAAGAATAGTGAGGAGAATGTACTTTCTCTTCTGACACAATCACATTGGGATGTTGTACATGGTCAAGATCACTGGCCAAGTGCTGTGGTCGCTCATCCTCTCATTGAAGGAATTCATTTCATCGGTGCTCAAGCCAAATCATACATTCCTTGGGTCATCACTGAATTCTTTGTGCTTCTCATCGAACCTTTGCCACTGACTACAATCAGCCGGGTGTGTAATTTTATCATCATCCACCTTGCGCTCATCATCCCACCATGTCATGAGTGCAGCTTCTTTAGGGTTTAGGAAGATACGTCTCAAGCGGTCGGTCACTGACAGGTACCACATTACCAAGGTAGGAATTCTTGTCTGCTTTGCATCGTTGCCTAATAGAGTGTCCTTTGAAGGCTGAGATTCTTGTACCATCTTTTTTATACCCTTCTTATTCCTCTTTTTCCCCGTGGAGGCTTCATCCCCACCATAAAGGTCATTGTTCTTGTTCCGGCTAGCCCCACATCGGGGACATTTATCTAGTGACTTGAACGTTTCACCATGAAAAAGTATACAGTGGTTGAGGCATGCATGGATTTTTTTCAACCCCCATTGTCAATGGACTTATGACCTTCTTTGCTTGGTATGTGTTGGCAGGAATTGAGTTTGGTTGTGGCAGCACCCATGACAGGAGATACAATAGATCATTGAAACTACAGTCTGACCAGCCGTACTTAGCCTTCAGGATGAGTAGCTCAAGCATAAAACATAGCAATGTCCAATGTGTCGGACAACCCTTTTCAACACCATACACAGTCTCCTTCGATGCTTTTGTCATCCTTTTCAATTTTTCTAGACCTTTCGGGCTATTTAGTAAAATTTCTGGTCCAAGGGCTCGAATTATGTCCTCCAAATCATCTTCATCCCCAACACGTGCTCCACCATCATTATTGACACCACCTTCGTCATTACCATCCCAACCACCAATATCATCACCTTGTTCATTGCCAAACTTTGAATCCATTCGTGCATCAAGCTCTACTGAATATTGGGATAGGGATTCTATGGTTTTATCATCGTATTTCTCCTCATCCTCATTGTTAACAATAACCGTTTCATCATGATGAATCCACACTATGTAGTCCTCAATAAATCCTCGCATAATCAATGTGATCTGATGATAGTCACATCTGTCCATGCCATATAATTTTTACAATCTTTACAGGGATAAATAATTATATCCTTATTCTCTAGTCAATGTCGTTGCATGCTTCTTTGTGGCCTCAATAAATTTATCCACTTCTTCACGAAAACCTATCTTGAACCTTAACGAACCATACATCCAAAAGTTCTTGTACTCTATCTTTTACAACAACAACAAAACAAACATAAAGGACTACTTATTCAGATATATATAAAAATAAATTAAATTAATAATTACTTGAGAATAATTGTATATACTTCAGATATATATGAATATAAATCAAATATAATTACATGAAGCATACAAACACACCATGGTAGAAGAAAATTAATTAATGGCCTATTTATCCATAAATAATTAAAATACATATTTGTTGATTACAATAAATAATTTCAAAGATAACAATCAGCAACAATTATATTTTACCCAATATCTTTCATGCAAACCCTAGTCTAATTTTATCAAACACAAATTTACAAAACCAAAATTAATAAAAAAAACCAAATCCTAGATCTAGATCTACATGCACGTGAAACATCCATAAAATTAATTAATTGTTCACTAAAATCAAGAAACATAGACCAAATAAGGGTATGATCTTGTTCACCTCTCTAATTTATTCTAGTACATTCAAAACTTGGGTCTAATTTGCTTCATAAGTAGCTTAAGCACCATAGAAGAAAGAGAAAAGCAAAACTCTAATTACTCACTAACCAACCATTAAAACTTTAAACAAAGTAGTGGAATAGCATTTTCTTACCGTCTGTAATCTCTCCACCAAATGATTTAAGATCAAAACCTTCCCCCCTTAGTAGAGCAATTTTTGAGAGGTGCCTAAGGCCTCTCCTACCTTTCTTTCACGGGTTGGAGTGAGTAACCCGAAGAGAAAGAAGATGATGCAGTTTGCTTTATATGTGGGTCATTTGTAGGGGTGGCTGGTGATTGAGCCTGCCCCTACAAATCGGAGGTATTTATACGTGGGCATTTGTAGGGGCGGCTCAATCACCAGCCGCCCCTATAAATAGCAATACCGGGGACGGCTGGTGAGTGAGCCGCCCCTACAAATCCGACCCATTTATAGGGGCAGCTCGTAAGACCAGCCGCCCCTCCTGTTCTATTTCTAGGGGGCGGCTGGTCTCTGGCCTCCCGAGCGCGCCACTGTAGGAGTGACTTCATCACCAGCCACCCCTAAAAAAAATTTATCCCGTTGCTACAAACCGTTTTTTACGTAGTGAATTGCTCCTACAAGAAGAAACAATCACCATTTGAATTCACAGCCAGAAAACATAAAAATGAGGACAAAGCCATAGGAAGAGACATACGCTTCCACCCTCCATACCATCCACCGTGGCAGTTGAGGACTCGCCCAACCAGTCCAGTTGTCGAGTATTCATCAATCATCAAGTATCTATCATCTGACCTAGTCCTCTGTCGAGTCTTTGTTCGTCATCAAGTATCCGTCGTTCGCACAACTGAAATGATTGGTGTAAACAATTAAACAAATCAAGAACAATCAGAAAACAATGAAACAAGATAAGAATGGTAGCTAGCTAAAACAGCAAGTGAAACACACACTAATATCTTTTCTTGCCTTGCCTTGCTCAGCTAGGCTGGGCAATCCTCAGCAAACTAGTCTTGGCTACTAAATGAACCAAACTGGCCATTGGCTTGCTGAGGAGTAAGGGGTGGGATTTAGTAGCTGAGCACTCAGCTAGATGAAGATGAGAGCAGATCTAGACTAGGAGTTTTATCATCACCAAGTTTAGGGAAGACTGTCCTCACCAGTCCTGCATCTGCCCGCTGACTGGGCAAGCCTGTCGTCCGCACGCCGCCTGCCTCGGAAGGGAGGGGTGGAGGTGGCGGGGGCACTTGGTGGCCGGCGAGGCCGCCGGCGGCCATGGGCAGGTGGAAGCGGCTGGCGGAGATCCAGCGGGGCAATGGAAGCGGACAAAGGGAGATCCAGCGTGGCGGTAAAAGCTTCTGGCGGAGATCCAGTGAGGCAAGCCTGTCGTCCGCATGCCGCCTGCCTGGGAGTGGGCACACCGCCTGTCTCGAAAGGGAGGGGTGGAGGTGGCTGGGGCACTTGGTGGCCGGCGAGGCCGCCGCCGACCATGGGAGGTGGAAGCGGCTGGCGGAGATCCAGCGTGGTGGTGGAAAGCTTCTGGCGATGCAAGCGGTGGAAGCAGCCGACAGGACTGAGAAAGAAAGGCGGAGGAGCTGAGGAAGCAGAGAAAGGTTCATGCAAACCTAGGCTTGGGCTTGGGCTTGTACTAGGCCTGCTAGATTCACTTTCTTTCTTCTTTGTGTGTTTTTTCGAATTGACATTGATCTGCTGAACGGTCGAGGAAGGACATGTCCTTCTCCAAAGAACAGCAACAGGATAAGAGAAGTCACAGAGTGATATCTGACCAAAATAGTATAATAAAAGTCACAAAGGTATATTTGACCGAAACAGTACAATAAAAATCACAAAGGTATATTAGACAGAAATAGGATAAGAAAAGTCACAAAGGTATATCGGGCCGCACTAGCAGAGCTGAGCTGCCTCGACTGACCCATTGGGCTCTTGCAGATAAGCTCGTTGAAAACACATCTTAATTCAGTAGGCCTAGAATCTCATGACCATGTGATTTTAACACCAATAGTTCGAAAGCAAACAAACATGTAAAAAAATTCAGTTATTTGCTAATTTCATACCTCAATTTGTGCTCACATGGTTATTTTTGTAGAAATGATTGTGGTTAGTGTATTTGCTTGAGTAATTGCATCTAATGGCACATGGGGATCGTTGTAGCTGCGGATTTCTTGTTATTCTTGGTGGTTGCCGCCACCTAGACGTAGGGGGCAAGTGATGACCGGACCCGACGTCTGCGAAGGACCATACCCGACGCTCAGGGTCCGGTTGTACGATGCACAAGTAGTGTGGATGCGTGGCGTGTAGGAGATCACCGGAACCGCTGGGTTCATCTGTTCATGGGGCATAAGACTTGGTCCGACGAGGTCTGTACCTATCGGTGTAAATTTGGGCACCGACCGGACCCTGGCTTCGGCAGGTCTAGTCACTCAGTCTAGACTGAGCCAGGCCCTGGCTTCGGCGGGTCTAGTCACTCGGTCTGGACTGAGTCCGGTCTAAGCACTCGGGGAGCTCTCTGTACTCGGTCGGACTCGCGCGTTTTCTTATGACCAGACCCGACCCTGTCGTCTGGTCCTAACTTAACTATCGCGCCTAACCCTAGTGACCGTTGGAGATGGACGGCCGAGGTTTGAAAAGGGGACATGTGGTCAGCTGTGGTCGACCGGACCCTACTCAGAGTCCGGTCGTGTCTGCGAGCTCCCAACGGCTCTTTGAGCCAAGGGGGGGGGGTCTGTAAATAGACTTGGACCGGCTTGGGCTCACTCTCTTATATATTTTCATCAGTGATGCATCCTTGAGCGCCCTCATCTTGTGTAGGTTCTTGCGACGCCCTAGTGAAGGGCCTGGCATGGTGCCAAGTAGCTTAGGAACCACCAAGTGATCGGCCGTCACATTTTCATTAGGATAAGAAAAGTCACAATGGTATATCGGACTAAAACAGGATAAAAAAACCCTTCAGTGTCACTCTCTTTGACCTCCACAGCAACATCAATAGCATGCTCCTTAGCGATAGTAGCTTTGCTCTCCACTGTATGCTTTCTAACACACCTCAGATTCCTCGTAGGAGTTGGGCTCCCCACCATCTGCATAATCCCCAGCTTGGTCTGCAGGAGATAGCAATTGTGTGGTGGGACGACATGTTTGAATGGCCATTTTCACATCCATGGCTGGTGGTATGCAGCGGAATGCTTCTAATTATTGATTACTATGTGCGTGTCTTCACATATGGTATAATAATTTTGTTGCACAACACGAGTTTGACCCTACTAAGAAATTATATGCAGTAACCAAAACCTTTACTAGTAAATTAATAATCTGGACACCTCAGTGCCCAGCTCATTCACCCTCCAAGCCTGAGCCTCCTCACAGCTAGGTTCCTAGGCCAATAAAGAGAGAGGACGGTGGAAAATTATGGAAGTTGAAAGGGCTTCTCCACTCACTCTCTCCCATTTCAAAACCCTAAGCTGTGGTTTCTTCTTCCTGGAACTCTCAGCACCCCTAGAAGCAAATGCTTTCCTCCCCATCTTGGATGTCACGAGCCTCTTCACGCTCACGTGCCCGTCGGCTAAAAAGTCTGTTGCTCCTGGTAGAATGTTACCACTAATCGGCACTACGTTGCTCCTTCAACTATGTTACCTCCGATCGGTTCTACATTGCTTTTTATTGTATGTTACCTCTAGTCATGCACTCCGTTGCTCTTGATAGAATGTTCCCTCTCATAGCAACATTTGCCTTTTTGTTTCTCAATATTCATTTAGAATTTGGAGCTAAAACTTTTTGAGGTTGTACAAACATATGATGTGAACATCCACAAGTTTCTGGACTAGGGTTAGTGACTGGCTTAATCTAGTTCAAAGCCCAAACAAAAGGGCCTTTAGCTCAGGCGCGGAAATTTTACCCATAAAGAACTTGCTCAAATCAGATACAGTAGCCCTTAGGCATTCACAGATTTTCCGCATCTGCCCTATCCCTACACATCTAGCGAAATTCTGTGAGTGGTCCAAGAAGTCCTCAACCTGCATGAGTTGTTGGGGTACATAGGTCTTTGATATCCATGATCCTTCAAAATTGCTGGCATAGAGCCCTTGCTCCCATAAACCCTCCACTAATACTAGCTGCATGAGACAAGACCAGGAGTGAGCAGAACAACCTAACAACTAAAGATGGAGTTTGAGGAACCTGAATCAACATGCAAGCTTAGTCAAAAGGTGTATATTTGTTAAAAAGTACATAGTTTTCACAAGTGGTGTATATGAAGACACAATGCCAAAAAGGAACTAAAACAACTCACTTTAATCATCATTGATACAAAAAGTTCAGCAATAGATTCTTTATTGCTACTCCCAAAACCTTCAAATAGTGAGGCATTCTTCTTGATACTTTTAAAATCTGAACCATCTTCAAGAAAATAGAAACTATCCTTTTTCTTTCAATTTGCAGAGGATGGAGACATACAAAGCCTCAAAACTAGCGTACCATAAAGAATATTAATTCCAAACTGTGATCATCTACAACCCCATAGTTCAACTTCTGCTTACACTGGAAAAATCCGAATCATCATCTAAGCGCTCTGCAAAACCAACCTAGTAGCTTCCCATTGGTGGCATCCCAAATGCTGGCATCGGACCAGGGCCCATTGGAGGCATACCCATTCCACCCATCGGAGGTGGAGGACCGCCCATGCCTGTCATCACGCGGAGCGGGCAAAGCGAGAGGAAGCAGCTGGGCGTACATGTTCTACACAACAGAATGCGACTAGTCATGCCAAATGCTTCAGCACTAATGACTGATTACAGAAACAAAGAGGCAAATGCACTTTGTCTTTACCTGCTGAGCAACAAGATCTTTTTCCTCTTTCTCTTTCGCTCTTTCCTCATTTTGCGACTCAATTTTGTCCTTAATTAAAGCATCAACCTTACTGCTGTATTCGCGAATGAACTGCATGGACGGCAGGGATGCCTAGCACAAGTACTCAGCTCAACCTAGCCCATCAGCCTCCCCCCTCCACCCGTCCCACTCCCACACTGTGTCCCCCTAGTCGTCGTCGTTGGCTCGCAGCTAGCAATAATGGAACTCCATCCACCCACCTGCGCTTTGCTTCTCTTCTCTCAGTCGTGGTGTCCGAGGCTGTCAAATCGCCATTGCTTCTCTTCTCTCAGTCGTGGCGCCCGAGGCTGTCAAATCACCATTGCTTCTCTTCTGAGCCATCTTATCTCCACCCCATTGGTATTGTGCATATAAGCTCTTCAATTGAAGACTCGGCAGGCTCGCCAAAGCACCGGTCGGTAGATCAAGCGAGAGCTGCAACCCTAAGGTTTGTTCCTTTTTATTTTTCAATCTTTTTCGAGTATTGACTGGATTTGAACCGTAGGAGGGGATGCATGTTTGAATCCCTAGATTTATCACAAATTGTATGCATTTAAGCCCCTTTCTTCATGGCTGCAGCTGAAGCAATAGATTCAGGCCAAGGAGTGTGAGCACATCCTGTTCTTCCAGTCTCCCCGGTCAGCTGAGGAAGAACTACGAGGTTTGTTCCTTTTTTCAACTTAACATTTTGGCCATTGACCATAGGAGGAACGCATGTTTGGATCCCTAGATGCAGAAAACTTTAAGCCCCTTTCTTCATGGAAGTTTCCATCATTGCCTAATTCCTAGCTTGCCTAGGTGGCTTGTCGATTTGCGCTAGTCGGGCGGTCGGGTTGCCAAGTTCCTAGCTCGCTTAGGTGGCGGCTGTTTGATCTGACATATGGATGGTGAAGGAGAGAGGTGAGGATGGAGTGGTCAAGGAGGAGGATGAGGAAGAGGTGGTGGAAGGAAGGAGAAGGTGAAGGAGACTATTGGTGGTGGGGATATGGTCTAAATGGAGCAAGGGGTGAGAATGACAGCAAAGGACGTTGATTCAGCAGCAGCTAAGGTCTACACCTTATCCAGGCTTCCACCTTGCTGCCACAAGGGCTATCGGGCACCTTGTAGTGCCCAAGATCTTCCTATGGAGGTCATTTTTTAACACTAGTTGCCTGATGAGGCGGCAATGATTTAATGTTCATATGCAATGTTATGAATGCGTACGCTCTTCCTTTGAGTTGGTTGTTTCCAAAATAGTTATGCAGATCATTTAATTACTTGCTTTTAGGACAACAAAATAGTGTGAATATGTTGGTCGTTTAGGCAAATCATGAATAATTTTGATGTAATGCACATTTCAGACGATTCTTTATTTCGAGTTCCCTAAACTAGTTGGTGGAGTTTGACTTGAACTAAATAGATACCCTTTTATCCATGAATCTCAGACATGACATGGTGCCTCAAACTATTTATATCTCCTGTTAAGCCTCTGTTCGACTAGTTGTTCCCGTAACTCTTATATTTTCTAAATTCCATCTTTAGGTGATCCTTAGCACTGCAATTTGGCAATTTGGACTAATTTGGGGCACCATGGTAACCAAAATTCAAGGATCTAGGATAGTATAAGAAGCAATGTTTTCAAGTCGTCCAGTCGAACCTAGTCGCCATGGGACAGACCAGGAGACTAATCGTGATTAATCGTCGACCAGGCCAATTAGTCGAGCCTAGTTGACCCCTGGTCGTCCTATATATCAGGATATATATACCTACTATATATATATATACCTATATATACTATATAGTATACACAATAAAGCAAGCATCAAGACTACATTAGTGTTTAGCTGGTGACTTTCTTGTGGGAGTTGTTTTCTTCTCTTTTCTGCCATGTCCAGAGGTACATATTCCTGTCCCAAACTCTATTTCTTTGCTGACTTGCTGCTGGAAGCCTAAAAACCAAAGAAGACCATAATTAGCAACACTAATGTAGTTTTGATCTTGACACAGCTCAACAGCAGCACTGCTGCATTAGCAAGCACTGCTGCAGTAGCAAATAACTAGCATTTAGCAGTTAGCACATAGCAGACCATAGCAGCCACACAACCAGCATATTACATAACCAAACAAGTTCAGTACACATAAGCTAAAGTGTTCAACATAGAGTCACAAATATTGACATTTAACAGTCCAACAAAAGTAGGCAACTAGCCATCTATTTAAGCAAATCAACATTAAAATTGAAGCCTCCATCTCCATCTCCAGTTGGTCCATCTTCAGTTTCAGTTGGTGCAGATTCTTCATCCTCCTCCATTGCTATTGCTGAATCAACATGTTGATCTTGGTCTTCATCATCAACTTCATCAATATCTTGAGTCACTGTGTTCTATGGACGCTTCCTGTTCCTAGCATAAGTACACCTCACAGGGGCAGCAATAGCAGCACGAGTAGCAGTAGCCCTAGGCAAGTTACGTCCCTCTAGACCCTGAGTTGCACCAATAGCCTCATCCACAACAGCCCAAGTCATAGCATCGCCACCACCTTTCTGAACTGGTTCTGGTTTACAATTTTCATTGGCCCATTCATTTTCCTAATGAAATTCATCAAGCAAGAGTGGATTGCATATCTTTCCTTTGGAACCCAGCTCTCTAATTTTTTTAAATCTGTTTTCCATCTTGCGGTTGTAACTGACACATACCAACTTATTTAACCTTTGGTGCTCTAATCGGTTTCTCTTTTTTTGTATGGACCTACACAAAATATACTGCAGAATCACATATCAATATTACTAGCTTACTACCATACTTAATTACTCGGCAGTAGTACACTAGCACTTACAACAGAAAATTCACTCCAACTACGCTTGCATCCAGATGTAGCGCAACAAAGGCTAACAATCCTTTTTGCTAAACACTGGAGCTCATATGTGAGGCCACCATATGCAGCCCACCAAAGCACTGTAATTTCCATAATTCCATTTCAAACATAGAATTTCATTATTAGTTCATTGCTGATTGCTTTTAGAAAAAGGGAAGGAAATAGTTATTAGAGAACTTACTAGGATTTTTTTCTATCTCTATCTCTTATTGCTCCTGGTTGTGAGAAGGATTCGCCTTCAGCCCTCTCATAGTCTTCTGCCTACTTGCTTATCTTCATCTGCTCCTCATCATCAGTCACCATCTTCCACATAACTTGATTAAACATGATTCTCAATCTTCCTGCTTGTCTCTTATCCTTTTCCTTTAGGGCAAAGAACTTGCTTGGATTCAAGTATAGGGCTGCTCCATTTGGTTTTCCCATATGTTGTCATAGTATTTTAGTACCTCTTTGAGTAAATCTAGTTTGTGTTGCAAAGAATCCTTGATTGCGGCCTTTGCAACATTCATGGCTGCCATAATCTCAGGAGCTGCTGGTGTCTCACCTCCATCTGCTATCCTTAGAGCTACAAGAAGTGGTTGTGAAGCTCTTAGGCATAATTCTACTTTATTCCAAAATGGCATTGAAAGGATAATGTTCTCAACTCGCCGGCCTTCTTGAGTGGTAGAGAAACTGGTAGCATGCCATTCATCACTAACCACTAAATTCCTCAATCCACTCATGTTCTTATGCAGGCTTGCCAATGTGAGAAATGAAGTGGCAAAGCGAGTTACAACTGGCCTCACAAGATCTCCTTCAATCTTATTTCGCATTAGATCTAGAACCCTCCCATGCTTGTACATGAATCTGGTCACCTTCTGTGCCATGTTGATGCAAGTGTGGAATTCCTTGATCTTCCCAATATCCTCCAACAACAAATCCAAGCAATGGGCTGCACATGGTGTCCAAAATAGATGCGGGATCCCCTCCATTAAAAGACTCCCTACTGCCTTGAAGTTGGCTCCATTGTCAGTGACAATCTGCACCATATGTTCCTTCCCAACCTTATCAATTTGCTTCTCCAACAAGTCAGCCAACATAGGTGCATTTGCTATCTCACTTGAAGCATCAACAGACCCTAGAAAGAAAGTCCTTGCTGGATTGTTAGTAAGGAAATTGATGAGATGGTGGTGGCTTGTGTCAGTCCACCCATCGGACATTATGGTGCAATCATATTCCTTCCAAGCCTCCTCATGCTTCTTCCTCAACTCCGTTGTTCTGTTCACAGCTCTTTCAAGCAGCGGAATCCTAACATCATGATATGATGGTGAGCAGTACCTAGGACCATATTGTCCAATTGAATTAAGCAAAACTTCACAGCTTCTTGAATTAATGACGTTCAATGGAATGCAATTCTCATAAAAGAAATCGGCAACATGATCATCAACAATTACTTTGGCCTCCTTATTTTTCTTTGTGCACTGCTCAATTGTAGGTTGACTTTGCTTGGATTTGTGCCTCTGCAACTACTTCTTCTGGTGACTTGCAAAGCATGGAACTCACGACTATTTTTGAATTGCTGGTTTTGCTGCAGCAGAAACAGTGAAAGAAGTGATGGCAGCCTGAGCAATCTTCTTCTTGGCTTGCTTAACTTTGGTTCCAGAACTTGGTACTGGTACAGCTTGCAGGTTCTTCTGCACCAGCAGCATCTTGTTCATCTTCATCTTCTGCAGGTACCTCCATAAGAACAGTCCTTGAACTCTTTTTCAGGTAAACAGCTATCTCCTTCTTAACTATTGCTGGAGGATTAGGACATTTTATTGTATCTCCAGTACCCCCAACAAGGTGCTGCTTGAGCATATTCCGGCTGGCTGTATCTGAAAACTACCTCAGATACACTATGTCAGCTGGCCTCACAAAATTAGGATCAAAGAAGAGCTATAAATTAGGATCAAAGTCTGACCTGCTTGAGATATATATTATTCTGGGCTCTCCAGTTCCGGCTGTTACTGCCTCCACTATGTGATCCATCTGATTTCCGCATGCCTCTACAGCCACCACGACCAAAACCACTATTCTTCCTGTTCCATCCACCCGAGCTAGATGATTCTGTAATGCCATGTTTCTGCGCGCCTGCAACATTTTTGCTACACCAACTTGGCTTGTCATCTTGGTGTGTCACAGACTCACAGCTGATCTCCAGCTATGATTTGGTTGCTTTCTCTCCAACACATGGTCGGTAAACCGCCTCTTGTTCCATCCGTTGGTGCTAGTTGATCCTGCAAAAGCAGAATGCAGAGGACCCCTTGGCGTATCATTTTTTCCAGTTTGCAACTGAGTTCCAGTCACTGTTATTTTGAGTTCCTTCGGCTTTTGTCTTGTCTGTCCAGGAGATTGGAAGGTTTCCACCCAAACATACCACCTCATCTTCCTGAACTTCATCCTCCGGAATCTTGTCAACATCATACAAGCATGAACTATGAGGAGTAACTGTCTTGTGTTCAGCAGCTCCTATTGTTCCTACTAATGCGAGGAAGTCATATAAACCAGACCCTCCAAGTATTTCATCGCTTGAAGACTGTGAGAGACCAAAATAAGGTCAGAACAGATAGGAAATAGTAGATGATCTTGTCCTGTGCAAATAGAGTGACATTGATATGGTAGAACTAGGGATAGCACGAAGAACCTATTCGTCGCCCTCCCTTGGAGGCTCTGACTACTTTTGGGGTTCTTCTTGCTTGATTACAATGGATGGTGTGGCTGTGCTTATATAGCCAGCTACCTAACAAACCCAATCTAATCTAAATAACCTTATCTCTCTAACAACCTTATCTCTAATGACCTGCTAACAAACCAATCTTATTCCCCTCGTGGTACTGTTTACGAGCTACAGTACTGCTCGTGGGCCTAGGCCTGCGGCCAGCCCACTTGTCATAACAGACATAGATAAGTGAAATGGCCAAAGTACCTGGGTCTCATCCTTCCAGTGAATTTTGAAAGCTGAGCCAGTGCCGATGGCTGCATGATTACCCCAAGAGCAGGTTGACACAACACTAGCCAGCTGATCAGAGTCGACCTTCTCTGCACTCTTCCGAAAGCATTGCATTGGTCTCTGCAGCATGTTTCCTCATTTTTGTATTATGGTTGGCAAAATTAAAGTTCACTGGTGCAAAATTAAATGGATGGCACTTACAGAAGTGTAGCTTCCGTAAATGGTGCCTGAATCTTCAGGGACTGGACTTGTATCCTGACCTATTGAAGCCATGCAAGCTACCTGTGCAGGTCATGCTGCTTGCCACGGTTGTCAGGTGGTCTGTGATGACTGATTTTGTAACCATTCCAATGGCCTTGGAAAGGTGCTGAAAGGATGATCCGGAGAGGAGAATAGAACATGAGAAACATTTCAATATAACTTGTAGTTTAATTCATCTGAAAGGTGAAAGAAAAGAACTGACCTGTGTGACTCGATCAAAGACACAGGAAATGCCAAACACTTTGTGAACTTCTTGGATATTGTAAGGCATAGACCTTTTGGTGTCGATTAGATCCATCACAGGGACACATGCATCCATTGCTACTCCCCAGGTGCCACCACTCTCTGCAGCCGCCACCTTTTCCACTGTGATTTCCAGTGCCAGTTCCCCTTTCTGCTCTGCACTGGAGTTCTGGACCCAACATGTTGATTCTGGTTCGATCCATATTACCTTAGCATCCTGAACTCGAGGATCACCTATGAGATGAGGCAAGAGTGGTTCTTAAGTAAGCATAACTTCATAAGGCATTGTATCAGCATAAGTATTTGTGTCTATCTGATGAACCAAGTGGCGGGTAGGCATATGCAATAATTAATTAGTGTATACACCCCGTTCGGCCGGCAGAATTTTGGCTGAAACTGGCTGAAAAACACTGTTCCGGCTAAATTGTTGTGAGAGAAAAACACTTGTTCCGACTGAAAAAAGAAGCTGAACAAGTTGAATATAGGGTAAGTCGAACGGGGCCTTAAAGAGCGTCAAATAAGGCTTTTTTTTCCGCGGGTGTGGCATGAGATTTACATGAAGGTACCAGGATGATCTAAATGATACAGTTTGGCCATAAAAACCTAGTTTTGCGAACTGCCCACATGTGTTTAAATCCATTGTCAAAACCACGGTGAACTAGGCGACTTGCGCATTGCAGGTTATGCACTTCGACTATGTTGGATGTGGCTGCAGTGGACAAATCAAATGCACCCTTAGCACTGATGATCGAGGATCCAAAAAATTGATATTCAACACGGGGAACTCAGAGAGAAAATGTTATGCTATAAAGTCCATATGCAGAGGTATGTTAGAGAAAAACTGAAGTGGTAGTTAGCTATTTTTGTTACGGCTGCATTTTCTTTGAATCATAATTAGTGACGTGGTAGTTAGCTTTTTTATTTGAATCTGTAGTTAGCTTATTTTGGATGAAAAAGTGAAGGAATTCCAAAAGTGAATGAAAACAAACAACACAATCTCCCGAATCATTGTAATGGACCTTGTGGGCCGGGCCGTCTACTTTCTCTCTTCCGGCGGTTTTCCTTTCCTCCTCGTGTTGACCTAGCCAATTTCTTCGACCGAACAAAACACAGCCGCCGTCCCCTCCCGGCTCCCGCCCACCCACAGCCGCTGCCGGCTGCCGGCTCCAGCGGGCCCCAAAAAGCTCCTACTAAAACCCTCGACGTCGGCAGCGCGGCGTTGGCGTCGGCGAGATGAAGAACCTGCGCCTTGTGACGAGGCTCCCGCAGCAGCTCCAGCTACAGATAGACGGCGAGACCCTCGTCGCCTCCGCCGTCGACGCGGAGCGCCGCCGCGCCTTCTTCGCCTCCTCCGCCAACTTCATCTACACCGTCTCACTCCCCGCGTCCTTCACCCAGGACCAGGTCTCAAATTCCACCCCCCCATCCCTTACGGACCTAGACGAGTTTTTGTTTCTTTCACTGTTTCCAGGCTAAACAATCCCTGTTTTATCTACGCTAAAAAGCCAGCAAACACTTACTAAAATGTTGCTGTGTAGCCAATGATTTAAAATTTTCAGTCTAGGAAAAGCGTTCGCTATGCCAACAACTTCATCTTGTAGCTTTCCATGTTGTGCTGAGTATCCTGCTTTCGTCTCACTTCTGCAGCAACCGCTGCAATGGAGCAAAATTGCTACTCAACATTCCGACATGGAGGAGGTTGTTCTTGATCCTGGAGATTGCATTGTTGCCATGGATTATCTCATGGAGAGGGAGTCTCTACTCCTTGGTTCGTCAGCCGGTTGCCTGCTCTTGTATAATGTGAACGAGAAAACAACTGAAGTTGTCGGAAGACTGGAAGGTGGTGTCAACACCATTGCCTCTAACCCCGATGGGGCTCTTCTCTCTGTCACCACTGGACTCGGCCAACTGCTTGTCATCACACAGGATTGGGAAGTGCTGTTTGAGACTAATCTTGACCCTCAAGTATGTTTTATATATTAAAGTCTTACTGAATACTATACAAGTTCTTGTGTATGTGTGTGTGTGTTCTCCCCCATTCTAAACATCCTTCTTCTCAGGATGCTACCGTTGACAACATAGACAGTACCGGTGGTCAGATCCGAAGTGCAATTTCTTGGCAGGGGGATGGGAAGTATTTCGCTACACTTGTGGCCCCCGATAGCTCTGCTAGCCCCACAAAACTTAATGTCTGGGAACGTGAATCGGGAAAGGTGCATTCTTCTTCAGATGCCAAAACTTTTATGGGAGCATCGCTAGATTGGATGCCTAGTGGAGCCAAGGTTGCTACAGCCCTTGATAGGAGGACAGAGGGAAAGTGCCCTCTCATTGTTTTCTATGAGAAGAATGGCTTAGAGAGGAGCCACTTTTCTATTGATGAGCCATCAGAGGTTGTCATTCAAGATTTAAAGTGGAACTGCAATTCTGAGATCCTTGCTGCTCTGGTTTCTTCTGGTCAGCATGATATTATCAAAATATGGACCTGCAGGAACAATCACTGGTACTTGAAACATGAACTACGGTACACAAAGGAAGAGGGGGTGAAGTTCTTTTGGGATCCAACGAAACCAATGCATCTGATTTGCTGGACACTGAGTGGCCAGGTCACTATTCACAAGTTTGCTTGGACTACGGCGGTCAGTGAGAGTTCAGTTGCACTTGTGATCGATGGTTCCCATGTTCTTGTTACTCCTCTTATTTTGGGCCTCATGCCACCTCCCATGTCTCTGTTCCACCTTGCCTTTCCTTGTGCAGTGAATGAGGTTTCTTTTGTGACCAATAACTCGAAGAGCCACTTGGCTGCTTATCTGTCAAATGGCAGCTTGTCTATTGTGGAACTTCCAGCACCAGATACCTGGGAAGAATTTGAAGGCAATGGGATAAGTGTTGACCCGTGCTGTTCTGACTTCACTTTGAATAACTGTATGCACCTCACTTGGATAGATACACGCACCTTGATTGGTATCTGTTGCTATAGTGAAGACTACTCTTTAACAACAATCAGGTCCAGTGGAACCAGAAACCTTGTAGATAAACATGATTCACTGTTTTTCATCAATGAGATTGAACTTAGATGTTCAGAGGATTCTGTGCCAGGTTCAGTGAATTCATCTGGCTGGCAGGCTAGAGTATCAAAGAAAGTGCAATTGGAGAGTTCAGTCATTGGGGTGTCTCCAAACCCAGCAAAAAGAGGTTCAGCCTTCATTCAAATCAGTGGAGGAAGGATTATTGAGTACTGCTCAAGTTTAAATCTGTCGAAAATGCATCCACCAGCACAATTCAGTAGGCATTGGTTCTGACCTTTGTTTTCCAGCATCATGTCCTTGGATGACTGCAGTTCTGTGCTGTAAAAATGGTATGGCAGAACCCTTTCTCTTCGGACTCGATGAAAGCGGCAAGCTTTATATGGGCAAAAGGTTATTGAGCAACAACTGCAGCAGCTTCACATTCTACTCCAGTGCTTATGGAGCCACTGAGCCAGTTATGAGCCACTTGCTTGTGACTACTAAGCAAGATCTTCTGTTCATTGTGGATGTCAATGAGATCTTACTTAAAGACATCGAGGTGACAATTGATGGCCTTGTCAGTAGTCCTGCTCACGGAAAGCAAAGCAAAGAGCACATCACTGTGTGGGAAAAGGGAGCGAAGTTGGTTGGTGTTCTCCATGGTGATGAAGCAGCTGTCATAATGCAAACAACACGTGGTAACTTAGAGTGTACCTACCCCAGGAAGCTAGTCCTTGTTTCAATTGTTCAAGCACTGGTTCAGAGGCGTTTCAAAGATGCAATAGACATGGTGAGGCGACATCGGATAGATTTCAATATCATTGTTGACTATTGTGGTTGGAATGCTTTTGTGAATTCAGCAGCAGACTTTGTTAAACAAGTTAATAACCTTACCCACATCACTGAATTTGTTTGCTCAATGAAGAACAGCAATGTCAGCAGCAAATTGTATGAAGCCTATATATCATTTTCTGATCAGTATGCAGTCCCAATGGCGGATAATGAAAGTTCACCTGGTTTATTTTTGGGTAACAAAGTCACTTCTGTACTTATGGCAGTTCGAAAAACCCTTGAGGAACAAATAGAAGAGAGCTCATCAAGAGAACTTTGTATATTGACCACTTTGGCCCGTAGTGAACCTCCATTGTTGGAGCAGGCACTGAATAGAATAAAACTCATTCGAGAATCGGAACTTCTTGGGCTTGATGATGCGAAGCGAAAGCTGTACCCTTCTGCTGAAGAGTCACTGAAGCACTTGCTTTGGTTAACGGACACTGAAGCTGTTTTCCGGTGCTGCTTTGGGGTTGTATGATCTGAATCTTGCTGCTATCGTTGCTTTGAATTCCCAAAAGGATCCAAAAGAGTTCCTTCCTTTCCTTAAGAGTCTTGAAAGCCTTCCTCCTGCTATCATGAGGTACACGATTGATTTAAGGCTTGGAAGATATGAGAGTGCTCTCAGAAACATTGTTTCTGCTGGCAATGCGTACCATGAGGATTGTATGAAACTCCTTAATGGTAATCCTCAGCTGTTCCCACTGGGCCTCCAGTTATTTAATGAACCAGATAAAAGGAATCAAATTCTTGAGGCATGGGGTGACCATCTTTCTGGAGAGAAATGCTTTGAGCATGCCGCGTTGACTTATCAGTGCTGTTCATCATATCAGAAATCACTGAGAGCTTACCGTGCTTGTGGGGACTGGAGAGGTGTTTTTACCGTTGCAGGTCTTTTGGAGTTAAAAAAGGAAGAAATTGTTCAACTTGCACACGAGTTATGTGATGAGTTCCAGGCACTTGGCAAGCCAGGAGATGCTGCTAGAGTAGCACTGGAGTATTGTTCAGATGCTGAAAGAGGTGTAAGTTATTATATCATGGGAAGGGAATGGGAAGAGGCTCTTAGAGTTGCCTATATGCTTAGCAGGCATGATCTGGTTGAAACTGTCAGAGATGCAGCTTCAGAATGTGCCACATCACTGATATCTGAGTACCAGGAAGGACTGTTGAAGATTGGTAAATATGTAGCACGCTATTTGGCCGTCCGTCAGAGGAGATTGTCGCTTGCTGCCAAACTCCAGTCAGATGATCGGTTTATGGATGTTGAAGATGACAACGTTTCAGAAGTGAGCGCTAGCTTCAGTGAAATGAGTGCATACACTACAAGGTAAGAGGCTGCACCTTGCACCATTTGGAGTTGCACAACTCGTGTTATCTCTGTTTATCGTTTCCTCACTACATAGTTTCAGAATATCTTGTTTCAGAAAGAACTCTAAAATTGAATCCTATATGTGTCATGTTACCTATCAGTGTGAAACTCTGAATTCTGTGTGGACAGGTCAACCAGGGAGTCAAGTGCTTCGGTCATATCCAGCAACGTCAGCAAATCACGAGGGGCAAGGCGGCAAAAAAAAGGTGGCAAGATACGAGCTGGAAGGTCGGCAACCTGCGCCTCTGGTGTTGATTTGTGTTTGTTTGTCCTGTGGACTCACCATGTCTTTCTTTTTGCATGCAGTCCCGGGGAGGAAATGGCCCTTGTGGAGCACCTCAAGGGGATGGCGCTGACAGGTGGTGCCCAAAATGAGCTCAAGAGCCTGCTTGTGGCTCTAATACAGCTGGGGAAAGAAGACAGGGCCCGTCAGGTGCAGGAGGCTGCAGGTAAATTTGAAGTGTCTCAAAGGGCTGCGGTGAAGTTGGCCGAGGACACAGTATGCAGCGACAAGGTAGACGAGAACACACACACCCTTGAGCATTACACAAGAATGCTGAGGGCTCATGGGTCCTGTCACAGCAAGGCCGGTTCATGGCGAATCAAAGCATTGTCTCCACCGTGACAGGATGAGTGGTTTAACCGATTAGCAATTTAACATTGTTTAAATCGGGATGAAGCGTTGTGTTCTTGTGAGTGGCGGAAAAAAAAAAAGGTCAGGCTTGATCTTATCGGTGAACTGTTGTAGCCTCATTTTGAAAATCTGGTGCCTGGTTGGGCTGTTGGATTGGAGTTGTGTTGTACTGGTGGTGGTCTAGGGATTTTATGTTGTGAGCCAATACAAGATTTGTCCACTTTTTTGACAGTAATTGGGCCATGTGTAATCATGGGAGCAACTCTATTGTATAATATGTTGTCATGGGAGCAAATAATCCAAGCACGAATATCGTGGTAGTATTTTTTTTCTTTTTTCTTTTTTTGCTTAAGACCCTCTTGTCTTGCCATGAAGGTAAACTCAGGTTGAAGCTACGCGTACGATTTCGGACTCCAGAAACCGACAGAACAACTGAGGTCAGCAATGATCTTACTTAACCATGACATATACGTACATATATACCATCTTCTGACAAACAATGTGTATCTTTAATTACCCGTTGACTAGTACGACGTACCACCAGCTTGCGTTAAGCTAGTTCAGTTATAAACTAGTCCATGCTTTGCTAGTTAATAATAATATAATAATTGGAGACAAGGGCTCAAGAAGCAGGATACTTAGCTAAAATATATAATTGGAGACAAGGGGGGTCATGAAGCAGGATACGTCTGAAAAGAGGGCGAGAAAGTTAACGATGACTTTCCTATAGCCTCAGAGTGAAGCTAACTCTTGAGTCTTGACTTGACAAACATGAAAAGAGGCGAGATTGCATCCATCACAAGTGTCGTGATCTTCTTCCATCGGCGTCAGCTACCGGAGAGATCGCGCCGATTATTCTAATCTTTGCGGTTGGGGTATTAACATCGGACGAATTATTATATATAATATAATTAACCAAGCTAGCCCTAGCTGCTCCTCCCCTCTCTTCCCACTCTTTCTTCATTCTGGATGGCCGCTGTGATTAGCTATCTATCTATCTGAGTTTTTGGCTCCTTGCCGCTTGGATTTTCGTTGCCGCGACGCTGGCGATCGATCGGCACGGAAGATATGGCATACAGTATGGGATGGGTGAAGAAGGAAGCAAAGCTAAAGATGGATCGATCGCCGTGAAGTGACAGGCCGGGATGCTTAAGATAGTATCCGCGTGACTGTGTCTGCGCACCTAATCCAGCTTTATTTATTGTATCCGAATGTGATTCCTAGTGTTGCTATCAGCCTATCAGGGCATGTATATATGTGCGATTGTATATTCCTATCTTAAAGACTTCAACGATTACTTTGGTTAATCTATCGATCAGACAATCATTACAAATTCGAAAAATCAGACAATCATTATATATGCATATATACAAGCCATGATTCCTCACTGTGTCGGTCGTCGATCGGTCCCAAGATCTGAAATGTAAGGATCTTGATGATAGCCATATACATTGTATATGTAGTCAACGCTATATGAACAGGTAAAAATGCTTCCGGCGGCTAGTGCAAATCATTAGACGAATTTTGCTCTCGTGTGTGCCTTGTAATCTTGTGCCAGTTTGCACTTTGTCTACATTATAGTATGTGCAACCATTATCCCACGATCTAATTTTTACGCGTTCCTCGATCCCCTTCTCAATCAAGACTCGTGTGTTTGGTTTGAGGAATCACACCATTCTAGATAAAGTGGTATGTCATGAATCTATTCTTTAAATTTGGTTGAATGGCTTAATTTCTCATTTTAGTACTAATTATTAGCTTACAAGGAATAAGTTAACGATGCATCAACCTATTCTGTCGGTGTGAAATGTGGCCAACAAGTAAATATTGATACTTTTGTCAGTGCGTTGTGATCAGATATGGCCTAACACTCAATGACACATAATTTATACTGGTTCAGGCAACGGGCCCTACGTCCAGTTGAGGTCGGTTGGTGACTTTATTCCTAAACCCAGGTGCTCGAAATTTCCTGTGGGGTTACAAACGAGTGAGGAATGAAGTTGGGTATAAAAGGCCCAGTCGGACTTTAGTCCGAGTGGAAGAGAGTGACGGGGGCTCAAACGTATGCTAAATATCAGAGCATGTGCTCTGTGTGCGTCTCTGTGTGCCCGAGCTTGCGAGCTGTTGAGACTGTTGAGACCGTATTCGGTAGCATGTGTAGTCGTCGAGTCCTCGGGTCCTTGGGGCCTCTTTTAGGAGAGAGCGCATCCCCTTTTATAGTTGAGGGGATGGCCTTACAAGTCAGAAATAAAGAGAGAGAGTGTATACGGGCACTGCCTAGTCTTGTTGTCCACGCCATCGGGTATGGGATGGCCGCCGTCTCCCGCCATACTGTTTACGCCGTCATTGTCCACCTTATTGTTCATGCTCTGTTGTATCTGGTAGGCTACACAGTGTTCGCCTGGTACGACGAACGACGACGCCCACAATACTATTTATGCTCTGGCGCGTTTGGAAGGCTGTACAGTGTTCGCTTGGTACGACAAATGACTGGCACCCACAATACTATTTATGCTCTGACGCGTCTGGCAGGCTGTACAGTGTCCGTCTGACATGGCCCGACTGCACCGTCCTGCAGGTGTGCAGGGCATGGCAGGGTACGGTCCTCGGTATTGCGGTTGACTCGAGCGTCTTACCTTATCTGCTCCGCCTGCTCCTCGGGCCCACACCGAGCGGTCATCCCAGGTCGGTCGTTCCTAGCCGGCTCTGACCGTGTCGGTCGGGAAAGAGCAGCGAGCAGAGGTCTAGCGTATCCTCGGTCGGAGAAAGAGGGTCGGAGTCAGACTACGGTCCCACCACGGCCAGGTCTTTTGGTCAGGCCTCCGACGAGATCTCCTGGCCGGAGGTGCCGGTCGGGGACCGGATCGTGATCTTGGCCTGTCATTGTGTATCTAGGCCGGCCTAGGCGCGTGCTGTCGCTGCACCGCTTGCTGGGCCGAGTTTTGTAGGGAAGCGGGTCCATTGGGGACCCCGGATTTATGAACCCGACAGAAGCCCCCGAGCCCCTTTGGGACTTCTGTGAAGCCGTGAAGGGGCTGTTTGCACACGCTTTTATGTGATATTGTAAAAGCTAGGGGTTTGTGCTTTTAGCTTAATGAAAGCTTGTATTTGCTTTGTAATTCATGTGCCCATTGTGCCGTGGAGGCTGGCTGTTATTGGAACTTCGATGTTTTTCCCCTTGGTTTGTTGTACTACGTAGGGTACCTGAGTAGGATTTAGGCGCCCAGCCTCCACGTGGAGGACTAGCAAAGGCCGCGGAGGCGCACAGAGTGGATACAGGTGCCTAGCCTCCGTAGGGAGGACTGGCGAAGGTCGCAAAGGCGCGCCGGAGGGATATTGGTACCTAGCCCCTGAGAAGGGGACTGGCGATGGCCACGGAGGCGTGCCGTGCAGACATAGGCGCCCAGCCCCTGAAGAGAGACTCGCTGGTAATCCATTTTCCATCGGGTGCGCGTGAGCGCACCCGGTGGGTGTAGCCCCCTGAGCCTACGGCCGATTGGGGAGTCAGTCGGAGGCTGAGCACCTTGGTACTCTTTTGGGGGGCTGCGGACTATTGTGTCTCTTCCGGTCGGGGTGTTCGCCCGTGTCCGTTCCAACCGCAACCTATGCGGTCGGTCGGGTTCCTGAGTCGGGATCTGGCGGCTCTAGCCCCTAAGCCACTAGGGGCCAGTCGCATGATTTCCTACGTCACCCCGTCCGCGATTTCCACAACCAGAGGGGTTAAACTAACGCCACTTGCCTCGATGGTTTGAGTGGCTAGCTTCGATGAGCTCACTAACGGGCATGCCTGAGTAGAATCTGGGTCCGTCGTTCATGATAGGGTCGACATAGCCCTCATGTGGCACTCCACTTCTCCTTAATCCGCCTCCCGTCAGATGCCTAAGTTGTTCCAGAGAGCGACTTAGGTGGCCCAATGGCCTCCCCTCGATGGAGATTCTGTGAGAACGGCTCGAGGTTAGGATCGAACGAGAAGGTTGAGATGACCCTATCCGCTCTTGAGCGGGTCGGGCGAGGGCCGTTGGGGCTCATCTGTGTTTTCTCCCCTGGCTCTGTTTGATGCGAGGTGGCCTCGAGCCCTTCACGGGCTGGCCTTCGAACCCCGATCGGTTGCTGCTCGTATCGAATGAGACGACTACCGCTTTGTGACGCGACACGAAGCGTTTCGATGCAATGATTGCATACGCAATGATTTGGATGTATGAATGCATGCATGAGAATGAATGCTTATGTACTGGAAAAGTAAAACGGGGGTTAGTAAAGTTACCTCGATGGCTCGAGTGACGGGTTCAGGGAGCTCCTATTGGATATGTCCAAGTGAAATTTGGGTCTGTCGTTTGTGATGGAGTCAGCATAACCCACATGGGGCATCCCACTGCTCCTTACCTTGTCTCTCGGCAGCCGCTCGAGCCATCTGATCGACTCGGGTGACCCGCTGACCTTTCCTCGATGGAGATTCCGTCGATGGGCCCCTTCAAACCCTGCCTAGGAAGGCGAAGGGTCATTTGCGTGTGGTTGCGCCTCATTTCCCATGCCCAGGTTGCGGTAGTGGTGGGCCTAGCCTAGGCCACATCCCGTTAGCCAGGCGATGTCCCGTCGGGCAGGCCACGTGCCGCCGCACGCCTTTCTGCATTGAATAGGGGGAATGGAAAGGTTTTCCTCCTGTCCTTTCGCCTTTCTTCAACCGTTGTCGTTTCTCCTTCCTTCTTTTTGCCAAGCCTATTCATGTGCCATGGCAGTTTCTAGGAGAGAGGAGGGTAGAGCGAGGGAGAGGAAAAACTCATAGATTTGTTCATAAATCCAAGGTGCGATGTCGAATTAGAGGCCTTCCAACATGGATGAGGCCGTGCTAGCCGACTTCGCCGTGAAGGGGCTACTTCCGTCGAAGGAGGTGGCACACTGGAGGGCTCCCGTGCCGGGGGAGGTTGTTCCTTGAACCCAGACCGACGAGGTCATCTCCTTCCTCAACTTCCACAAGTGTGGACTCGAGTACCCCGTGCATTGGTTCCTTCATAGTCTCCTCAACGAGTGGGGCCTAGAGTTGTAGCACCTCAACCCAACTAGGGTGCTGCACATCGCCGGCTTCGTCACCATCTACGAGGCCTTCCTCGGGATGGAGCTGCATGTGGATCTATTCCGATGAGTCTTCATCGGGCAAGCCCCGTCTGAGGGGAAACCACCTAGAACCACACCTGTTAGGGGGTTTGCCCTACAGAAGAGGCTAAAGCTATTGGTCCCCTACACCACGTACTCCCCAGTGACTCCAACCGGGGGTGGCATGGCGAGTGGTTCTATATCAAGAACCCGATGGAGGCGCAGTTCCTGATGTTTACAGGGGGGGAGGCCAGAGAAGAGGGGAAAGTTGGACGTGGGGTCCTTTCCATCAATAGAAAAAGTTGGCGATCATCGAGGTGGAGCTTTGGAAGCTTGTGTGGAATGGCCTCGATGGGTTGCGGGTCTTCCACACCTTCTTCCACCGTCGGGTTGCCCCGCTGGGGGAAAGGACGCGGCCGATGTGGGAATACTCCGGCCCGACGGATCCCGACCACGCATTACCGGAGGAGTTGTCAAAAGATGAAGTCTAGAGTTATCTTGGTTGGGCACTGCAGTTGAGGGATGAAGACTCCCTCGAAGGGACACCCAGACCCCTTCATGCCACGAAGCTGTCTGATTTGGTATGCATTTTTCCTATGACCTTTTTCTTCTTGTTTTGATGTTTTGATTGATTTTGAGTTGCCCGTTTCGAAGGGACTCACTGGGCTATAAATCCCAGCTGCATCTTCTAAGAGGGCCAGAAGGCATGGTTTGGCAAGCCGCCCAGAGGGAGCCCATGCTTGCTAAGAAGAAGAAGAAAATTGAGAAGGTCCAGAGGAGGTTTGATAAGGAGAAGGAGATCAACCGGTGGGCCCATGGTGGTGAGAGCCGGAGCGACATGGAGGCGGAGCTTCAGTCAGAGGAGCCCACAGAGATGGGTGATGATGTGAGTTCCTCAGAGGACGAGGGAGATAGGGGCGCTACCGTGACCTTGGTGGAGCACCGTGAGCCCACAGCTGGGCCATCAGTGGCGGGCATGGTACGGAGACGCACGGTGACTTTTCTGAGTCGAGGAAGCACGCCGTGAGTGAAGACACCACCCTCGAACGAGAGGCGAAGCGAGCATGGTTGCCGCGCCCTTCGGAGGCGCCGTTGGCTTCTTAGGCCCCTGCTCCGAGTGTGACAGAGCATGCTGGTCAGTCGGGGGAGCGCGATTGTCTGCCCATTCCCTTAGGGTCACCATGGGTGCATGGCCCTCAATGGGGAGATGCCACACCGACTGCTCCAGTGGTCTCGCCGTGAGCTGGTGGCCGTGACCATTTATGAGCCGAATGGGGACCAGCCATGCCGTCCCTACCCTCGGTCGATCCGAGGGGGCGCGGAATATGACCCCCTAGCAATCCTCATCCGGTTGGCTCGTCGTCACCAGTCGAGTTTTCAAGGTTCTATTGCTTTTGTCTGGGTATGTATTCATGCTTCCCTTTGCCCTCATAGTTGAGTTTTTGGGCATGACTAACCTATGTTTGTGCCTTCTCTTGCAGTGGCCATGCTCTAGCTGGTATGGAGATCTCCCCACCTCCCATGCGAGAAGAGTGGAGGCCCAGCCTACAGTGGGTCATGACGAGCAGTGGGGAAAGTAGGTTGGTGGTGGCATGACCTTCCTTAATGAGGGTCGTTTCTTCCCGATCGATCATGAGTACAGCGGCAGCAGCGGTGGTGATGGCGGTGATCCCCATGGTGTTGACAGAGGCTGGGTTGGGGGTGACTCTTGCGGTCCCTCCCCCACCGATTACGGAGGAGGAGAGGAGGGAAGCTGGGCTCCTTGTCTCGCCCGGTGGAGGAGCGCACGGTTCGCTAGCCTAGTCAGAGCTGGAGGGGCTGAAGGAGCCATGGCCGGGCTAGAGGTAGAGTAGCCATAGGCGAGCCATGGAGTCCTGGTGGTGGACATCCCCTTTGATAGCGAGGAAGACACTAGGGTGGAGCCGCCTGCCATCCCACCGTCCTAGGAGTTGGTGATGATCCGGCTTGTCACTTGATACTGCGATGGCTGGATCTTCTAATAGGGTCAGGGGTGACCCATGAGCTGGTGTGGCCTTGCCCCGATGAGCCGAGAAAGGCCCAGTTCATCCTTTGCAGCAAGGAGGAGGTGAAGATTTTGCACCTGCTCACGGAGAGAGAGGACTATCGATGGAGTCTGATCTCGCCCTTACTAAGGCAAAGCTCAAGGAGGCCATGGAGTGGGTTGAGCTCATCCATCAGACCATGACCGTTGACCTACCATGTGTTGCAGAGGTAAGTTTTTAGGCATTCCTAGTGCTGTCTTTGATTCCTTGGCATTTAAATGGTTGTCTCAGCACGCCTGCTTCTTGTCTTGTAGGACCTGGAGATGATGTCGATCCGTAAGTCCCAGTTTCTCTAGAGGGAGCATGGTCGGATAGAGCAAGAAGTGGTGGTGTTGTGGTGGGTCAACAAGCTTAGGCACAAGCTAGAGTCCACCCACCATGAGTCCCATGACTGGGCGGCCGAGGCGACGGGAGCACGGGCGGCGGAGCTACGTGTTGTCGAGTGGGCAACTATTGCCAAGTAGAAACTCGATGCGGCAAAGGCCCACTTGGCGAAGACCAAGGCGGTGCTCAAGAAGTCCTTAGAGGCTCTAGAAGCGGAGTAGAAGGCCCCGTCGGACACCGAGCGGGAGGTCATCGCGCTTCGGGGGCAGATCCTCGGGGTAGAGGAGTCAAACACTCGACTACTCAAGAGGGTGACCTAGCAAGAGGAAGGGCTTTCCATTCTCAAAAGCGCCCACCTCTGTACGTACCTGTTCTGCCCTTGGTTGATGCCTTGAATTTTCTTTTCCTTGCTCCTAAATTTGTCGTCCTTTTTCTAGAGTTGGGTGGAAAGATAGTCTCTCTGGAGCAAGAGCTAGAGATGGTCAAAGCGGCGGTCGGTCAGAGCATGGAGGCGCTAGCCTAGTCCCTTGAGGAGCAATGTGCTCTTGAGGGAGAGCTTGACCAGCTTCGCAACATTGCATAGGTGGTGGTCTCTGAGGTGTTTGGGTCAGGACCGAGCACTAGTACGCCGCTGTCTAACTAGCGGAGGTCCTAAATGAAGTTCAGGCGCTCATCTCTGATGGCATGTTCTATGGGACGTCGGGGGTGCTGACCTCAGTGGCAACCCACTACCCTGATCTGGACTTTATGGCCATCTGTAGAGGATATGCCGATGGGTGGAGCACAGACGAGATCCATGCACTAGGGGAAAGTTTGGTGCCGCACGCACAGGTGGTCACTGAGCAGGTCACCATGTAGTGGGTGATGGAGGCTCACCGTTCGCCTGTGGTCGTAGATGTGCATCGGGAAGACGTTATCTAGCCTACAGAGGCAGCGGAGGGTGGGTCGGAGGCAAGCGTAGTCCTGCCCCCCAACCGAGCTGAACATCATCCCAACCGTAGCTGAGCCAAGTGCCGTCGTCCTGACCACAACCGAGCTACCTTCATCCTTGCCAACCACACCGTCAATCGACATAGCCGTGGGGCCACAATAGAGTTAGAGTAGAAATAGTCAGTTTATGTAAAAAAATAAATTCGTGGGGGAGCCCCTGTGTGAACAATTTTATATTCATGAATATTTTAAGTTTATTTTGTGATGAAATCCCGTCCACCTTTGTTTTTATCCTTGCGTAGCTTTGTTTTTTTATCCTTTCTTTTTTGCACCTGCCCGTTGACCCATAGGCTGCAACCTTAAGAACCCAGGTGTGGCCCACGAGGCTTAGCTGCTCGTAACCATAGGTCGTGGTGGGGTATGATCGGTCGGGAGGCTAAAGCCCAAGTTACATAGGATAATCAAAGGAACGGGATGCCCTTTCATTTGGGCGATGGCCTTTTGTTTGGGCGAAAAGTGTTACTACATGATAGTAAAAAAGGGGGTGGTATTGCACCTCTATGGAGCCCCCGAGCGACCCAGGCCGAGAGTGCTCGGGCTAGGGTGCTGTAGGAGCAAGCAATGAATGGAAATAAACCTTAAGACCGAGCTTTAGGGAAAGAAACAATGTAACTATTCGATGTTGCATGTGTTGGTGAGAACGTTGCCGTTGTCGTCCTTCAATCGGTAGGTGCCCGGTCAGATCACCTCGGCCACCACATACGATCCTTCCCATGGTGGGGAGAGATTATGTTTGCCCTTGGTTGACTGGGTTCTCTGAAGTACGAGATCACCGACCTCGAGGATCCTCCCTATGATTTTTCTTTCATGGTACCTGCGGAGAGTTTGCTGGTAACGAGCGGAGCGGATGATGGTCATCTCACGAGCCTCCTCGAGTAGGTTGACCACGTCCTGCTGAGCCTCCGTGGCTCAGTCTTATTCAAAGGCCTTTACTCTTGGGGCGCCGTGATCAAGGTTGGATGGCAACATTGCTTTGGCTCTGTATGCTAGGAAGAATGGGGTGAACCCCGTGGACTGGTTTGGGGTTGTTCTTAGGCTCGAGGATCGCTGGGACCTCTGCAACCCATCGCCCGGCATACTTTTTGAGTTGGTCAAAGATGTGGGGCTTGAGTCCTTGGAGGACCATGCAATTGGCCTCGCTCGACCTGACCGTTAGTACGTGGGTGTCTGACCAAGGCCCAATCGATCCTAATGCCGTATCCATCATAGAAGTCCAAGAACTTCTTCCCGGTGAAGTTTGTTTCATGGTTGGTGATGATACAGTTAGGGACACAAAACCGATAGATGATGTCGAGGAAGAACTTGACTGCCTCTTCCAAGCAGATATTGGTGATAGGCTTCGTCTCTATCCACTTGGTGAACTTGTCCACCACCATGAGTAGGTGAGTGAAGCCACCTGGGGCCTTTCTGTGGGGTCAAACCATGTCGAGGCCCTAGATCATGAATGGCCAGGTGATGGGGATGGTCTAAAGCTCCTACGCTGGTAGGTGAGTTTGTTGAGCATAGAATTGGCATCCTTCACACTTGCGGACCACCTCCTCTGCATCTCATAGCGCAGTGAGCCAGTAAAAACCTTGGCAAAAGGCTTTCCCATCCAGCGACCTCGGGGCCATGTGATGTCCATAGATTTCGACATGGACTTTGAGGAGAAGCTATTTCCCCTAGTCGATCGGGATGCACTTCATGAGCACTCCTGACAGACTTCGCTTGTAAAGTTCATTACTAATGGCGATGAACGTCTTGGTGTGTCAAGCGATTCATTGTGCTTTAGTCCTTTCTAGTGGGAGAACCTCCTCGAGGAGGTAGGTGAGCAGTGGTTCTCTCTAGTTGGTGGATCAAGTGCCATCACGATGATGTCATTGGGCGACATTGCCATGGAGGCACCAAGGCCAGAGCCCCCAAGCGCTCGATCGAGGTGGGGGCACGTCGGGGTGTCGGAGCCCCTGAGTGCTAGATTGGTGTTGAGCACGTCTAGGTTGGATCCTCTCGGATGCAGGCAGATGGCTCGTGGAGGTCATTTACAAAGACCTCATCGGCAGGAGGTTTCGGTCTGGATGCTAATTTTGCGAGGAAGTCAGCGGTGTCGTTATCCTTTCAAGGGACATGATGCGGTTTGATCCCTTAGAACTTATCCTTGAGCTTGTGCACCTCCTAGCAGTACGCCGCCATGAGAGGGCTCTTGTAGGAGGACTCCTTCATGACCTGGTCGATGACCAACTCTGAGTCACCACGAATATATAGCCACATGGTGCTGAGCTCGATGGCGATGCGTAGTCCAATGATGAGGGCCTCATACTCCGCGGCATTGTTCGAGGCCAAAAATGGAGACGGATCGCATAGCGGAGCTTGCTCCCATCTGGGGAGAATCAGAACCACTCCAGCCCCCTGATCCGGGTGCCATGACTGAGCCATTGAAGTACATCATCTAGTACTCATGGGTGATGTCCATGGTCGAGAGCTGGACTTCTATCCATTCGATGATGAAGTCAGCAAGAGCCTAAGACTTAATAGTGGCGCGGGGGATGTACCTGATGTCGTGGCCCATGAGCTCGAGAGCCCACTAGGAGATTCGACCGGTGGCATCGTAGTTACGGATGACCTCCCCAAGTGGGTATGAGGTGATGACCATGACCTCATGGTCAATGAAGTAGTGTAGGAGCTTCTGGGTCACCATCAGCACGGCGTACTGAAGCTTCTAAACCTAAGGGTAGCAAATTTTGGCATTGGTGAGTACCTCACCGATGAAGTACACCGGTCGTTGGACCTTCAGGGGGTGTCCCGGCTTCTCCCTCTCGATGACGAGGGCGGCGCTCACAATGTGGTTACTTATCGCGATGTAGAGGAGGAGGGATTCTCCTCGTTCAGGAGCGACGAGGATTGGGGCTGATGTTAGTGATGCTTTGAGGCTTTCCAAAGCCTACTGTGCCTCCTTTGTCCAGATGAATGCGTCTGTCTTCTAGAGAAGTTTGTAGAGAGCTATCCCTTGTTCGCCTAGTCAGGAGATGAACCGACTTAGGGTGGCTAAACAGCCGGTGAGCCTCTATATGCCCTTGACGTTGCGTATAGGGCCCATGTTGGAGATGGCCGTGATTTTTTTGGGGTTGGCTTCGATGCTACGCTTAGACTTGATGTATCCAAGCAGTTTCCCCTTCGGATGTTCATGAATGTGGCAGCCAAGTTTGCGATCAAGTTGCTAGCTTGAGCTATTTTCACCACTATATCATCTACATAGACGTCGATTGTTGGTTTTGGCCATTCCACTTGGTCAAGTTGGTTAGATGGGTCGATTTGGTTGGCGAAGGATCGCTGCATGCACCGTTGATAGGTGGCGCTAGCGTTCTCTAGACCGAAAGGCATGGTTACATAACAGTATAAACCATATGGGGTGATAAATGAAGTCATGACCTGGTCGAACTCTTTCACCGTGATCTGGTGGTAGCCTGAGTAGGCATCTAGGAATGAGAGGATTTCGCACCCTGAGGTGGAGTCGACTATCTGATCTATGCGTGGTAAAGGGAAGTGGTCCTTTGGGCATGCCTTATTGAGGCTAGTATAGTCAACACACATTCTCAATTTCCCATTCTTCTTTTTCACAAGAACAAGATTAGTTAGCTAGTCGGAGTGGTATACCTCTTTGACAAATCTGGCTACTAGAAGTTTGGCGATCTCCTCGCCTATGGCCTTGCGCCTCTCATCATCAAAGTGACGTAGGTGTTGCTTGGCAGGCTTTGAGCCTAGGATGATGTGTAGTGCGTGCTTGGCGACCTCCCTCAGTATGCCTGGCATGTCAGAAGGCTTCCACTGCAAAGACATCATGATTTGCACATAGGAAGTCGACGAGCTCGCTTTCCTATTTGGCTGGGAGCTTGGTCCTAATCCACACCATCTTGGTTGGGTTGCTACTTGCTAGGGTCGATCTCCACCACCTTGGTTTCCTTGGTTGGATGGAAGGTGCTTGAGGAGGTCTACCCATTGCGGTTGGGGACTGCTAGAGTTGCCGAATTCCTGAGCTCCAGGAGCATGGTGGAGTTGATGATGGTAGTGGCGAGCTCGTAATGCTCGCGGTCGCACATGTAGGCGTGTGAGAAGGTGCTACCTACAGTGATGACGCCGTTCGGCCCCTGACATCTTTAGCTTGAGGTAGGTGTAGTTGGGGATTACCATGAACTTCGCATAGCATGACCGCCCCAAGATGGAGTGGTAGTACCCCAGAAAGTCCACTACCTCGAAGGTTAGGACCTCTGAGTGAAAGTTGGTGCGGTCACCAAACACGACGGGTAGGTCGATCTGCCCAAGTGGGTATGCCTACATCACTAGGATCATGCCATCGAAGGGAGAGCTCACTGGGTGGAGCTCCGAACAAGGGATGCGCATGGCATCGAGGGTGTAGACGTAGAGAATGTTGAGGCCACTGCCTCCGTCCATTAGCCCCTTGGCGAGGCGCTTCTTATGGATGATAGGTTCAATAATGAGCAGGTAGCGACCAGTTGGGTGACGTGGGAAGGATGGTCTCTCTGATCAAAAGTGATCGAAGAGTTCGACCAGCTAAGGAAAGAGGGGATGGCCGACTCGATGGCGCAAGCGTCTCTGTAGCGTACCTTGTGCTAGCACTTGGAGTGGATGGCATCGGATCCCCCAAAGATCATGAGGCATTCCTCGGGGTCAGGGAAGCCGTCTTCATCCTTGCCCATCGTGCCTCCTTTCTTGGCTGCCTCCTCCTTGCCTTTCCCTTCCTTTAGCTTGGTGGCTTGAGGAGCTCATAGTCCTTGTAGAGGTGTTTGATGGGATTGGTGTGGTTGGTGCATGGACTCTCCATGAGCTTGTCGAAGTAGTTAGGTTGGCCCTACTAGTGCTGCTTGCCCATGCGGTCAGCCGCAGCGACCAAAGCTGGGTTGGCCAATCGACGCCGATCCTTCTTGTTCTTCATGCCCTTTTGTGTGGAGGGGCCCTCTCCTTGGTCCTCATGCTTGGCCTTGCCCCTATCCTAACCACTACTGAAGACCACCCCAACCACCTCCTCATCGGAGGCATGGTTCGTGGTGATGTCGAGCAGGTCATGGGTGGTATAGGGCATCACACAGCCGAGCTTATAGATCAAGGACTTGCAGGTTGTCCTAGAGAGGAACGTGTTGATGATGTCCGCGTCGATGACATCAGGAAGGGAGTTGCACTGATTTGAGAACCTGCAGATGTAATCCCGTAGGGACTCATTGGGCTCCTGCTGGCTACTCTTGAGGTCCTAGGAATTCCTAGGATGGACGTACGTCCCTAGAAATTTCCGACGAAGACTATCTTGAGATCCGCCTAGTCGCGGATGTTGTCGGGCGAAAGGAATTCAAGCCATGCTCGAACATGCTCCCCCACGCAAATGGGGAGGTATTGGATGATGAAGTAGTCATCATCCACTCCTCTGGCTCGATAGGTGAGCCAGAAGTCTTTAAGCCATATATTGAGTTCATCTCCCCTCTGTACCTAGCGACGTTTGTGGGCGGTCAGAAGCGCTGTGGGAATGATGCTTTCTAGATGCGACGACCAAAGGCCCATGGCCTAGGGCCGTCTGGGCTGGGGCTACGGTCGTTTGGTCAGCCACCATGCCTAGGGTGCATGTCCTCGCACTCCTCGATGGTCAGGCCAGGGCCTGCACCACCTGCTCTCACCGCCATTCGATGGACGTCATCATCATGCCGGGCGTGGCGTCGATGGTTGATGATGCTATGAGCATCACGGTTCGGCCCAAGCCGTTCACACATAGGTGGTCGGTGTGGAGCAGGCACCGAGTTGGGCTATGGCACAGTTGCCGCCTCCTGTTCCATGCCCGACAACTGCTGTGGTGAGTGGACAGAGTGATTCGACTAGTTCGGCCCCAGTCCCCCAACTAGGCAAGAGGCCACGTGTTGGTGTCACGATGTGGAGCATTCTGCCTACTGAACAGCAATGATCTCAACCAGTGCCTAGAGGTTTCGATGGATCACCTGCTCCTAGGGGTTGGCAGGCTCGGCGAGGCCACGCAGAAGCATCGACGCAGCAGCGATGTTGTGGCCAGCCCGGGTAAACTGAGGGGGATCGTCCCCTCCATCCAGGATGTTACACTGGACCTAACGGGCATGACCCCAAGCGCTGCTCACTGGGTTATGTGCATGTGGCGCAACATGCTGTGTCGAGTGCACCGACACAAGTGGCGGCTGGCTCTGCCGCCTTTGTCGTAACTCCTCACCGTGCTCTTGCGCACGCACTAGGGCTTGCGCACAGGGGTTAGGAGGGGTGTGAGTCTACAGAGACTCCACCACCTCTGGTAGTTGTCCTGGGGTGTCCGCCATAGCGCACTACCGGGACAGAGGGTGGCCAAGTGCTATGACATCGCCGATGCTAGAGCCGTCTCTTTTGACCTCATCATCGATGAGGTCATAGAAGGAGGCGAGGGCATAGCCCGCCATCCCCATGAACTTGGACATGAGAGGGGACAGCGTCAGCATCCTCTAGAACCCCCATGCACACGCGTCCACGGGGGACACGAAGCCATAGGAGAACCGGTTGCATGACAATCACGTAGGGACACCGGGGTCCCTCTGGAGAGCTGGCAGAAGGTGTTAAACAGTGAGTAAAGAATAATATCTACGTTACTCACCATGGGGTTTGAGCCTAGCATGGGCTCGAGGCAGAGCATGAGTGTCTCCATGTTGAGGTCGTCGAGTGACCCAGGGCCAATGGAGGGCGCTCCTCCTCCAATGGATGCTGGGACAAGTGCCTCCTCACGGAGACGGAGTACGTCGTGCTGGTCGGTGATGAAGTACAGACTTCCAAAGAGGAAAGTCTAGGGTGGCTTGAAGACGGGAGGAACCCAAACCCAACAAGTGGGAGTGTGGAAAACTCTAGCAAGCCAAAATGAATCGTATCGCTCGAGCTTGCCATGCCAAAGATGGTGGAAAGGTGGGCCATCCAATGACTAAAAAATGCACGGTGTCCTCCCCACGGATGGCGCCAACTGTCGGTATGAAATGTGGCCAACAAGTAAATACTTTTAGTTTTGTCGTGTATTATGATCGGATGTGGCATAGCACTCACTGACATAGGATTTATACTGGTTCATGCAATGGGCCCTACGTCCAATTGAGATCGGTTGGTGACTTTATTCCTGCGCCCAGGTGCCTGAAGTATGCTGTGGGGTTACAAACGAGTGATGAATGAAGTGGGGGTGTAAAAGACCCGGTCGGACTCTAGTTTGAGTGGAAGAGAGTGACAGGGGCCCAAACATATGCTAAGTGTTGGAGCGTATGCTCTATGTGCGTCTGTATGTGCCTGAGCTTGTGAGCTATTGAGACTGTTGAGACCATGTTTGGTAGCCTGTGTAGCTGTCGAGTCATCGAGTCCTCGGTGAAAGGATCAAGATGCCCAAGAGGGGGGTGAATTAGGCTAATTCTAAATTTTCTTGTAATAAATAAATCCTACGGTTAGCCCAATTAACCCCTTGTGCCTAGAAAAGTGTTTCTATTAATCTAACACACAAAGGACTTGCAACCTATGTTCCAAACTTACTTTAGCATGGCAATTCTATGAATGTAAAAATAAGTATTGAATTGCTCAAAGTAAATGCTCAAAGTAAATACTCAAAGTAAATAGAGAGAGAGAGGAACACGGCGATGTTTTACCGAGGTATCGGAGAGTCGCCACTCCCCACTAGTCCTCGTTGGAGCACCCGCACAAGGGTGTAGCCCCCCCTTGATCCGCGTAAGGATCAAGTGCTCTCTACGGGTTGATTCTTCAACACTCCATCATGGTGAATCATCCAAAACCGCTCACAACTTGAGTTGGGTTACTCATAAGCTCCGCCAGGTGATCACCAAGCTCCCAATCACCACCAAGCCGTTTAGGTGATGGCGATCACCAAGAGTAACAAGCATGAACTCTCACTTGACCATGCAAAGCCTAATGAGAACGGTGGATGCACACTTTGCTACTCTTGATTCACTAATGAGGTTACTCTCTTAGATTCTCAAATCTCAATCACCTCACTAGGACCTTGCTCTTCTTAGCACTCACAAACATGTTTCTTAGCTGTTGGAATGAGCAAAAATGACTCCACACATGAGTGGAGCTTCTATTTATAAGGCAGCCCGAAAAATGAACCGGTATGTGCCTCTGCGGGGTGACCGGAAGCTCCGGTCATGTTGACCGGATGCTACGGTCAGTTCAACCCGCACACCAGTGATTAAGTGTTGACTAGACGCTGGCAGGGTCTGATCACCACTGACCGAACGCGTCTGGTCGCATTAAACCCTTACTGGAACCTTACTGTACTCGACCAGATGCTGAACCCTCAAGGTCCGGTCAGTACTGACCGGTCGCGTCTGGTCGCAGAATTCCTTCTCTAGAACCTTACTGGAGTCGATCGGACGCTGGTCCTTAGCGTCCGATCACTCGACCACTTAGTGTCCGGTCGCACCGAATGCAATCACCTTGGTCAAATGAATTGACCGGACCCTGCGGCCAGCGTCCGGTCGCACCGGAGCCAGCGTCTAGTCAGTATTTGACCCTCCATTCACTTCCAACTCTCGAACATATGTGAATGAAGTTTGCTCCATAGGGTCATAGGGCTGTTGTGGAGCTACCTAGTGCTAGTTTTAACAAGTGTGCACCACACCTAACTCACTAGACTCACCTAGGTCAAGCTACCCATCCATACCCCCTTAATAGTATGGCTAAAGAAAAAACAAAGTCCTAAACTACTCTAAGTGTCTCTCCATCTCCAACTCCAATCGACACTTAGAACTAGTAATCCTTAACCTTGTCATCCATTCTTTGAAAACCAAAATGATTTCCATAGTAGGGGCATGACCACCTTGATTGCCCAATTGATCTCTATTACCATGACCTAACTTAATTGCCTCTGTAAAACACACGTTAGTCATAGTAATCTTGTATTATCATTAATCACCAAAACCCAATTAGGGGCCTAGATGCTTTCAATCTCTCCCTTTTTGGTGATTGATGACAATACCACCTCGAGTATGTGAAAGAGTGAGGTTTTTGACATGCTTGGTTCATATAAGCTTTTGTCAATAAGAACAAAGTAGATAGGCAAGCTTATATGACCCAAGCCAATACAATGTACTCAAAAGATATGAAATAAGCATGAGTTCAAGTGGTGAAGCTCATTTGCATCGGAGTAAAGCGTGGAAGCAAAAGCAAATGAGCATAACACAAGTGATATGACATATAAAGGAATTCAAAGTAGAGAGCACACATGTCATATATCACAATCACATAGATATCACTATCACATAGATATAATAGTATGCATGAAAGTAAACACATGAATGCATAATAGTAATAGTGTATCACACAAATAAAACTCCAAATGTATATATAGTAGACTAAAAGCTAACTAGGCTCCCCCTTAAAAGTCGCTCCCCTTGAGTCTACATACTCGAACCCTCTCCCCCTTTGGTGTCAAACACCAAAACCTAAGGGTCGGTCGACGGGGCTGTAGCGGATGAGCCGGGCATTGAGGAACGAGGGGCAAGCTGGAACTGGGCGCCATCATCATCTGACCCTGAGCTCTGTACTGACTAACCCTCTATGGCTAGAAGCGTCGCTGAAGAGGTCTGGGTCTGAGCTGGGGCAGGTGCTGCCTGTGATGCTGCTGGTATGTCTGTCGTAGGATCTGAAGATACAACAGAAGAAGGGAGCCTCTGAGTAGTCAAGGCGATAGGAGCTGCTATAGAAGGACCTAAGGCATACATATGTGGTGGTGTAGGCATCCCTATCAACTCACTAAAAGATGCTCCAAGACTCCTGGAGACTGACGTGTCAGGCACAAATAGCGAGGGTGACTGATCTAGCGTGAAGCCTGTCTGAAGTGGTGTGAACTGCGGGGCTACCACTAGCGAGGATAACCACTGGGACACCTATACTATGGGAGAAGCAAACGGAGCTAGAGGTTGTCCCTGACTCTGAAGCCCACTAGGCTGTACTGTTGGAGTCATCATAGTGGTAGTAGGCTAACCAATCTAGGGCGAAGGTTGTGGCTGTGGGGCCCCAATGGTTGTCACTACATGCTACATGAATCCCAAAAGCTGCTGCTACATGAGTAACTACTGCTGATGCATCTGCTGCTGCTGTGCTGCTAGAGGACCTGCTACTATCGATGGAACTTGTCTTGACGAGCCTAAAACTATGCAAAGTTGGCAGCGGTCTCCTAAGCCTGTCTAGCCTGATCCTGCTACATCCGCTCAAGGATAGCAATCAAAGCGGGGTCCGTCTATGGTACAGGTGGAGTAGAGCTAGAACTGTCGGCCTCTGCATCATGTCTGCATGGAGGCATCTGAGGAATAGGCAAATAGTCATCATCCGAACTATCACTAGACTCGCTCCTCTCCTCCTAAGCCTCAAGCTGCTCCTCCTCAGTAGCGGCTATGCCTCTAATAATCTTGTCCTACTGAGCTGTGGACTCTGGTACATCTAGATGACAGTGAGGCTGAGTGGGTGCCTATGGAGTGCTATGCCTGATCCTCTGTGTCATGTTATAAGCTAGAAACTCTATGGTGGCACCTCTGTACTCTGCAATCATCTCTGGTGTCCTAACTTGCACAGCCTTGAGAATAAGGAATGTGATCCAATGTGCATATGGAAGCTGTCTGTGACCCTTAAAGCCCTCAGCTATAGTATCCTCCATCTCTGATAGAAGGAGGTCCCAAATATCAAACACTGTCTGCTGCATCAGGGCGTTGAGGAGCCAAAGCTGGAGGCGAGTCAAACCCTCTTGGTATCCCATCCTAGGAAGTAGTGTCCTCCTAATGATAGCCTCTAGCACTCTAGCTGTAGGAGTAATGTCACTGGGGTTCCTCCTCGACCCTTCACCAAAGGGCTCCTTGAAGCAATGGCGCACAAGATCTGTAGGGGGCACCATACCACCATGAGGGTGCCTGGGAGGCTCCTGCTATCCATAACATACCTCATGTAACCTGATAGGCTGCTCCTATAGCCTCAATATCTCCATGGCCCTCTGACTCATCATCCTATAGTCTCTGCCTCTGAATGCAAAGTGTATAAAGTTATGATGTGGGTCAATCTAGAGCAAGGCATAGACCTGTCGAACCCAAGATGGTACATACAATCCTATCTAGACAATCAGATCTGTTAGCCCCAGCAGATATGTAAGGTAGGGGCGAATGTGCTCTCCAGCTACTGCGACTATAGCCTCTATGCTGTAGACCCTCTGAGATCTAAAGACTGCTCCACTGTTCAGATAGGCATTATAAAAATCCTCCTGCAGTGGCGTATAGAAACCCTCTATTGCTCTCTCATCCCTCCTAGGTGGAAACCACACATCAAACTCCACGAAGCGAAGCTACCGAACCTGCTTGGCCGTGGCAGCCCTTAAGTCAAGGTGGATCACTAGAGGCGAACCCTGTGGTCTAGGCGGTGGACATGATCCCCTCCGCTATGTCGGCGGCCTCGGTGAGACTAGAACACGGGTACAACTAGAGCGGCATAGCTGTGGCTAGGGTGCCTGCTCGATCTCCTTGACCTCCTTGGCCTGCTAGCCCTCCTAAGTCTGCTATGACGGTTGTCCCTCCTGTGTCTCTTGAGCTGGCTAAGGCTCTGCTGGTGGGGGCTGCTGCTATGAGTCTTGCTATGACTCCCCCTGAGGCTGAGGCTCCACAATGGGAAGACATCGTCCTGCCATCATGACAGTCCCAGGTGGACTACCATGAAGATGCTCAATCTGCTCAAGTCTGCCCTACGCGTCTGGTGACAGATGATCTATAATGACAACTCTACTATGGGCACCTCCTCTCTCGGCACGCTCTGCGGCCTCTGCAACTGTTGCTGCTCTCGCTATCTCTACATCAGGGTACTTTTGCTTCTTTGATGCAACCTTCTTTGTCGCCTTGCCTTTAGTACCTACGGGCAAGTGAGGTGGAGGCCTCCGATCATCATCTCCTGGACCACCACCAACATTCTTGGTGCGAGCCATCTGATCTGACTAGAACCACTGCCGCTGACAAGATCAACTGTCCACTAACACTTTTGAGGCTTGGCCTCGATCCGTACTCACGAGCTTGGCTCTGAGTTGACTGTCAACTGCCACTAACACCTCAATAGCACCGACTCGCTACACGATGGAATAGAAGGATATACAAGTAAATACGATATATCTAATAGATGCGAAACCCTATGAGAGCAAGTAATGTAGGTACAAAATTGAATCGACTGGCTTGCTACCTGACGAACCGGTGATCTAAGAAGAAGAGAAGCAACCCGTGGGGACCCATGACTCGACTAGGGTTAGAGTTCTAACTCGACAAAGATTTGTGACGCAAGCGGTGAATCGATGACCAAGAGGATGAAGGACACGAGCTCGACGATTGGGGCAAGTGCAATGGCAATGCTACTGTGGTGGAGCTTGGCTCGGTGGAGGGCGGCGCTGGTGAGGCTCTGGCGGCGCAGGAGCAGGCAGTGGCATGCGCGCGTGCTGGCAGCAGTGTGCGCGTAGGCTGGCGGTGGCGTGCACGCTGGCGACTAGAGACGGTGGCTGCGGCGACTCACGGTGGCTAGGGCATGCAGCGGCTTGGGACGAGGGAGGCACGGTGATGTTGGTGGCTTGCGGCTAGGGCAAGGAGCAGATGCGGGATAACACCAGTACGGCACGTGGTTAAGTTATAAAGGGTCCCCCACGTGAGTAGAAAAGGAAACGGATGAGAAGTCCAGAAAACACACGTTTTCTACTGACCGGATGCTCCGGTGGTAGCAACTGGACGCTACCACCCAGCGTCCGGTCGATTCCAGAGAGGTCCAATTCCTCTAGAATCGCGATCGGATGCGTCCAGTGGACACCAATCGGACGCAGCCAGAGTCCGGTCAACTTAGCCTTCGTCTTCTTCACACGACCAGACGCTAAGACGTCATCTGACTGGACGCTGAAAGACAGAGTCCGGTCACTCCTTCGTAGTGAGTTCACCTCATGTGAACTGACCGGACGTTGGACTGCAGAGTCCGGTGCAGCATTCGGTCACTCTTTTCCAGCAAATCTTCAATGTTCCTTCGCGCTGCCGGTTCCCAATCAAGTCCCAACTCAAATAAGATCCAAATAAACACCAATTGAGACTGATGTGAGTGACCTCTCTCAAACCCTCATATTTTTCAAAATATTTTGCCTTAGGCTATAATTCTTTTTAAGAAAATAGGCAATAAGAGGGCAAATGAAACAAAACGACAAAACAACATTCATGCATATGCAATACTTGTAAGTAAATCTAGTTGCTTGTCAAGTTTGATCCAAGGTTAAGCTTCTTCACACGTTTTTCGGTGGTTATCTTAACCATGTTAGACAAGCCCTATATGCATTATGAAGCGTTAAACATGTTGTATATTACAATGCAATGCAAGGGACAACACAAGCTCAATTTTTAGTGAAGTTGCTAAAATCAAGCACATTGAGCTCATTCCGCAATCTACAAAATGTAGCCTCATCTAGCGGTTTAGTGAAGATATCTGCTAATTGATCTTCGGTTCTCACACCTTCTAGTGATATATCATTTTTAGCAACATGATCTCTTAGAAAGTGATGGCGGATATCTATGTGCTTGGTGCGAGAGTGTTGAACCGAATTGTTGGTAAGTTTTATCGCACTTTCATTGTTGCACAAAAGAGGTACCTTTTCTAGAACTACACCATAGTCTAGCAAAGTTTGTTTCATGTATAGTATTTATGCACAACAAGCATCCATGGCAATGTATTCCGCTTCGATGGTGGACAAAGCCACACTATTTTGTTTCTTGGAGGACCAAGACACAAGTGATCTACCAAGCAAATGGCACCCTCCGGATGTGCTTTTTCTATCAATTTTGCAACTGGCATAATCTGAATCAGAATAGCCAACTAATTTAAATATAGCTCCTTTGGGATACCAAAGGCCAATGCTTGGTGTGTACTTAAGATACCTAAGGATTCTTTTTACGGCAATTAAATATGTTTTCTTAGGATTAGCTTGAAATCTAGCACACATACACACACTAAACATGATGTTGGGCCTAGATGTGGTTAAATATAACAAGCTAGCAATCATGGAATGATAGAGAGTTTGATCAACCGGGTTACCTCCCTCATCTAGGTCGAGATGTCCATTGGTAGGCATTGGTGTTTTGATTGGCTTACATTCATCCATCTTGAATCTTTTAAGAAGATCTTTTGTGTATTTCTCTTAAGAGATAAAGATGCCTTCTTTCATTTGCTTGACTTGAAAATCAAGAAAGAATATAAGCTCACCAATTATGGACATCTCGAACTCCTTCGACATCAATTCACCAAATCTTTGCAAGAGTCTTCATTTGATGATCCAAAGATGATATCATCAACATATACTTGACAAATGAAGATATGTCCATCAAGCTTCTTGGTGAATAGTGTGGTGTCGACCTTCCCAATGATGAAGTCCTTCTCAATGAGGAAGTCCCGAAGGCGCTCATACCTAGCTCTTGGGGCTTGCTTAAGCCCATATAGTGCCTTGGACAACCCATAAACATGATTAGGATATCTAGGGTCTTCAAACCTGGGAGGTTGATCAATATAGACTAGTTCATTAATAAAGCCATTTAAAAATGTACTTTTCACATCCATTTGATATAGTTTTATTTCATGATGTGATGCATATGCAAGTAGGATACAGATGGCTTCTAATCTTGCAACCGGTGCAAAGGTCTCTCCAAAATCCAAACCTTCAACTTGGGAGAACCCCTTTGCAACTAGTCTTGCATTGTTCCTCACAACAACACCTTGATCATCTTGCTTGTTGTGGAACACCCACTTTGTTCCAATGACTCTTGCACCTTTTGATCGCTCTTCAAGAGTCCAAACTTCATTGCAAGTGAAGTTGTTCAACTCTTCATGCATGGTATTGATCCAATCCAGATCTTTAAGAGCTTCTTCTATCTTGGTAGGCTCATAGCAAGAGACAAAAGAGCGATGAGTAATAAATGAAGCAAGTTTTTGAGATCGAGTCATTACATCTTTTGATGGACTCTCTATGATGAGATCGTGTGGATGATCTTGTAGGAGATGTGTATTTCTTCTATTGACCACTTGAGGGGGAGGTTGTGGAGCATCAACATCTTGTGCTTGTATCACCATTTGCTCATGGGAGATATGAGTATCTTTATTTTCTACTCTCCCATCTTTTTCACCATCTTGTGGCACACTTGATGAAGAAGGTTGATCAATGACTTGTACATCATCTTTTGGCTTGATGTCTCCCATCGGGATATTCTTTATAGCCTCCCTCAATGGTTCATCACCTACATCATCAAGATTCTCATATGCTCCATGGAAGCCATTAGATTCATCAAATTCCACATCATATGTTTCTTCAACTAAGCCGGTGGCATGATTAAATACTCTATATGCTTTGGACTTTGATGAGTAACCAACAAAAAAACCAATATCACAACGTCTTTGAAACTTTCCTAGGTGTTGCCTCTTTTGTAGATGTAGCATTTGCAACCAAACACCCTAAAGAAGGAGACGTCCGGCTTCTTCCTATTGAGTAACTTATAAGGTGTCTTGCCAAGGAACTTTTGAAGGAATAGGCGGTTAGATGCATAACATGTGATGTTGATTGCTTCCGCCCATAGAGCTTTAGGGGTGTTATACTCATCAAGCATTGTTCTTGCAAGAGTGATCAATGTTCGGTTCTTCCTCTCAACTACACCATTTTATTGAGGAGTATAAGTTGCGGAGACTTCATGTTTGATTCCAACTTCATCATAATAAGCTTCTATATTTGTGTTGTCAAACTCTTTGCCATTATCACTTCTAATCTTCTTGAGCTTCACTTTAAATTCATTTTGTGCTCTCTTTTGGCAAACTTCTTAAAGCAAGATGCAACTTTGGATTTGTCATGAAGAAAGAATACCCATATATACCTTGAATAGTCATCAACAATCACAAGACAATAAAGATTTCCTCCCAAACTCTTGTATGTTGTTGGTCCAAATAAATCCATGTAAAGGAGTTCTAGCACTCTTGTGGTTGACATGAAAGCTTTGGTTGGATGAGTATTTGCAACTTGCTTGCCGGCTTGACATGCACTACAAAGCTTGTCCTTCTCAAACTTCACATCCTTCAACCCTCTTACCAAATCATTCTTCATAAGCTTCTTGAGTGAGCTCATCCCAACATGAGCAAGTCTTCTATGCCATAGCCACCCAAGTGTTGTTTTGGTGAATAGGCAAGTCTTCAAATTTGCATCTTTGGAGGTGAAGTCCACTAGATATAAGTTGTTGTATCTAAATCCATTGAATATCACTTGATTATCATCTACCTTGGATACAATAACCTCCTTCTCGGTAAACAAGCATTGAAAGCCAAGATCACACAATTATCCAACGAATAGCAAGTTGAAGCTTAATGAAGCAACATAAAGCACATTGGAGATGGAATGATCATTTGATATTGCCACTTTGCCTAATCCTTTAACCTTTCTCTTTGAGTTATCTCCAAATGTTATTCTCTCTTGTCCATCTACCTCTTCATCTAGTGAGGTGAACATACGAGGATCACTGGTCATATGTTGAGTGCAACCACTATCAATAACCCAATAACTTCCATCAGTCTTGTAGTTCACCTACACACAAGAGATTCAAGCTTTAGGAACCCAAACTTGTTGAGGGCCCTTCACCTTCTCAACAAGTGACTTAGCCACCCAAATCTTCTTAGGCCTATTCTTGTTAGGGGGTCCTAAGAACATGACTTTTATCTTTCCACTAGAATCATTTCTAAGCATGTAGTGAGCATTGAAGGCAAAGGGTCTAGCATTTTTGGGCAAGGGTTGTGGCGGTGGAGTTTGGCACTCATGAGCAAAGTGGCCTTCTTGTCCATACTCAAAACATCTCTTTGGCTTTTGCTTTGGCTTTGATTGTTGTTGTTGAACTTGAGCCTTCTTCTTCTCTACACTTGCCACATATCCAATGCCACTTCTATCCATCTTTATAACAGTGTTCATCAGTAGCTCACTTTGGAGATGCTTGCCTCTTGCAAACTTGCTCAATCCCATCTTGAGATGCTCTTTCTCCATCTTGAGCTTCTTGTTCTCTTCCTTGAGAATATCATTGTTCTTCTCTTCCTTGAGCTTCTTGTTCTCTTCTTTGAGCTTCTCATTCTCAAGGATCAACTCTTCATCATGCTCAAGGGTTTCTAGCACAATGGTGTTGTGGCTTTTCATCTCTTCAAGATCTTTCATGAGCTTTTCATTTGTATTCTTGAGCTTGACATATTCATCATAGTCATTGCACTCAACCACTTTCTTGCCTTTGCCACTAGATCCTTGCTCAATGCTCTCATCAATCAAATCATCACATAATGTAGCTATATCAATCTTAACAACATAGTTAGTAGCATCATGTGGCTCATTTGGCAAAAATTCTTGAGCAATAACAAGAGTATCATAATTGATCTTTAGAGTTGTATGTTCATCTTTTAGCTTGTTGTGGCTAGTGATGAGCTCATTGTGCACCCACTCAAGTTTATCATGTTTATCTTTAAGCTCTTTCTTAGAAGATTTGAGCTCCTTGAGTTTGGATGATATAGCATCATTTGTCTCTTTAAGCTCAACATTAGCCTTTTCCAATGTATCGCATTTTGCTAAGAGTGAATCATTTTTAGCATCAAGCTTTTCATTTTTAGCTCTACTCTTTCTAATGATCTTAGTGTATTGTCTTAGTATTTTGACAAGATCATCATATGAAGGTGAATCATCATCATCGCTATCACTATCATCATCACTAGCTTGCTCATCATCACTACTATCATCATTATTAGTTACCTTGCATTCACCCTTGGCCATAAGGCATAGGTGTATAGAGGATGATGGCGATGGTGGCGGTGAAGATGAAAGATCAATAGTAATGGCAGCCACCTTCTCATCTTCACTATCATCATCGGATGATCCACTAGATGAATCAATGTCCGTGAGCCAATCACCGACGATATAGGCCTTTCCACTCTTCTTCTTGTGAAAGTCCCTCTTTTTGCCATCTCTCTTCTTGTATGGCTTGTTCTTCTTCTTCTTCTCATCTTCATCTTCGTTACTTGAGTCATCTTTCTTGACCTTGTTCTTGTTCTTGAACTTGTTTTTCTTGGGCTTGGTGCATTGATGTGCTAGATGACCAAGTGCACCACAATTGAAGCAATCCATTTTGGAGATTGGCTTTCTTCTAGAGCTTGTGAAGAACTTCTTGGCGTCGAACTTGATGCCACTCTTGTTTAGCTTCTTTAGTATTTTGGCAGATTTCTTTACCATGAGAGCAAGATCTTCATCTTCATCTTCTTCATCACTTGAGCTCTCATACTCAAGTCTTGCTTTGCCCTTATCTTGGCTAGCTTTGAATGCTAAGTCCTTCTCTTTCTTCTTGGTAGAGGATGAGCCATCTTGTGGCATGATGTGCATGTACATCTCATGAGCATTGATCTTTCCCAAGATTTGTGTCGGTGTAGCAGTGGAAAGATCACCTTGGTATAGCATGGTCACAATATGCCTATATTTGTCAATGGAGAGGACACTCAAAATCTTTCTCACAACATCGGATGGTGACATTTGAATAAGTCCAAGCCCATTGACTTCCTCTACAAGAACATTCAAACGTGAATACATCTCATTAGCACATTCTTGGGGAAGCATCTCAAATGAATTTAGCTTTTTAATCACAAGATGACAGCATTCCTCATGCTCACTCTTGGGTCCCTCATGGAGCGCACAAATGTCCGACCATAGTGCATGGACGTCTTTGTGGTTCCTTACGCGGTTGAACACATCTTTGCAAAGGCCTCTAAAGATGGTGTTTCTAGCCTTTGCATTCCACTTTTCATAATTAACCTCATCACCTTGTAAATGTGTAGCATCCCGAGGTTTTGGGAAGCCTTGTGTGGTGGCTCTAAGTATACCAACGTCTAGAGCTTCTAAGTACGTCTCCATGTGGATTTTCCAATATGGAAAGTCATCTCCCTCAAAAATAGGAGGAGGTCCATCCCCGTGTGACATCTTGCTCTAAGCGATTAAGCTTAAAACATGAGCACGAGGCTCTAATGCCAATTGAAAGGATCAAGATACCCAAGAGGGGGGTGAATTGGGCTAATTCTAAATTTTCTTGCAATAAATAAATTCTACGGTTAGTCCAATTAACCCCTTGTGCCTAGAAAAGTGTTTCTATTAATCTAACGTACAAAGAACTTGCAACCTATGTTCCAAACTTACTTTAGCATAGCAATTCTATGAATGTAAAAACAAGTATTGAATTGCTCAAAGTAAATGCTCAAAGTAAATACTCAAAGTAAATAGAGAGAGAGAGGAACACGGCGATGTTTTGCTGAGGTATCGGAGAGTCGCCACTCCCCACTAGTCCTCGTTGGAGCACCCGCGCAAGGGTGTAGCACCCCCTTGATCCGCGCAAGGATCAAATGCTCTCTATGTGTTGATTCTTCGACACTCCATCATGGTGAATCACCCAAAACCCCTCACAACTTGAGTTGGGTCACCCACAAGCTTCGTCGGGTGATCACCAAGCTCTCAATCACCACCAAGCCATCTAGGTGATGGCGATCACCAAGAGTAACAAGCACGAACTCTCACTTGACCACGCAAAGCCTAATGAGAACGGTGGATGCACACTTTGCTACTCTTGATTCACTAATGAGGCTACTCTCTTGGATTCTCAAATCTCAATCACCTCACTAGGACCTTACTCTTCTTGGCACTCACAAACATGTTTCTCAGCTGTTGGAATGAGCAAAAGTGACTCCACACACGAGTGGAGCTTCTATTTATAAGGCAGCCTGAAAAACGAACTGTTATGTGCCTCTACGGGGTGACCGGATGCTCCGGTCAAGTTGATCGGATGCTCCGGTCAGTTCAACCCGCACACTAGTGATTAAGTGTTGACCGGACGCTGGTAGGGTCCGATCACCACTGACCGAACGTGCCCGATCGTATTAAACCCTTACTGGAACCTTACTGTACTCGACCGGACGCTGAACCATCAGGGTCCAGTCAGTATTGACCAATCGCGTTTGGTCACATAATTCCTTCTCTGGAACCTTACTAGAGTCGACCGAATGTTGGTCCTCAGCGTTCGGTCACTCGACCACTCAGCGTTCGGTCGCACTGAACGCAATCACCTTGGTCAAATGAACTGACCGGACCCTGCGGCCAGCGTCCGATCACACCGGAGCCAGCGTCCAGTCAGCATTTGACCCTCCATTCACTTCCAACTCTCGAACATATGTGAATAAAGTTTGCTCCATAGGATCATAGGGCTGTTGTGGAGCTACCTAGTGCTAGTTTTAACAAGTGTGCACCACACCTAACTCACTAGACTCATCTAGGTCAAGCTACCCGTCCATACCCCCCTTAATAGTACGGCCAAAGGAAAAACAAAGTCCTAAACTACTCTAAGTGTCTCTCCAACTCCAATCGACACTTAGAACTAGTCATCCTTAACCTTGTCATCCATCCTTTGAAAACTGAAACGATTTCCATCGTAGGGGCATGACCACCTTGATTGCCCAATCGATCTCCATTACCATGACCTAACTTAATTGCCTCTGCAAAACACACGTTAGTCATAGTAATCTTGTATTGTCATTAATCACCAAAACTCAATTAGGGGCCTAGATGCTTTCACTCGGGTTCTCGGGGCCTCTTTTAGGAGAGAGCGCACCCCCTTTTATAGTTGAAGGGGATGGCCTTACAAGTCAGAGAGAAAAAGAAAGAGTGTATACGGACGCTTGTCTAGTCTTGTTGTCCACGTCATCAGGTACGGGATGGCTGCCGTCACCTGCCATACTGTTTACGCCGCCATCGCCACCTTACTGTTCATGCTCTGTTGTATCTGGCAGGCTACATAGTGTTCGTCTGGTACGGCAAACGACGGCGCCCACAATACTGTTTATGCTCTGACGTGTCTGGAAGGCTGTAAAGTATTCGCCTGGTACGGCAAACGATGGCGCCCACAGTACTGTTTATGCTCTGACGCGTTTGGTAGGCTAGTGTCCGTCTGACATGGCCCGACGGCGCCGTCTTGCATGTGCGCAGGGCATGGCAGGGTACGGTCCTCGGTATTGCGGTTGACTTGAGCGGCTTACCTTATCTGCTCCGCCTGCTCCCCGGGCCCACACCGAGTGGGCGTCCCCGGTCGGTTGTTCCCAGTCGGCCCCGACCGTGTCGGTCGGGAAAGAGCAGCGAGCAGAGGTCCGGCGTATCCTCGGTCGGAGAAAGGGGTCGAAGTCGGACTACGGTCGGGGCTCCGACCGGATGTGCCGGTCGGGGACCGGATCGTGGTCTTAGCCTGTCATTGTGTATCTGGGCTGGTCCAGGCGCGTGTTGTCGCTGCGCCGCCTGCTAGGCTGAATTTTATAGGAAAGCGGGTCCATTGAGAACCCGGATTTATGAACCCAACATATTTCATTACACAAACGAAATAAAAAAAAGTGAGGAATGAGTAGATGATGGACCAACTCGTTCCTCAAATCAGACACATCCTACATTTAATGTTTGATTAAGCTAACTATCTTCTAATGTTAGATCAGGATCTATGTGCTCAAATGAACTTCCTCTTCCTTATTTTAGCACTATCCGATAACCCCTTTATCGCTTCCCTTGTCTCTTCGTTTTCCTTTTCTTGTGCCTAATAGCACCGCCCCAAACTCCCTTTGACAACCTCAAGCATCCATATGGTGCCAATGGGGTTTGAAAGAGTCTCAAGGAGACCTGATTTATGGATAAGTAAAATGTTAGACAACTCTTGTGAAGAATTTGATTATTTATCCTTTTTTTTTGGAACATAAGAATTTGATTATTTATCATACACGTTCACTGCTTTTTTTTTTCTTTTGAAATTGTTCACTGCTTGTGTTGGTGAAATGTCTCGAAGATTTGTTAAATATAGATGGTACGCACGTCAAAAGAATAGTCCAGATCAGCGCACACATAGATAACAGACTTAATAGCCAATCAACCAATTTTGATCAGATACACTGTGAGCTGGCAAGCAATATATATTAGCAGGCGGCGTACGTAGAAGTGCTACTCAATACTCTATGGCCGCCAATATATTCTCGTACGTTATTTTAGCTCGGGTGCGTGTTGTTGCCTTTTATTATAAAAAGATGATTAAAGTTTGATTTGCCTCCTTAAAATTGCCATGGAATTTACAAAACATTATTGAACTCGACTACTGGTCAGTATACCCCTCTTATATTAACTTTTAAAACCGGATAAATTAGGCCCCTAAAATAGTTCATAGTTCATAGTGATTTTGATGGTTGTTTTGGCTGGCACATAAGTGGCATGTGGGCCAAGCATATCTTTAGCTTTTTGCCATGTCATTTTTTATTGAATATTTGGACTTGTAAATGATCTCAAATGGAAATAATTTCAACTAAAAGGTTTTAACCTTATTGAGCACTACAAATTTGTGAAGTTACAAATCACATTGAAATATGCAACTTTTGTATATATTATGCTAACACCAGAAGTTGTTTGAAAAAAAATCATAAATGAATTTTAATTTTTGAGAACTTAATACAAATATTTGGGCCTACCACTCTAGATAAAAAATATTGCCAACTACAAAGTTGTAGAACATATTAAGAGCTACAATTATAGTATAGACCATGTCAACATCAGAGGACATTTGAAAAGCTCAAGGAAGTTGAATTTCAAAATTTGAGAATTTAAAACTAACATTTGGGCCTCTATGCTGCTTCAGATAAAAATATTGTCAACTATAAAGTTGTACAATATATTGAGAGGTACAACTTTGGTGTAGACCACATCAAGATCCGAGATTGTCCAAAAAAATTAAAAAAATTCAAATACAGAACTTAAAACGAATATTTGGGCATCTTACTGGGACTACAATTTTGATGCAAACGAACACCTGACTGAAAAATTCAAGAAATTGAAATTTAAAATCTAGTAACTTAAAATAAATATTTAGGACTCTAAAAATATCTCAAATAAAAAATTTATCAAGTGCTGAGGTCTACAATTATGATATGAAGTTTGTATGCATATGATTTCATATGAAAAATTTATGTTTTTCGATGTAGAAATAGAGTGTCCAACTGGCAGGTGGGCTCTACTGCCATGTTAGTAAAAATTTAAAATCACCCAAGAAACCATTTTGAAATGATCATGAAGATATTTTGTTTGGTCGGCGGAAGTTTTTTTTCCAGATTCAGCGATTAGTTTAGGGTGAATCGGACTTTACTATAAAAGAATAGAGCAAATAATATTATTCTAATTTGTAGCCGACGCTACCAACATGATCTGATGCCATAATTGTGGTAGTTAATTAAACTTTCGTGCTCCAAACTTAGAGGGGCGTCAGTGATGGCTAACGACACCTTAGAAAATGATTAAAGAGCAGAGGGATAAATTAAGGTCTCGTTTGGCAGGGCTTCTCCACCGGCTTCAAGAGTCGTTCGGAGCCGTTTTCTATCAAATGGGGTAAAGTAAAATAGCTTCACTTGTGAAGCCCCTAAAAACATGCTCTCACAGTGATTTGAGGTGGGGTGGAGCCAAAAAAAAAAGTGGCTTCTTCCGGCTCCTCCTCCAGGCCCTAAAAACATGCTCTCACAGGGAAGCCATTTTGCCAAACGGTTTACCAAAACCGCTTCAGCTACACCGGTGGAACTGTTCGTGGAGCTAAAGCAAAAAAAAAAAAATGGCTTCACTAATGAAGTGAAGCCCTGCCAAACGGAGCCTAAATACAGTCATTCTCCATAAGCACATGTGTAAGCATCCCCTTGCCTAACCCAAAAAGCATCTCTGCGTGTAGGTGGTGGATGAGCTGTATCATCCGCCGGATTTACAAGTGTTTGCCAAGCATCAATCCCTCCCTGCCCTAATTTAGGAAGCGGCATGACAAGACGAGCAGTTTTCTTCCATGCCATTTCCATCAGAGAATCCCCCTTGCCTGCCTATCCTTGTTTTTTTCCGGAAAAGAAAATCTGGGAAACAAAAATTTCCACATAGTACTCACCTGCCACGTCAGCAATGTCCTGCCCGGCCGACCGTGGCGGCCCACCGGCGTGGCGTACGCCACCAAGCTTTCCCGCGCGCGCCAAACCCGGGCTCGACACCACCATCCGCGAAGATTCCATTACCTTCCGCTTCCGCACGCGCGGAAAAAACGAAAAAGAAACGGAAACGCTGTACGTCAACCGTGCGATTTATTTGCGACAGTCGACTGAATTTTCAGTGTTGATCCGACTTCCGGCCCGAGAGCTGCCGCCCGATCTACCGCCTGCGTCACGCCGCCCCCGCTCTTCGAGCATTGGGTCTGATCGATCACGTTTTGTTTTGTCTCTGGGTGAACTCGTACATGCCACAGCACGTGTGTAGCCCGGGGTATGGCCCGTGCGTCGGCCTCCCCGTTGCGACCTCGTCGGCTATGATGATAAAGCAGTTGCAGCAACTCATGCCGACGCAGCCGCAGCACCACCACAACCAACAACAGATGTGGCAGTACCATATCTCGCAGTATCAGCCAAGGCCGGACGCTACGCCTTTTCCGGTGTCGGCGTCGGTGGCGGCAGCGTGGCACGACATTTCAAAATTTTGTGAAGATTTTGTATTTTTTAAAAAATTGTGAAGAATTTGTGAATAATTTAACATATATTTCTTTGATGTCTAGAATCCATAAAAATAATTTGTATTTTTTTTGAAAAATTTGACATATATTTGTGTTATTCCTAGCTTACATCACTCTGTCCAATAAATTGCACTGAAGAAATTATTGTAAATATAGTAATAAGACTATGTAAATATAGCTAGAAGACGATATAAGTGTATGGAAAAAATTATGTTGACAAGATAGACAAAAAAAAAAAATTAATGTCACCCAGACAGATCCAAAAGAAATCCCGCGCACGGGCGACGGGCGCGGCGGCCCCAGCTGCAGCCTGCAGCCGCCACGGCGCAAGCGGCCAAAGCCACAAGCCCCGCCACCGCGTCCCTCCGCCACCACCGGCACGGCCAGGACGGCACGCTGACGCCGGGCCCCGCGGCGCGGCGGAGTCGCCGTCGCCGCAGCTGCCACCCATCTGAGCGCAGTATAACTCGCGTAGTCGCGCGCGCACACACGCGTACACTCCTACGCCTACATGACACATGACACTGCCCTCTCCACCACTTCCGCACCATTTTTTATAAGGACAAAACAAGAAAGAAATCCGAAAATATCTCCCCCATTCGTCTCTCTCTCCTGTCTCCCCTTCACCTAAAGCGAGGCGCCTTCGGCTTCGGCTCCTGCCTCGCGCCTTCCTCGCGCGGCGCGCCTCGCCCTCTCCTCGCCCTCCCCTCCCCTTCCTCTCCCTCCATCTCGCCGCGGCAGCTCGAGCTCGGCGGCTGAACCCTACCCGGCGAGCTCGCGGACGCCCGCGGAGGTGGTGGCGACGGCGGCGCGATGCCCGCGTGGTGGCCCCGCAGCAAGCTGAGGTCCTCCAGGTCCAAGGCCAAGCCGGGCGCCGGGTCCGTCTCCGCAGCGTCGTCCCCGCGCAAGTCCGCGGACCTCGAGTCGCCCTCCCCGTCCCCGTCGCCCACGCAGCGGGACAGGAAGGCGCACAGCCTCGACTTCCCCGGCGCGGGCGCGGTCCCCGCTCGCGGCCGGTGCGCCGGCGGCGCCGCGGCGGGGTATGGGTCGGTAGGGTACAAGCTCCCGATGCCCGTGGAGGCGACGGAGCCTGTCGGGACTCTGTACGAGGAGCTGCTGGCGGTCGCTGCCGGTGACGGCTGCTCGTCCGCGGAGGAGTCCAGCGTGTGCTCGGCCGGGTCGTTGGACGAGGCGCACTATCAACATGGGTTTAGGTGAGTGACTCATCGCGGAATGGTTGGTGCCTTTATATGGCTCAATCAATTCCGAATTTGCTGCGGCCTGGTTGTCGCTAGAGTTTCCTCATTTGGGCTGCAAAAATTACAATTCAATTGCCTGGTGCTCTGATCAAATTGGGGGAGTTGAGTGCCTAGATAGGTCGATCTGTAGGCTTGCTTTATTGTCTTCCCCTCAATTTGGTGTGCAACGTATTTGAGGGGGTTTGAGTCAAGGGTAAGAGTTAGACTGTACTGTGAGGATTCACACCAACTGCACCAGTTGACCTTTTCTAGGTCGTTCCAGTTCGACAATCCTGACCATCTCTCCCTCTCCATCTGTCTCTGGTAAACATAGATTGAGGACTGGATAGATCAGGATACCAAGGCGTGTTAATTGTTGACAAATATATATATATAATAAAAGTAAAATTACAGTAATAACGAGTGCACAGCCATGTCTTTGCTGCTTCATCTGTTCGAAACTAGAGTATCAACCTTTAAGTACAGGTTAAGTTTGGACGATTCTATGTTTATCCTTGCAAGTTATAATGCACATGGGTTAGTTTATCTCTTTTTCTTTTGCTCTCAGATATGTCATTTTGGGGATTTCTCCACTATACCTGTTTAAATGAGTACATTATTGAGGAGCCTTGCATTGTCATGTTGATATGTCTCTGATGTTTACTGCTTGCTTTGTAATTTCTAGGCCCATGGATCCAGTTGCTTTTGCGAGGGAAAGAAATATGCCTTCTGATTCAGATAGGACCATAAATGAAGACAAGCGTTTCATGTCTTGTAGTATGCCACGGGAGCATCAGAAGTTCTTTGAGGTTCCTGTGTCTAGTGTTAGAGAACTTCATTTGCAAAGTGATGAACCTTCAACTAGTGAAGCCAACTGTTCACGTGGAAGAATGGTATCTGAAGATCTCTTTGCTCTGAGAACAAGGAGTCTCTCTCCTGTCCCAAAAGGCCATGCATTCGCTGTGAGCAATGGAAATTCTAGAGAATTTGGTTTTAGCCCGAGGTCACCAGTAAGAAAGATGGATGGTTTGAAGGAGCCCACCACATCCCTTGCCTCTTCCTCCAGCTTCTGCTGCTTGCTCACCTCTTCACCCAGCTTCTGGTGCATGCTCGCCTCTTCATCCAGCTTCTGGTGCGTGCTCACCTCTTCCTCCAACCCACAGTCCTTGCTCGCCTCTTCCTTCATCTCCCAGTTCCTGCCCACCTCTTCCTGTATCTCCCACTACCTCCTCACAGTCCCAGTCGCAATGGAAGAAAGGGAAATTGCTAGGGAGTGGTACATTTGGCCAGGTTTACCTTGGATTTAACAGGTATCACATTTGTGCCCCCTTTTTACATCATGGAAACTTTGTGATATCTAGTGAAATTTAATGCATAAGAGTTGCAACTCACGCTACAGTTATTCATTAGAGACATGGCGGTGTGAACAAACTGATATATTCAATTGTATTAAAAAAATATCCTTACTTTATGCAGTGAAAATGGGCAGTTTTGTGCGATTAAGGAGGTTCAAGTTATTATGGATGATCCACACTCAAAGGAACGACTCAAACAATTAAATCAGGTACTTACTGCTGCTGTCTACCTAATTGGCTTGGTTTGCCATCTCATGAATGTATTTTTTTATCTTTTGTTTGATTGACTGATCCACATGATTAATTTTGGTATTGACAGGAAATAGATATGCTTAGACAACTCTCCCACCCGAACATAGTGCAGTATCATGGAAGTGAGCTGGTAAGTTCTATTTCATAATCCATTTCAGTTATCTCTGCAGCAATTTAGTTCCAGTACTTGTTTGCCCTATCATGTTTTTTATTCCATGCATATGTTGTCTGATATGAATAGGATTCATTTTTGTGAGCTAGTAGAAGTTGTTATGATTTATGAATTCCTTAGTGAGATTCCACAGATAACTTATATAGTGCATTTGTGCTTGATTGACTATTCTAGAAAAAAGGGTTGGGGCATTCATGCACAAAAAAGGTTACTTGTTTACAAGGGCTTCATCACTATTTGAACTTAACATGTCAAAGAAAGATCTGTTATTGTATACATATACGATGGCAACATTAATTCTGTGCTCCAATGTATGTGACTGTATATAGTGACCTAAAGAATATGGAATTCATTCAGTGGTCTGGGTGGTATTGGTATTAGGAGCTGCAGAAATTGGTAAAATGCTACTGTTCAATTGTTTTCTTTTGTTCTTGCTGTTGTTCTGTGCTCCAATGTTTTGACTTATTTGCATTTCCTTCTATGTTCTATTGTTTGTCCACTTCAAGGGTTGATTTTGTGGTTCTAGTATCATAGTGCTCAGTGTTCATCAGCTTTTATTGGTGTTGCATTACAACATGGCCATGCTTACACTTTCTAATCGTACCTGTTTCTGTATGCAGAGTGATGAAGCACTTTCCATTTATCTTGAGTATGTTTCGGGGGGTTCAATCCACAAATTACTAAGAGAATATGGCCCTTTTAAAGAACCTGTGATTCGTAATTACACTGGGCAAATTCTTGCTGGTCTTGCCTACTTGCATGGGCGAAACACTGTCCACAGGTTGTTTTGTTGTCTAAAACTGTGTTCTTGTTCCATAGGTATAGTCATATAGCTCAGAATGCAATAATCATGTCATACTTTTTTTCTTGGCAGAGATATCAAAGGAGCAAACATACTTGTGGGTCCTAATGGTGAAGTCAAGCTTGCTGACTTTGGCATGGCTAAGCATGTATTCAGCGTTTACTTGCTGACCCCCTCTGTCTATCTGTCTGTGTTTAGCACTTTCAATTGTCATAATATTTAGTATTCTCTGGACTTAAAAAGTCAACTACTGATTTTGTCTTGAGTGCCCTCCATTTTGTACAACCCACAGTAGTCCTTTTTGCCTGTGCACCCTGGAAATTCGATGAGGAATGCTTATGTGCATCCTTAAAAGAGTACTATACAGTTTCAAATTGCAGTTAAAGTAGTTCGAGAAATTGCAGTTGAAGTAAATATTACTCAATTGCATTAGCATCCATGTTTTCTAATAGAAAAGGAATTAAAGTAAGTGCAAATTCTGATTTCTTATAAACCGAAGTATCCAGTTATCTGCCTAGTGCCTACTCACATAAATGTGGAAAAGGAAAATTATGGAAGGGTGCCAATGGTCTGTTTCCCTTCTGTGCATGCCCAGCTAAAGGATTCTTAACAATGAACAAGTTTTGGATCTTTCATGGTCACCAAAACAAGGATACGCACTGATTGTGCTTGCTTTTATTTTTCCTCTGTGAACCCATTCTTTTTTTTTTTACTTTGTTGAACAGATATCATCTTTTGCTGAAATACGCTCTTTCAAAGGAAGTCCTTACTGGATGGCTCCTGAGGTGAGCTATTTTAATACTGAACTTCATTGATTGTTTCTCGTAATCTGCTATCCGTCTCTGAATGAAGTTCTCCCATCATTGGGAAACCTTCAGGTTATAATGAACAGTAAAGGCTACAGTTTATCAGTGGACATTTGGAGTCTGGGCTGTACCGTTATTGAAATGGCGACGGCAAGACCTCCTTGGCACCAATATGAGGGGGTAGGCCTTCACTTAGAAGTTCTGGATTTCTACATTTCCAGTTATCCGTGATGAATAACGCTGAGCCATTGCCATCTAATCTTATTTTGCAGGTAGCAGCAATATTTAAGATTGCAAACAGTAAAGATATACCTGAAATCCCAGACAGTTTCTCAGAGGAAGGGAAAAGTTTCTTGCAGCTTTGCTTGAAACGTAACCCTGCATCTCGTCCCTCTGCGGCCCAGCTGATGGATCATCCTTTTGTTCAGGATCATCCTGCAGTGAGAGCTGCAAAATCCAGTGTATTGAGAAACACGTTGTCTTCTCCAGCAGATGGCAGACACACAATGGTATTGTTTCTAGTTAAGAAATCTCAGTTTTTTCTCATTCTTTTATAGTTCTATTTCCTTATCTACTTTCCAAGTGCAATTATAAAAAGTTAAAAACTAGAACATCTTGTAGTGGATCGCTGATTTGAGTACTTCACCTTTGCGCGAGTTATTTGATCTTGTTTGAACCAATTATGGCACATTTATCAGTACCCCTTTTTTGGGGTTGTTGGGTCGGGGGGCGGGGGGGGGGGGGGGGGGGGGGGGGGGGGGGGGGTGGATAATTAACCTATCTTACTAGCTTGACAATGTCAATAAAGGGCGTACCCAGTGCGGAGAGCTCCCGCTCTGTGCAGGGTCTGGGGAAGGGTGTTAGTGGCAAGCCTTAACCTCGCCTGTGCATTGCGAGGAGACCGCGACTCGAACCCGGGACCTTCCGGTCACAGGCGGTAAGACTCTACCGCTTGCACCAGGCCCGCCCTTCTGACAATGTCAATAAGTGTTACTTTATTTCATTATAAAGTTCAGTCTAGTATTGTTGCTTTACAAGGGGAACAAAAATGGTACTATATTTCTTTCGCAGGATATGTCCTCCTAAATGCTCACACTCCTTATCCTTGATCTTGTTGCAGTCCAACAGGGAGTTGCCATCTCGGAAGATTATTACTCCTCTGAAGGATATTGGACTGGGCATGAGAGATTTCACTGGATTTTCCACTGCTGTTCCTTCACCACACAGGTATTCTACTTCCATCCTTACCTTGTACCGTTTCCCACAATTTTGACTGACTGAAAATGTTTGTTGTACAGCAGCCCTATTCCTGGAAGAGCAAACATGTCTACGCCGGTTTCACCATGCTCAAGCCCGCTGCGGCAGTTTAAGCAATCCAACGTGAGGTGCACGCGTTCTCCACCTCATCCAATGCTCTCCCCTGGTCTTGGCAACACATTAAGTTACACGCAAAATCAGGCAAGACGCATTCCAGCTCCTGCCATTTCAGATCCTTGGCTGGATGTTGGCCAGATGAAACTCCAAAGCCCCAATATTTCCCCCAAAAGGTTCTGAGAACGATTTATGAAAAAGAGAATCAAGAGCGCAGTATCTCCATGACAAGGTAGTTATTCAGAGATGTTCAGGAAGCAACTTGCTTGTATAGTTACTACAATACGACACTTACCGGAGGTTCAGTACAGCGAAATGGGGCTCTTGAGAAATTGTAACAGGAAGTTCTGTATATTCGTAGGCTTTATGGTTTGTTGTCGTTCTTGCTATATATAGTTATACGTACATATACGTCCTACGTAAATCCTCACAAAATCTTACAGATGACTACGGGATGTAAATTCGTAAGCTTGTGTAAGCTGATATTTCTGTGAAGTAGCAATAGTTAGGACTTCCATGGCAGATGTAACCATGTCTTTCCGAATGAATCTGAGGAATATACACGTACCGTTTCATTTCCAATCTCTTGATTCAAGCAGGTAATTTGAATAAAAAAAACTTAAAGAGAGCGGAGTGCAGGATCATATTTTTTTCATCGAAAAGCTATCATCCTACTTGTTTGGGCTTGTTTGGCTTATAAGTTGTACTTTTTCAATCAATAAATAATATTTTTCTCTATATCAAATCAGTCAACAAAACTTTTAATCATGGCTTGTCAGAACAAGCCTAAGCGAACATATAACTTGGACCAGTGTAAAGAAGAAAGAACTAATCTACCCGGTTGCTCGTTTTTAATGGCAAAGCCTAGAATGCTCGCAGCTATTTATGACCTTGCCTGGTTGAGAAGGCTTGAGAAAAAGGACTCAAACAAAGGACCGAGATATAAGTATATGTATACACATATATAAACTATAAAAAATTGCTTGCGACTTTGTCTATTCGAAAGGTTCAAATGGAGGACTAAGTTTGTCTATGCAAAAGGTTAAAAAACAGGAGAAAATTAAATTAATCAGCAGGACCAAATTTGTCTATGTGACTTTGTCATTCGAAAGGTTCAAATGGAGGATTAAGTTTGTCTATTCAAAAGGTTGACAAAATTAAATTAATCAGCAGGACCAAATTTGTCTATTGAAAAACGGTTTAAAAACGGAATAAAATCAAAGAAGGGTTTTAAAAACAGAATAAAATCAAAAAAATGGTTTCAAAACAGGAGAAAATTAAATTAATCAGCAGGACTAAATTTGTCTATTAAAAAAAGGGTTTTAAAACGGAATAAAATAAAAAGGGTTTAAAAACAGAATAAAATCCAAAAAAAAATAGGTGAGCGTGGATCGAAGACGCGACCTTCAGATCTTCAGTCTGACGCTCTCCCAACTGATCTATCCCCGCTTGGTGCAGCTGTTGCAAAATGAGTATAATTATCTTAAAAGATCCAGTTTAGTTTCATCTAGAGTTCTGCATAACTTGGAGCCATGCAATAACCATAGCTATGGTGTCCAGCCTTGCACAAGACCTGTTTGCAAGCCGTGAAATTAGCAGACATTCTTGATGTAACTCGGGGCCATGAAATAACCATATAGCTATGGTGTCCAGAGCCTTGCACAAGTCATGAAACCTGGCTTGCAAGCCGTGAAATTAGTGGAGGTTCTTGACGCAGCTTACAAAGAAGTAGCCATGAAATTAATTAGCGGACGTTCTTGAAGCAGAAACTTACAGCTTGAAGCCAAGAACATCTAAGCATTAACACCTAAACTAACCCCTTGTTTCACATGGACTTGAAGAGTTTGAGCAGCGACCTCGCCCTGGTCTTGGCCCTGGTGCCGCACTGGCTCTGCAGCAGCAGCAGCACCTGCGTGACCACCCCCGCGCCGGCAGCCTCGCTCCGTGCCGCCCTGGACTCCCTGCACACGGCCAGCAGAGCCGCCACCGCGTGCTCGCTTCCCTCGTTGCTCGACGACATCAAGAACACGTGCCTCACCAGCGCGCGCACCGCGCCGGGCTCGCGCGCCACCGCCCGGCGCACGGCCTCCGACGCGGCCAGCGCCTCGAGCGCCGCCAGCGCGCTCCACGCCGCGGCGCCACCACGCGCCTTTCCCGCCGACGCCCACGACAGGCAGCCGAGGAGCGCGGGGACGGCGCCGTGGTGAACGGCGCTGCCGCGCGCCGGCTCGGCGCCGCAGCAGATCGCAGCGACGGCGCGCACCGCGGCGCCCGAGACGCGGTCGTCGCCGTGCCGCAGCAGCGGCAGCAGCGCCTGCCACACGCGCGGCGAGGCGGCGGCGGCGAGCGCCAGGTCCCGCGTCGCGGCGGCCGTGGCGATCGTCTCCAGGAGGCGGCACAGGCCGGACTTGGACACGGCGCGGCCGCGCGCGGCCAGGAGCCCCACGAAGGACGTGAGGCTGGCCTCCGTCTTGAGCATGTTGAGGCAGTCGTGCTGCGGCGACGCCGGGCTCGACGGCAGCAGGGTGAGCGCGCACTGCAGCGCCAGGTCCTCCTGCTCCGACAGGTCCCGCGGCGTGGGCGCGTGGAAGACGAGCTGCAGCAGCACGGGGAGGAACCCCAGCTGGAGCATGCACGCGCGGCCGACGTCCGACTCAGAGGCCAGCGCCACGCACTTCCTGAGCGCGGCCACCTTGGCGCTGGCGCCGGCGCCGGCGGACTGGAGGCAGCGCTTGAGCGCCGCGAGCGACGGCTCCTCCGCGTCGTCGTCCTCGGTGGCGTCGGGGATCTGGTGGTGGTCGGCGGAGAGCCAGCGCTCGATGAGGTGGCGCAGGGTGCGGTTGGGCACGAGCGCGGCGTCGCCGAGCGGCTGCATTGTGACCGGGCACGTGCGGTGGCCGGCGGCGAGCCAGCGCTCGATGCAGGGGCGGTCGTACGTCTGCCCCGTGCACAGCGTCACCGGGTCCGTGAAGATGTCCAGGCTGATGGGGCACCGGAACAGGTGCGGGATGCTCATCGTGCGTCTCGCGTGCGCGCACCACCGCCACGGACCGGATCAACAAGACGCGATAATAAAGAAACACCCAGGGATCATGCTCCGCTGCCGCGGCACAGGCCCGCGATCCAAGAAGGCAAGATCCAGATCAAGAGCCAACACCACCACCAGCTGAAAACGCCAACAACTCACAAACAGGGCAGGGCGGCGAGGCGAGAATGCAGCGGCGCGCGGTACCAGAAGAGCTCTTGATGGTATTGCCGCGAGCACTCACTCCCATGCATGATGCATCCCCATGTCGACGCGACGACGGCGACGTAACAGGTGACGGAAACTGCGCAGGTGACTGCAGCAGAGTTACTGCACTGTGGTTAGCCGCTGTGGCCGTAAGTACTTGAAGTTGCTGCAGGTGAGGTGATGGCCACAAAGCCGGCCAAAACAACAGGAGCTACCGCCGGCCTGCACTGCACTGCACTTCACACAATATGGAGGCAGGCTACAGTGCTGGAAATGTATGGGCTCTCCTCAATCGAAGAAGAGAAAGAGAGAGAGAGAGAGAGAATGGAATGGCGGGATGGGAGGAGCGAGGAGGAACCGAGGAGGCGATGGAGGGGCAAGTGAGAGGGGCCGGGGGCGTGTGCTTTGCTTCATGCTCCATGCATCGAGAGCATCATGGTTGCAGGAAGAAGATAAAGGCAAAGGCCGAGCCGAGCGGGCGGTCATCGAAAGGGAAAGGTCTAGTGATTGGACCGGAACAGGAGCAGGAGGAGGAGCCAGCCGAGCAGGGCGGGGAAAAGTTTGCGGCCTGGCCTGAAAACGTGGGGACAGTCAGAGTTGGGGACCGGTTGCAACGCAATTCGCAGCGTTTATTAAGGGCCGTTTGGGGAGCTCAGCCAAAACGGATTCGGTCGTGGTTTCACCTACGAAACAGATTCACTTAGGAGCGAAAACATTTCTGTGGATTATTCGGTAAAACAGCTTCATCTCATGACTGAAAATAGTAAAATACCTACAATACCCATATATTTTGTTTCTTTTACTCTTTTCCTTCTTTTTAATTAATTAATTTTCCATCCTTAATCCTTTTATCTCATTCGCACGCCTCCCAGCATTTTTTTTCTTTTTCCTTTCTTTTTTTTTTCTTTTCTTTTCGTTTTTCCTACTACCTTATCCGTTGTTCGGTCCAACCTCGTGTCTCCTCTTCTACCTCCGTGACCTTGCACCTGGGGTTGCGCTCGGCTACGGGCCAGCCGACGGCGCCGCTCCCTTGCCGTTGCGGCTACGCCCGCGATTCGCCTCGCCGTAGCTGCTGGGCCCGCGGTCCCGTCTCGTCGTGGCCATCACGGACTGCGCCTCGCCGCCTGGCCATCATGACTCGGAGGGGCATTTTGGGTCTGGCCCCACAAGGATGGAGATTGGAGCCGGTGAAGCTCGTTTTTTCAGCTCCATCTCAGTCGAAATGGCTCTAGTCAGCGCGATTTGCGGAGATCCACAGGTGAAGCCGTTTGCTCGGATGCCGTTTGGTTGCTCCAGGAGCTGCCCCCGGAGCCATACCAAACGGCCCCTAAGGCTCCCCTTTTTCAAGAAGACCCTAGATCCGGTGCAGTAGTAACTACTACTGCAAGATATGCAGTAGCAGCATCTCAGCCATCCATAAAACCACCGATAGCTAGGATCAGTAGCCCCTTTTCTCTCTCATTTTTCTCTCCACCATGTGCTATCGGTCTCTCTTTGAGGGAAAGAACTGAGCACAAAAGAGTTGATGCTATTTTTTCCAGGAGGATTGCTCGTCATGTGTGAGTCACCAACAACTTCCAGACTCAGGTATGAAAATTATAAAAATACACTATTACACGGCATCTATGTTGAGAATTACGAAAATATATCTGGAACCACTAAATCTCAAAAATATATACCTAATATTAAAGAGTCAAAATCCCGCCTCTATTTTTTTTTTGTTCAATCTGACCGAACCATTCAGCCCACTCACTCGCGTCCAGCTCAGCTCACATCTCTCCACCTCACGTCGCTCTAATAAAAAAAGTGTCCATCTTCCGGCGCTACGCGTCCTATGCCGCCGTTGCTTATATCCTACGCCGCCGTCCCACACACTACACCGCCGCTGCTCTTGTCCCACGCACAGCGCCACCAGTTTTTTCCGTCTCACGTGCATCGTCGTCGCTGCTCTAGTCCCGCGTGCAGCTGCCAGCGCTGAGATGGAGCACTCTACGCCACCTCCTCCCAGGTCCTGTTCCTGCGTTCTGTCGAGAAGCTGATGCCACCGTGTTCTTCGGTGCACGGGCATGTTTGCTACTAATACGAAGTCGTCTACTATTAGAATGATTTTTAAAAATTGTTCCACCAAAAAACAACTTTCGGTAAAATCACATGGGAAAAAATAATTTTATTTTCATTTAAGCATATATGTTGAGAAATTATTTGAAATGATCGAAATGCCTAGAGGGGGTGAATAAGCATTTTCTGAAATTCACAAACTTTTTTGGGCTCGAACGGTTCGGTCAGATTGAATGGACAAAAATGGAGGCGGGATTTTGGCTCTTTAATATTATGTATATGTTTTTTGAGATTTAGTGGTTCCAGATATATTTTCGTAATTTTCAATATATATGCTCTGTAATAGTATAATTTTGTAGTTTTCATACCTGAGTCCGGCGCTGTTGGTGACTCACACGTGATGTTCCTATGAAAAATATGGTCAACTCTTCTGTGCTCACTGTTCTTTCCCTCAGAAAAGAGAGACCGATACCACATGGTGGAGAAAAAATGAGAAAGAAAAGGGGCCCTGATCCTATCCATCGGTGGTCCCTTGGATGGCTGAGGTCAATGTTTTCGTAAACGCTAAACGGTAAATAGTCGGTCATTTACCGTTTAGCCATTATTCGGGCTAAACAGTTCATTAAACGGGCTAAACGGATGATAAAACGGAAACAGCGTACCATCGTGTAGCGTTTGCATGGTGTTTAAATAGGCTAAACAGCCGTTTAAGCGAACAATTGCTTATCTTGCAGTAGCAGTTACTACTGCACCGGATCCAGGTCCAAGAGCAGGTTTGCAAAATCATATAAGGACTTGACTTGAATTATGATCTGCCAACTCGCCGGCGTCAGATGGTACAGAACTGACAATGAATGAATCGACAACAAGAAAGATATGACTTTGGGCTAGGTGTTGATCATGATCCGAATTCTATGTAAGTTATTATGAAAAGGGAAGGTTTGTTGATGCAGAGCGTGATCATGTGGTTGTAGGTAGTATTTGAGTTGCTTGCGTCAACAAGATTATCCGAAAGTCAGGAAATGTGGACAGTATTTTTCTTCAAGGTTGTCCTTGTCCATGTAAAAGATGGACAATTAATTAATTTGCTGCATCGGTTTCAAATTATAGTTTACTTTACTTTTGTGTTTAGCAAAAACTCATTGACTTCAATTTCTTTTTGGGAAAATGTATGAAGCTCTATAAGTTTGAATAAATACATTATCAAAGTACATTTCATGAAGAATTTGACAAAACAAATTGAGAAAAATTTGGTATCGGAAATGTTGACAGATTTTTTATATAAAGTTGGCCATAGTTAATGAAATTTGACCTCACATAAAGCAAAAATAATTAACATAGTTGGAGCAGGCAGAGTTTGGGCTTGTACTTCAAATTAAGGCGAACTTTATTATTTTTGTTTCTCGAATTCTAACGCCAGGAATTGACAGGAATTATAGGAACATATTTTTTATATGCACCTAGGTAGTACTCCTTCCGTTCTACTCATTTAGAAGTGGGGCCTTGTTTAGATTGATGTTATGAATCAGTATTTGGCACTGTAACACTTTCGTTTGTATTTGACAATTATTGTCCAATCATGACCTAACTAGGCTCAAAAGATTCATCTCATAATTTACAATCAAACTATATAATTAGTTATTTTTTTATCTACATTTAATACTCCATATATGTGTCCAAAAATTTGATGTGATGGAGAGAAAGTGAAAAAACTTGCAATCTAAACCAGGCCTGGGTGAGTACTATGATTTTGCGACAAGACGACAAGTGTGTTGCACACTGGCTCTAGTAATGTAGCTCACTGTGGACCGGTCCGCACTCTTATTAGGCACCACTCCATGTGTCATGATTATTCCATTTGCTAGCTGGGACAAGATCTGGACAGAGAACGGTGAATGTGATGTTAACATGGGGCATGGGCAGAAAGCCCACGACCTGACTGAAAAAAAATTGAGTGCGTTGGAAGCGTTATGATGAACGCGCGAGCAATTCTTCAAACACTTTCCCATCCCATCCTTACCTTTCTCAACAAAAAAAAAAAAAACTGAATCTGAATAAATAAAAAATCCTAAAGAAATTCAGTTGCCACGTGTGACTTGAGCTTGCCCCACTTGTCAGTCAGTCAGCCAGTACCGCCTTCTGGTACACGACAGAAACGGGCCGAGAATCTCGGTTACCGGACCAACATCGCTACGGTACAAATCAGGATGATCTGCACAGTTGAAAACTGGATAGGTAGCTGCGCCTGCGCCGGTTAATCGCCGTCTCGAGCAGCCCACTTAAGATAAACAATGGGATTCTGTAGTAGGCGCAGTGCGAAAGTCTTGCTGACACTGCGCTTTGTGGTGTTGTAGCCACTGCAGGCAGCAGCATTACCCAAATCAAGGGACTCAGCTCCACTGTAGTGCTACCCTAGGAATAGGATTCACACACTGATCATAGTACATGGAGATGATGGCCAAAGCTACTCGTCTGTCTCAAATTATCTCTCGCTTTTGGTTTTCGTGTCGTAAGTTTAACTTGATTTGTAGAAAATACGTACAACATTTGTATTTCCAAATAAATTTATTAAAAACTATATTCAAAGATCTTTCTAATGATACCAATTATGTACCATAAATATTAATATTTTTAATATATATTTTGTCAAAGTTGTTTTTCGTGAAGCGAAAACGACACATATTTTGAGAGTGCGTATTAACTTTGTGTAAAAAATGAGGAAAGGTTGCACGACCCTCCTAATGATATATACATGGGCCTTGCTTATAGGAGGTAAGATCTCAAATAAATCTTAGCCCTTGACTTTTAAGTTGCATACAACAATTAAATAATTATAAATTGATTAAAATGTTTAGAAAAAAGAAAAAAAAGAAAAGCCAACAAACTAAACAAATGTATATACTAAGCTATCTACTATCAAGAACAGTTATTTGTTGCCGTAGAAACCGATGGAGTGCACCAACATGCAACAGCGACATGCAGGTGGAGCGCGCAAGGCAAAGGGTGCCTAGCACCATGCAGGACCTGACAAAGTAGAGCTGTAGGTACATCACATACATGAACATGTCATGTGAATATATTGATGGTTAGAGCCTAATCAACGTCAAAAGCTGCATTTTGGTTATTGAATACTAATGTTGAATTATAAAAGTAAATAATTAATTTAAATACCAACATAGATTAATTTAAATAAATAGCTAAAATGCACCTCTACGTTTGTCACATCCTAGGAAAAAAATAAAACCAACATTTATGTACAATTAACGTTTATGTAAATCTAATGTTAAGATAAGTTACAAATCTACGTAAATTAATTAATGAAAAAAATGTTACATGTCACGTTGGGAATCATCCAATACAAATCCACGGTCACATGTTGCATGCATGTTAGACCTCTAATTGATACATATGTTACCTCAAATTTGATTACTTTCCGATTTCTTAAAAATAATAATAATAAATTCTCCTATTACCTTTTAGGAGGTAATGGCCTTGTTCGGCTTACCTTAAAAGCCGGCTTGTTAAGTTTCTTTTTTTTTCAGCCGGAACAATATTTTTCTCTCACAACAATTCAGTTTTGACTTGTTTTTTTCAGTCAATTTCAGCCAAGCGAATGGGCCAATATTTGATTATAGCCACCTAGATCGACGGTCCATAGTTATTTAGGGTACTGTAGCAAAACCCTATATACATTGCTTTCCGACTGGCCCTCACATCATGAGGTAAACAACAAGAAAATTTGAGCTTATTAGCAATTTGTCAAATAGAAAGAAAAAAAAGCTCGGGAGATGTTACACGATCGACTCAGGGGCATGATGTGGAACACATTTTAACGCTCGATTACTACACGTACTACGACCCTTTTTTATTTTGGTTGCGAAAGAGGGCATGATGTGTTAATTAATAATAGTGTTTTTGTGGACACGAACACTCTCCTCCTCACTCTCGATCGAGCTGACATAACGGATGGATGGATGCTGGTTACCCGTCTGTTCAAACTGCAGTAATAAATGCGTCGTTACACACGGTTGACTTCAGGGTAGTTCAGTTTGTAAAGCAAGAAACAACCAATACGCGTAACGCGTCCAATTTCTCTGGCCACTGGCTTTTCCTCCACCGCAATCTTTTACCGCGCATACCTTTTCCCTTTTCGTGTATTGGAAAAATTAGGCAAAAGCCAGCGCCGACGTTGACTGTCTGGCTGTTTTTCGAACATACAGGGAGTTTTGTTTGGTTCAGACGCAGAAATTACAGTCCAGACAGGCGGCGTTCCTTAATGAATAAAAGCAGTTTGATTTGATCAGGCGAATAGTAACAGGCAGTATTATGACGTGTAATTTTAAACGGAGTGGACTTAGACTTGTCTGTAGCTTTGTCCGCATGCATATATCTGTTCAAAGACTGGACCCCGCGCGTGCAGTTAAATTAAATGGGCATTACTCTCGGCTCCAATCCTAGCGTAGAGAATTGCCTAACAATTTTGACTTCAAATATATGTTTATCTGGTTCAATGTCCAGATTGGAAAACCATTAGTAAATTGTAAGTATTCTAGTAGACCTTTCCCTCAAAAAACAAAAAGGTCGCAACCTAATACTACGTCCTATTAGCACTGTCTGGAAGCCAAACAAAAATTTGTCCTATTTACCGTCTGCTGAACAATATATTTCCTTTTTCTAGAGAAGATGATGTCGTAAGGTTTTTTTTTTCGATAGGAGAATATAGCCCATTTTTTATTAAGCAGAGAGAATTACACGACGCAGCTATGAGAGAACCCTCATAGCCCAGATTACAAACTACCAAGCTAGTGGTGAGTGACCTGGAGTAGAAACTAAGAACAAGAAAAAATGATACAAAAGATGGCGACTGCCCATGACACCAAAACCTACGAATGTAAGAAAAAGGATACAACATCGCAATGGTCGCCTACATAGAAGACCGTCCAGCAGTAACGGCGGCAAAGCATCCGCCAACGAACCAAATGGCGGCAAAGCATCCGCCAACGAACCAACCAGCGGCCAAGCATCCGTCGGGGAAGAAGCGAAGACACCCGCTACGACAAAGCATCCGTAGCAGGGGAAGGGACAGGTCGCTCTCGGTAGCAAAGCATCTGCCAAAGAGGAGGCCAACGACAACGGCGGCAAAGCATCCGCCAACAAACCAAACGACGACAAAGCATCAACCAACAAACCAACAAGCGGCCAAGCATCCGTCGGGGGATAAGCAGCAGTGGCAAAGCATCCGCTACGAAATCCACGATGACAAACCGGGCAAGGTCAACAGCTGCAGGACAGACCAATGCGAGTGGAAATGAAGCGCAACAGGCACAGTGAGGGACTCCTCAAGGAACCGACGGTAGGAACTAGGCCGATTCTTCAGCGACGCCTTCAGGAAGGGGAGGGTGCCCATGGCAGTGACATGGACGCCGTCGCCGCTGGCCTTAGAGGCTTCTAAGGCAGGGCTTTCACCCAGAAACCGGTGGCATAGGAGCATGGGGCACGGAGAACGACGCATCCAGGGAGGTATGTGGTGCCAAAGGTGTCACCGTCGTCCGCCCGGCCACCACCGTACTGAGCTTTCACCTAGAGCTCCATGCATCTAGAGGCACCACCCCCACGAGGCGCAGGAACCGATGGGTACCACAGCACTAGGGCACATACACGAGGAGGGTGGATAGCTGCAAGAAGGGGCCGGCCACGACACCAACGGTTGGACACCGCCTCCGCGTGCTAGGCACTACTTCCGCAAACGCTACCCCCGCGCCAGGCACCCCCGCCCGCACGCCGCGCCTTACATCGGAGTTGGAGTAGACGCCGCGCCCCCTAGCCACTGCAAAACGGTAGATCCGGGGCGGAGGGGGCAGATTCGGCCATGGGTGGCCCAGATCCGCCCTGGCGGCCGGCCGGTTCGACGGAGGAGGTAGGCGTCGGAGATGGGGGAGATGCATCGCACCACCGGCCGCAAGGCCGTAGATTCGGGGCAGAGGACGGCAGATCCGGCCATGGGAGGCCCTGATCCGCCCCGCCGACCGAGCAGTTCACTGGAGGAGCAAGGTGTCGGGGATGGGGGGAGGAGCGGGGGGAGGAGGAGGGAGAGTGGATGGGAGAAGGAGCTGCAACAGGCTGCCGTTTTTAGCGCCGCCGCAGGCCGCCGCCACCGCTCGCCGGCGAGCAGCAGCAGCGGTCGGAGGGGGTGCCTGGAGGGGGGTTCTCGTGGTGGGCGGCGGGTTGCCCCCCGAGTCGCCTCACGAGGACGACGTGGGGGTCACAAATGCATGATGTCGTAAGTTATGCCCATATAATAATAAAGACAGAGTGAATTTTGTTATTCATCTATGACTTTTTTTTGTCTTTTCTTACGGTGGTTCTAGTGGAAATAGCATGTAACTTGAGTTATTCAATCTGACCCAATCGTTAGTATTTGAACTTGCTAAGTACAAAATTTGCAGTTCATTCACCTGTCAGATAAAGTTGTGTTTCCCCTCTCTTGCAGGGTATGAATTTGCATGGTTGACTTGTGCAATCACACTAAGTGTTCAACCTAATACTAGTAAAACCTGGCCCCATTTTGTAGGTTTTTCACTAGTCCATTTATCGGTTTATTTCTGCGACCGCGTGAACAAATCTGGCAACATGCAAAAAATATGATAGAGACATTAGTGAGGTAAAACCTACTTATCAAGCACAAGCAGGGAGTGCTATCGCTTTCGTGTTACTGGAAGCAGTCCAAAACAAACTAATGACGAATGAAGTGCCGGCGAGCAAAGTGGTAGTTCAAACTTCAAAGCAACAGCTTTGAACTAGGGTTGCTCTCCCCTCCCCGGTTGTTCCAAGTCAGATTCCATGGATGTCATGAACCCAAACACAGACTGTTCAAAGTCTGTGGTTACTTGCAAGCTGTAACTTTGGACTAGAAGCAGACAGATGCTGATCATGCTCTTTTAGAAATTGTGGATCAACTGAGTGCCTTGCAGCATGCTCGTTCTCTTTTTCCCCCCTTGTCGGTTGGAAGCGTTTTGATTCAGTGTACAATGTACATGCATGCATCATCACCAAAACATTCCAGTTCTAGAGAAGAATTTCCCTACGAGGAATCATCAACCGTTCTTTGAACGCTCGAGCTCCACATGTGTGGAATATCTCTGAAGTCTGAACCACTCCATCTTCATGCTACGAGTAGTATATCTTTTAGCCGTGATGCATGTTGCGTTTCTTTAACCGATAAGGTTAGGCCATGAAGCAAGGCAAGGGATGAGGCGTTGCACGTGCAGCGTTGAATGATTTCTTTGTGGCGCCGCCTTTGATCGATCCATCGACATGTCTTCTAGATGATCCAACAGCCCATTCTGACGAAGCATCGCTTTCTGCTGCTGAGTTTTGTTGACCGGTGTCTTGGGAGAGATGCCATATTGCCACTCATAGTGATATAAGAAGCAGACATGCCTTTCATGATCCTACCTTTGTTGTTGAAAGACGAAAGCAGTGTCGTTTGGCTTGTGACTGATCTGAAGCTCGAGCCAGCTGCAGCCTGCTGTTTCAGCCTGATTTATCGGGTTGTCAATTTCAGGTTTTTGTTCCTCTTCAGCGTTACAATTTCAGACGACGATTCTTCCAAATCCATAACATTTAAGCATAATATACAATCTATCTTCGTCCTGTGCGATTCTCCATAACATTTAAGCACCACTGACAAACTTACATTCACTGCAGATAAACAAAACTTATATCTTTTCGCGCACATACCTTCTTTATATTTCTGCACATACAACTCGGGCAAGCGAGAAACAACCTACAGCCTGTTCGCTTGGTCGTATTTGGCTTATAAGCCATAGCTTATTAGCCAACGAACAGTATTTTTCTCTCAAACCAAACCAGCCAACAGTACTTTCAGCCATGGCTTATAAGCCAAACAAAACCAAACGACCAGGGCGCTGAGTGTTTCGGCTCTTGATCAGTCTGTTCGGGCACCCTACGCACATTCAAAGCCCATAGCCGATGGTATCCCGAGATGGCGAAAGTGTATTCGCCATTCACACTTCACAGACAACTGATATTCCAAGTTGGCTATGCTATATTCGCTGAAATCGACACAGCGTCTAAGCGCCTTCATGGGTCTTCTAAGAACGGTGGATTCTCTCATTGTCATTAGCGAGGGTCTAAGGCGCCATACCTTGCGCACTAGGTTTCTACTTCCAATTCCCAAATTCATGAGGCTCCAGCTCGAACCTTCCGATGTGAAGGGATTAAGCATCGAGGTCTTCATGGGGAATTTGTTTTGGGTAGTTCAATTCTCTTTTGGTTTTGGATGCTCGTTTCGACCCTCCAAAAATACGCAAGGACGAAGTTAAATGAAAAAGGCTAAGGGTTCAAGACTTCGGCCTTCTAAAGATACGCGAGGGTCAAGCTAAATAAAAAGCTTTAGGGCTAAAGATTTCGACCCTCTAAAAATACGCGAGGACAAAGCTAAATGAAAAGACTAAGGCTCGAGACTTTGACCCTCCAAAAATATATGAGGGCAAAGCTAAATGAAAAGCCTAAGAGCTCAAGGCTTCGACCCTCCAAAAATACGCGAGGACAAAGCTAAATGAAAAATCTAAGGGCTCAAGACTTCGACCCTCTATAAATACGTGAGGGCGAAGGTAAACGGAAAGCCTAAACGCTTAAGATTTCGACCCTCCAATGATATGCAAGGGCGAAGCCAAATAAAAATGATTTCCCTTTCTCTTTATATGTGTGAATGCATCCATCACATGCATCATGACATTTATTAATAACATCCATTCACCACATGAGCACACATGAGCCGAAAGGGCCACCTTAGCATCATAAGGCTCCCTAGTATTGGCAAAACATGTTTGATTAGATCAAAATTAGTCTGTAGTTGTAGATCGCTGCTTGCATCCTTTTCGATCTCTTTGTACACAATAATATCTAGCGATAAAGATTTCCAAACGGGCCGCACGGGCACTACACGGCACGAGCACGACTGGGCACGGTACGGCCAGGCACGGCACGGTCAGGCACGGTAGCCTTGCCGTGCCGTGCCGTGTAGTGCCGCCGTGCTCAGCCTTTGGCCCAGGCACGGCACTAAGCACTCCAGACCGTGCCGTGCCGTGCCACTGGGCACGGCAGTCCAGCGTGTTAGTGCCGTGCCTTGGCACTAACCCACAAAACCACATCAAAATTTCAGAAAACAGAGAATAGCTCAAATATGAAGAAATCAAAATCAAGAAGAGAACACCAGGCAACAAAATATCAAAAGGAAGGGCTGTGCAATGGCTGCCTCATTAAAAACCTGTCCAGGTAAAACTCACCCTTGTGAGAAACCCTGGATAGAGAAAAAGAGTGCAGCCAGCCCCTTAGTGTAATTCAATTGTTCATTACATCCAATCCACAGGTCCAAAGCATCCAAGTCCAATTAAAATTACAGACCATTACATAAATGAATGACTAATCAAGATAAAGGTTTTCAAAGGCCTCCTCGAGCTCCTTATCCTCCACCATATGTTGTAGCCTTGACTCAGCAGCTTCCCAGTCCTTGATGCATGTGAGTGCCTCCACAGTCTCAGGGTTTAGCCTTCGCCGCCTTTCTTCAATGATCCTGCCAGTGGTACTGAAAGTAGCTTCTGATGAAATGGTAGAAACAGGCACACTGAAAACATCTTTAGCAAGGGTAGAAAGAACTGGATATGTTAGCTTATGATGATGCCACCAGTTCAGGATGTTGAAGTCATCATCCCACTGGCTCACTGTGTCACAGTCCAGATAAGCAGATAGTTCAGAACTACTGCTAGAAGAATTTGCTGCATGTAGCAAAGCAGTAGCAGGAATAGTCCTAGACATATCAAGATTAGGAGGAAGAGAAGAACAGCCAGCTCCAACCATACCACCACCACCACCATCATCATCATATATTTCAGCCCAAGCTGTTCTTTTCTTACCAGATAGGCTTGGAGGGTTAGCCCTTTTGGCCCTTACAGATCCATACAAATCATCATACTTATGATACAGTTTGAAGAGAAGAGTTCTAGTTTGCATGAGCTTATTAGAATAATCAGCATCGGTAAGCAAATTTAACTTTCTAAGCACTTTGTTAAAACCTTTAATTTTAGCTCTTGGATCCAAGATAAATGCAATGCAGTAAAGATCAGGTATGGTTCTCCAATACTTATTGTACTTATCAATCATAGGTTGAACAACAGTTCTAATATGTTCATCATTTTGATACTTATGCAGGTGTATAGCAATCTTAACAATATGATGAACCATAAGTGGGGCAGTAGGATAGTAGACACCAGACAAAGCAACTGTTGAGTCATAAAATAGTTCAAGGAATTCCCGTATTTTAATTGCCATAGCCCAATGATCATGAGTCAAAAGAAAGGGGCCACCTTTAGCTCTAGGATAATTAGACTCAATGAAAGTATGGAAAGTTTCCTTGTGTGGTAGCAAATGCCTAAGCATCAGGTATGTAGAGTTCCATCTAACATCCATGTCCAATGCAAACTTCCTAGGTCTAATACCAGATGCCATGCAATAACTCTTATATGCAGCAACTCTCTGGTTAGAAGAGTTAATGTATGATATTGCAGTTCTGAAAGCATCAATCAAAGGACTAACAGCAACCAGAGCCTCTTTAACAATCAGATTTATGATATGACAAGCACAGCGTTGATGCAAAAACAAATCAGAACCTAAATACTCCTTAAGCACAGGTTTCAGTTTATCCATAGCTTTGTTATTAGCAGAGGCATTGTCCAAAGTAACAGAAAAGACATTGTTCAATATACCATAATCATTAAGCACATTACTAACACGTTCAGCAATGTTCTCAGCATTATGTGATGCATCTATAAGCCTTAAGCCAAGCACTCTTTTTTCAAGTTGCCAATCAGCATTAATGTAATGACCAACAACACTCAAATAATCTTCTTTAGCATTTCCAGACCAAATATCAGAAGTAATAGCAACAGATGAAATGGCATTATTCTTCAAATCATCAATCAAACGACCATGCTTCTCATTGAAATACTTAAAAAGATCTCTAGCTGTAGTTTGCTTAGAAACAGTTGAGTACCTAGGGTTATGAGCAGTTTTTATGTAATCTTCCTAGGCCTCAGTTTCACCAAGACATAGGGGAAGATCTAGCCTAGCAAGCAAACGAACAAGCTGAACACGAGCAACCTCAGTAGAATACTCCCAATTACGCATACTACCATCCTTATTGAAAGTAATGTGGGACTGAGCCATGCGACATTTCTCACGCTTTTTAGGGCAAGAGTCTTCATGACGGAGAAGGTGGCCAATCCCAAATTTAGAATTAGCAGAGTACTCCTTATGGCAGTGAAGACACCGAGCGCCATACCTGATATCCTTACCATTTACCTTCTTGTAGAGCTTCTCGAAATCCTCCCAGCAAACCGAGGTAGAAGGGCAGTTAGGCCGGCTGGTTGAGCCGTCATCAGCAGCGGCTTGAGTGTCACCCTGGACGGCGTTGGGGCCGTCAGCGTCATCGACGGGAAGTGGGTGAGTAGCAGTACCACTGTTGAGCTCCTCGGCAGCACGACGACCGAAGAGCTCCTCAGCATCCCCAACAATATCGTCCTCGTCATCTTCGGTCATCCCGCAGAGGCGCAACTCGTCGTTGATCATCATGGAGAGACCGATATCCTCCTGCTCATCCGACATCTCGTCGTCGCCGGCCTCCGGTCCCTCAACGCCAGTGGCTTCAAAAAAAGAAACAGATCTAGGGTTAAATCAAGAAGAAGAAAAAGAAGTAAAAAACAACAAAGCAAGATCAACAAGAAGAAGAAGTGAAGAAGAACAGCGAATCAAGAAGAAGAAGAAGAACAAGAAACAGATCTAACTCACCTCGCTTGACGGAGCACCAGAGGCAACGGCGACGATGACATCGCTCAGATCCGGCGTCCTGGTACCTCAACGCATCATAGTGGAGCCCCAATGACACCGGAGTCCAGCGAGATCGACGAGTGCGACGAGCGCGACGAGAGAGAGACGAAGACGATTCGTTGGAGATCTCAACGACTAAGCTACATCGCCGGTCAGAGAGAAGAGAAGGGGTGTACAAGGACGTGCCGTGTGCCCATGTAAGCCACCGCCGCTGTCACCAGCCACTGGACGGCGAAAAGAAGAGAGTGAGCGGCTAGGGTTTCGAACGAGAGAGCAGAGCCGAAGAGCGAGGTGCGCGCGGCGCGGAGGGGGAAGAAATGAGCATAGTAGCTTCCCCCGGGTGGCTCCTGGCTTATATAGGCGCCCCACCGCAGCCCTTCATCCAACGGCCAGCGCTCGCCGGGGGCTTCATCCAATGGCTCTTAGCCGTGCCGACCCCGTGCCAGCCTTTGGAGCGGGCCGTGCCCGTGCCGTGCCAACGGGCTAGCATAGCGGCCCAGGCACGGGCACGAGGTCATGCCGTGCTTGGCATGAGCATGGGAGAGGCCGGGCCGGGCCGTTTTCGGACCAGGCCAAATCAGCACCGTGCCCGTGCTGGCCCGATGGGCCAGGCCCGTTTGGAAAACTTTATCTAGCGACTTCAAGTTGCCAAAAATACATACAAGCGAAGCACAATGATTTAACAAGAGCTCAGAGACTTCACGTCACCAAAAATATGAGCAACCCAAGAAAAATGATTTGATAGAGCCTGGTAACTTCACGTCACAAAAAATACATGTAACAGAAGCAACGTGTGAATCTATGTTTTGCAAACCTTATTTTAATTAATTTTGCAATTAGCACCAGCGTCATCAAAGGCTGCTTGGTTTCTTTACCTACACAAGCTAGCCCGGTAAGCTTGGGTAACCTTACCCAGCGAATGTAGGCAAGGCAAGAATATGCGTTTGGTTTTTAGGCTAGTGGAGCAGCTAGCTGCCTTGTTTTTCACCTAATAAAATAGTAACATGCATGCATGTCCCAATTAAAATAGTATTGCTCCATGCCATGGACCCATATGTCGGCCAGAGCCTCAGATTGGCAGAGCGTGTAGCTTTTCTCAGCAGTCTCGCTCACCTTGCCAGCCCCGGAGAGCCGAATCGGCTCGCCTAAAAAGCTTGCCTGAGCAAGCTAGCTTGCTAAGCAAAGCAAGATTCTAGAGCAATACCAAACATATATCCTTGACAGATAAGGTGAGGCTAGCCATGACAAAGGAACCAAACATCCCTTTGAGCTTTCGCCAACATCCCGGCGAAGGGCTTTGCCATCCGCGACATTGACTACGAGGCAGCGCTAAAATAATCCAAAATTAAAGCGCAGAGAGGCTCATTTTGCTAATTCTAGCCCTCTCGCATCAAAATATGGGGGGGGGGGGCACAAAAGTAATCCAAAAGCGTCAAGGGGCTCATTTCACCGCTTCTAGCCCCCTCGTCTCAAAATGTTTGAGTGGTTGGCGCAAAACCACTCTGAAAAAGTCGAGGGGCTCTTTTCGCGGTATCTCGCCCATTTCACCCCCTAAAAAAGAACATGATAAGACACCAATGCATCCAATCAGAGCACTCTCTCCATGAAATGCATATGTTGCTCTCATTTTCGCTCCCCACTTTGCTATTGAAAGTTCGGCGACCCATTGTTCAAGACTTTGGTCTAGCTACGGCTAGGGGCCCCATCACCAACTTCGATGTCATCAACCACGCCTTCGCTAACATTTCGGCAAGAGATTTCGCCCCTGACTTCGGCGATCTTGACACTAGCCAACCCAACATTTTTGGCAAAGGACCTTACCACCGATTTCGACGTCACTAGCAATGCCTTTGCAAACATATTGGCAAGCAGCTTCACCACCAACTTTGCCTAAGTCGACTTTGCCCATGCCAACCTACCGGCAAGGGGGTTTGCCATCTACTTTGGCATCATCAACTACGCCTTCGCCACCATATCTGCAAGGGGCTTCACCATCCACTTTGTGAGAGGCTTTGCAATCGACTTTAGCTTCATTGGCAATGTGTTCGCCAACATCTAAATGAGGGTCTTTGGCTCCAACTTTGACATCACCAGCTATGCCTTTGTCAACATTTTCGCAAAGGGGCTTTGCCATTAGCTTCAGCGTAATCGACGGTGCCTTCACCAATTTAGAGTGGGAGGATCGCCATCACCATCTTCGACTACAACTTCGCCAACATTTTGGAGCGGAGGGATTGCCATTGGCATCTTTGACTTCGCCTTCGTTGTCAATAGGAGTAGGGGACCTCCATCTACGGCATATGCTACATCAACCACACCGTCATTTACTTCAAGCACACGAAAGATTTCTCACAAGCGCAAGCCAAGAGGGGCTGGTGAGGAGCGCATTAGACAAGCAATCCGCCCGAGGACAAAAGCCTTGCCTGACATCCTTGAGTGAAAGCTTAATTGAAGACATGTTGTGAACCCGTGATCATCTACAACTGCGTCGCCTACGTTGACTACTTCGTCTACTTCGACTACATCAATGTCTTCGGTGAATGCTCAATTATGATAAGAAGGTATAAAGGGCTCAAGGCAATACAAAGGAGCAAGTTGTCAAAGATAAGGTCATGGAGGCTTGAGAGAAGGTTGACACCGAAGACTAGCTAATGACAAAATCATCCATAGACTGTTTCTATATAGACAAGAGCTACATGTCGGGATTGAGTTGTAATTGGGCCACACTTAGTTGTATTCAGCTATTCGGTCTTGTACTTTTGTTCAAAACTGAATAGCTGAGGAGGTACTATTGGGGGTGTATTATATGTTAGGGACGCGTTGGTGACTTTAGACCGAATTACATGAAAGATAAGGTTTATGGCCCTTTCGTAGCCTTTAGAGGCTCTATTGGAAAATAGAACCCCACTAAGGGAATAAATGAAAACCTCCCCTCACACCTTCCCTATAAAAAGGGGTGAGGGGAAGGTGAAGGGGGACTCTCAGGGCTCTCATTGATTTGGCTTTCTGTCTTTCTCTTCTCTCTCACCTCTCATGTTTGACCATAGGCCAACACAAGTAAATAGTTGATTAATTGTGTAATACACGACATGCCTTTCATTATCCTACCTTTATTGTCAACAAAAGTGTCCTTTGGCTTGTGACTAATCTGAAGCTTGAAGGACCTCCATTTTTTTTTGCCAAATTTATTGGACTCTATAAATTTAGGCCTTCGTTCCTCAGAGTGTGTTACAGTTTTAGATGACGATTTGTCAAATCTTATAATGCTAGGATGGTATGCATCTAAAGTTTCTAGAAAATGAATGGCGTGGTTTCAATAAATAAAGTTTAGTAAACAAAACAATCAAAATTAAGAAGTGAAGAAGCAACCAACATGAGAACAATGTCAGATCAAATTTATAGCAAAAACTTCTGATGATATTCATACAAAATATCCCCTACTACAAACATTTGACAGATGTGCTATTCTACTGATTTTAAACAGAACATTCTCCAAAGGCAAAATACTCGATTAATTGTGCATACATAGAATTCAGGCAACATGTTGATGTGCCTCAACCAAAGATTGTCCTATGTTACAAACTACTGATGCGTTTAGTATCCATGCTAGGAGGAGGAACGATGACACTGGCAGCATCTAGTCTACCTCCTCGCGGGTAGTGCCGGTGATGGCGGCTCGGTGGAGACATGCATGAAATGACATCTGACACTAAAGGTGAGCTAAGGGTGTAGTTCGGTGAAGCAGCACGCTGAAGAGAGCTGAGGGGCTTTGTAAGGTCGAGATGGCGGACTAGAGGGAGGGGTGAATAGTCCTTTCTAAAATTAATCACGTCGGCTAACCGAAACAAGTGCGGAATTAAAACTATTGGTCTAGCTAAGACTACACCCCTCTATTTATGTTCTCTAGCACCTTCCAAAGATACTAATTAAGCAACAAAGGTGCCGGGCTAACTAGAGCTCACCTAACCAATTCTAGGAGCAAGGTCACACAAACCTATGTCACTAGTATTTCAAGCAATGAGGGAGCTCCTACATATGCTAGTAAGCAAAGCACAAAGGCAACTAAGCTCACTAGCAATGCTCAATAACAAGGCAATCAATGCCAAATTAGAGAGCGCAAATACTTAGCTACACAAACTAAGCAAAGTGACTAACAAGGTTACACAAACCAAATTAGCCACGCAAGGGAGCTACTTCTATGCTACACAAGCAAGAAGGTAACTAGTGAGCTACACAAGCTAACTAATTACAAGAGCAACTACACAAGCACAATGTATATAAAAGTAATCATAAGCTTGTGTAAGGGGATTGCAAACCAATGGGAATAACAAGGTTGACACGGTGATTTTCTCCCGAGGTTCGCGTGCTTGCCAACACGCTACGTCCCCGTTGTGTCGACCGCTCACTTGGTGGTTCGGTGGCTAATTGGCATCACCCGCCAAGCCCGCACGTCGAGCACCGCAAGAACCTACCCCGAAAGTGAGGGTAGCTCAATGACACACTCAAGTAGAGTTGCTCTTCGCGGCTCCTACGGGGCGAGCATAATGCCCCTCACAAAGCTCTTCTCCGGAGCACCGCACAAGCTTCTTGCGGGCTTCGACGGAGACCACCACCAAGCCGTCTAGGAGGTGGCAACCTCCAAGAGTAACAAGCACCACTAGCTTGCAACTCGATCACCTAGTGCCACTTGATGCAATCTCACAATGCAACGCACTAGAATCACACTCACTCGCAATCGATTCGCACTCTTGCAAGCACAAGTGAGTTAGAGGGCATCCAAGCACTCCTACACAAGCCACATAGGCGTGAGGGTGCACAACAAGCAGCCCAAGGCCGGCCACCACTTCTATTTATAGCCCCATGGGCTAAACTAGCCATTACCCCTTCATTGGGCAAGATTCGGGACGACCGGACGCGCAGGTCATAACGACCGGACGCTGAAACCCGGCGTCCGGTCACTAACAGAGAGGTTCCAGCGACGTTTTTCGCACAGCGTCCGGTCACAGATCTTTCGGCGCTAAAACGGCTATAACTCTTAGCTCCGAACTTCGATTTCGATGATCTTGGACATTTTGGAAAGCTTACTCAGAGGGCTACACATCCCACATGCATACTCAATCCAAATCACAATGGATCAAAACAGTATTCTAATCCAAGGACCATCCTATAGTTCGGAGTACACCAAAAAACATTTTTCTCTTCTCTAAGTTGATTCACAACAACTCTAACTTCTTCTCCTTTGCAAATGTGCCAACACCACCAAGTGTACACCATCATGTGTATATGTGTTAGCATTTTCACAATCATTTTTCAAAGAATTAGCCACTCAACTTGCCACGCCACTCGATCCTAGCGACGATGCAAAGTTAGATCACTCGAGTGGCACTAGATGACCGATATGCAAACAAGTTTGCCCCTCTTGATAGTATGGCCATCTATCCTAAACCCGGTCATAAACTTCTCTACACACCTATGACCGGTGAAATGAAATGCCCTAGGTTATACCTTTGCCTTGCGCATTCCATTCCATCTCCTCCAATGTTGATGCAACACATGCACCAACATGATCAACAATGATATGATCCACTTCATATCATCACGTGATCATATTGGTTCATCGATCTTGACTCCACTTGCTCTTCATCGTTGCCATCGTCCATCGGCGCCAAGTCTTGCTCAAGCTTCACCGCCACGCGGTCCATCACTCCAAAGCCTTCGACTTGCCCTTCACGCTTGCAACCGGTCCATCAAGCCAAATCTTGTCTTGATCTTCTCCACCTTGATCACATGACTCAATGTCATGTCTCATGTGCAATGAGCTCCTTCATCATCACATGTGTGAGCTTTGCAACATCTCCAAGCCATTTTCACCTTCATGGCGTATGTTGCTCACACACATGTACCTGTGGACTAATCACCTGTGTATCTCACATAAACACAATTAGTCCACCTAGGTTGTCACTCAATTACCAAAACCACACAAGGACCTTTCAGGCTTGTAGTCATGTGAAGCAACATGCGGTGGAGGATTCAGGGGCGTGTACTTGGCTGGTGAGTAATCTGACGATTCAGATCACTACGACGACAGTGTCAGGGGACTGGTGACTAATCTGACGATTAAGATCGCTGTGATGATAGTGTCAGGGGACTGTACTCCATGGTGACCGACGAGTAATCTAGCGATCTAGATCACTACGACGAAGGCATCAGGGGAGTGTACTCTAGGATGTCCGGTGAGTAATCTAGTGATCCAGATCATTACTACGAAGGCGTTAGGGGAGTATACTCTGGGCTAGCTGGTGAATAATCCGATGATCTAGATTGCTGCGATGATGGCGTTAGGGGCACGTACTACGCGGTGTCTGGTGTGTAATCTAGAGATCTAGATCACGGCAAGTAGAGTAGGGACGACATCCAATGGAAGCAAAACCTTTAGGGGTCGAAGACGAAGCCCACCAGCTGCATGAAGCGGGTTCCAAGCACAGTCACCAGGCAGGCACTGATGAAAGGTCCTAATATGGCTAGAGGTGGGTGAATAGCCTATTTGAAAACTATACAAGACACTAGAGCAATTGATTAGTACAAAAATGGCGTAATGCAATTTTGCTCTAGCTCTACAAGGGTTGCAAGCCACCTATTCCAACAATTCTAGTTGTTATGATCACTAGGCACACACAAGAGCTAAATCACTACTCACTAAGCTAGTGTGTTCTCAAGACTAACTAAAGAGCCACACTAACCAAACTAATAAGCTGTCAAAGACTAACTATACTAAAGAGCTTGACAACTAGTTTGCAAGGAATGTAAAGAGGTGAGTAGGGTGATTATACCACCATATCGAGGAATGAACCAATCACAATATGAAATCCAATCAATCACTAGAGAAATCCAATCACAAGATGACACAAGATTTTTCTCTCAAGGTTCACGTGCTTGTTGGCACGCTAGTCCTCGTTGTGTCGACCAACACTTGGTGGTTCAGCGGCTAAGAGGTGTTGTACGAACCTTGTCCAACAAATGGACATCGGAAGAACCTACCCACAAGTGAGGTAGCTCAATAACACATGCAATTCAATAGAGTACCTTTTGGCTCTTCGCCGAGAGAAGCTCAAGAACCCACACAAGCAACCGATCGAGGCCAGAGACAATCACCAACTCCACTCACCGATCCTCCAATTACCGGGCCATCTAGGTGTCGACAAACACCAAGAGTAACAAGCTCACAACTAGCCCAAATCACCCAACTAGTGCCACAAGATGAAGCAACTCAATGCAATGCACTAGAGGCTCACCAATCTCACTCAAATAATGAAATCAAGTGTGCAAGAGAGTGGATTGTGTTTGCTCAGATCACAAAGGGTGTGCACAAGTGTATGAAGTGCCAAGGGAGTGGCCAAGGCTGATTTATAGCCACACAAGCAAATAGAGCCATTGGCCCTTTGGAGCTGCTGTCTGCTGAGGTCACCGGACATGTCGGTGCCTGACACTGGACACGGCGGTGACCTGCCCAACGGTCGAATTCCAACAGCTAGTTGGGGCATCGGATAGGGTGATGGCAGCACCGCCCCAAGGGTGGTGGTGACCACCCAGCCATGCCCTCAAGAGACCAAGTCTCTGGAAAATTTGGGCGGTGCACCGCCGTACCCATGGCGGTGCCCCCCGCGCTTGTGCCCTATTGACGGTCGTTAACATCATTCATAAACCATCAACATAACCTGCATATTTACTTAATTCCATCACCAAACATAGGTCTAGAGGTTTAAACTAATAAATTCCATGAGTTTTGGTGAATCTGTGTTTGCAGGAGGATTTAATCAGAAAACTGTCAAGGTGGACCCAATCGTCAGATTAAATCACAATTATCCACGGTGAAAACAACTCTAGAAGACTCCATAAGGCAAACCACTGAAGTGGAGGGTAGGTGGCTGCCGGGTGGGGCCAGCCCCACCTATAAGCGGGCCTATGGGCCCCACCTATCGGCCCCTCCTTCGAATGTCGGTTCTCCACCACCTTAGGGTTTACGTCTACGCCATTCTTTAAGTCAGTTTGATCTGAGGGTTCAGAATTGATGCTACCCCTATATATATGGCCTTGTACCCCCTCCCTAGAGCCATCCTGAAACTCTAATTCATATCTCTGATTCAGATCAAGACACACTAGGAGGAATAGGTCTAGAACTTTCCAATGTAGTAGATTAGTAGCTCGGGACTGAGGGTCGAGTTGGGCTCATGCTCAAGTTCCAGATCTAGCCTTGGAGGCTCAGCAAAGCCTTGTATCTCTACTTCTACATCTTGTAAGACTTATTATCAATTTATCATATTCCTATCTACATGACTATGCTTACTTTGAATATATATCTTGCTTAGTTAAAGGTTATCAGTACTTTTGTGTGTGGGTTCATAGAGCGCTTAGCTTGCTAGTTTACCAGTTAGGCTAAGTAGCTGAGCTTTGTGTAAGCATGGTGCTTATACGATGCTCTGTCTGTGAGTACACCCTGTTCCCTAGTTGTGTGGTAGCAGTGGGTGGTGACAGTCCCATCTATCCTTTGTAGTCCACTCCGAATTGAACAGGTTCTTAAATTGTAGGACCGTAGTCGCGTCAGTAGAGTTATCTTCTGTGGATGCTCTACCAGTCTAAGCGGCTTCCCAAAGTGCACAAGAGTAGAGTTAGTCTTAGCTATAGTTGGGTATATATATATATTTGACCATGTAATAAGAATGTTAGAGGAACCTACCTCACCTGTTACTCTATCGAGTTGACTAGTTTACATTATCTTAGTGATCTATCCCCTGAGTGTCATTATGCTTTATTCCTATCATTACATTCACCCCTGCTTTAGCTATGCTGTTATATTGATTGGTAGATATTCCTCTATTACTCAGTAAGTCTTTACTCCTATTATTTTCCTGTGGTAAAATATAAATAACGATACCTGGAATACTCCCGGTAAAATGCTACAATGGTAATCTGTGCGCTTGCGGATTCTTTCATATTCTATTCGTGTTAATAAATACCAACACGCCCAGTCTCTGGAGAAAAGGGGCAGGTGCACCGCCGTCACTATGGCGGTGACCTCCCTCGCTTAAGTCCAAAACCCCAGCCTCGGGTGAAAAGTGGCGGTGCCACCGGACAGCACATGGCAGGTGCCACCGCCGTGCCAGTGGCGATGCACACGGCCATGTTCGGTGACCACCCCACTACTGCCCTTCTCGATCGCCCTAGGGGTGGTGGTGCAACCCAGGCACCACCACAAGCTCACCATGTTGCAAACTTTTTTTTGCGATTCGATCCACGACAACTAGAGCTATTCCCCACAAGCGAATACTAACTCTCAAGGTGTTTTGTCAAAACATGTTAAAGTCAAGTTAGCATTTCTCAAAATATTTTCAATAAATATTTTTCGCTTGCTCTCCGATTGCGCACTAGGCCTAAATGCAATTCATGAAGTCCAACACCTAGTGGCACTAGATGACCGAATTGTCTAGTAGAGAACCTCTCTTAATGGTACAACCATCTACCCTAAACGTGATCACACTCTCTATATTGTCTTGATCACCGAAACAAAACCCCTAATTATACCTTTGCCTTGATCTCCATAGGGTTTTGTTTTTCTCTTTCTTTCTTTCCAAGTTGAGTACTTGATCATCATCACATGTGGCCATCTCATCATTTCATGTGATCAATATCATCACTTGAGTGCCACCATGCTCCTCACTTGGATTGTCACCAACCTAACTCATATCACCACTCATGACAAAGGTTAGTATATATGTTTCATCAATTATCCAAAACCAAACTAGGGCTTTCAACCGAGCAGCGACCCCAAGGAGTAGGAGGAGAAGGCAGCGGTAGCCGATCTGGATGCAGAGGAGCCGAACGCCATCGCCATCTTGTGGATTGCTAGAGAAGACGAGGAGTGGATTGAGGTGGTGACGGCAGGCGGTGGTGGATGGATCGCAGAGGAATCCAAGGATGTAATGGGTTGGATCCCCACGGGAGATAAATATTGCCTACGGGTCACGTGGCGAGCAAGCATCATCTCCGACCCTGACTCGAATTCCGTCCCAGCTCGTCCTCGACACTTCCGATTCATCGTTGCGGGGGGAGCCAATAGGCGATCGCCAAGAAGCCTGTTTGCGCCGCCAATCGGATTCAAAACCTCGTGGGCGGGGGTCAGTTCTTTTGCGCCGTTTATGTCTCGTCATCGCATTTGCCCAGCCTAGCCAAGTCGCCCACGTGTTCGTTCTCTCTCTCCCAACTCCCAATTCAGTCACGTTTCCATGCAAAGTCGGATGCTAATTTAATTTTGAGTTCGGGGCTTAAAGTACTACTCCCTCAATCAAATTTTGAAGTTATCATAAATTAATCATTTTAAATTTATCAAATTTAGAGAAATGAACACCAATGTTTATGATTTAAACTAGTATCACTATCACTAGATACATCATAAAAATATATTCCCATAATCTACGTATTTGATGTCATAAATATTATTATTCTTCACTATCAAGTTGGACAAACTCAAAATAGTTTTAGTATGATTCTAGGAACTGATTTGTTTTGGGATGGAGACACGAGGTGATTCTAGGAGCTGATTTATTTTGGGACGGAGGGAGTAGTTCGATTTTAAAAATAGCAAAAATAGAAACTATGGGCCACTAGGTCAAATGACTGCTTTACCCCATCCTGAAAAGAATACAATTCTAGCGTAGTACCGAGTCAAATGATTTCGACTTTGGCCAAATTTATAAAAAAATTATCAAAGTTTTTTATACCAAATGTGTCATTAGATTCATCATGAAATATACTTTTTTCATAAATATTAGTTTTTTTATATATTTTGTCAAACTTTTAGTTTGACCAAGTATACAAGTAAAATTACATTCTTATCAGGGGCTCCAAGCCCCTCCTGATTCTTCATCTTCATAAAAAAATTGTAATTCGTCTCAATTTTTGTTTTTCATAAAGTCTACATGTAATGCGAGTAATTCAATTAGTGTATTTAAACTTCTTACAAACAACTCTAGTAGCCATATGTTCAAACTTCTAGCAAGCAGTAGCTTTGGACAAAGAACAGATGCTCTGACAAAGTTGTGCAGCATGCTCGTTCTAGAGTATACACTGTTGTTTTCCTTTTTCCTGTTTTTTTGTACGTATCTGGTCAGTTTATATACAATGTGTCAACATCAACATCAGTATATATAACATATATAATTTCTACGAGGCTGAACTGTCCCTCTGAACACTCAATGCAAGTGCCACATATGCGTGTGATCTCTCTAAACCACTCCTGAGTCCTTAGCTTCCTCTTATATATGTAGTACGACGCTATGCTAGTTTGTGTTTCTTTAACCGATAAGGTTAGGCCTACGAAGCAAGAGAGCAGCGAGATCATCAGAGGGTGCACGTGCAGCGTTGACTAAGAAAAGGTTGTTTACGCTAATTCGTGCCGATTTTGGTCCATCGGCATATCTTTTTGTAATGACACCGTATTTTTATCCAGCAGCGCGCACACACTCACTCACTCCCGATGCCCACGCTCATCTCCCTCCCCACGCGTTGCGGATCCTCCCTCTCTCTCTCTCCTCCGGCGGCGGTGGCATCGGTGAGGTAGGCAGTTTCCACCTCCTTCTGGATCTGCGAGTTAGGGTTCCGGCGAGCTCTCCCTTTTATCTCCCCCAACTCCGGCGGCCTTAGAAGGGAAGGGGTTTGGGGAAGGGAGGTCGGCCAGATGGTGGGGAGGTCGACGGGTAGTTTAGGGGGTCCTGGCGACGGTGGAGGCAGCCAAGCTAGGCGGGGGTGGGGCTGCAATGGCCATGGCGGCGGGGAGGAGGGGGAGGGGGAGCGGGAGGGGTGAAGGTGACGCCGCGGGCGAGCTAGGATTTTGCTAGAGCTCTGGCCGCGGAGCTCCAGCGAAATCCTAGCTCGCTCATGGCGGGGCGATGGGCGGCAGAGCGGCGGGACCGCGGGAGGAAGAATGCGGAGGACCAGGGACGAAGCCAGAAAAAAATTTAGGGGGGCTGAACAAAAGAATATAGGTTTTTTTATCTTCTCTTAACCTTAGCCCCTACTACCTAAAACATATATGCGTAAAAATTTAAGAGAGGGCTTAGGGGGACTCTACGTGCCCAGGATCGGTAGGGGGGGGGGGCTAGAGCCCCCTAGCTCCACCGCTGGCTCCGTCGCTGCGGTAGACTATGGGAAGAAGAGAGAGCACATGGTGGGACCGCGGAAGGAAGAACGCTATGATGTGCAGTGGCAGCAACTCACAACTGACATGGCTTTCGTGATCTAGCAAATCCATCTTCCATTTTCCTTTCGAAATTCAAAATTTTAGATAAAAAAAGGAATGCTTGTTTGCAGAGGAGAATCTATAATGGCAGTGACGATATCCCCGTTACAAGCCTTGCGGGGCCTTGGCAACCCGGCCTGGGCCTCAAAACAGATGTCCCTCGGCCTCAACACCAGTATCGTTGACCTCCTTCTCATTGTCCTCCTGTGATGGGCTTTTCTTCAGTGACACGGCTGACACCAGTGATGGGCTTGATGCCAAGCTTCACCGTGGTCTTTTGCGGCTCTTCTGCTCACTACTGCTTTGCTTTGACCTGCCACTTGGCATCCCCTTCTTGTCCATCCACTTCATTCTTATCCTTGTCATCCTCATCGCCATCAAGATATGCTGGTAGCCAATCTGGATGCGGAGGATACCACCATCGCTTAGCTTGTTGCGCGCGCTAATTTGGAGGTTCCCGCGTGCGAGATGGATGCTAATTTGGAGGTCTCTCGCGCTAGTTTTAATGTGAATGGTGATTTTTTGTGCAATGGGAAATATTTCTAGCATTCTTATTTTTTTTCATTTTTGGGCATGGATGTTTAAAGTCTAATTGAAGTTTCACAATCCATTAGTAAGTCATTCAACTATCTTGGAGAGTCAAAGTATTTTAAGTTTGTCAATACACAGTCAGTGTGCCATGTCAGCGTATAGTGCGGGTTAGCACCTGTTTGGACCAGATGAGTTCATGGACCTAGAAATAGCATTTGAGAGTAGAGGGACCTATCACTACTACAGATATCATTTGTAGGGGCGGCTTAAGACCATTTGTAGGGACGGTTTGGCTAGCCGCCCCTATCAAACCGTCTCTACAAATCATGCATTTGTAGAGGCGGTTCTCAAACCGTCCCTATAAATCGATTTGTAGAGGCGGCTGTAGTACCAGCCGTCCCTATAATACCTATTTGTAGGGGCGGTTCACCCTAGAACCGCCCCTACAGTACATTTTTTCGCAAAAAAAAATTCAAATTTACAATTCAAATTCGACCAGAACACTGTTTGTTTCCGCGTATTCCATCCAGCGTTCGCGTTGCCGAACGCCCCGCGACCAACGTGAGCGAGGAAAGCGAGAATCCCGCCGAATGCCCCGCGACCAACGTTCCGAACCGCGTTCGCTCAAGAGTATTATATAAACTATAAGCACAAAAGTATTATATAAACTACAATTACAAGTCCAATTCACAAGAATGTATACAATCCATCATTAAATATACATAATTCATAAGGTCAAACCAATGTCAAATTCCATACACATTGTTATCAACGTCCTAGAGCTAGCCTTTCAGTCTCACGAAGATGTTGGTACTGAGGATTTCTACCTAAGTCAGACTCTCGATCATGGTAGGTGCCTTTGACGTGTATAATCTAGTCCAATATAAAGTTACAAAGGTCGCCGACGAGTTCTAAGAGTTGGTCATCCTTGTATGGGTCTCTTTTCATTCATTTCTCTTCTTTCCACTACAAGAGAACAAGTTTCGGTTTAGTATTTCATACCATGTACGGAGTTTTTATACTACGAGTGAAGAGGTTCAAACTTACCTTTAAGGGGTGTCTCCTGTAGATATCGGTGTTGCTCATCATAGAACATATATAGTATCCACAATGTACACTCCCATGCTTCTGCTTAGGGCACTGTGTGTTTTGCATATGGAATGTTAAGTAATGCTTTTGACAGCCATGTAATAGAGTACTGAAGAAGTAAGTTACACTTACCGCACATAGTAGTTTTTATAGCCAGCTTTTCCTTTCTTGCTAGATCATGCCTTCTGTGATGTTTAGTGACATAGAACATAAATGTCCCTGTTCGAATTATTTTAGCAAATACAACTTGTTAGTATCTAAAGTGAACGTTGTAAGTATGTATACAAACATATAAGTTAATGAGGATTGTCGATATGTATACGTCTTGAGAATCTATATGAAGTCTTTGTATGTCACCGGGTCCCTATCTATTGAATCAAAGACCCATGCCATGCTCCTCCCGACATCGATGCCTATACAAATCCAGTGGTTGCTGCATGAATTTAATCATAGAACTAGATAAGCTCTTTTGCATCGAATAAAATATATCGAACAAAGCTTTAAGTATAGAGTTGAACTTACTCGAAGTTCTATGGTAGCCATATAGTAGAGTGCTGTTGGAGAATTTTGAAAGCTAGGGCAATATACGCCGCAACCTTAAGGGACTCTTCCCTTAGTTTCACCGTACGGATGTGCTCTTTCTCCCGAAGAGTCTTTCCAGCAGCTAGCTCTTTGGCATTCAGTTTCCACTATTTAGGGTAATTAAAATTTGTTTGTGCTATAGCTTGAGGGTCTATATACCCAGCTTTCACACTTGGCATTTGTTTGACAATGTGCACTTGCATTCTACAAATCACGGCGTGTGTTAGTTACAACAAAATTCAAAGATTACATTCATATCATATCAGGAGGACAATGACTTACAGGCACCACGTGTGAATTAGATTCATCTCCATTGCTCCGAGGTGAAAGCATGTCTATATGTCATTGAAGTTAAAGACAATTTTCCCGGCTGTGCTTCCAAATGTACCGGTGGGGAAGCATGCTTGTTTGAGGTCTATGCTCGTTAGGAGAACACGTAAGTACCAATCATGGATCCTTCTCATTTCAAGTGGTAGGCGCTGGATGTCCCGGTTTGGTAGGAAGGGCTTGCCTCTTTCATATGTTTTCGGGCAATCCTTTGACCATTTGATGGCATCAACATTTGGATACTGCTTTGCTGTTTGGTGGAGTTTGCTAGTGATGGCCTCCTCAGAACCCCTGTGATGTGACTTTTTTTAACTTGGTTCTCAGGCTTGAACTGGTCATGGGAATACCACTTGTGCACCGACGAGACGTCTTTCATCAGAGCATAAACTGGTCTTATGGTGATTGGATGCTTCTTTTGAAGTTCCCATTCAAGCATGTCCTCATCTTCTTAGTGCATCACCTTCTTCAGGAGGCACTCGTTATTCATGTATCGGTTGTGCTTGTTGAGAAGACTATGACATCTCATCATGCACTTGCTCGGTACGAGCTGGAGAAGGTTGTGGCTTATCAGGCATATGCTCGCTAGAAGGCAGGGAAGAATGTGGCATCTTAGGAATGTGGTGGTCATGAGACGGTGAAAATATCTCCCCGACCTCAACAACTCACTCTAAATTTGGGAGAGGGCGAGGCGGCGAAGAACCAGTCAATATAATGTTCTGTTTGTGCCAAAGGATGAACTGTCCCCATTACATCTTCGAGTAACACCAGCCCCTCGAGAGTTGCATAGTCTATCCTCCACTACATGAACTTGGGCTTCATGGTATGCACCTCGACCCTAGTGTAGTCCGATGGTATCTTATTATTGTGGTGTAAGCCACCAGGGAGGATGTGCCACACCCGTTGCCACCTCCATCACAATGTTTCGCCGGCCGCTGAGAAACACCAAGGTGCAACTAGTTGGTTCCCGTATGCGATTGACGGGGGTTGTGGCTGCAGTGGAACCTTGGCTGCTAGAAACTTTCGGAGGGCTACCAACTAATGCCAGTTCTCCCGGCAGCGTCATTAATATCCGTGGCTCCATAGACAGTCCTTGCTCCTCCAGCGCCTTCACAACTAGAGCCTTCACTTGGAGCTCAAGATTAGTCTCCTGATCTCTACCATGTTTCTTGTACATGTGCTTGTCCTCTTCGAATCCTTGCTTCTAGGTTGTCCTTTTCCCTAGCCCCCTCGTGCGGCCTGTGTGCTCCTTGTTTCCCATGCCAAGGCTAAGCTCGTCCCTCTCTCTGGAAGGATTGAATGCGCCCTTTTCCTTGTCTTCAATATATTTTAGTATCCTTGATACTACCTCTTGGGTCTTCGGCTTATCAAACTTAAGATTACCGCTGGATGATTCTATACTCCTCGCATATATCCAATTCCTTGAGCGTACCTTCAGATTTATCACATCGATATTCCCAGCAGCTAGTGGCCTCTTTGTCCATCTTCCTAAACTGCTCTTCCTTGGCATAGTCTCCACCGGGGCTTAGATGATGGTGGTGTTTATTCCTCTTCGCCAGCTCGGTGTTACAGGCACTGAGCTCTAATGCCTCTGGTGAAGTCTTCTGAGCCACGAGCTCCTCCCATTGACTAGGAGTTATGTTGCCGAACTCGTTGAAGGGAGTTAACCCCTTTTGGATATACATCTTGTTGAGCTTCGAACTCCAACATCGGAATGACTCTCCCATCATCCTGAAAGCATTTTTTTACCAATTCATGCTTACCCTCTGGAAATCTAAAATTGAGTTTTAGCTACCTATCCCATAGTTCATCCTTTTTCTTCTCTGGTACCTCTACCTCTTTCCAGTTAGGGATTGCTGGGTTCAATTTATCTCTAACTAGGGCCCCGATCGCATTACGGAATCATCTTCTTAATTCCTTCGGCTCAAGGATCTCCCCTGCTGGCTCGACCTCTGTTATCACATAGCATGCCTTATCTAGATATTGATTTGCTTTTCTATCCCCTCGTTTCCTCTTAGGCTTGGTAGTCATGGTTGTGTCTTGAGGTTAGTGGAGCAGAGGCCTCAATGTTCGTCTCTGTGGCTGTTGCCTCTGCTCTCCTTTCCTCTACTCTGTCTTGTCCAGCGAGATGTCACGGACGTCGATGTCATCTTTTCCGAGTTTTAGTAGAGACTTGTATATACGATAGGTCAAAGTGTTAGCAGAGGTAACACAGCCAAAGCTTTAGCAAAATTTATAAGCTAAGGCTTTATCCCTACCTCCTCATTCGGGTCAAAATCCTTGTCCAAATCTTCCTCCGTTGGCCTCCTTCTGGCTTTACATGGGAAAGGATCCTCGGGACTTACAGTATCCCTCTTTCGAGTCATTATCATCATCATCCTCTTCTTCTTCGCCTTCAGTAGCCTCTCCTGCTCTTCCTTCTGCTCCCCCTTCCTCCTCGTCCACAGCTCCTAAGTAAGCATCACTTCTAGATCATTTTCTAACTCGTTATCGAACTGCTCCTAAGTAAGCTGGTCCTCTAGTGCTGCCCCTCATAGGTTGGCTGCTCATCATGCTCGGGGCATCGGGCTGCACTGTCTGGTGTCCGTGACATTATTTCACGCTTTGTTCTAATAGTTGCAAGAAAGTGTGCTTTAGGTACGCGAGAAGGTATAAGAAATAAAAAGGTCTATAAACCAAAGTAGTCCTATAAAACAACAATATATCAAAAAAAATGAGTAGTAGCAGTAGTAGAGGCCTCAGACATATGTCAATCATCATTTGATCATGAACTTGGAGCATCAAGGCATCATAATAGAGAAGAGAGGAGAAGGTAATGTAGGGGCGGCTGCTAATGATGCCAAGTTCCTCATAAGTTCTTGATCATCAGCTCATATTCCATATAATGTATAGACTTAGACAATTTCATCATCGGCAAAACAAAGGAGATGAGAGGAGAGGGGAGATTTGGCAAAAAAAGCAACAGCAGCTTAACAAACATAGAGAGGAAAAGGTATAAAAAAGCAGCTGCTGCTTCCCAAACATAGAGGATAGGAAAGGTGACAAAAATAGAGGAGAGAAGGATAGTACAGGCCAGGAGCCGAGGAGGGTAGCAAGTTAGCAACTAGCGTGCATCTGTATTTGCACGCCGTCTCTATCATCTCACCAAAACCCGCTTCAAAGCAAAACAAACACGCCGTCTCTAGTATTTGCACTAGCAGCTCTAGAGAGGGAGAGAGGAAGCACAACAAGCACCAGACAACAAGACAATTTGGAAAGCTTATGAAATTGTCTAAAATTCATTTTTAGACCTCAAGGCATGATTTCAACTTTTACCAGGTCGAAATCACTTAACAACAGAAATCTGTCTTCACAAGACAGAGAGCAGTCAAAACTGGACTCAAACTGAGAACAACCATATCTTCTAAACTACTTGGACAAATGCCACCAAATTTTAACACAAGCTAGTTTAGTAAGTTAACTACAATTTTGGTATTCACATGATTCCCAGCAAACACCATTATCAAAGCCTACTTCACCAAGTGCTAGAAACTATCCAGAATTATAAAAATGCTAAAATTAAATATTTACTTATGTGCCAAACATGATTTCTGACCAAACCAAGTGCATCAAAAGTTCACACATGATATAAGATCACCAGAAAGTAAGGTGTTCACCACCAATTCATTTCTTTTAATGCCTTTCTTAATTTATTTAGTTATTTAAGTGGAATAATGAACATATATGAAAACTGCACAGTTTAATCTACAAAAATTACAGCTTCAAACCTAATTTTCAACCACTAAATAATTTAGCTGTAAAGGTAATGAATATAAAAGTTATATAACTCGTCAAGATATCCTACTTTTATTTTGGCCATTTCTTCATTTCATAAAGTGTTAAGTGATTTCATAAAGTTTTAGTAGTAATAGAGTGGATGTTGAAATAGATTCATCTGGAGTTGCAAAGGATAGTCTCACACACATGCATAAATGTAGTCTCACACACATACATAAATATATAGTCTTACACACATACATAAATATATAGTCTCACACGCATGTATAAATGAAGTCTTATAAACACACACTTACATAAACACTCCACGTTCAACAACTAGCTAGCCCACTGTAACGATTTTCCCCTTGACACCTTTTCGTTCCCATGGCAATATGTCTTTGGGTAGGTTCTTTTCCACAACACTGATCTTCTTAGGAAAGTCTGTGAATAACGGCATCTCATAGTAGTTATTGTAAGCTTCAACATCATCCATGCCATCAACTCCGATAATGTGTTGTTTCCTAGAGGCAACCACGTGCTTTGTCTTCTTCTTCGGGGGGAGGTTACTTTGTGGGTCAGACATATAGAAAACTTGTACGACACATGAAGTGAGCACCCAAGGGTCATCTTGGTAGCCTAGATTCTCGAGGTCTAGGACTCTCAATCCGATCTCGTTCAGTTAGTGTTGCTTGATTCAACGGCATCAAAACAGGGCCACCGTTATATCCCTTCCATAGTCAAGTTCCCATATCTCTTCAATGATGTCAAAGTATTTGATCTTTTGCCCCAATCCATCAAGAGCCTCTATTCAAATGCTGCTGTTTTGGTTCACATATTTACTATCCTTTGCGTGGGTATATTACGTATACCCATTGATGTCATAAGCATTCCAAGATGTCACTTGTCTCGATGGCCCCTCTGCCAACCTACTGATGGTAATAGAGTCTATAGTTTCTCCAGGCGGTATGTTTTGGTCCTTCAACCATGTAGTTAGTCGTTGCTTATGCTGTTTCATCAATGTACGGTTGCATCAGTTGTGTACTCTGCAAGACACTGTAATGCGCCCAACTCACCTCTTTGTAATCATGGTCGATGAACACTTTTCTACCACTGGTGCCCTTCCTAGCTAGCCTACCCTTGTGATGAGAATCGGGTTTACCAATCCCTTTCTATACTTTTAGGTACTCTTGATAGCACTCAACAACTTCTTCAGTACTGTAACCCTCTATCATGGAGCCCTCTGGGTATGCTCGATTATGCACGTATCGACTTAGAACCGACATGAACCGCTCATAGGACCACATTTCATGCAAGTAGCAAGGGCCTAGCACCTGTATCTGATGAACCATGTGAATCATGAGATGTGGCATTATATCAAAAAAAGCAGGAGGTAAACACATCTCTAGTTGGTTTTTTGTCTCCACCACAAATTCATGTAGGTCACTCAGCTCTTGCTTGCCAATCGTCTTTTGTGAGATCTTCGAAAAGAAGTAGCACATGCGGGTGATGGCCATTTTCAAGAACTCTAGCTTTATAGCCCTGCTTGCAATAGGTAAAAACACTGTCAGCATCACATGACAATCATGAGCCTTGCAATGTGTTATTGACAAGTCCTTCATCGACACTAGCTTCTTCACATTCGTTGAAAACCTAGTCAGGACTTTGACCCCCCTTAGGAAAGTGCATATAACTCTCTTCTCGTCTGGTGTTAGGTTGAAGCACGCCGTGGGTAAAGTGTATTGCCAAACTCGAGATCCATTTATGCATCAAGCTCTGCTAAATATTGGGACATGGATTCTAGGGTTTCATCGTCGTATTCCTCCTCATCCTCATCGTTAACAATAACCGTTTCACCATGATGAATCCACACTATGTAGTCCTCAACAAATCCTCACATAATCAAATGTGATATGATGATAGTCACATCTGTCCATGCCATACGATTCTTGCAATCTTTACAGGGACAAATAATTGTATCCTTATTCTCTGTCAACGTCGTTGCATGCTTCTTTGCGGCTTCAATAAATTTATCCACCTCTTCACGAAAACCTTCCTTGAACCTTAACGAACCATACATCCAAGAGTTCCTGTACTCCATCTTTTACAACAACAACAAAACAAACATTAAAGGACTACATATTCAGATATATATAACAATGAATCAAATTAATAATTACTTGAGAATAATTGTATATATTTCAGATATATATGAATATAAATCAAATATAATTACATGAAGCATACAAACACACCATGATAGAGGAAAATTAATTAATGGTCCATTTATCCATAAATAATTAAAATACAAATTTGTTGATTACAATAAACAATTTCAAAGACAACAATTAGCAACAATTATATTTTACCCAATATCTTTCATGCAAACGCTAGTCCAATTTCATCAAACACAAATTTATATAAATGAAATTAATACAAAAACCAAACCCTAGATCTAGATCTACATGCACATGAAACATCCATAAAACTAACTAATTGTTCACTAAAATCAAGAAACATGGACCAAATAAGGGTATGATCTTGTTCTCCTACCTAATTTACCCTAGTACATTCAAAACTTGGGTCTAATTTGCTTCATAAGTAGCTCAAGCACCATAGAAGAGAGAGAAAAACAAAACTCTAATTACTCACTAACCAACCATTAAAACTTTAAAAAAAAGTGTGGAATAGCATTTTCTTACCTTCTACAACATCTCCACCAAATGATTTAAGACCAAAACCTTCCCCCCTTAGTAGAGCAATTTTTGGGAGGTGCCCAAGGCCTCCCCACCTTTCTTTCACGGGTTGGAGTGAGTGACTCGAGGAGGAAGAATGTGCTGCAGGATTTTTATATGTGGGTTATTTGTAGGGGCGGCTGGTGATTGAGCCGCCCCTACAAATGATAGGTAATTATACGCGGGCATTTGTAGGGGCGGTTCAATCACCAGCCGCTCCTAGAAATAGAAACACCGGGGGCGACTGGTGAGTGAGCTGCCCCTACAAATCAGACCCATTTGTAGGGGCGGCTCGTATCACCAGCCGCCCCTGCTGTTCTATTTGTAGGGGCGGCTGGTCTCTTGGCTTCCGAGCACGTCACTGTAGGGGCGACTCTATCACCAGCCGCCCCTATAAAAAATTTATCCTATTGCTACAAACCAGTTTTTCACGTAGTGTATGTGACACCCTTGCCAAGTTGAAGGATCGGCCTTACATGTAGAGGCCACGTCAATGCAGCACAATCATCAGTGCTATGTCAGCGTACAGAGGGGGTTCATTGGACCTATTTAGGTTTGGATGATACCCAAAGTCAAGTTTATAGACCCTAGAAATAACATTTTGAGAGTAGAGAAACCTAGGTAACACCTTTTGCTAAGTTGAAGGACCAGCCATGAATTTTTCTCAATAATTTCGATTGCCGACAGTTGGAAAAAATATTTGATCTTTTATTAGTCACTCATATTTTTAGGTGTGGTGAAAAGGCAGGGATTGCGATGATAGTACACCATGTAAGGAATATGGTTAGTGTCTGATTATCAACAACCCTTTGCCATGTCAATTCATTACCTTTCATTGGTCAATGTAGAATCAATGGCCTGTCCTGTCGTCCTTCTAGGGATGGCCTTCCTGTGGTCTTGTGATGCTTGATGCTATGTGACATAATGAGCTTGGCAGGATTGAAATTGACCTAGCCACTAAGTGCACTTTCAGTTCATCTCTACCCATGGGCATCATTGCTTGTGAGCATAAGAGTACAACATGCATGACGTTGGACCCATTCGGTTTTGCGTACTCGATGAGTAACTTGCTGTCATCACCTGAGAAAGACAGCTGGTGCTTGTTGAAAGTAACATATCCTGACTCATCTACGAAGTTCTCAGCTATCTATTTCTTTGGTAGGTACAGATAGCTTTCAGAGAATGCCTAGAAAACTAGAACAATTGTTTTGGTCTAAATTTCTTCTGAAATTGCTTTGCCAGCTTTGTTTATTTTTGGGAATGACTTCCATGACAAGGTTTATGTTAAGGGATGTTTTTGCATGATGAAGCATGGGAACCGTGCGGTACATGCTAGATGGCACCGTACTATGTGGCCTTCGTGAAGTAACTATGGGAAGGCATATAGGGTTCGATGCACTTACTAAGCATATGGGTCTGTTTGGATTAGGCCTGACCCGAACTGCTTGGACCATGCAACCATTTCACACACTAAAAAACAATTTGTAGAGGTCGTTGGGAAGCCTCTATAGAAACAGCTAGGCTCACATCCACCTATATCTCTGCGTCTCTAGAAATCAACAACGGCTAACCAGCCTTCCCTAGAAATTGATTTCTAAAGGTTGCTGAAAATAGGAGCTGTCTCTTCACCAGATTTCTAGAGACAGCTCAGAATCCAGCCGTCTCTAGAAATCAAATTTCAGAAATCACAAATAAGTCTCCAAACAACAAATTTTTAATTCTGGGGCAACCCAACCTGCCATCTCGCATGGTGAAATGTTTTTTCGCACAATATGCGCGCGTGCGGCCGTGGGGCTTGAACTCACGACGTCTAGCTGTCCTATTTTTTTTTAAAAACAATATATAAGGACATGCAATGCATATATTTCATCAAGAGAAGTGCTGCCTAGCTCAAGGTTCCAAAGCAAACACGCCCATATAGTGTGCAAATTAGAATAGAGGTTCAAACAAAATGTGGATCAATTTTTTTTGTGAGTAAACATAGAAAAACTAGTAACTAGTAAGTCAGCCATTCATCCATTTACAACTATGATTAAGATTCTGTAATTTAAACTTGTTATTATAAACTAATTGTCACAATGGTGCAAAGCAAATGCAACATTAATTAGACATCTATATATATCTTATATAGCTGGTTTCACAAAAGTCACTATGCTAAATTGCTAACAAAAAAATAATATGTTTTCTAGATAAGTTGTTTCAATTCCCTTTTTATTTTCAATGCTCTATCAGATGCTTACTCTTTGTTTGTTTGGAGAATGTTTCACATGTTGCACAATGGTATGTTAAACAGTCTCATGTGTGCTTAAGAAAAATTAAAATAAATTGTGGAAATGCTACACAGTTTGTGTGCTAATAGCTACCTATGACATCTAGTGGTGTTTTGCTCCAAAAGCTATAAAAGCTACAACATGTTATAGCGGAGGCTATTTAATTTAGCGTGTTTTATATTTTATAGAAAATATAAAAACCCTTAACTAATTATGCACGAAAACATTTAACTAAGGAAAATTTCATGAACACAAATACTCAAATACATATAGAGGTTAAATTAGTTAATATTCACTAAATCAATTTATAATAGCAAGTTTAAATTAGTCAAATATATATACATATCTTGGCATCAATTACTTAATATTCACTAAATCAGTCAATATACTCATAGCTACAATCAACATTCATATTCATTCAACACTCAATATTTGATGATTTAGACGTTATTTAATGGTTTATTAAGAAAAGGACATGATGGATATGCATAGATTATACCCCTCTAGTATGGAATTTATATTTTCCTTGGTCATGGTGAGTGGTTCTAAAATATTTTAAGGCTAAGCCAAATAGTGGTATTTAGCAGAGCTAAAGCGCCACTAACGTCAAAATGTAATACCTGCAAAATATAAGTTGATATTATTTTTCTCCATTATTACACTATTCTCTAGTTCCTTGGTCATGCCTAGCTATAATAATTTTATTGACTGCTACTAATTGTTAAGTGTATTTAGATTCTGTTTTTTTTTTGTGTTTTGGTCTTGTATCTCTGTCACTGTTAAGAACACTTGTACTCTCTTTTTCAAGAATGTGCCATAGCCCGGGTCTCATTAAGAGGTTAAGGACACTTGTACTTGTTAGAGCGATATTAAGGATGGCTTGCAACATCAAATTTGATTAATACTCCCTCCGTCCAAATGGTAAGTCGTTTTGGCTTTTCTAGGTACATAGCTTTTGCTATGTACATAGATATACATTACGTCTAAATACATACTAAAAAGTGTGTATCTAGAAAAGATAGAATGACTTACAATTTGGAATTGAGGGGAATGGAGAGAGTAGCTTTCTAAAACTTGTAGCTTATGTTCCATTTGTCTCTGGATGTCAGAATAATGTGCACTTCTACTTTAGGAAAAAGTCCAAATTACTCCCCTTAATTTTAGCCTATATCCAAATAACCCCCTAAACTGACATCTAGTTCAGTTTACTCCCTCCAACAATTTCAGTTGGTCCAGTTTACACCTTAAAGAGTTTTTTCTTTTTTGTTTCTCTATGTACAAATTGTGTTAGTGACAAAGGATATCATATTTTGTGTTAGAAAAATAAATTATAATTTTTCAACATTATGTTTTCTATGATATTGTATCTCTAGTGTTATTTTTTATTATTAAATTCCTTAAGCTATCAAAGTGGCAAAAAGATATATTTTTCTAACATAACTTATGGTGTCCTCTATCACCTTACAAAATTTGATATTAAAATTTAACTATATGTGGAGAAACAAAAATAACAAATCCTATTAAGGGGTAAACTAGACCAACTGAAATAGTTGGATGGAGTAAATTGAACCAAATGGTTTAGGGGGTTATTTGGACATAGGTCAAACTTGGAATTTAGACTTTTTCCTCTACTTAATTTATCTCTAGGTATTCTCCATCAACATAAAAATAATCATAAGAGTACAACTCAAATGATTACAGATTTAACCACTAGTGTTATGGCATAACTATCATTAATTATTTCATTTGCTTATTGATGTTTCTCGATCTCGTTCATTATATACTCCATATGCTAGATCATTGTGGAGTCTTTTAGCTAGGAAAAGCAAGGACATGCGCGCTAAAGTTCTGGAGGGATATGCAGTAGTAACGAGTTCTCCTAGTAGTACACTAATGTCGGTGCAGGGACCCACAGGATACCCCGCAAGGAAGGGAGAAGATCTAGTCTAATTAGGATTCTTCCCATGTAATCCTAGTAGCAGTATTATTCTATAATCCTACTAGGAACTCTAATTGTAAACCGACTAGGACTCTGACCTCTTGACTATATAAAGGAAGGCAGGGCTCCTTAGATCAGGAGTTCAGAAGTACAACAACACAACACTACACAATCAATCCAACGCAAGGCTAACGCCGACTGGACGTAGGGCTATTACTCGATCATCGATTCGAGGGCCCAAACCAGGATAAATCGACTGTCTCTTGCATTAATCGTCGAGTTCTATATACGCTGAAGCCCGAACAATACTGCCCCTAGGTACCCCCATGGCAGGCTATCGGTGGTCAAACATCAATAGCTGGTGCGCTAGGTAGGGGACCTTTGGCGAATTTGCATCCAAGAGCTCGATGGACCTCGACAGCATGATCTTCTCGACGGGATCAACCTTCATCTTCGGCTCATGGATCTACGAGGCGGGCGACAATGGCAAGCTCCAAGGACATCTCCTCGAAGATTCGAATCACCATGAAATCATTCTACTTCGACGACGACACAGATCAAATCACCGGAAGATTCGCGCAGCTCATGATATCCATTTCAAACTCAAGCTCCGCTTCCGAGACGGAGCCTTATCCGAGTTCTTTCAGGAAACCGAGTTCTTTTCTGACAAGACTTCAGAACACGACATCAACCTATCAAGGATACAACTCGGAGTACACTCAGAGTACTTCAAAGAAGTTAGAACCTTTTCCGTACGGTCTCCGCAACATGGCAACATCTTATCAGGCACAGTTCGAAAGATCTTTTGATTCGGTGTTTAGAATGCCACTGAAAGGAGCTCAGGAAGGTCTCGTACTAACCATAACACCTCAAGACTGCATCGTACACTGGCTGGGTTCTGTTCCTAGAGATAGCAGTGCTCAACTAGTTGACACGACAATGACAACAATTCTACCCTACCAAGAAGGAGACTCAATCTGCGATCTTCAAGCATCTACCGAAGTTATCAATGACTCCGACAATGCGGAAGCCAATAGAGCAATTCGTGCACGAGAAGTGTTCATGATCCACCATCCTCAATCACCATTGATTCCCCCAGAGCACCCGACATCAGGTCATCGGACAAATCTGAGTCCAACATATCACCCTTCACTCAGGGGCACGATGGTGAGAACGAGAATCAGAAACAAGCCAGAGAAAGAAAAAACAAATTGAAACAAGGACGCCAACGTCGTGCTAGGCAGTGCAAGGAAGCGTGGGTCAGATATGAATCAGATCTAGCTGAGTACAAAAGAAGAAAATCAGAATGAGAAGTCAAAGAAAGACGCGCAGCGAATACACCCTATGATAGGATCCGGGAAAGCACTAGAAGAACTCAGAGCGACCTCACATCCTAGAGAAAAGCAGGAACAACTCCGAGACTTTCTTCCGGTCAGCAGCCCTAAGGACAAATGATGAAGGAAATAGCTCGAGACTACCTATCGGGTCAACATCTCATAGGCAGGAAGGTCAAAATCAAAGAAAGTCCGCTTTCGAGAGACTTGGACCTAGTGGAAGTCACAATAGGGAAAGCAGAAGGGACCATAGTCAAGGCTACCAAGTTGAACAACCAAAGAAGATTAGAAGCAAAGTACCCATTCAGACAGCCACACACAACTACTCTCAACAAGATGGCAGTTGGCTAGAAGGAGGTGGAGAATCAAAGTACAAAGAAGCCGGAGTACACGATAGATTCCCCTGTTTTGTAAACAGACTCGCTTCGATTCGACTACCTCACAAGTTCAAACCGTCCAACCACTCCAAGTATGATGGCAAGACTGAACCAAGGTAGTGGCTCAGGATCTACTCGCAATCAATTGAACTAGCCGGAGGAGACGACGATATCAAGGCCTTGTTCTTTCCAATGGCCCTAGAAACTATACCTCTCCAATGGTTCGACAAATTGAATCAAGGATCAATCAGAAGTTGGGAGGACTTGCAAAGAGCTTTCTGTGAAAATTTCACAGGTATCATTACACACCCAATCACCCACGCAGAGTTAAAAGGACTAAAGCAGAAGGGAGGTGAAAGTCTCAGAGATTACTATCAACGATTCGGCGAACTATGAGCTCAAGTACATGACATCACCAAATGAGAAGTAATTGAAGCTTTCTCTCACGGAATCATGGCTAGGTGGCAATTTCAAGACTTTTGCAAAGAAAATATGAGAAACAATGAAGAATTCAGATGAGCAGTAGAAAAGATGATTACTGTAGAAGAGAAGACACGAGAAAGGTTCCTGGATAGAAGCAACCGAGATAACCCGGACAAGCAAAATCATCGAAATGGCTGACATCAGGAAAGAAAACATCGACCAGACAACACCGTGGTGATGGCTGACAAATCAAAGAAGTTTTACAAACCCAAAAGATATAACGACATTGAAAATATGCATTGCATCTTACACCCTAATGGAAAGCACACCATCGGAAATTGCTACACCTTCAAAGATCGATACACAAGAAAAGATAGTAAGGAGAACACCAAAGAAGACAGACAGAAAAAAGATGAGGATAACCATGAAGACAAGGGATTCCAAAAATCCAAGGGGACGGTAGGAGTGATCTTCGCCGGGGCCCCAAATTCTAGAAGCAAACATCAAGAAAAATTAGCACTACGAACTATCATGGCAGCAGAACCGGCTACGCCAAGATACCTCAATTGGTCACAGTATCCAATCCAATTTTTAAGAGAAGACCAATGGACTAGCGTAGGAAACGCCGACCATTACCCACTGGTTCTAGATCCAACTATTGCCGGTATGACTGTCACCAAAGTACTAATCGACGGGGGAGCCAGACTCAACATCATCTTTTCAGAAACGCTAAGGAAGATGGGACTACAACTAGCCGGGATGATTACACCAAGTACCCCTTTTTACGGGATAGTACCCGGCAAGGCAGCCATGCCACTTGGACAAATCACCCTACCTGTAACTTTTGGAACTCCCTCAAACTACCGTACAGAGTTTATCAAGTTCGAAGTTGTAGACTTTGATTCATCATATCACGCAATCCTCGGGCGCCCGGCACTAGCAAAATTCATGGCAATTCCGCATTACCCATACCTACTGCTCAAGATGCCAAGGCCTAACTGGTGTCCTTTCACTTTGAAGTGATTTGAAGCGCGCTTTCGACTGCGATGTTCAGGCAATCCAAATCACAGCCAAAGCACAAGCCGACAATGGGAGAAAAGAAATAGTAACTATTGCCACAGAGATAAACTCAGAAGAGCTAGAGATACTGGCCAAGAAGCCCAGCATCCTTGCACCACCGAAAGAAGCCGACGTCAAGCAAATTGACCTGGGCACCGGTGATCCCTCCAAGACGGCAACCATCAGTGCCCAGTTCTCGACAAAATAGGAACTCGCACTCATGAACTTTCTTCGGGACAACAAAGATATCTTCGCTTGGAAGCCGGCCAATATGCTAGGTGTCCCGAGAGAGTTGGCTGAGCATAGAATTGATATCAATGAAGGCTCCAAGCATGTAAAGCAACGGCTATGATGATTCTCACCTGACAAGAAGACAACAATTAAAAAAGAAATCACAAAGCTGATGGCAGCCGGATTCATCAGAGAAATTCTTCATCCAGATTGGCTAGCAAACCCAATTCTAGTACAAAAAAAGAACACGGACGAGTGGCGCATGTGCATCGACTACACAGATCTCAACAAATATTGCCCGAAAGATCCGTTCGGGCTACCACGCATTGATCAGATAGTTGATTCAACAGTAGGATCTACCCTATTATCCTTTCTTGATTGCTATTTAGGATATCACCAAATCGCATTAAAAGAACAAGACTAGAGCAAGACATCTTTCATCACTCTGTTCGATGCCTACTGCTACAAGACCATGTCGTTTGGACTCAAGAATGCTAGAGCCACTTACCAAAGAGCTATCCAAACGTGCCTTGGTGATCAGGTCAGCGAAAACGTAGAAGCATACGTGGATGACGTGGTTGTAAAAACAAAGAACCTAGATACACTGATTAAAGACTTAAAACAAACCTTCGAGAACCTGAAAAGGTGGAGGTGGAAATTAAACCCAAACAAGTGTGTATTCGGAGTTCCTTCAGGACAACTACTCGGATTCTTGGTCAGTCATCGCAGGAATTGAAGCCAGCGCCAAGCAAATTCGAGCAATAATAGAGATGGGCCCTCCTCAAAGTGTCAAAGATGTACAAAAACTAATAGGTTGCATGTCGGCCCTCAATCGCTTTATATCAAGACTCGACAAAAAAGGGTTACCTTTCTTTAAACTACTAAAGAAGACGGACAAGTTCGAGTGGATAGAAGAAGCCAACGAAGCTTTCAAAAGACTTAAGGCATACCTCACATCCTCACCAGTTCTCACACCTCCAAAGAAAGATGAAGACATGATGCTGTACATTGCGGCAACTTCTACTGTGGTCAGCACGACGAATAGTAGTAGAAAGAGAAGAAGAAGGGCGCGTGTATAAAGTACAACGCCCAGTATACTACATCAGCGAAGTACTGTCAGAATAAAAAATCTGGTACCCGCATGTGCAAAAACTACTCTATGCCCTACTGATCACTTCTCGCAAGCTTTGCCACTATTTTGAAAGCCACAAGATTACCATGGTAACATATTTCCCACTCGGAGACATCTTACACAACAGAGATGCAACATGGCACATATCTAAGTGGGCAGTCGAACTCGGTGCTCTCAACATAGATTTCACCCTACGGAAAGCAATCAAATCTCAAGCCCTTGCTGATTTTGTTGTCGAGTGGACAGAGATTCAACAACCTATGTCAAGTACCATCCTTGACCACTAGAAGATGTACTTTGATGGATCACTCAAGCTAGGCGGAGCCGGTGCAGGCATTCTATTCATTTCTCGAGATAGAAAACAACTCAAGTACATCCTTCAGATATTATGGCAAGCTACAAACAATGAAGCTGAATACGAAGCTCTCATCCATGGTCTATGAGTGGCAATAACCCTTGGAATTAAACGATTGCTCGTATACGGTGATTCGGCTGTAGTCATCAATCAAGTCAACAAAGATTGGGACTGCACCAAAGAAAACATGGGCGCCCACTGTGCTGAAGTACGAAAACTCGAAAAGCATTTTCAAGGATTGGAAATTCTATATGTCCTGTGTGATTCCAACATCGCAGCAGATGTCCTCGCCAAGCTTGGATCAGACAGGGCAAAGGTCCCACCCGGTGTCTTCATAGAAGAGTTATTAGCTCCCTCTATCAAACAACCCGGAGAAATAACCCCTAAAATCCTAGACAAAGGCACCCAGGTTATGGTAATCACCACCTCATGGACACATGTTTTTATTGATTATATCAAAGAGAACAAGTTGCCAGCGGATAAAGAGGAGGCTACCCGAGTTGTTCGCAGAAGCAAGAACTACGTCATAGTGGGAGACAAGCTTTACAGAAGAGCCACATCATCAGGAGTACTCCTAAAATGTATCTCATTTGAAGAAGGCAAAGAAATCCTATATGAAATACACTCAGGTTGCTGTGGAAATCATGCTGCTTCAAGAACAATAGTTGGCAAGGCATTTCGAACCAGATTCTACTGGCCAACTGCTTTGAAAGATGCAGAAGAACTCGTCAGAAAATGCAAAGTTTGTCAAATGTTTGCAAGACAAGCCCATGTACCAGCTCATAATCTCATCTGCATCCCACCCGCTTGGCCTTTCTCCTGCTAGGGGCTAGATCAAGTAGGACCTCTCAAGAAATCGAAAGGCGGTTTTGAGTACATCTTTGTAGCCATTGACAAGTTCACTAAGTGGATCAAATACAAACCACTCGCAAAATACAGCGCAGCCAAAGCAGTCGAGTTCATCTAAGACATTATGCACCGCTTCGGCATGCCCAATCGAATCATCACAGATTTGGGTTCTCCCTTCATAGCTACAGAATTCAAAAGCTAGGCACAGGATTGTGGCTTCAGCATAGACTACGCATCAGTCGCACATCCATAAGCCAACGAATAGGTAGAAAGGGCTAATGGACTCATACTAGCCGGATTGAAACCAAGACTATATGAAGAACTAGCAAACTATGGATCAAAATGGATTGAAGAATTACCCAAAGTAGTATGGGGGCTACAAACTTAAATAAGTAGAGCCACCAGATACTCGCCTTTCTTACTAGTTTACGGATCAGAAGCCGTACTACCTGCTGACTTGATTTGGACGTCACCAAGGATAGAACAGTATGACGAAGGAGAAGCAGAACACACCAGAAAATTAGAACTAGACAGTACAAAAGAAGTTAGAGTAAACTCTACCCTTCAATCAACAAGATACCTCCAAGGATTAAGACGCCACTACAACAAGAATACCCAGCCTCGATCACTACAAGTCGGAGACCTAGTGCTAAGATGAGTACAAAAAACTAACGGACGCCATAAACTACTCAGTCCATGGGAAGGTCCTTTTATTGTCTCAAAAGTCACTGGACCTAGGCACGTACAAGTTAATAACTGAAGATGGCAAAGAAGTCAGCAATACATGGAACATCAGCCAACTAAGAAGATTCTACGCATGAAAACAACTCAAGAAAGAATGCATGTACAAACCACAAGAGATCAATGTTCACGGCCAATAAAGATGGTGTTCTTCGATAACATATGTATTATGGCTCGTCAACGATCATGATCAATAAAGATGGTTTTTCGGCAACATATGTCTTATGATGGCTATCCCCGAGTTATTTCCAAAAAGCAAAATGGCTAAAAATACTGCCTGAGCATCTCGGCCGAGAGCAAAATAGCTGAAAAGATGCTTGAGCCCGCCGATGAGGGTAGCTAATAAGCTAACACCCGAACCAAAAGCAAAATGGCTGAAAATACGCCTAAGCATCCCGACCGAGAGCAAAATAGCTGAAAAGATGCTTGAGCCCGCCAATGAGGGTAGCTAATAAGCTAACACTCGAACCAAAAGCAAAATGGCTAAAAATACGCCTGAGCATCCCAGCCAAGAGCAAAATAGCTGAAAAGATGCTTGAGCCCGCCGATGAGGGTAGCTAACAAGCTAACACCTGAAACAAAAAGCAAAATGGCTGAAAATACGCTTGAGCATCCCGGCCGAGAGCAAAATAGCTGAAAAGATGCTTGAGCCCGCCGATGAGGGTAGCTAATAAGCTAACACCCAAACCAAAAGCAAAATGGCTGAAAATACACCTGAGCATCCTGGCCAAGAGCAAAATAGCTGAAAAGATGCTTGAGCCCACCGATGAGGGTAGATAACAAGCTAACACCCGAACCAAAAAGCAAAAACGATTGAAACTAAGCCCGAGCATAAATCAGAGCGAATTCAAGACAAGACCCTCCAGCTACTTGTTCCAAATAGCAAGAGGCTCAGAGGCTACACTTGGATAGATCCAAGAAGTGCTACATGGTTTCACACAGGAAAGTACTCGGGCAATGCTTGTTCCTGCTCGCAAGACCTGAAGGAACAAGAAGAAGTTTTCAGAACTCCACCATGAAGTGCTCAGAGACTTATCAATCTCAAGATCACCGGTCCTAAGTCTTTTTAGTACTAACAAGAACACGAAGTCTGCCAAAACAACAATCTATACCGAGTTGTTTACATGTCACAAATAAAAAGCCAGACAAGCCAGACAAAGCGCTCAACAGATCAAGAAAGTCTGTCAAGACAACGACCCACATATACCAAGTTGTTTACAAGACAAGGACATTCAGACAAAGAAGACATCAACAAAGATAAAGGATCTTCATTCAAGAAGAAGTATAAGTATTCTGTTACAAAAGCCGAAGTACAAAGGTCAATTACATTCAAGCATTGTCATCAGGAGTAGAAATATCAATATTAAGGTTATCAACAATCCTACTGGCTAAGTCTTCGACCTCAGGCTCTGCCCTTTCAACAACGTCAACATATTCTTGACTATCCGCTTCATCAGCAAGCTTGGACAAAGGAAACTCTGGAGAAAGAACTCGGACCTGGGCAAGAACATTCCTGGTACATAAGCGGGCGCACCTTTTCACAAACTCCTAGAAACGAGTTGGAACTCGGGGAATGAACTGAGCCCAAGGTTGGCCGTCATCTGCTAGGGTCCGGAGAAGGTCGGTTACTGTCCGGAAGGATTTCCACAAAGTGTTCCAGTTCTCAGTGGCCGTCGCCAACTTACTAGACAAGTCTTGAATAGTCTTTTGAGCCTACACAAGATCTCTGTCAGCTCCGCGCCTAATCAGTTTGGCAAGCGCGAGTTCTTCTTCAGCGCGAGTAATTACCTCATCAGCCCTGTTGTGACTATTGCGGGTGGCGGTCTTCATTTCCTCAAGACCCTCCGAGAGCTTCTACTTTTCAACTCGGATAGCTAGACTGGGCAATAAAAAAACAAGTCAGCGAAAGGAAAATCAGAGTACAAAAGAAAAAACAAGTCAGCAGAAAGGGAAGTCAGAATACAAAAGGAAACAAAAAGAACCCGCAATACCTCTGCACTCAGTTCTTCACAGCATCCTTCTGTCTCTCTACCTCTACCACCCGAGCACGAAGAGTTTTCTCCTCTTTTTGGTACATTTGACGCTCGGTCTCCAACTCGGCCCTGGAGGAGGTCAAGATCAGCCTTCAGAGAACTCACCTCGGAGGACAACTTTTTCTCAGTTTCAGACGAGAAAAAGAAGCCGATATGATCACGAGAAAAAGACTGAGCAAATAGAGAGAGAGAAAAACAAGGCGTAAGGACAAGACAAAGATGAACAGCCTAAGAAAGAATCTCAGAAAAACTTACCTGGAGCTTTTCCCCAAAAGAAGTCAGCAAAAGTTGCCACGTTCCCCCAGGCTGCAGTCAACTCAGACAACCGATGAGTAGCATCAAATTGATGCAACACATCATCATCCAGACGCGGAGCACCAGGAAGAACTTGGTGGGGAAGAAGGAAAAGTCAGTGCAGGCAAAGAAGGCAAAGCTTGGGCCGCAACCTGGGAAGCCCCGGCTACCTCCCCAGAAGTACCCACCACCATGGCTGCAGTCATCTCTAGAGCAACGGGGTCAGCGGCAGCATGGGACCCAGCTTCCCTCACAGCCACCTCGCCAATCGAGCATTCCAAGTCCCAAGACTCAGCGCACAGAGGTGGGTCAGAAGTCTAAGAAGAAGTTAGCGGAGGAAGAAGGGAAGGCGAGGGTCTACAAGATGATAAGAAGACTCGACGATAAAAATACAAGTCAGAAAAAAGGAAAAGAGAAGCAAAAGAAGTATACCAAGGAATCACTTACTCGGCTATCTTCTTCTTCATAAAACTGGAAGAAGACCTTGCAGGAGGAACTATGGCAGCAAAAACATCATCGCCACCCTACGTCAGGGGCAGCGCAGCTACAACCGGAGTCCCAGAAGAACTCGACAGGAGTAGCGCGGTTGATACCGGAGCCCCAGGGGGACTCGGTACCGGAGGCCCAGAAGAACTCGGTGTTGGAGCCCCAGAAGAACTCATACCCGACGATCGATTACTACAAAAAAAAGATCAAGACCAAAGCCAAAACAAAAAGGAGGGGATCGACAATAGGAAAACAAAAAAAAGAACTCACCGACGCGTAACAAGGGCCGCATCATCATCCTCTTCTTCCTCGCCCTCGACCAAGGCCGTCATAACACCAGCTGGAAAAAGGACAAAAGTACTCGGTCAAAGGCAAAAATAAACAACAAAAGGACAGAGCGTATCAATATGCTCACGTAAGAGCATGCTAGCTACAACTGGAGTACCTAAACAAGTACTCAACTGGCGAGACTTCTTGGAAGCAGGCAAACCAGACGAAGAACCTTCGGCTCACCCCCTCTTTCCAACAGTACGAGGACCTCAAGGAACTGACCGAGGAACATACTCTACATACACATCAGGGTTCGCGGAAGAAACGCTAGGAAATATCGTGGAGGCTTGAGACTTACTGGTTAAGGATGCCCCAGCAAGATTCTCCCTAGTATTCACCACGGCAGGGAGGTCATCAAGAGAAATCGGGTCAACGAAGTTACACCCCAATTCCTACAGAAGGAATAAAACAACAAGACAGGGAAGGTTAAGCAAAAGTAGATATAGCAAAAGAAATACAAAAAGTACTCGCTCAAACACAAAACAACTTACAACTGGAGGCTGATTCTTTGCACAGTACTCGAAGACGATAAGCGGGACAACGCTTGCTCCTTTAGCATCTTTCAAAGATGCTCGAGTACCTCCTCGTCGGTCAACTCAAGGACAGGGACCATGCGAGAAGGATCCTCAGCCCTAGAGTACTCAAAACCAAAGTTCTCTCGCTCCTTCAGAGGCTAAACACGGCGGCGAAGAAAGCTCGAGACAATACCAAAGCCGGTCAAGCCCTGCTGCTTCAGAGTACTTATCCTATCAAGAAATGGCTGGATCGCCTGAACCTCAGCCGTCAACATAGGGTTCTTATCCCATCGGTCATTAACCAAGGGACTAGATCCAGAGTGAACAGCAAGAGGAGGAATCAAATTGGCGGCGTAAAACTAGTCGGCCCGCCAATCCCTCACAGAATCAACCAGGTCATAGTCAAAGAACTTGTTTTAAGACCCTGGCGAAACTGAATCCCACAGCCAACAAGGACACTGGTGTCTTTGCGGCGGGGTTAGGGTTTTAGACGAAAGAAGTAACGAAAGAGAGAAATGGAAGGGGGAATTCCAAGGAAAGTTTCACAAAGATGAACAAACACAGAAACATGAAGGACAACATTGGGAGCAAGATGATTCAGGCTAATCCCAAAATAGCTGAGAAATTGATGAAGAAAAGCAGAAGCCGGAAGGCAAAGTCCAGCACGGATGAAGGAGACGAAAAGAATGATCTCACCAGGACCTAGAGCAGGGACCCGATGCTCGCCTGGAGCTCTCCATTCAGCAATGTCCTTGCTCTGGATCAAACAATCGCTGACAAGCTCTCGAAGCTGGTCTTTAGTTGTTGTTGGAGCCGGCCAAACCTTCTAGGCAGCCCTCATGGCCATGAACTCCCGGTTCTCGATCACGGAAAGGGATGACTCCTCGTCCACGAAGGTCGCTTGGGACTTGCTCATGGTTTTCTTCCTACCCATGTACTAGCGGAAGCAAAAAGGCACTAGGGAAAGACAAGTCTAAGGCGGCGGCGCTCAGGTGACGGCGACGATGGTGGCGGTGGATTTCTGAAGGCTAGGGTTTTGAGGCAAAGGTAGTGTACCGAGGAGAAGAAGATGAAAGGCCTTTAAATAGATTTTACAGCAGTAAAACGTGGCCCACTAGGCCCGTTAAAACATGGTGTGAGAACGCAATGGTCCATTTACTGACACAACTAAAATGACGGAAGGCATAAATCCACACAACGGTACAGTTCAACGGGCAGATTTCTGACTTATCCATCAGCACAATGGCAGAGTTATCATATCTGTGACAAAAAGAATTCACCAAACATGAAGCAATGAAGGGTTACCTCATAAGGGACACAAAGAACCCGGTACTTACAGAAAGAACTCAGGAATCTCATAAACAATCAGGACAGTACAACAGGAAAAAATATGACGACTTAGAAGACAAGATTACAAAATTACACATCTTACAAGACCCAACTGAACTCAGTACTACGACAATCAAGGTAGCAAAGAGGAACCCAGACACAGCTAGGCTCTAGAACGAACTATGTGTTCCGAATTACTACTCGGCAGAACAAGCCGCACTCGGCTACACTGTTTTCTTCAAAGGGCGAATGCAGTGCATCCAAGACGGAAATCAACAGCATGGCAGGACAACATGGACCGAAGGAGGACCCACATGCATCTGTCTACCCAAGCCCTGACGTGATGCAGGATCAGGTGTTGATCTACACCGGACAGTTTTAGGGTAGACGAGAGTACCAACCAAGAATCGCCGAATGAAGGAACGAAGCCCACATCACAAGACTTCCTCCAACTACCGCCACGTACCTCCTGGCACAATGCTGCTGTGGGATTAGTCTACCTCTAATCCCTATCACAAGACTTCCTCCAGCTACGACAAGATATACAAGGACTACAAAACACACCCGGAGGCTGCTCTACTTCATAAACGATCATATTCATGACTACAGAGACCTCAGAACAAGCAACAAAATGATCGACAAATCGGAACAGCAAACCAGAAGGGTATTTATAGTCCAAAGGAGCGGTGCACATGGACCGGGAGCACCAACGACACAGACCTGACAAAGGACACAGTGAAAAGATAGAACTCAATAAAAGAGGGCTCAGGCGTGAAGGAATAGTACTCAAGGACGAGTATATGCGGAAGAATATGCTAGCACTGTACAACTCGTGAACGGGCAGTATTTACACCCAACCACCAACGTACACCTACATCTGACAACAACAGACTACCAGAGAATACTGCCAAGAACCCGGACCGAGTCATATCCGAGTTCTTTTTGACCTTCAACGAAGAAACAGAGTAATTTCAAGACAAGATCCTCCAGCTCCTTGTTCCAAATAGCAAGAGGCTTGGGGGCTACACCCAGATGGATGTACTTTTTTCAAAAAGCACACACCACTCGAAGATCTCACGAAGCGCTACACGGTTTTCGCTCAAGAAAGTACTCGGGCAACGCTTGTTCTTACTTGGCAAAGACCTGAAGAAACAAGACGAGACTTCCAGAGCTCAACCATGAAGTGCTCAGGGGCTTGTCGGTGCGGGATCCACAGGATACCCCGCAAGGAAGGGAGAAGATCTAGTCTAATTAGGATTCTTCGCATGTAATCCTAGTAGCAGTATTATTCTGTAATCCTACTAGGAACTCTAATTATAAACCTGACTAGGACTCTGACCTCTTGACTATATAAAGGAGGGCAGGGCTCCTTAGATCGGGAGTTCAGAAGTACAACAACACAACACTACACAATCAATCCAACGCAAGGCTAACGCCGACTGGACATAGGGCTATTACTCGATCATCGACCGAGGGCCCGAACCAGGATAAATCGACTGTCTCTTGCGTTAACCGTCGAGTTCTTCATATGCTGAAGCCCTGAACAATACTTCCCCGGGTACCCCCGTGGTAGGCTATCGGTGGTCAAACATCGACAACTAATAAGCTAATCACATTCCAAGGTTAGGTTTCTCCTAGTAATCTAGCATCCTTTTTAAGCATAGTTTCTAACTGGACGCGTGACAGCCATATTAGTGAGCTATAAAGCCAGTGCACTATGCTCTGCAATCCACCAACAAAGATTTACAAATGTTAGTGGCTACCTGTGTATCCAGTAACTGGTTTGTCAAGTTGATGGCAGCACCGTACCATTTCCCCATAAAGGCAAGGCAACCCGGCCACCTGCTGTGTAATATTTTTTGTAATATAGAGAGACACTCGGAGATATAGTTATCACCTTTTTATGCTCAAACATAACAACCTTCTAGGATAGGGGATTATCCACACTATAACATATTTCTATAAAGCTGCTAACTCAATGTTACATGTGCCTCGACTCCTTTGATGCGGAGAATAATTACATCTCTGTGGTTTAGACACACAGTGTTTAATGCTAAACAACACCTATGGAATGATCATTTGATCTTCTGGCATAGTAGGGGCCTACTAGTATACTACTACCAGTTCTGGTGATAAGGGTTCTAATTATTTGACAAACTGACTTCATCATAGTCGTCGAGGGATAGGAACACCTCATCTAAGCATGAAAGCTCCATGCCCTCCTCATGGCAGCTCACTTGCGATCCACCGGTCGTCGAATCAAACACTCGGCATATCACCCAGTTATTGGACTCCTGCAATGATCATGCAAGCATTTTATTGCCCTTATTAGGATGTATATGTATTATGTACAAATACAATAGTGCTAGATGAAGTAAAGCAAACATATGTCTGCATGTAGCTCTTACTGTGTTTGGGTGATGCAATTTCTTGCTTGAATTATTAGTTGAGGAAGTACTACTGCTAACCCCTTTCCTGATGCCATCCAGTAAGTGATACTCATGCATGATCCAGTTGGTCTCGGTCCCCTCAGAGGGTTCTCCAGTGGAGAACACAAGTGTCTTCTTCAGGCCGACACTACAGCCACCGCTGCTCACCGTCTCGTCTGCACAAACAGAGCTCCAGTACCCGTTTGGTGTGACCCTGCTGTGCTTCGCATGGCTGAAGAAGTACCACTGGTTACCTGCCTCAAGTGCTTTGCCTAGAAAAAAGAAGAAGATTTATTGCCAGCAATCAGGACCCTCACACACACACACACACCAAATAGTGATGCTGACAAGAATGAATATATATCATTAGTTTGGAATCAATCAGATATATACATGCATATATATACATACCATTCAGTTCCCATGGATCGTAGTGATTCATACACACTGTAGGGACGATGTCTGGCTGGCATGGGAGGAGCGAGGCTTTGCGGCGGAGGAAATGGTCGACGAGCTCTTCGTCTGATGGTAAGAAGTGGAAGCCAGGAGGAAGGTTAGAATTAGAAGCTCCCCCCATGGCGAGGTGAGGTGCAGGATGCTGGAATAATGGATGCAGGAGTGCTTTGCTTAGTGTGATGGCTTAGCGCTACTTATAGGCGCCGTATGCGTTTGGGAGATAGGGAGGGAGAGAGACGTGCATCTCAAGGAGCGTCGAAAGGTTTTTGAGGCGGCTGCGGCAGAAGCCTGGCAACTCAAGTGTTCAGCTTTAGTTTCTTGGCCTCTCCATTTTTTAAATCATGCCTTGCAAAGACTGCATGCTGTTGGATGAAGAGAGAGGAGTATATCTTGCCTTGATGTTCAGTTCTGTTGAGAAGGATCGATCCGGTGCTATGGAAGGCCATCAATGGATGTATGCATGCATGCATGCTTGGTGGTGCATCATCATGCTCTGTGTGTATTCTCTTTATTTTATTGGTAAAAGATGATTATACGAGCGAGAAACAGTTCTTGTTCAGCAATGATGCTGTCAAGGGAGCACTTAATGAGGATTAACATCTCTTCTCTATAACGTGTGTTATCGTTGACTCCTCTTCGATACCATATACTGTGTATATTACTACTACTCAAGATAGAACATTTAATTTGTAGTTTCATTTCGTTTTCAGGTTCTTGGATTCGTACTTTTCGGCTTGTCTTTTCAGCCAGGAATAGTGTTTTCTCTCACAACAAATCAGCCAGAACAAGTATTTCAGCTTATTTTTTCAGTGAAGCGAACTGGAGCCATACCACCACATTGCTTCTGTTCTACTTTAATTAGATGCAACTTCAAAACATCGTGGCTGCCCAAGAAACCGCGATTGAACGTAACACCAGGTGATTGGTTTCTTCTTGTGCTCGTCCATATCTGAAATCAGTGCTTTGGCATGTTTCGGTTGCGCGCGCAAGTTGTCTGAAAAAAAAGAAGTTGCAATTAAATTATTGTGCTGATTAGACAGAAGCTTTGACTTGCTTACAGTTACGTTGATGTGTGCTGGACAACATGTAGATAAATATATGTCGATCAATTATAAGGCAAATAGTAACTTGATGAAGCTTGTTTTCCAACGCAGCTATGATATGCACCAGTCCATTACGCGCGCGAGGCCGGCAAATCACCTGGTTAAGGCGTCGGCAAATCTTTGCACATAAACCGAAAGATTGGAGCATTTTTTATATGGTGTAGGACACATCTACTCTGTATACTTTTGAAATCATGACATTTTCTATGCGTGGTAATCATAGACACGACATTTCCAGATCATACACATATCTGAATTTCGCACTGGAATGGAGCCTATTATGAAATTCTGAAATCTTGGAGAGTAACAATGCTCATACATTTAAGCAAATTTGAGTTCCATTCCAAAGGGAAATAAATCATAGCAGCACAAAACATAGAAAATAAAAACTCCACTCCAACCCAAGGGAAAGAATCTTTGCTCTCACTCTCTTGCTATGCTTGCTCAGATTCCTGTGGCTTGTTCCCACCATTCTAAACATCTCAAAGTATCAATTGCTGTGTTTTAGAATCTATAGTTTTTTCACTATCCACTATATCCTATTCCAGTGGTTAAGGAATCTCAAATGATCAGTAACTACGTAAATTGGCAACCCAGGAAGGAAATTCAGAAAGAGGGAGCAACCAAAATCAAGTTGCAATCCTGTAATGCAAGTTGGCACTCTAAGTAGAAAACAACTAACTAAGAAGGTAAGCTGGCTAGCTAAAATGTAGAGCAGATCTTTGGGGATTATGCTCTAATACATTAACTAAACTATCTGAGACAAGCAAATTGATGTAGACGGGATGGAACCCTGTCGTGGACATATTATATTACTAAAAAAGACTATGGCATATATAAATCAAGATTAAGGCATCTTTGCCTGTAGTTATATATTATTTTAGTTTAACTATAAATAGCTTCTCAAAATGTACTACTTTACCTTGATCCAGGAAATTCAAGATGGGAAGGGGAGGAGGGAAGGAATTAAGCCATCTTTGCTTGTAGTTATATATTATTTTAGTCTAACTATAAATAGCTTTTCAAAATGTGCTACTTTACCATCCAGGAAATTTAGAAGGGGAAGGGGAGGAGAGAAGGGACGGCAGCAGTTTTAGCATGGGATAGCAGGAGGAAAAATTGCTTAAAACAAAATTAAATAAGGGAAAAATAGAATGCCTAAAAAAAGGGGAAAGGAAGGAAAATAAGCGGATCTATCTATCAGCCCTTGATTGTAGCCTGCAAATTACTATACTGACATAACAACATGCAATAGTTCCAACAAACCTGCCAATAATTCCAAGAGACCATCCGAACCATGTAACAGTTTTTTTTCGAGAATCAATGCACTAAGCACAGAAGTAATAACAGACCAAGAAAACCTAATAAAACAACACAAATATCGGACTGGGGAAACTGCCTGAGCCGCAAGAAGCTCACCAAAAGAACAGAACCTGAACCACCTCATGTGTAGTTTGCTTTCTACCATTTTCCAAGGTGGTAAAAGGCATACATAGGTACATGAAAGATTCAAATTAAGTCATGCAAAAAAAACATAAACAATAGACGACCGAACCATAACAAAACATGTGGTAGTAGGAAAAGTTGTTGTTCATGGACTGCCCCATTGGCATTTTATTAACGTAACAAATTAAAGAGTCGAAAAAATACCATTTCCATATTTGAACAGAGTTGTATCTCTGAAACTTTTGTCCATGAGTAGCCCCATCAAGATCAGGTCACCCCCATGAAATTCTATCAGTGTTGTACGTTACAATCCATTGAACGAACTGAATATAAAGACAATAAAGACAAATGAGCTTCAGTCTGATTGAACTTTTGTATAAAATTAGCTCTATGAAAATCAGGTGTCACCTCAATCCTCAAAAATGAGATGTTGCTTGTCCACTCTGATAGTACGATTGGTAGCGACCTGGCAAAGTGGTTGATCCCTTTTGAACAGATACAATATATCAATTGGTTGAGAAATATATTGCAATAGGAAAATAAAGGCTGCAATAATGGATTGAGGAGGAAAAAATATTGAGAAAGACCATCAATATACAAGGGTGTGGTTTATTACCTGAAGGACTGGAAATGCAGTAGCCATACTCTCTTGTGCTACAGAGGTGAGAGGTACACCACTGAGTAGCCATGTGCAGCATTCATTTCATTAGAGGGAAAATAATATCACCTTGCACATATGACATATTAGACTAGAGTTAGAAATTGAAAATTTTCAATCATTAGGGGGAAAATAATATCACGACGCATGGAGGAAGATAAAAGAGTTTTTTAACTGCAGGTTTAGGGGATTGTCTGAAAATAAGGACAGCATCTTTTCTTTTGAGGTAACCATGACAGCAAAATGCAATACATTGATGCATGAGCAGGCTTGAATCTGTAGGCACAGTAATATACCAGGCTGGTACCTATAACCATTTTAACTAATGGATAGAGCTGCTCAAGTTAATTTTTCGAACAAACAAAGAGACTTCAACTCAGGTAATAGAAAATACAATATTGAAGGGGGGAAAATTAGCATGCTGTGGACCAGCAGGAACACAATTTCTATGTGGCTGCAATGTGGCGGCAGATGGTCCAGACGCGGCAACAGACATTGCGACCAAACGAATCAGTAGGACGGAAGCAAAGAAATCTTGAAGCTGGCAAACGTGGGGGCGCAGAGCCGGAGCAGGAACAAATTACCTACATAATATGCTAACATCGGAAAGACGTCAAACCGGCCGGCCGTCGAGGAGCCTGCAAACGAAGGCAAAGGTTAAAACAGCACTAAATCGAGCCGCGCAGGCGGAGCATGAAAGGCAAAAGGGGAGGCCGCCGAGAAACCAAAGATTAAAGCTGAAAATTAAAAGGAAGCAAACCAGGATGGCAAAGAACAGAACGGCAAGCGCAGGAAGGCTGCGGTTGAGACATGAAAGACGGCGCGGGCTGGCGGCGGCTCGTACTGTAGTGCCTAACCCTAACAAACATCAATCCACGAGCAGAGGGAGGAACACGGCGGTCAATAAGGCGTAATGCAGGAAGAACCGAAGGCACAAGGTAAAACACAGCCATAGCAACAAGGAGGACCGAGCAACGGCTGGGGAAGCCGAGAAGCACGACGCAGAAAGAAGGGGCGAGGAACAACGGTAACCAAAACCCGAAAGGGATGGCCACATGTGCGGGAGGACTGATCCGGTCATGGAGGCCCCCAAAGCTTCACGCTTGGTGCTCTACACAGACTTAGGGGAACGACCAGATCCGGCCATGGAGGCCCCGGATCGACCCAGCAAAGAAGGCAACAAGCACAGATCACACAGATCGACGCTGGGCACCGGCGAGGGAAAGAGAGGAGGAGCAAGGAGAGAATGCCACCTTCACCTGCGTCTGCTCACGCCGGAGCCGCTGCGTGCTGGGTGCGCCCTGGCCCACCCGAGTCACCGCACAGCTGTGCCGAGGGGAGCACTCGGCCCGCTCTGCCGCACCGCTGTGCCTGGGGGCCGCCGGGCCGCGGCCTCGCCTGGCCGCCGCGCTGGGGCCTGCCCTAGCCGCCGCCGTGAGAGATGAGGGCGAGGGAAGAGGCGCGGATGAGAGAGCGCGGAGAGGAGGAGGGCGTCGGGGTCGGGGAGAGGCGACGGTGGTTTCGTGGCGGGGGTGATTCGCTGTAGCGAGCGGCGGAGCGAATACGGAGCGTCGATCGCAGAATCGAACGGGCGAAGGAAATGGAGGCGACGTGGATAGCCTGGTTGGCGGCCAAAGGAAACCGGCTTAATGATAGTAGATACATTCTTCAACAGTCAACTCCATCTGGGCCTATTATAAATGATGTACTTTGTTCTGGGTGTTCCGTACTCGATCTATTTGATATAATTTAGCCAGCCATTTTATGTGTGTAAAATAAAGGAGGCGATCTTCATCAATAAGTTTAGCATTTGAAGATAACTAGCTAGCTAGTCATCAGTATAATAACGTCATCATGTAACTCTGAAGCAATCGACTTGAGGTTGAGATTTCAGTACTGTACCCAAGGAGTTGAGTGCTATACTCGTACTCTGTATAGTCATTTGAAAGGTATAGTCTAGGGCCTCTAGGCTCAACTTCTTGTCACTTCATCATGTACGGAGAAAACATGGCCTGCACCAGATTTTAACAGCTTGATTTTAACATGGCCTGCACCAGATTTTAACAGCACAAATGGACCATATGCTGCTACCCCTATACCTATAGTGGATCTTGTTAGTGCTGCAACAGTACTCATGTCATGCAGGCGTCACAACCAGCATGCATGCCTCTTGACCATTGCTTTGCTACACTATCACTTGTCGCACGTAACATACCCATCAAACTAAGTGGGTGTTTACATCTAGTGACTAAAGTTTAGGAGATGTCGCATAGGATATTCGGATACTAATAAAAAAAATTACAGAATCCGTCAGTAATCCGCGAGACGAATTTATTAAGCATAATTAATCCATCATTAGCATATATTTACTGTAGCACCACATTGTCAAATAATGGACTAATTAGGCTTAAAAATTTGTCTCGTAAAACAGTCTCAATCTGTGCATTTAGTTTCGTAAATAGTCTATATTTAATACTCCATGCATGTGTCCAAACATCCGATGGGACAACGACTAAAGTTTAGGAGATCATGATGGAACCAAACACCCCTAAAAAGGTATCAGAGAGTTCAGTGGAGCTGTGGGAAAGTACATAGGGAGCATCACTTGGGCATGAAGCCACTTAACTTCCATTTCCGATCCATGTGCCCTTTTCACCCATCCTTTCTATACATACCTGTTTTCGCAAAAACCGCCGCGTCAAAAAGAGGCTTATCAATCATCATTTTCAAGTTTACCTTGTATCCCATGCCTCCATGGTCAGTTTGAAACAGGTTGGGCCGGGTATGGCAGAGAAATTTACCACCATAGATTATGACAGCGATGCTGCTGGCGATGCCTACACCTACACTGGCCTGGCTGGTGTGTCCAAATCTTTTGGCAAATACCGCCTTGCTAAGTAAGCGCCAGGCCAATGGGTAAGGGACACACATCGTTTGCACGGAAAAGGCTTTTCCACTGATAGCGAGCACACCCTTTGTCAATATTGTACTGAGTTGTTCAACCCCTCCTTGCTTCAATGGATCAATGATATATATACGGACCAGTAGTGTGTGCTGTGCTGTGCTCCCTAACAGTTGGTAAGATAGATGCTGATGCTAAACTTAGTGCAGGTGCGGCTTAATTAATTAATTGCAAGGATAATCATAATCCTCCTCCTGATCGTCAGAATCTTCCAGTAAGTATACCTGCAGCAGCTCGATCTCTGTCGTCCTGGAGTTTAATAAATAAACGAAGAGGAAGGATGACAGACAATCATTCGATCAGTCACTTCATTCATGGTGCTCAAGCCCATGCACACACTGATGCCCTGCCCTCTCCTTTTAGGGAGGAAGGATGTTTCATTTTATGCATGCCGTGTCCCCCCTTTTCGGCAGGACATGCAGGATTAGGCTATAGGTCCACTTGATACTGGCTGGGGCAGCCCAGCCATGGTGCTGCTGGTGGCAGCAGAGCTACACGTGGGGCGACCTAACCCTTCCATGGGCCCAGGTGACGTACTGATGACGCAGCTATCCTTCTGTTTCTGCGTCGTCCCTGATGAGCCCCTGTGGCCGGAATGTGCAACAAGATAATCACGGGGCCAGCAACTAGGCAAATCTTTAAGCTTTTGGTTTCAGCTCGATCGGCAAGTCGGCAGGCATGTGTCATGTTTCTTAGAGTAGGGGTAAGCCTGCCTCTGCCTGTGCACTAATCATAACCTAAAAAGGATGCACCCTCAAAGATAGCCACTCAATACCGACTTCGGCCTAGTTTGGTAGCGCTCCCTGAGCCATTCCGCGGGTAGCTCCATGACTCCGCCCCTACCAAATTGGGGTCGAGGGCCTTTGCTCCACACCACTTCATCCATATGATTTGTGTTCTCTAAAGCCTTAAGCCTCCACGAAAGAAAAAAAAAACAATTCCCTCAAAATGCCCGGTCCGGGTGTGGGGGCCCTCCTTGAAATGCCCCTGCTTGCTGCGAGTGAGGCACAGAGTGGACGGAGACGCTAGGGCAGAGGCAGGATGGATAGAGGCACAAGGGCGGATGCAGATAGGGCGGAGTCGTTAGGGTGAGGGGCGGTCAACCAGAGGTAGACAACGTGAGTAGATAAGGAAGAGAGAGAGTGGAGGGAAGGAGAAATAGGAGATAAGAGAAAAAATAAAGGAAGAAAATAAAAAAGTAAAAAAAGAAGACATTATGGACATTCCATTTGTTTATCTACTCTGAGAAACTTTTTTACCAAATGTTTGACACTTTCACTACAATACTTTCAACTCTAGCAATAGAGCTGCTCGAAGAACCGAAACAAAAAAAAACTAATCCACCAGTGAAGCGAAGCTATACCAAGCAAGATCTCATCCATGAACGTAACCAGATATAACATGTCCGCCTATCTAGAACGATAGGATTTCCCTTATTCCTATAGGGATTGAAGTGTTTCCTGTAAAATTTGGGCACTTCAAACACACAAATTTGAATGCTATCTAGTGACTACCACTACTACAGGAATGGTTTCTAGGGGCGGCTGGTGAGGCTTTGTAGAGGCGGCTCGACCAGCCGCCCTTACCATACCGTCTCTACAAATCATGCATTTGTAGGGGCGGTTCCCAGACCGCCTCTACAAAATCAATTTATAGGGGCGGCTGTAGTACCAGCCGCCCCTATAATACTTGTTTGTAGCCGTCCCTACAGTATATTTTTCCACAAAAAAAAATCAAATTCGACTATATATATATATATATATATATATATATATATATATATATATATATATATATATATATAATTCAAATCTGACCACAAGCACAAGAGCATTATATAAACTACCATTACAAGTCCAATTCACAAGAATATATACAATCCATCATTAAATAGACAAAATTCACAAGTCTAATTCGTTCCACAAGTCCAAACCGTCCCACAAGGTACGACCAATGTCAAATTTCATACACATTATTATCAATGGCCTAGAGCTAGCCTTTCAGTCTCACGAACGTGTTGGTACTAAGGATTTCTACCTAAGTCAAAATTTCGGTCATGGTAGGTGCCTTTGACGTGTACAATCTGGTACAATATGAAGTTGCAAAGGTCGCCGACGAGATCTAAGAGTTAGTCATCCTTGTATGGGTCTCTTTTCATTTCTTTCTCTTCTTTCCACTACAAGAGAACAAGTTTCGGTTTAGTATTTCATATCATGTGCAGAGTTTTTATACTACGGGTGAAGAGGTTTAAACTTACCCTTAAGGGGTGTCTCCTGTAGGCACCGGTATTACTCATCATAGAATATACATAGTATCCACAATGTACACTCCCAGGCTTCTGCTTGGGGCACTGTGTGTTTTACATATGGAAATGTTAAGTAATGCTTTTGACAGTCATGTAATGGAGTACTAAAGTAAGTTACACTTACCGCACATAGTGTTTTTATAGCCAGTCTTTCCTTACTTATTGGATCATGCCTTCCGTGATGTTAATTGACATAGAACCTGAATGTCCTGTTAGAATTATTTTAGCAAATGCAACTTGTTAGTATCCAAAAGTGAACGTTACAAGTATGTATACAAACATATAAGCTAATGATGATTGTCGATATGTATACGTCTTGAGAATCGATATGAAGTCTTTGTATGTCACCGGGTCCCTATCTATTGAATCAAAGGCCCATGCCATGCTTCTCCCGACATCGACGCCTATACAAATCCAGTGGTTGCTGCATGAATTTAATCATAGAACTAGATAAGCTCTTTTGCATCGAATAAAATATATTGAACAAAGCTTTACGTATAGAGTTGAACTTACTTGACGTTGTATCGTAGCCATATAGTAGAGTGCGTTGGAGATTTTTAAAAGCCAGGGCAATGTATGCCGAAACCTTAAGAGACTCTTGCCTTAGTTTCTTCGCACGGATATCCTCTTTCTCTCGAAGGGTCTTTCCAGCAGCTAGCTCTTTGGCATCCAATTTCCACTATCTAGGGTAACTAAAGTTTGTTTGTGCTATAGCTTGAGGGTCTATATACCCGGCTTTCACACTTGGCATTTGTTTTACAATATGCACTTGCATTCTACAAATCACAGCATGGGTTAGTTATAACAAAATCCAAATATCACATTCATATCATATCGGGAGGGCAAGGACTTATAGGCACCACGTGCAAATTAGATTCATTTCCATTGCGGTGAAAGCATGTCTGCATGTCATTGAAGTCAAAGATAATTTTCTCGGCTGGGCTTCCAAATGTGCCGACGGGGAAGCATGCTTGTACGAGATCTATGCTCGTTAGGAGAACATGCAAGTACCAATCATGGAACCTTCTCATTCCAAATGGTAGGCGCTGGATGTCCCGGTTTGGTAGGAAGGGCTTGCCTCTTTCATATGTTTTCGGGCAATCCTTTGACCATTTGATGGCATCAATAATGGTTGACCGGCCCTTGGGGCCTTCTCTTGGCATTATAAATGATCGAACACTTGTGTGAGCTCTCAAAAACACCTCCCACTCATCTCCTTGCTTTGTTGCTTGATCCAAAGTGAGTTTGGAAGATATCTAATGTATTTGTTGTAACACCCCAGTGTTCAGCATTGCATTTGGCATTTGCATTTCATGAGCACAAGCATCATCCAAGCGTTCATGAGCATGAGCATATGAAGTTTCATTTCTTTTACCTTCTCTTTATCACATGTGATGTTGCTTATATACTTACATATGCTTGTAATCATGTATGACCAATGTATGAAATGGTTGTGAGGTCATGAAAACACCTTAGACACATCTAGGATGATAAATGGAACAATGTTTATATTCATGACTTAAGCCAATTTTGCTTCTAAGTGTTGGCTTACTTTGAAATGTCATTTTCATGATGCTAGTTTGACTAAAGTTGAACAGTAGTTTAGAGGGCTTGCATGGCTTTGTGACCTAAATAAAAGTAATAGTTCTTGTCATGAGTAACAAACATTATTTAAGGGTCATGTGCTAATTCAGTGTCTAACTTAGTCAAGCAGGGTTCACAAAAATCAACAAAATGTTGTTTTGAAACTTAGAAAAATTGCTAAGTCACGAGCTGATTTCAGTTTCAATGTGCACCACTTTGGAGCATTGTAACTTGTAAACCAGCTCGAATTAGGCCAAACTCATTTAAGCAAAGTTGTAGATCTCTGATAGCTCTACAATTCGTATTAGGGAAGTGTTGGTTGAATCGAGCTCGTTTGGGAGTTACATGTACACGAACTTGCTCTGTCAGTCGTCTATTGTAGGCCTGAAACAGGCCGGGACAGTGCGATGTCGTGGCCGACCGGCCATAGGCCGCGTCCACCGCGTGGACACCGTACGCCAGTGTTGGGCCCGCACGTTAGGCCAGGACGGACAACAAAGGGAGCCATGTCCCCGCTCACTCTCCATGCGCGCCCACTCTCTTCGCCTCACCTTGCCTCGCTCTCTCGCTCGAAACCGAGCGAGGCAAGCCACCGTCGCTGCCGCGCGCCTTAGTCGCGCTCGCACGTCAACCACACCACACCACCGTCCAATCCATCTCACCCACAGCTCCGCTTTGACGTGCTTCACCTCACCGAGTCGCTAGCACCACCATTCGAGCAATGGTAAGGCCATATTGCACGTCGCCGTTGCCGTTATGGCCACAGAGCACCATCGAGCTTTGATCTTGTCATGGCTAGCCCTATCCACCGCTCCTCCAATCTCTCTCTCTCTCTTGATTCATCATCATCGTAGGTCCTAAAAGCTATAGCCATAGCTCGTAGAGCTGCTACTGCATCACCGGTGCCGGAACACGAGCCGCACTGCCATGAGCCGAGAGCGTCGCCGCCATGCATGTCATCGTGGCCGTGCCTGTCCGGTCGCCATTCTCCCTCGCAGTTAGGTGTTAGGGTTTAGCATTAGAACGGCGAAGCTCACGGGGAATATGGATGCACACTTGCGTCACATTTCCCGTCGGAACATCACCGTGCCGCCATGCACACGGCCAAGCTTCACCGCCGCTCCACCTTGACCTAATCGACGTCGTAGAGCTTCGCTAGGGTTTGTAGATGTCGTAGTAGCGCTCGCCTGGCCATGCCGTCGCCAGGGATGGATGGAGCACCACTACGCACTGCCGCTGAGCCGCCATGCTCATCGGCGAGCTTGCTCTAGCGATCCTCCGAGCAAACCGAGGGTATCTATAGGTGTGGAATAGGATGGGGAACATGTTGGTGCCGACCTCATCGCCGATGACCTCACCATTGGCTAGCTTTTCACTGGTCAAGCCGGTGCTCTGCTCTGTCTCTCTGTCGTGTGGGGCCGAGTTGACCATGGGCCTAGTCGTCAGTCGTAGCAGGGTGTACACACCAGGTGCACCTAGCTGTAGCGCCTGATTTGAAATTTGATTTTCTTTATTAATTTTTTCACGGATTTAGTTACAAACTTCAAAAATTCATATCTAGAGCTAGGAGTGTCCAAATGGGGTGAACCAAATTTTGTTTGATTTGGAATGAAGTGTACTATATAATAAACATATGAAACCTACTGTTTAGTGTATTTTTCTAAGAGAATTCAATTGAGCAAGATAAGTGCTTTTAAAATAGTTTCTAGCTTGTAAATTGCATAACTTGAGCTAGGAAGGTGATAAAATTGTGATCCCAATTTTGCTAATCTTGTGTTGACATGCTCTTGCTAGTAAAAATATTAAACCTACAATAAACATATTTGTAATATGGCCTTCATATTTAATCCTAATTAATTGCTAGTTTCTAGTGAAATTAAATGGGGTAAAAATACATAACATATGATCATATAAATTTTTACACAGTATTCTTATGCTAGGAGAAAAGTAAGAAAAATATTAAATCTGCTGTTCGACACTTTTCACTATGCTAAACTATTTTTGCTAAAATAAGCATACGTAACTTGTCATTTTTGTAGAGGTATCTATACTTGTCCAAATGATATGAAATTTGTACAGTAGACTGTTAGCGTCATGTGTAGCCTATTGCAATTTTCTTGGAATTTAGTGAGCACTAGAAATATTTATCCTTTAAATCACCTTATTATCAAAGGAAATTAATAAATGAATATAAATAAATTAGTTATATTTAACCATGATGTTTTCTGTGGTGCTTGTGATGCATATGATCTATTGATGTTATTAGTTTGGCTTAGAAGTAATTGGTTGTATGCAACTAGTTAATTATTGCTTTATAATTCAACTAGATGACTGCATGTGTAGTTTCTATTGTGGTAACAATTTTATAATGATAATGACCTTTTATGTGAAACTTGTTAATAGAAAGTTATAGATAGCTTACTTATCTACCTTGTGTTAAATTTTCATAGTCATAGACCTTATGGTTTAAGAATTATAGTTGTTAGAATTCTGCTAACAGAAAGGCTTGCTCTCTAGATAGATTTGAATGATTGAATTGTTTGACTTAGATAACTATTGAATCACATTAAGTAATTAAAATAAAGTTGTAGGAAATTTCATAAGATTTCCAGAAAGTCTACAACCATATTATTTAGATGTGTATAACTCCAGTTATGGTCAAAACAAGTGGCTACTGTCTTGCAGTCCAGAAAATTGCTTAGATGAGAATTTGTTTAGTTACTAGAGAAGAGATATGCACCTACTCGGTAAAATAAGATGCAACTTGTTATCATCTTAATACAATGCTATTGAAAACACTTATGAGGATGCATTTCATCACAACATATCATATCATACATGTCATTATATATGCATCCATGATATCTTATTTCCTGCTCATGCTATAGGATCGTCCGAAGGGATAACTCTTTTGGAGTTCAACGAAGAAGAAGAGGAGGAACAGCAGGAGACACCTTAGGCCATAGCTCCAGAAGGAGAGGAGCAAACTCTTGAGGACCTCCCTAAGTGCCCGGATCATAGGCCAACATCTTTCCTCAAAGGCAAGCCCCAGAGCATTCTAAGTCTCCCATGTTTTACAAAATATCACTTGAGTCTTTTATGTCTGATGCATTAGGTGATAAGAGTTGATTTGAAACCACTTCATGCATAGAACTACCTTGTCTAGATATATATACCTTTAACCCTATGTAGGTCCAGGATCGAATATATGCTTAGCCATGTTTAGACCGGTAGAAGTCGGGTGATTTCCTGTCACCTGCGAGATATAGGTGGATACCAAAGCATAGTTGGCTATATTTGCTATCATGGAATAGAACCATAGGGTAATGTAACTGGAGGCTGGGCGAAGTCTATGTGTAGGTTGACACATGTGATTCCGTCTATACCGGTTAAGGACCGTACCGTTGTTGGCACTTCTGACAAGATTGAACGCATGCCTCTCACTTAGCTGGCCAGATAACTCATTTCGACCGCGAAAGCCGAGTAGCTCAACTTAGGCCAGGCCCCATTCTGTTAGAGTGCGCACTCTGCATGGTAGTAAGGATGTGTGGGGAGTTAGACATAAGCCCAAGGGTAGGCCGGGCCTGAATGTCCTGGCAGCTGGTTGTCCCTGATTGTGCGGCGCTAGGCGAACTCATGAAATGTGGACCTGAGTTATACCAAAGGTGACCTAAGGTGACAGTTGATCTGGTCTGCCTGGGTTTGTGTTAGAAATAAATTTCCAGCTGGTTGAAATCGATTCGAATCGCCATCTCTCCCGGACAGTGAGAAACTTGGCTAGCTCTAACATCATAGTAACTGTATTACGGAATGATGGTTATGATGAACATGGAATTATTATACTGGCTATGGTTACTATTATTATGCTACTAAATGATATACCACATGTTTGGCATCAGTTAGATGCTAATCTAGAGATGAATAGCTATAATTAACTTGATGACCGAATTATAAAATGTATAGCTGAATTAGTGGCTTTTTATGCAAAATGTTATCAAGCTAGCTCCACTTATAAAGCCTTGCATAATCCTTGGAGTTACTTTATTTTTGGTTTATGACGGGTAAGTCTAGCTGAGTACCTTCTCGTACTCAGGGTTTTATTCCCATTGTTGCAGATGGTACAGTTTATCTTAGCTATTACAAGAACTGCTTCTGTCCCGCTGTGGATGAGGAGTAAGCCCTAGGCAAGCATCTCTTATTAATCCCTCTCTTATGCTTTTGTCGAAGTGTGATCGTGAGCTGGCACTATATTTAAACAATATTGCAGATGTTGGTTTTAAACTTTTAATTTGCTTCCGCTACTATCTTACCTAAACATGGTTTGTAATAACCTTAATTCGTACTCTGATGGATGAACTGTATTTGTGAACTTTATGTAATATGTGACATGTATGTTGAATCATGTACGATCTTGGTTGTATGTTGCTTGAATCGAGACCCTTCGCAGTACTCGATGGACTACCGGGTTTATATGGGCTCAAGTATGACAGTGCGACCGCTTGCAGGTTGCCATTGTACTTGGGCTCTTATAGATAGCAACTTATAGCTATATATAGGTGTTTAAAAATAAAGTTTGAATTTACAGTGTGCTAGTGATCACTTCCTTTATACCTAGTTAAGGATTTTAGGTGGCTAATTAAGTACTAACTTGGGGGTTTTTAATTTTGTCATCCATACATTGTGCTATTGTATGGATGCCATTCACTTGAGTAGTAATGTATGGATCAAATGCCTCTACGCCCAAGGTAAGATGCCACTCATCATCACAGTGGCATGACCGCAAGATGTGAGCATGTAGTCTATGGGGAGAGTTAGCTTTGATACTGAAGTATATATATATATACACGGAGGTATTTAATTGTGGGGTTGGGCTGAAATAAAATTCTTGTGTAGGTACACTAACAGCGAAACATGTAGCCCGACTAGTTACGTTATATATGAGGGAACGCTTGTATGCCACCGTATATGCCGTTAGAAGTTTTAATTTTTTCCTAAGTTTGTGAGGACGTACGGAACATGCATGCATCATGATAAATCATTATTATTACACTTGCATTGTTCCTCCCCTTATGGATTTCTTACTTGGTTATGTAACTCTTATCCATTATGACGTTGTCTCACAAGAGTTGCACCATGTTGTTGGTATAGATGGCAGCACCAGCTGGAAGTGAGACTTTCCTGTTGATGTTTGGTACCCCTGCCCTACTTTGGAGAGTCTTGCATTATGCGGAGTATTACGAACCGCCCCTCTATTACTGGAATGAAGTATACCTATAGGGACAACCATGGTATGAAGTACAACTGACCATACTAGCTCGTAACCAAGCACCCTTCTGGCAGGAATGGAGGGCAGAATCTGAAGGAAGAACTCCTTGGGAAGCTGCCCCTGTAGTGGCTTTTGAGGTGCTGAATCAGATATGTCAATAACATAGGGATGAGCTTACCAACAGTGATGCTAGTACTTTTCCTCGGGTGGATCCATCTATAGCAGTATGGGCACATCCCAACCACAATACATTAATCCGAGACCAGGATGAGCAAGTAGACAGTTCTAGTCCCTCTATGAGTGCAATGTTTGCAGTGATGAAGATGTTCTATACTTGTCAGGACACCAGGGACTTCTGGCAGGAGTCGTATACCACTTGTAAGGATAGGCTCATGAGGGCCGAAGCTGCATAGCGAAAGCTAGGGAAGCGTGTGCGCAAGCACAAAAAGGCAGCAAGTGAGGCTCGATGGAAAACCGATCAAGCTTATGTAGCATTAGGAAATCTCCACACCCAAATGGAGCAAGTTGATCAGCAGAGAGCTACCACCCAAGAGGCAAGAGCGGATGGTTAGGCAGTGCTAGCAGGACTATGGGAGTAGCTAGAGGTTGCTCGTGCCGAGGCACTCACAGATACACACCAGTGGATCTAAGCAAACAACCGTGCAGCCCTAGCAGAAGCAGCATGAAACAAAGCCAAAGCCCTAACCATGTAGCCAGATCATGTCGAGAGGGATTTGCGCTAGCAGCTTGCATAGACCTAGAACGTGGTGGTTGATCTTCAGCATGAGGTGCATTTTCTGAACAACCAACTGCACCCGATCCTAGATGAGGAACAAGAAGATCCAGATATGGTCGAAGATGATGGTTGGGAGGAAGAAGTGGAGCTAGAGGATGAGGACGATGCTATCTCCGACCTCTACAGCGAGCACGCTGAAGATTAGAGTCACTTAGTAACTAGTTAAAGTGCTAGATGTATCCTTGTTATTCATGTAATGGACTTGTAGCTTGAAGTTTGGTATTTGTGATTTAACTTTGGTGTAATATTGGCACTTTGCATGTTGTCTCACTATGGTTTGAGCTTTGATGAAATTCCAGTTTCGTTTTACTGGTGAATTATGACATGCATATTAACGTGTTGCGAGTATGATAAGTGATCTAATTGGTGATGTCATGTTGCGAGAATGGATGATTATGCCTCTATTTTATTGTGTGAATTTAAGATTCTCTCTAGTAATTTCAGTTTGGCATGATTACACAATTCATCTGCAATCTCTTGACATCATCCAATAATCACTTATTGTTCCAACTTTGCATATGACTCACACTAGCGCTGGGGCAGGCACCAGCCGAGGTGGCAATGATGGTGACTTACCACCACCAATGTCACCATCTGCGAATGAATTCTTCGCATAGTTCCTAGGTAATCAGAGAGCCATGGAGGATACACTATGCCTCATTAGCAGAACACTACTCATGCCCATCAGCAACATCAAGGGCCTGAGCCAAATCAATACAACCCTTTCAAGGATTTCCAAGACACCAAGCCTCCTATCTTCAAAGAGGCCAAAGAACCACTCTAGGCGGATGAGTGGCTTAACACAATAGAGCAGAAGTTCCATCTGTTGAGGATTACTGAGCATCTAAAGGCTGAATATGTGTCCCACCAACTGCAGGGACCAGCAGGGATATGGTGGACCCATTTCCTATCCTCTCTACCTGCCAACTCACAGGTCGCATGGGAGTAGTTTAAGTTAGCCTTTCGGGGACATCACATTCCCCCGGGGCTGATGCATATGAAAGCAACTGAGTTCATGAGACTCACACAAGGGACCAAGACCCTTACTGAGTACATGCATGCCTTCAACAATTTGTCCCAATACACCCAGGGTTCGTCGATACGGAGGAAAAGAAGATAGAAAGCTTCAAGAGGGGCCTTGGCACTAAGCTAATGAAGACTATGGCCAACTCAAGGTGTACCACATACAATGAGTTCGTAAGTGATGCCTTGACCTTGGAGAACTAGAACAATTTACACGCAGCAGCGAAGGGCCGCAAGAGAGCAGCCGAGGCAGGCACCTCAGGATCTTCCTAGTCCAGAGCTCCAGTGGCGGCTAGACCATAGCTTCATCCACCAGCGCCTAAGTTTAGACCCCCTTTGCCAAAAGCTTAGGCCAATCGCCCCTAGAAGACATTCCATAGGGCATTCACCATTGCCCTACCCAAGGGAAATGGAGGGCAAGGAAGCTCAGTAGGACCAAGGAGCAATCAACCATGCTTCAACTATAACTAGTTGGGCCATTGGGCCAAGGAATGCCCCCATCCTAAAAAGGGTGGCAATCAAAACTAGGGTAATCAGAAACAGGCAAATCTAAAGGCACGTCCTGGATACGTGCATTACACAGCTATTGAAGAAATCCCTGTGGGAGAAGTTGTCATCGTCGGTCTGTTTCTTGTTAACAAACATCCCGCCATTGTTTTATTTGATTTTGGAGCTTCTCATTCATTTATGAGCCAAGCATTTGCATCTAAGTATGATTAGAAAATAATTGAGGTAAATAAGGATAGTTATAGTATAAGTTCAGCTGGGGCTACTATCTCTACAAATCAAATAGTCAGAGATGTGTTCATCTCGATACAAGAGAAGGAGTACTCAATGGATCTGATAGTATTGCCTGGATTAGCCATAGATGTGATCTTAGGCATGAGTTGGATGAGTGACCAAGGAGTTCTCATTGACATATCCACTCAGACAATCATGTTGAGGGAACCTAAGGGGGAGGGTGCTTTTCTAGTGCCACTTCCCAGAAGTTTTGATCTCCAAAACTTGTCTTGTGCTAGCCAAGCCACTACCCTCTATGATATTCCAGTGGTTGGCAAATTTCCTGATGTATTTCTAGATGAATTGTTGGGTTTACCACCAGATAGGGAGGTGGAATTTAAGATTGAGTTAGTGCCAGGTATAGCACCTATCTCGAGAAGACCCTATAGGATGCCACCAAATGAGTTAGCTGAACTTAAAATTTAGCTACAAGAACTTTAGGACAAAGGTCTCATTCGACCTAGTTCATCTCCATGGGGATGTCCAGCTTTATTTGTAAAGAGGAAGGACAAGTCCTTGAGAATGTGTGTGAATTATAGACCGCTCAATGTAGTCACCATTAATAATAAGTATCCTTTGCCTTGTATCGATATTTTGTTTGATCAACTAGCAAAAGCAAAGGTATTCTCTAAGATTGACTTGAGATCCGGCTATCATCAGATTAAGATTAGGCCAGAGGATGTACCTAAAATAGCTTTCTCCACTAGGTACGGCTTGTACGAGTATTTGGTTATGTCTTTTGAACTAACAAATGCTCCTGCCTACTTCATGTATTTGATGAATTCGGTATTCATGCCTGAGCTCAACAAGTTCATGGTTGCATTTATCGATGATATCTTGATTTACTCAGAAAATGAGGCAGATTATGCAGAGCATCTGAGAGTTGTTTTGTCTAGATTGAGGGAGCATAAATTATATGTGAAATTTAGCAATTGTGAATTCTGGTTGAGGAAAGTACCTTTCTTGGGTCATATCTTATCTGAAGATGGAATCTTTGTAGACCCATCTAATGTATAAGAGGTCATGGATTGGAAGGCCCTGACTTCGGTTCATGAAGTTTGGAGTTTTCTAGGGCTAGTAGGCTACTATCATCGTTTCATTCTGGATTTTTCCAAGATAGCTAAACCCATGACCAGACTACTCCAAAAGGATGAAAAGTTCAATTAGACGCTAGAGTGTGAAGCTACTTTTCACACCCTATGGACATTGCTAACTACAGCTCCTGTTTTAGCACAACCCGACATTGAAAATCCTTTCGATCTGTTCTGTGATGCATCGGGTATAGGTTTGGGGTGTGTGCTCATGCAAGAAGGTCGAGTTATTGCCTATGCTTCTCGATAGTTGAGAAAGCATGAAGTCAACTATACTACACATGATTTAGAGCTCGTAGCAGTTGTTCATGCGTTGAAGGTATGGAGACATTACTTGTTGGAAAACGTATGTCACATATATACTGACCACAAAAGTCTCAAATATATCTTCACTCAACCTAAACTGAACATGAGGCAGCAAAGATGGTTAGAGCTAATCAAGGACTATAATTTGGAAGTGCACTACCATCTAGGAAAAGCCAATGTTGTAGCATATGCACTTAGTTAGAAATCTCATTGTAACACCTTAGAAGCCTTGTTGGAAGATGGATTTAATTTGTTACATCCTGTTGTGCTACACAATATCACTGTTAGTTGTTCACTTGAGAGCAAAATCATAGAACTGTAGAAGATACATGTAGGTGTGTTTCACATCAAGAGAAAAATGAAGGAACAAGAAACCAAACATTTTAGGTTGGATGAAAGAGGTGTGCTATGGTTTGAGGACCGGCTGGTAGTACCAAAGGACCGTGAGCTTAGAAATCAAATTTTAGATGAAGCTCATTCATCCAAGTTGCCTATCCATCCAGATAGTAGCAAAATATATCAAGATTTGAAAACCCTTTTTTGGTGGACAAAGATGAAGAAAGAGATCGCCGACTATGTCGCTAGGTGTGATAATTGCAGTAGAGTCAAGGCCATTCATCTGAAATCTACTGGATTACTTCAGCCGTTGCCTATTCTAGGCTAGAAATGGGAGAAAATAAGTATGTACTTTATTACAGGCCTCCCGCTGACACAACAAGGCCATGATTCTATATGGGTCATTGTAGATCGCCTTACCAAGTTAGGCATTTTATACCAGTTAACACGGCGTATCACATGGGGAAGTACGCTGAGCTGCACGTTTCTCATATCGTGAGGCTACATGGAGTACCAAGGACCTTAATCTTAGATCGTGGACCATAGTTTATAGCTTGCTTCTAGGAACACTTGCACCAGGCCTTGGGAACTAAACTAATCAGAAGTTCAGCATATCATCCACAAACTTCGAGACAGACCGAGCGAGTGAACCAGATTTTAGAAGATATGTTGAGAGCCTATGTTATATCTTCCAAGGGTTCATGGGAGAAATGGCTACCTTTAGTCAAGTTTTCCTATAACAACAGTTATCAATCGAGCATCAAAATGGCTCCTTTTGAGGCCTTGCACGGTCGGAAATGTAGAACTCCCTTGAATTGGATTGAGCCCGAAGAAAGAAGATATTATGGCATTGGCTTTGTCGCTAAAGCTGAAGAGTAGGTACACATTATCCAATAGCACATGAAAGCAGCTCAGTCTAGACAAAAGAATTGTGCTGATAAAAGAAGAAGACCACTAACCTTTGAAGTAGGAGACTATGTGTACTTAAAAGTTTCGCCCATGAAGGGAGTGTAGAGATTTGGAGTAAAAAGGAAGCTTATGCCTAGATATGTAGGGTCATACCAGATTATTGAACGGAAAGGAAATGTCACCTACAAGTTACAACTTCCTCCAGAGATGAGTGATATTCGATGTCTTCCATGTTTCTCAGTTGAAAAGATGCCTTCGCATACCTAAGGAAGCCATTGCACCCACCAACATTAAGATCCAATTAAATTTGACATATGAAGAGAAACCAATCCGAGTGCTAGAAGAAATGGAAAGAGTAACATGGAGCAAAGTCATTAAGTTCTACAAGGTGGTGTGGAATAACCACAGTGAACAAGATGCCACATGGGAACGGGAGGATTATTTACGTGAGGTTCATCTCGCCTTTTTATGAGGAATGGTAGGTCTTTCAAATCTTGAGACGAGATTCCTATAAGGGGGAGGGGCTATAACACCCCAGTGTTAAGCATTGCATTTGGCATTTGCATTTCATGAGCACAAGCATCATCCAAGCATTCATGAGCATGAGCATATGAAGTTTCATTTCTTTTACCTTCTCTTTATCACATGTGATGTTGCTTATATACTTACATATGCTTGTAATCATGTATGACCAATGTATGAAATGGTTGTGAGGTCATGAAAACACCTTAGACACATCTAGGATGATAAATGGAATAATGTTTATATTCATGACTTAATCCAATTTTGCTTCTAAGTGTTGGTTTACTTTGAAATGCCATTTTCATGATGCTAGTTTGACTAAAGTTGAATAGTAGTTTAGAGGGCTTGCATGGCTATGTGACATAAATAAAAGTAGTAGTTCTTGTCATGAGTAACAAACTTTATTTAGGTTCATGAGCTAATTCAGTGTCTAACTTAGTCAAATAGGGCTCATAAAAATCAACAAAATGATGTTTTGAAACTTAGAAAAATTGCTAAGTCACAAGCTGATTTTGGTTTCAATGTGCACCACTTTGGAGCATTGTAACTTGTAAACCAGCTCGAATTATGCCAAACTCATTTAAGCAAAGTTGTAGATCTTCGATAGCTCTATAATTCATATTAGGGAAGTTTTCGCTGAATCGATCTCGTTTGGGAGTTACATGTACACGAACTTTCTCTGTCAGTCATATGTTGCAGGCCTAAAACAGACCGGGATAGCGCGACATCGTGGACGACCGGCCATAGGCCACGTTCACCGCATGGACGACGTACGCTGGCATCAGGACCACATGTCAAGCTAGGCAGACAGCAAAGGGACCCACATCCCCGCTCGCTATCCACGCTCGCCCACTCTCTTTGCCTCACCTTGCCTCGCTCTCTCGCTCGAAGCCGAGCAGAGCAAGCCGCCATCACCGCCACATGCCTTAGTCACGCTTCAGCACGCCAACCCACCGACTACCACCATCCAATCCATCTCTGCCCATAGCTCTGCTTTGAATGTGTCTTCACCTCACCGAGTGCGCTCACCATCGTCTGTCATCGTCATATCGCGACTAGCTCTGCTTCCGTCTGCTTCATCCCTAGCCTATAGCCATAGCTCGTTGAGCCACTACCGCGTCGCCAGTGCCAGAACGCAAGCCACACCGTTGTGAGCCAAGAGCACCGCTGCCATGCGTGTCACCGTGGCCACGCCTGTCCGGTCGCCATTCTCTCTCATAGTTAGGCATTAGGGTTTAGCCTTAGGACAGTGAAGCTCACGGGGAATACGGATGCACGCTTGGATCACCTTTCTCGCTGGAACATCACCGTGCCACCGTCATGCTTGCGCCGCCGTGCCACCATGCACGTTGCCAAGCTTTGCCACCGCTCCACCTTGACCTAATCCATGTCATAGAGCTTCGCTAGGGTTTATAGATGCCATAGCAGTGCTCATGGGCATCGTTGAGACCACACGCACGCCATGCCATGCTCACCAGCAAGCTACTCGGGTCTAGGTACCTACCTGTGTGGGATGATTACATGGTGCTACCTGTCTGCTCGTCTCTCTGTCAATGGGGTTGAGTTGACCATGGGCCCAATCGTTAGTAGCAGTGGGGTGTATACACCAGGTTGCACCTAGCTGTAGGCGCCCGATTTGAAAATTTGATTTTCTTTATTAATTTTTTCACAAATTTAGGTACAACTTCAAAAAGTTCAGAGCGAGGAGCTAGAAGTGTCCAAATGGGGTGAACCAAATTGTTGGATTCATCATGAAGTGTACTATTTTGATAAAAATATGAAATCTTCTATTTAGGGTATTTTTCTAGGAGAATTAAATTGAGCAAGATAAGTGCTTTTAAAATAGTTTCTAGCTTGTAAATTGCATAACTTGAGCTAGGGAGGTGATAAAATTGTGAACCTAGTTTTGCTGATCGTGCTGTTGATATGATCTAGCTAGTAAAAATATTAAACCTACAGTAAACATAATTGTAATATGGTCTTCATATTTAATCCTAATTAATTGCTAGTTTCTAGTGAAATTAAATAGGGTAAAAATACATAACATATGATCATACAAATTTTTACATAGTATTCTTATGCTAGGAGGAAAGTAACAAAAATAATTAAATCTGCTGCTTCACACTTTTCGCTATGCTAAACTTAATTTTTCTAAAATAAGCATATGTAACTTGTCTTTTTTGTAGAGGTATCTATACTTGTCCAAATGGCATGAAATTTATACAGTAGACTATAAGGGTCATGTGTACCTACTATAATTTTCTCAGAATTTATTGAGCACTACAAATATTTATCCTTTAAATCACCTTATTATCTAAGGAAATTAATAAATGAATATAAATAAATAAGTTATGTTTAACGATGATATTTTATGTGGTGCTTGTGATGCATATGATCTGTTGATGTTATTAGTTAGGCTTAGAAGTAATTGGTTGTATGCAACTAGTTAATTATTGCTTTATAATTGAACTAGATGACTGCATGTGTAGTTTCTATTGTGGTAATAATTTCATGATGATAATTACCTTTTATGTGAAACTTGTTAATAACAAAGTTGTAGATAACTTACTTATCTACCTTGTGTTAAATTTTCATAGTCATAGGCCTTATGATTTAAGAATTATAGCTGTTAGAATTCTAGTGACAGAAAGGCTTGCTCTCTGGATATATTTGAATGATTGAATTGTTTGACCTAGATAACTACTGAATCACATTAAGTAATTAAAATAAAGTTGTAGGAAATTTCATAAGATTTGTAGAAAGTCCACAACCATATTATTTAGATGTGTATAACTCTAGTTATGGTCAAAACAAGTGGCTGATGTCTTGCAGTCCAGAAAATTGCTTAGATGAGAATTTGTTTAGTTACTAGAGAAGAGATATGCACATACTCGGTAAAATAAGATGCAACTTGTTATCACCTTAATACAATGCTGTTGAAAACACTTATGAGGATGTATTTCATCACAACATATCATATCATACATGTCATTATATATGCATCCATGATATCTTATTTCCTGCTCATGCATATAGGATCGTCCGAAGGGATAACTCATTTGGAGTTCAACGAAGAAGAGGAGGAGGAACAGCAGGAGACACCTTAGACCATAGCTCTAGAAGGAGAGGAGCAAACTCTTGAGGACCTCCCTAAGTGCCCTGGATCATAGGCCAATCATCTTTCCTCAAAGGCAAGCCCCGAAGCATTCTAAGTATCTCATGTTTTACAAAATATCACTTGAGTCTTTTATGTCTGATGCATTAGGTGATAAGAGTTGATTTGAAACCACTTCATGCATAGAACTACCTTGTCTAGATATATATACCTTTAACCCTATGTAGGTCTAGGATTGAATATATGCTTAGCCATGCTTAGACCGGTAGAAGTCGGGTGATTTCCTGTCACCTGCGAGATATAGGTGGATATCGAAGCACAGTTGGCTATATTTGCTATCGTAGAATAGAACCATGGGGTAATGTAACTAGAGGCTGGGCGGAGTCTATGTGTAGGTTGACACATGTGATTCCATCTATGCTAGTTAAGGACCGTACCATTGTTGTCACTTCTAACAAGATTGAACGCATGTCTCTCACTTAGCTGGCCGGATAACTCATCTTGACCGTGAAGCCGAGTAGCTCAACTTAGGTTGGGCCCTATTCAATTAGAGTGCACACTCTGCATGGTAGTAAGGATGTGCGGGGAGCTAGACATAAGCCCAAGGGTAGGCCGGGCCTAAATGTCCTGGCAGCTGGTTGTCCCTGATTGTGCGGCGCTAGGTGAACCCGTGAAATATGGACCTGAGTTGTACCAAAGGTGACCTAAGGTGACCACTAATCTAGTCTGCCTGAGTTTGTGTTAGAAATAAATTCTCAGCTGGTTGAAATCGATTCGAATCGTCATCTCTCCCGGACAGTGAGAAACTTGGCTAGCTCTAACATCATAGTAATTGTATTATGGAATGGTGGTTATGATGAACATGGAATTATTATACCAGCTATGGTTACTATTGTTATGCTACTAAATGATATACCACATGTTTGGCATAGGTTAGTTGCTAATCTAGAGATGAATAGCTATAATTAACTTGATGACCGAATTATAAAATGTATAGTTGAATTAGTGCCTTTTTGTGCTAAATGGTATCAAGCTAGCTCCACTTATAAAGCCTTGCATAATCCTTGGAGTCACTTTATTTTTGGTTTATGACGGGTAAGTCTAGCTGAGTACCTTCTCGTACTCAGGGTTTTATTCCGATTGTTGTAGATGGTACAATTTATCTTGGCTATTGCAAGAACTGCTTCTGTCCTGCTGTGGACAAGGAGTAAGCCCTGGGCAGGCATCTCTTATTAATCCCTCTCTTATGCTTTTGTGGAAGTGTGATCATGAGCAGGCACTATATTTAAACAATGTTGCAGATGTTGGTTTTAAACTTTTAATTTGCTTCCGCTACGATCTTACTTGAACGTGGTTTGTAATAACCTTAATTCGTACTCTGATGGATGAACTGTATTTGTGAACTTTATGTAACATGTGACATGTATGTTGAATCATGTACAATCTTGGTTGTATGTTGGTTGAATCGAGACCCTTCGCGGTACTCGACGGACTACCGGGTTTATATGGGCTCAAGTATGACAGTGCGACCGCTTACGGGCTGTCATTATACTTGTGCTCTTAGAAATTGGTCGGTTCTGCTACATTTGCTTAGTTGATATGCATCTAGTGGCACTAGTTCATCATTTGGGCTACGGATTTCTTGTTACTCTTAGTGGTTGCCGCCACCTAGATGGCTTGGAGCAGCAAGGAAGTCAAGCATCATGTTGGTGATTGTTCGGTGGCTTGCTTTGATTGATTTTTGAGGGGTTTTGTGCTCACCCTATAGGAGATCACAAAGGGTAATTCTTGTGGGATGTTTGTGGCTAGTTGGAGTGCTCTTTGTGATTGATTCTTGCGACATCCAAGTTGTGGGTAAAGCTTGTAAGGCTTGTTAGTATGCGAATCACTCACCTAGAGATTCGCCACAACGGGGATTAAGTTATCGGCAAGCAACCGAACCTCAAGAGAATAAAATGGTTCTGTCATCTCTCTTGCCTAGGTCAGTTTGCATACTACTCACTTGTACTTTACATTCTTATCTATTGCTTGTGTGTGGTAGTTTCTTGATAGAGTAGCTCACTAGTGTAGTTGTAGCTCTAGTGGTAGAAGTAACTAGTTTAGTTGCTCACTAGTTTAGCTCTCAAGTGTTGCTAGTTTAGTTGCTAGCATTGTGTGGTGAAGTGCTCTAGTAGTAGAATTCATTTGCTACTAGAATTGTAGGGGCTTGCTTTGGGTGAGATAGAGCTACGAAAAATAGTGGCTTTTAGGCTTTGTTGTTTTACTAACTACTTTTCTCTAGTGTGTGTGAGTTTATAGAGAAATTTTTATAGGCTATTCACCCTCCCCCTCTAGCCATCTAGATCATTTTTAGCTACTCCCCTCCATTCCAAAAAAGTGTCATTCTCACCTCCTTATAAGTCAAACATTTGAGAAAATATTAATATTTATGGCGTATAATTAGTATCATTAGATGAATCACTAAATATATTTTTATAATAAACTTATTTGGATATACAAATGATACTAATATTTTCTACAAATCTAGTCAAATTTTAAAAAGTTGGACCAGCATGAACCCCATAGCAATACTTTTTTGGGACAGGATTAAATGGTTCCAAACCCGTGGAACTTTTTGGTTGTAATAACAAGAAATTTAGTTCAATACTTGTGAAACGTTTAATTATTCAAATGTATCAGTAATTTTTTTGATTAATTCTTCTCAGATACCCATGAGTGAGGCTTACTTGGGTCATGTTATAAATGGTCTCGCTAAACCTATTGATGGCAGAGGCGGAATTGTTGCTTCAGAATCTCGCTTAAGTGAATCCCCTACTCCGGGTATATTTTCTAGGCAGTTTCCTATATATATATATATATGAACCCCTTCAAACAGGTCTTATTGCTATCATTTTGATGATCCCCTAGGCAGTAGTCATCAAGAGTTAATTATTGAGGATAGACAAACTAGCAAAACAGCAGTAGCCACAGTACAATTCTCAATCAAAAAGGGTAAGATGTAATATGTGCAACACTAGTACAAGTAGTAGTAGAGTGGTAAGGTAAGCTATTTTTCAGTCAAGTAAGGCAAGCTGATTGCCTCAAAGACAAATGTTGTGCATAGGCCAAGGGTGTTTGGGTGGAATTCACACTTGGATAGATACTAAATATTATATATCAAATAAAGACTAATTGCTCTCTTAATTAGATGTTGGGTAAAAAAAGGATTGACCAAACTATCACTGCCCATTTCCCTCTATATAAGGCACTATTTTAAAACTGTAATCTTTAACTATAGCCATGGGTGTCTGAGAACACTTTGTCAGGCTGTAATTTCATTGCTATAAGCAAAGCACTACAATAATATAGGAGAGAAACAAGTGGTCAAAATATAGTTCGATAACAGTGTCAACTCAAATGGTGGTTTATATTTTGAAACAAGGAACTATTTGTGAAGAAGAAACTATTTAATAACTTGTTTCTTATTTGTGAAGAAGCAACTATTTCATTACTATTTTTTGTTCCAACAAGTATTTTTGAAAAATACAGAAGTGCACAAAATCTTACTATTACTAATTAGTGGTTCCTCCACATTAATCCTCACAAGCCACAGTACAAACAAGATAAATTCTAGATATTCTCACAAAAATCATATGGTTGTCAACTCATTAGCAGACTCTAATCACCATATGTAGGGTCGAGATGGCTGACTAGACGGGAGAGGGGTGTTGAATAGTCGTTTCTAAATTCTAATTGCTACGGCTAGCCGATCAAAGCAACATAATTAAACTAATCATCTAGCCTTGACTACACCCATCTATCTATTAACACTAGCACCTTACAAAACATCCTACACAATGTATTTCTAAGGTGCCGAGCTAGTGGGAGCTCTCCTACACAATTCTAGTTGGCAAGGTCACATAAAACTATGCAACTAGTTAAGAAAGCAACTAGGAGCTCCTACGCATACTAGTAAGCAAGCAAGCCCTAAGCACAAGCTACACTAATACCACACTTGCACTACTCAACCATTGTCGAAAATGCCCTACAAATATACCTTTGCCTTGAGCATTCCATTCCATCTCCATTGTCAGTGATGCCACACAACTACACAAGCATCCAACCTCCATCTTCATCAGATGATGAACAATGATCATTCATAGTGTAGCCAACTACGCTACCTTTTGATAATTGCCCATAGCATGAAGCTCGTCCATCTTCTTCCATCAAGCCACTTGATCATCAACACTTGACTTGATCTTTCATGAATGATATGACCACTTCATAGCTTCTAAAAGTACAATCAAGCCCTAATTGTGGGTTTTGGTGATAATGACCACACAATTAGAGGACTAATGAGATTTATCGAGATGACAAGCAGGAAATATATAATCGAGGATGTTATACAAAAAGAAGGTGCCCCTAATTACAAATATCGATGGCTTAAAACTCAAAGGAGGTTTAAATTCTTTTATTTTTTAAAATTGAGTATAGGAAAAGTCGTACTATAAAGGGGACACAATGCTTGAGCTAACATGTGCTACCAAGTGCTCTATCTTACACCTACATCCTCAGTTACTCAGCCAAGACAGCCAACACTTCACTCTTACCCTTACTGTCTTGCCTTGTGCGGTAGTGCTGCACCTGGAAAGAGGCACTATCGCTGAGCGACACTGTTGTACTTGAGCCATGGCACTGCCGTGACTTAAGTGACCATTGGGAGCTAGGGGGTATTTATACCTTTCCCCTTCCTCTCCAACATCTCTCTTCTCCCTTTGAACCATTCAGTTCGCCTAAGAATAGAAAAGTGCTCATCTCTCTCCTCCATTGGTGACCTTGAGCTCCCAAGCTTCTCCATTGATTTCCCCATTGATCCTTAAGATAAAAAGGTGCAAAATTCAATTAGAGAGTAGATCTACTGATTCCCAAAGCCTAAAGAGCACTTGGTTTACGTCTTGGCCAGCGGTTGTGTTTGTTACTCTTGGAGCTTAGCTCCTAGCCGGCTAGAGCATCACCCGTGGAGCTTGCCAACTTGTGTGGCAGCCCCGAAAGGTTTGTAACTATCTCTTGTAGCTAGTAAACTCACCCCTCATCTCAAGAGATAACTCTCTTGACTTGAGAACGAGGAAGGGTTGCAAAGCCCTAGCCTTAGTGGCAACCTCAACAACATGGACTTAGGCAAGCCTTAGTGGCAAGCTGAACCACAGGAGAAATCATCGTGTCACCTTGTGCTTGATTTACTTCACTTGTATTTCACATTGTTGTTGAGGTAGATTCTAGGATTTGTGGTTGATCTACTTGTGTGTGGTGTTCCTACCACTTCTAGCTCTCGATCTGTGAACCTCATACTTGCAGGAAGCTAAGGATTTTCTTTGATCTAAGTTTCCATTCACTATTTTTGAACTATGACTCGAAGCTATCTACAGGTACGGTAGTGCCACTGTTATAGCCCGACAGTGCCACTGTCTGGCAGTGCCACAAGGTCAGAGCGGCAGTGCCATGGGTGAAATCTGACATCTGCTTGAGTTTTGTTTTAATAGGCCTATTCATCCCCCCTCTAGGCTAACCAAAGATCCTACAAGTGGTATCAGAGCAAGTTACCTCGTGAGCGCTTTACTGCATGAGGTATGGAGCCCGGAGGTGGTACTAGTGGTGTGAATCCCATTGACATCCATCCAGAGGATGTGGAGCTGTATGACACCGACAGCAGTGAGCTAAGTGCTTCTATAGTAAGCAATACCACACTCCCATAGCTTGAGGCTACCAATGCCGAGAAAGCTCAAAATGACGAAGAAAGAAGAAAAAGGAATGAAGCTAGAAAGGCAAAAAGAGAAGCAAGAGAAAAGAAGGAGTAGCAAAGGCTTGAAGATAAGAAGCAAAGAAAAGAAGAAAGAATGCTCAAGAGAGAAGCAAGAAGAAAAAGAAGAGAAGCTAGGAAGAAGAAGGAAGAAGAAGAGAAGGCAACCAATGCATCATCAAGTGACATCTCAAGTAGCTCCGAAGATGGAGATGATGATGAGTCCTATCAAGTGTCAAAGGGGGGGCAAGAAGGAAAAGAAAGGAAAGGGCAAAGTCGACTCCAACAACAAATATGCCGTCATATCCTTTAACTATTCCTCTATGCCTATGACTAACCTTGATTGGAAGTCTTTCATCAACGTGCCCATGGGCAAGTTACCTCATTTCGATGGGACTAACTTTGCCAAGTGGAAGCACTTGATGAGAGCCTATCTTATAGGTCTTCACCTCGACATTTAGGAGGTTGTTTGCAATGGATTTGAGCTACTAGTTGATCCTAAGAATACAACACTAGATGAAATGAGAATTATTCATCTCAATGGTTAAGCCATAAGTGTGTTGCTTAGTGCTTTGGATGGTGATGAGTACAATAGAGTCATTGGTGTTGATGTTGGTAAGCAAATATGGGACACTTTGCACCTTGCACATGAAGGGGTTGACAAAGTGAGGAAGGCAAGAATTGATTTGTTGATGGCAAAACTCAACCGGTTCGTAATCATGGATGGAGAAGGGCCACAAGAGATGTTTGATAGATTGATGACTATGGTGGGAAAGATTAGAGGCTATGGGTGTGATGAGCTAGATGATCACAAGGTTGTGAAGATCATGTTGGAAGCTTACTCACCTAGAAATGAGACCATAGTGACTCTAATTAGAGACAAGAAAAAGTTTGAGTACTTGACACCAAATGATGTAGTTGGGAGGATCTTGACATTTGACATGCAAAGAGAAGAAGCAAATGAGAGGAAGAGGCTTGGTGAGTTACAAGCAAAGCTAGATGGCATAAATATCAAGGATGTAGCTCTCAAGGCCAACAAATCAAGCAAGCATGGCTCTACAAGCAAATCCAAGATCAACAAGCAAGCCCAAAGCAAGCAAGCAAGTCCAAGAGCAAGTAGAGACTACATCATCCTCAAGTGAGAGTGAAAATGATGATGATCAATTTGAGAAGGTTGATGATGTTGCTCTCTTTATGAAGAGATTTCTAAAGGGGCTAAAGAAGCAAGGCTACAAGGTAGTGAAGAGAAAGTTTCCAAACAAGAAGAAGAGGACATGCTATGATTGTGATAGTACCGATCACTTCATTACCAAGTATCCATATGAGATCAAAGATAACAAGTACAAGAAGGACAACAAAAAGGACAAGGCCGATCACAAAAAGAGCAAGAAGTACATGGGAGAGGCTCACATTGGGCATGAATGGGATTCAACTAGAGAGAGCACAAGTGAATAGGATGAGAAGGTTGCAACCGTTGCTATTCACAAGTCATCCCCTACACCAAGGCTCTTCAACAACATGTCCAATGATGACTACTACTCCCCTCATATTTGTCTCATGGTAAAGGGTGAGAAGGTAAAACCAAAATCCAAGTCTCCACCTCCACCTCCTAGTGATATCTCTAGTAGTGATATTAGCGATAGCTCTAGTGATGATAAATCTAGTGATGAAAAAATAAACATGATAACTAAAAATTTGGATGGAAAGACCAAATTGTTCATCACTAAACTAATGGAGGAGTTAAAGAGTGTCCAAGCCGAGCAAGAATCTAGAGAGAAAACTCTTATCCAACAAGAGGATCTCTACATTGATAGCAAGGAAGCTCTTGCATTGGAGAGAAGTGAGGTGGAATCCTTACGCAAGGCTTTGGCCAAAGAGCAAGAGGACCATGCTATCACAAAGAAAGCAAATAATGCACTCAAGAAAAAGTATTGTGACTTGGATGAAAAGCACAAAAAACTTGAGCTGCAATATGGCATTCTTTGGGATAGCAACTCACATCCCTCTAAGACAAAGGAAGCCTCAACTCCCCTCCACTAGTCAAGGTTGTGGAAAATGTTATAATCTTGATTTGTATGCCTATTCCACTAACTTTGCAAACATGGAGGCTATGAAAAGGAGATTGCTAGGCTCAATGAAATCATTAGAAAAGGGTGCATGGGTAAGGCCCAATCCAATGACATGAAGAAGGATGAATCAAAAGGGCTACAATTCAAGCAAGGAAGGCATCCCTCAATCAAGCATGGGCTTGGCCACATAAAAGGAGCCAAGACAAATGGAAGAAGAATAGTGAATGGCTATGATTGTGTGCAGTTTGAGAGGAAGGGTAGAATTGGTGTAGAGCAGCCTGCATAGACCACGGTAGTGTCATGTCCCCGAGCGGTAGAGCCACGGTGAAGGGCGGTGGTGCCGCGCCCCGTAAAAATGGGAAGGCTACCAATTCTATTCCTGATCAAACTAAGCCCAAGAAAAAGTTGTCCCAATAGAAACAGGTTCAGCAAAAGCCAAAGGAATTAGTGTGGGGCACTATGAACAAATATGCTTATCAACCAAGGGCCCATGCACCTCGACAAAGCTTGACCTCATGCTTTCTTTTGAAGAACAATAGCAGTGGAAAATTGGTTGCTAAATATGTTGGAAAGAAAACCAATATATATAGCAATACTTTTATTTGGGTTCCTAAGTTTCTTGTGACTAACATGCAAGGCCCCAAGTCTAGTTGGGAACCTAAATCTAGCAACTAAACTTGTTTTATAGGCATACACCTCTGGTGGATCTAGTTGGGGGCTTGATAGTGGATGTACAAATCATATGACCAGAAAAAGGAGTATGTTATCATCATATTCCCCGATCACACATTCAAATGAAAATATTGTCTTTAGAGATAATTCAAAAGGGGATGTGATTGGTCTCGATAAAGTTGTTATAACCCTTGAGCATTCAATTACAAATGTATTACATGTTGATTCGTTAAGTTGCAATTTATTGTTCGTTTCTCAATTGTGTGAGATGGGCTACAATTATCTCTTTACGGATATGGGTGTAGAAGTCTTTAGAAGGGAGGATTCCTCTATTGTCTTTACGGGTCGATTAAAGAATAAGCTTTACCTAGTTGATTTTAACAAAAGTAAAGCTAATCTTATGACTTGTTTAGTGGTAAAATCTAGCATGGGTTGGCTTTGGCATTGTCGACTAGCCCATGTTGGGATGAGGAACTTGGCTAAACTTCTAAAAGATGAACATATCCTTGGACTAATAAATGTTCACTTTGAGAAAGATAGGATTTGTAGCGCTTGTCAAGCCAGAAAGCAAGTTGGCGTGCCTCATCCACCAAAGAGCATCATGACCACCAAGCAACCATTGGAGCTAATACACATGGACCTCTTTGGACTGGTCACCTACCTAAGTCTCGAGGGTAACAAATATGGTCTTGTTATTGTTGATGACTATTTTTGTTTCACTTGGGTATTTCCTTGTATGACAAGTGCCAAGTTCAAGAAAAAATGAAAATATTTGTTATAAGAGCACAAAAGGAGTTCGGTCTCCCAATCAAGAAAGTGAGAAGTGACAATGGGACCGAATTCAAGAATATTCTAGTTGAGGAGCTCCTTGATGAAGAGGGCATCAAGCATGAGTTTTCAACTCCATACACCCCTTAACAAAATGGTGTAGTTGAGAGGAAGAATCGAACACTTATTGACATGGTAAGGACAATGCTAGATGAGTACAAGACGCCGAACATCTTTTGGTGTGACGCCATCAACACCATTTTCCATGCCATCAACCGCCTCTACCTACACAAGAAGTTGAAGAAGACTTCATATGAGCTTCTAACCGGTAACAAGCCTAAGGTGTCATATTTTAGAGTGTTTAGGTGCAAGTGTTTCATAGTTAACAAGAAACCCAAAACCTCTAAATTTACACCTAAAGTTGATGAAGGTTTTCTTCTTAGTTATGGATCAAATGAGCATGCCTACTGTGTCTTCAATAAAACCTCCAGGAGAGTTGAGATTACGGTAGATGTGACATTTGATGAATCTAATGGCTCTCAAGTAGAGCAAGTTGATTCAAGTGTTGTAGGAAAGGAGGATCCACCATGTGAAGCAATAAAGTAATTGGCTATTGGTGATATTAGACCATAAGAAGATGAAGTCACTGAGGTGGAGAATCATCAAGTTGCTGCTGCACCAATTTCCATTGACGTACCTGATGCTGAACAGTAGCAGACCCCGATTGTAACTTCTATCCGTGGTAGTGCCATGCCTGAGAGCGGCTAGTGCCGCACCTGACCAGTCAGTAGCAGCTAATTCAACTCCAGTCCGTGGACAAAACCTACTACCTATCTTTGAACAAGAAGAAGATGAAGGTCTAGAAGATGAACAAGGAGTAATTGAGCACCCAAGGCTCAAGCAAACTATTCAACGAGATCACCCTGTTGACAACATACTTGGGAGTCTTTGAAAGGGGGTATTGGCTGGTTCACATTTAGCAATTTTTTGTCAATATTACTCATTTGTTTCCTCTTTGGAGCCTCTCAAGGTAGAAAAAGCACTTGAAGATGAAGATTGGGTGATGGCTATGCAAGAAGAGCTCAATAACTTCAAAAGGAATCAAGTGTGGACCTTGGTGGAGAGACCCAATACCAATATCATTGGCACCAAGTGGGTTTTCTGTAACAAGCAAGATGAGAATGGAGTGGTGACAAGGAACAAGGCAAGATTTGTTGCTTAAGGATTCACTCAAGTAGAGGGCTAGGGACTTTGAAGAAATATATGCACCGGTGGCAAGACTTGAACAATTTGGATGCTTCTAGCCTATGCCACTCATCATGACTTCAAGCTATATCAAATGGATGTCAAGAGTGCATTCCTGAATGGCCCTATTCAAGAACTTGTCTATGTTGAGCAACCACCGGGCTTTGAAGATCCCAAGTTCCCTAACAATGTCTACAAACTCCAAAAGATGCTCTATGGGCTTAAGCAAGCACCTAAGAGCATGGTATGAATGCCTTAAGGAATTCTTGCTTAAACAAGGCTTTGAAATAGGCAAAGCCGATCCTACCCTTTTCACTTACAGAGTTGGTAAGGATATCTTTGTGTGCCAAATATATGTCGATGACATAATATTTGGTAGTACTAATCATATTTTTATGAGGAATTTAGTAGGATCATGACCAAGAGATTTGAGATGTCCTATGATGGGTGAATTAAAGTTCTTCCTTGGATTTCAAATCAAGCAAGTGAAGGATAGAACTTTTATTAGCCAAACGAAGTACACACATGACATGCTCAAGAAGTTTGACATGGTGAATGCCAAGCCTATCAAAACTCCCATGCCAACCAATGGACATCTTGATCTCAATGATGAAGGGAAAGTCATGGATACCAAGGTATATCATTCCATGATCAGCTCTCTACTTTATTTATGCTCATCTAGGCCCGATATTATGCTTAGTGTGTGCATGTGTGCTAGATTTCAAGCTAACCCAAAAAAGTGTCACTTAGAGGCCGTTAAGAGAATCTTGAGATATTTAGTACACACTCCTAACCTTAGCTTGTGGTATCCTAAGGGCTCTAAGTTCGATCTACTTGGGTATTCGAATTCCGATTATGCCGGTTGCAAGGTAGATCAAAAAAGCACTTCAGGGGACATGTCAATTCCTTGGATGAACCCTAGTGTCTTGGAGCTCTAAAAAGAAAAATTGTGTAGCCCTTTCCATCACCGAGGCCGAGTATGTTGCAGCCGGTGCATGTTGTGCTCAACTACTTTGGATGAGGCAAACCCTTCAAGATTTCGCATGTCGCTTTACCAAAATCCCACTCTTGTGTGACAATGAAAGTGCTATAAAGCTAGCAAACAATCCCGTAAGCCACTCAATAACCAAGCACATAGACATTTGACATCATTTCTTGAGAGACTATGAAGCCAACGGAGATATCAAAATTCGCCATGTGAGCACCGAAAAGCAACTAGCCAATATCTTCACTAAGCCACTCGATGAGTCAAGATTTTGTGCTTTGCATAGTGAGCTAAATATAATTGATTCTCATAACGTGGTTTGAGATATAGCACACCTTTGATTGATCAACTAGCATGCATAGAACAAAAGATTTGCCAAAACGTTTAAATGTTGTGCTTCAAAAGGATTTATCAAAAGAAACAAGTGCATTATGATCATTGTTTATATTGATTATCTGCAGCTGATCATAGTGTGCTTGAGATATGTGTCCATATCCTATATATATAGAGCTATTTAATTAGTAGCTAAATCGTGTTGTTTTGGGGAGTGTGGCTATGTCGCGCCTGCCCTGTGGTAGTGCCACGTGTGGCAAGCGGCAGTGCTGCACTTTGAATTCCAATTGGAATCTAGCCCCACAATGGCTAGTTACCATGGGGGCCCACTTCTTCCATCTTATCCCTCCGGCCCTGGGTAACTCCCTCTCTCTCTCCCTGTTTTCACCCTAACACGCCGCCTCTCTTCCTCTCAGCTGCGCGCATCACCTGCACCGCTGCCGTGCCATCTGGTCGTGTCTCGAGCCATCTAGGTGCCATCACTGCCAAAGCTCCTCTATTTCGCTGGCCTCCGCTGAGGCTTCTGGGTGGAGTTGTTTCATCTCTTTCCTCCCTAATCCATGAGAACCAAAGGTATAACCCTAAATCCTTCTCAATCTATGCAATGTGGTGATTCCAGTTGTTTTAGATGTTTGATTGGTAGGTGGATAGTAGGATGGATAGGGTTTTGGGGATTGATTGATGTAGAAACTCTGATTCAACTTTGGAGCCAAAGAAACTGCTGTGGTAGTGCTGCGTGCTCTGCCCGATAGTGCCACACCTGGGTGTTGTTTTAGGCAGGTTTCATTGCTTTAGTTCGATGGTTGACTCACTCTTTCTATTTCAATTAGCTCCCAAGATCAAGAATTCATATTTACTAGGCCTTCTTCTAGTTCACAGTTTGGTACTTGCTGAGATTGTATAATGGGCTAGGAGTTAGGTTATGGAATATGTTAGGTAGACATGAAGATGCAGAGTGCAGTCTTGGAGAAACAGCTGGTGCGGCAGTGTCGCTCCCAAGCGTGGCAGTGCCGCATGACTGGGGACAATGCCATACCAGCTGCTTCCCTCACTTGCACTTTGACTCTTCTCGATTACTTAACTTGTTTTATAAGTTAACCTCTACTCCCTATTTATACAGTTTCTGATCTTGCCCTATGTTTTTGCATAGATGGCCTCTAGAGGTGAAGATGACCAAAGGGGGAAGAGAAAAATTACCGAGGTGTGAGACAAGGACCCTCCTCATCGTGGTTGCAGGAGGACAGCTGGTGGCAGTAGCAGTGCAGCAGCTAGAGGAGCTGCAAGAGATAGGGGGAGGAGGGATCAGATGATCTATGAGGAGGAGAACTTAGAGAGGGTTGGCCACACCATTCCTCCTAGTGCTTTCCTAGACACTCCACACCGAGGAGTTTGACAGAGCCTATATCACCTGAGTATCCTAGAGAAGGTGATTATGAGGCATCCAGTTGACACCCATGCTCATCCTGTTCTCAATTTTGTGGGAAAAGCAAAAGATGGTAGAAGAAGCACAGTGAGAACAATCCCTATGAGCAGCCAAAGGAATTGGGGGAGGACTATAGATTTTGGAATGAGTTTTCATTCTAACTTTTATGCCTATAGTGATCTTCAGCTCCAACAAGTCCAAGAATGTCAAGATGCAGTATGTTGATTGGGAGGAAATGAAGGAGAAGAATGAGCCTAAATTCAATAGAGTAATCAGGGCTTGTGAGAACTTTGGCCTCTCTGATCTCATGAGTTTTAGATATAATTGGAATAAGGAAGTGCTAGCCTAGTTCCATGCTACCTTCTTCTATAACATCTATACCGATGAGATACACTAGGATGACTAAGGGATGGCACTACCAGTGTTGACTTTGTTACTTTCATCTAGGATCCTTGGCTTTGATGAGGAGGAGCATGGCTTCACTTATATCCATGACAAGCCTAAGGCAGAGATCAGAGACATTACCTACATGTGGATTGACAGGAGAAGCGCAGATGGCAAATTTAGTGGCTTGCAAAGCTACTACTATATCTTGAGCAACCTAATCAGGCACACCATAAATCCCAAGGATGGAAGCAGCTTTAGATCTTAATGGCTATGTGAGGAATGTGCTTGCTAGGTTTGCTCCTGTATGTGATAGGTTCAATGTTCCTCGTTTCTTGTGACATGAGCTGAGGATTACCATGGATGATGGGAGAAAGGCGCTGCCCTATGCTCCCTATCTCATGTTCATGATTGAAAGGGTCATTGGCTACGAGTTTGATAAAGATGGTCTCCGCACCAGTCTACAATATTGAGAAGACCCAAGCCTTAGGTGCTAGCAAGATAGTGAGACGCTCTCCTGTCAGTTGAGGATGTGCCCGAGTCCTCCCACTCTAGGTCCCAGCAAAGGTAAGAAGATGGAGAAGTTTGAGAAATGGATCAGGGCCATTTTCACTACTTGCACCTATGTAGTGAGGACCACATATGAGGACCGGTTGGAGAACCGTGAAGCCAACCGGGAGGCTAGAGAGCAAGCAGGGCTACCAAACCTTCCTACAGTTGAGTCACCGTCGAGGTTTGATGACCTCCCTAGCCTCTCCGACATGTATTCAGAGGGTGATGAGGAGGATGAGCAGCAAGAGCAGCCGGAGCTTAACCCTCACATGACTTTGGCATTGACCTTATAGTCCTTGAGGAGGAGCATCCAGACGCCAAGCACCACACTTCAACTACCCATCACTAAGGGAGGACGAAGGTGTCCTCCTCCTCCAACAACGACAATGATGATGGCAATCCTGGTGTTGCTACTGGTGGTAGTAGGGATGCTGGTGGAGATGATGTCGATTGGGAGGGTATCAAAGAAGATGAGGAGTGAGTTCGTTGATCTTTCTTCTTTTCTTCTCTTTTTGGTGCTTTGTGCCAAAAGGGGAGAAAATTAGAGGGGTCAACAACTTTTTGATGCCATGGAGAAGTTGCTGCAGCAGGAGCTTCATGTTCTATCTATTGAGAGTAGTCTTCGTTAGGTGAGAGTTTGAGAGTCGCTCTAAACTCTACTTATGTAATAATGCTACCTAAGTACTCTATGTGTATGGGATATGGACATGTATTGATCTATGTTGTAGATTGTCATATAACTATGCTAGAATGTACCTCTTTATATGTGTCACATACTGCGTGGTGCTTGATTTCACCCGTGTTGTTACATTAAGTACGGCAGTGCCGCACCTAGGCCCAGTAATGCCACTCTGTGGTAGTGCCGCACCCAGCTGTCACAGCTATCTTGTTGTGCATGAACTATCATTTGCATCACATTTATTTATTTATCATAGTATGTAGCACCCCACAAGAGCATGGATGTAGGGGAGCCCCATCAATTTCACTAAAATGTGAATCTTAGCTTCTAATGCCAATTTGAGAATTCAATTCTCCATTCACACATTTAGGGGGAGGTTCTACATCCATGGCTCGAAAATCTCAGTTGTATTTCATATCTTTTGTAAGCTCTAATTGAGTTGTCATCAATCACAAAAAGGGGGAGATTGAAAGTACAATCAAGCCCTAATTGTGGGTTTTGATGATAATAACCACGCAATTAGAGGACTAATAAGATTTATCGAGATGACAAGGCAGAGAATATATAATCGAGGTTGTCATATGAAACGGAGGTGCCCCCAATTACAAATGTCGATGGCTTCAAAGTCAAAGAAGGTTTAAATTCTTTTATATTTTGAAATTGAGTATAGGAAAAGCCATACTATAAAGGGGGGCATAATGCTTGAGCTAACATGTGCTACCAAGTGCTCTATCTTACACCTACATCCTCAGTTACGCAGCTAAGACAGCCAGCACTTCACTCTTACCCTTGCTGTCTTGCCATGTGCGGTAGTGTCACACCTAGAAAGAGGCATTGCCGCACTTGAGCCACGACACTGCCACGACTTAAGTGACCGTTGGGAGCTATGAGGGTATTTATACCTTTCCCCTTCCTCTCCAACATCTCTCTTCTCCCTCTGAACCATTCCGTTCACCTAAGAACAAAAAAGTACTCATCTCTCTCTCCATTGGTGACCTTGAGCTCCCAAGCTTCTCCATTGATTTCCCCATTAATCCTTGAGAGAAAAAGGTACAAAACTCGATTAGAGAGCAAATCTACTAATTCCCAAAGCCTAAAGAGCACTTGGTTCATGTTTTGACCGGTGGTTGTGTTTATTACTCTTGGAGCTTGGCTCCTAGCCGGCTAGAGCGTCGCTCGTGGAGCTTGCCAACTTGTGTGGCAGCCCCGAGAGGTTTGTAACCATCTCTTATAGCTAGTAAACTCACCCCTCATCTCAAGAGGTAAACTCTCTTGACTTGAGAATGAGGAAGGGTTGCAAAGCCCTAGCCTTAGTGGCAACCTCAACAACGTGGACTTAGGTAAGCCTTAGCGATGAGCTGAACCACTGGACAAATCATCGTATCACCTTGTCCTTGATTTACTTCACTTGCATTTCACATTGTTATTGAGGTAGATTCTAGGGTTTGTGGCCAATCTACTTGTGTGTGGTATTCCTACCACTTCTAGCTCTTGATCTATGAACCTCATACTTGCAGGAAGCTAAGGAATTTCTCTGATCTAAGTTTCCATTCACTGTTTTTGAACTATGACTCGAAGTTGTCTGCAGGTGTGGTAGCGCTGCTGTTATAGCCCGGCAATGTCGCTGTCTGGTAGTGCTGCGAGGTCAGAGCGGCAGTGCCGCAGGTGAAATTTGACATCTGCTTGAGTTTTGTTTTAATAGGTCTATTCACCCCCCCCCCCTTTAGGCTAACCAGAGATCCTATAGCTTCACATGGCCTTATTGGTTCATCGATCGCAGCCTTGCTTGCTCTTTACCATTGCCTCGGTCCATCAATGTCAATCCCTCTACTTGTGTTTCACTGCCTCGATAGTCCATTGCACTCAAGCCTCTAGTTTTGACCTTCACACTTGCAACTCGGTCCTTCATATCCAAGGCTCACCTCTTGATCTTCTTCACCTAGACACATGACACCATGTCATGACTCATATGCAATTAGCTCCTTAAATTTTACTAGTTAAGCACTATCATCACATCCCAAGCCACCTCTCCACCATGGATCTATGTCTTACTCAATCAAGTATACTTGTGGACTAAGCATATATTTATCTACGTGCACGAGAGTGTTCCCACTCACACTCGACTTTATACCGATGCTACCCGACTAAGCAAATTAATCGTCCCAAACCTGTTTAGTTGAAGAGGTTAACATTACTTAGGTGAGTTCAGCTAGGACTCACATTAGTTGATCAAATAGTATTAGAGTGAAGAATGAAAACACATAATGAACATTAATTATACGTATCCAAAATAGGGGGTCATTAGTAGTGGTGTCCGCTTGTCATGAAGTCTAGGAGGATCATGACAACTCATACACATACCTCACAACATACCTAGCCTCCAAGAGGGTTGGAGGGAAAGGAATTGAGGTTGCCCATAAAGATTGATGAAATTGAGCGATATAGAGGAATAAAACTTGGTAAGCCAAAATGGAGGGCTCATTGGGTAGATCAAGAGTGGATTAGGGTTGTATTAAGAGGTAAATAGGCATGGGTTAGGTTGGTTGGGCTTAGAGTTCAAAGGTTTGTAGAAAAATAAATATTCCTAAATATTTATCGGATAGTCCGGTGTGCTTTCAGACAGTCCATGGGTGCATTCCCGAAGGTGGGCTTTCTGAGTTGGGGTTATGATGTTCCTATGGACAGTTCGGGGTTCCTTCAGACACTCTGAGAAAACATTAGATAGTGTAAGGGAATGGTGTGTGAGTGCACTTAAGGTTGTGTTAATGGCTCTAAGTGATCCTACATATAGCAATCCGGTGTTCCTCTAGACAGTCCGTGAGGACATCGACAAAACCTATGTAGGTTGCTTGTTCTCGAGGTTTGGTCTAAGGTTTATGAGTGATGTTTCCTAGGGGTGTTTGATGATCATCTAGGAGTGTTTGGATGAGGGGTTGGGGTGGTGTACGTAGTCTATGGTTTGGCCTTGCATATGTGTCGGCCCCTCAATTTGAGAGTCCTCAGTGCATCCGTATTTGTGCTAGGATCACGCATAAATACGCGCTAATCAAAGGGATGGTTCATAGATATATATTAAAAGGTTCCAAGCTCTATTGATATCTAGAAATAGGGTCTTACAACAATAGCCCAAGGGCATGGTCATAGGCTACATATCTAGCGGAAGGCTACGGCCATGAAACGGCATTATTGGTGGTTTCTAAAGCGGGATTATTGTATAGCGAAGTGACATCCTATTCCATAGGCAACTTGAGCGTGGGTGAAACCCTAGCCTCGATGTCACCTTCTATGATCGTATCTCCTTACGAGAAACCTAATCCTCGTGGTACGCTTCATCTTCGAAGTCATAGTCTTCTTCTGTGCCGAGGTCTATGAGTCAACAACGGGTGAGTACATACGTACTCAGCAAGCCCTAACCATAGGGTGGAAATAGAAGTGTAGTGGTGATTATAATTAGGGGTTGGGTCCTAGCGGAGTATTACCACTCCCACTAGTGCCCGGGTTAACATCAATCCTATTACCAGTTTCATTACACATAAAAGTAAAGCTAATCATAGTATCCCATCCTAGCATTTGCCCATTCAAAGGATGTGGCTATTCGAATAGATTTAATCAACTCTGCAGAGGTGTACAAATTTCCCCACACAATAGGTGCAACCTCATCCATGATCAGTGGATGAAATAGACCTAACGAGACCTCGTACCTGAATGTACGTGACCTTAGATGTCCATATAACTCTACTACATCTTCTCAGGGGTTAGAACACAAAACTGGGAAGATATCAAATCCCCCCAAACATGATGATACCAAATCACCACAAAAGATAAACATGGCTCGAACATGGCCAAGAAAACAGTGGCTCAAACGTGGCCTAAAAACCAAAACTTTAACGTGGAAGATCACATAGCATCCACGCCAACTGGATATGGAAGAAAACCTATCCCCCGTATCAGCTCCTGACAATCCGCTGCCTACACCGACCTCCTAGTAGATATTGTACCGCTATCTAACTGGGTTTGAGATCAAGCCTACCCGTATAGATATGTGGCTATACGAAATAAACTCACTGGGTGAAAGGGACTACGAACCGGTCCTTATGTGACCGAGGCGAGTATCTCCCATAGGAATCCTCTCCAAGCATCCCTACCATGATAAACTACCTCCATAGTTTACCACTACTCGCCCCATGTCGGGGTTTAGTTTTAGGTTTAACAAGTTTTAGGTTCCATTATTATCCCTAAATCTAGTCATGGTGTGGAGCTCATAAAATAACAAGATAACCATTTATCTTAATCATGTCGCATTAACCGAGCTCATTCTCTAGGGTAATAATCTCATAGTCATGTTTTAACATTTTAGTGGTTTAAAGCAAGATGGTAGGGAGGGGAGATAGGACTTGCCTTCATCGTTGTCACCTTCCTGGCACATCTACAAAATTCGGGTCTTCATCCTCTTGATGATTACCGTCGTCGGTCGGACGTACTGGTCAAATAAGACTACTGCTATATGCGAAATAAAAGGCAAAAGCAAACATAGAACTATATGGTGGCACTAGGTGCAAATGGAAGGGTTTGATTTTAGATGAATTTTAGAAGTGGTTTCATGCAAAAAGGAGTTAGGGTTTAAAAGTTATGTATTTTAGAAGTTTATTCTATAGCTAATTAACTAGGGGGATTTTATATGCATTTTCTAGTGCATAAAAATAGGTGCAAACTACATGGTTAATTTCCTTAATGCGTCTAGTTTATTTACAATTTTTTGGGAATTTTTCTAAGCTAGGAAAATGCATTTCTAACTCTGTGTACACTAGCCGGGTGTACCTAGCATTTTCTAAAGTGTACCTTGTGCTGTGTGTGTGACAGGTGGGCCACCTACTTGCATCAGCAGTGATGATGGTGGCGTTAAAGCCGTGGGCCCATGTGTCAGTGAAGGAGGGGGAGAGAGGGAGGGACTAACGGGGATGGAGGGGGACGGCAACGCCATTTCCTCCCAGTCCCACCTAGCGGAGACAGAGAAGGGGGAGGAGGGGGAACGGCGGCGGATAGATGTGGCCACGCCGGTGATAGAACAGGGGAGGGGGAGCTAGGCTCGCCAGAACGGCTTACGCCGGCGGCGTTGGTGAAAGCTCTAGTTTGGTTTTGGTGAATTGATGAAACCCTAAGTGCTAACCTTGTTTATCAAGTGATCATGAGATAGGTAGCACATTCCAAGTGGTGAAGCAAATGAAGATCATAACATGATGATGATGCCATGATGATGATCAAGTGCTTGGACTTGAAAAGAAGAAAGAGAAAAACAAAAAGCTCAAGGCAAAGATATAAATCATAGGAGCTATTTTGTTTTGGTGATCAAGACACTTAGAGAGTGTGATCACATTTAAGTTTGATAGCCGTACTATTAAGAGGGGTGAAACTCGTATCAAAATGCGATTATCAAAGTGCCACTAGATGCTCTAACTCATTGCATATGCATTTAGGATCTAGTGGAGTGCTAACACCCTTGAAAATGTTTGTGAAAATATGCTAACACATGTGCACAAGGTGATACACTTGGTGGTTGGCACATTTGAGCAAGGGTGAAGAAGATAGAGTCAAAGAGGAGTTAGTCGCGCTGGTTACAGAGTGACCGGACGCGTCCGGTATGTGACCGGACACGTCTGGTATTTTGGCGACAGACTCAGTGACCGGATGTGTCTGGTCGCCACACCAGACGCGTCCGGTGTGAATCAGAAAACATAGTGTTCGGCAATATAGTCGATCGGACGCTGATCGCGTCCGGTCCGAGATCACCGGATGCGTCCGATCGAGCAAGGATGCTTATTGTACTCCACCGGACACTACGGCTCAGCGTCCAGTCATTTGTGACTCAGCGTCCGGTGTGAGCGTCCGGTCGTCGGCAAATTAGGTAGCAATGGCTCTGTTGTTTTGAACTAGACACGTGGCAGTTTGGGGGCTACTGGACATGTCCGGTATGCCGACCGGACGTGTCCGGTATTCACGACCAGAGCATCCGGTGCTGCGTCCGGTCAGTTGGACCAGAGCATCCGGTCAGCCCGCGTTATGCCTAGTGAAGGGGTATAACGGCTCTATTTCGTGGGGGCTTCTATTTAAGCCCCATGGCTGGCTGTAGCTCATAACCTTTGGCCATTTTCATTGACATAGCAACCTTATGAGCTTAGCCAAAGCCCTCCCACTCATCTCCATCATTGATTCATCATCATAGTGAGATTGGGAGTGAATCCAAGTGCATTGCTTGAGTGTTTGCATCTAAAGGAACTTGGTGTTCGTGTTTCGCTGTGGGTTTTGCTTGTTACTCTTGGTGGTTGCCGCCACCTAGATAGCTTGGAGCAGCGAGGATCATTGAGCGGAGGGTGGTGATTGTCTCCAGCTCCAATCATGGTGATTGTGAGGGGTTCTTGACCTTTCCCCGGTGGAGCGCCAAAAGATACTCTAGTAAATTGCTCATGGCTTGTGTGATCCTCATCTTGTGTTGGTTGTGTGGCACCCTATTGAGGGTTTGGCGTGTGAAGCCAATTAGCGCGTGAACCTCCAAGTGAGTGAATCGCCACAACGAGGACTAGCTTGCCGGCAAGCAAGTGAACCTCGGTAAAAAATCATTGTGTTCATCATTAATTCCGAGGTGATCGGTCTTCATTATTATTCATCCTTGTGATTGATTGGTTCCTTCATCTACACGGTGGTATAACCTTCTTGATCACTCTCTTTGCTTTACTGCAAACTAGTTGATAAGCTCTTAGTGTAGCTAGTTGTGAGAGCTTGCTTGCTTGCTTGGTGTGGCTCTTTAGTTAACCTTTGAGAGCACACTAACATAGGGTAGTGTCATAGCTATTGTGTGAATAGATACTATCTAAACTAGAATTGTGGTAGGTGGCTTGCATTTTGAGTAGGCTAGCGCAACACTTGCTTCGCCTCATAATTGTCTAACCATTTGGTTAAGTGTTGTTGTAGAAATTTTTATTAGGCTATTCACCCCCCTCTAGCCATTAGGACCTTTCAAGTAGTATCAGAGCGAGGTCACCGTTATTTGAGGCTTAACAACCTTCAGTGTTAAAATGGCTTAAATCAACAACACCAAGAAGCCAACCCAATTTGATGGCTCCAACTATCCCTCTTGGAAGGCCAAGATGACAACTTATATCAAGTCAATCAATAGGAAGGTTTGGAAGGTGGTAGAAACAAAAATTGAGATTGAAGATCTAGAGAATCCCACTATGGCCGAAGAAGTACTTCTCCAAAATAATGGCATTGCTCTAAGTGTTATTCATGATGCAATTGATGAAAGAACATTTGAGCAAGTCAAAAATATTGAGATGGCTCATGAGGCATGGAAGAAATTGAAGAGACATTTGAGGGCACTCAAACCGTGAAGGGTGCAAAGGCTTACATTCTCAAAGAAAAGTTTGCAAGCTTCAAGATGAAGGATGATAAGAGTATGCCGGAGATGTTCCATAGGCTTCAAGTGCTTATCAATGATCCTAAAGCACTTGGAGAAGAAGTGAAGGATAAGGACTTCTCCCACAAGTTCTTGAGATGCTTACCCTCAAGATTTGGTACATTGGTCACTATTCTAGTGAGGAGTGGTTTGGACACCATGACACCAAACCAAGTGTTGGGAGATATAATGACTGATGATACTTATAGAGATGATGATGAGAAGGAAGAAAATAAGGAGAAGAAAGATGAGAAGAAGAAGAGTGTGGCATTCAAAGCCACATCATCCAAGGGCAAAGCAAAGCAAGAAACATCAAGTGAAGAAGATGAATCATGGGATGATGATGATGAGAAGATGGCTCTATTTATCAAGAGATTTGGCAAGTTCATGGTGAAGAAAGGCTACCGTGCTAGAAGAAAGAAGTCTTCATCCAAGAACAAAGAAGAGTCAAGAAGGTGCTTCAAGTGTGGAAGCAAAGATCATCTTGTTGCTCAATAGTGACAATGATGATGACAACAAGAAGAACAAGAAGGATAAGAAGGAAAAGAAAGAGAAGAAGGACAAGATGGCATTCAAGAAGAAGAAGGGTGGTTCATATGTAGTCACTTGGGATAGTGATGCTTCCTCAAGTGATGATGATGATGATAGTGATGATAACAAGACCACCAAGAAGAAGGTTCTTGCAAGCATTGCTATCAATGAGAAGCCTTCTCTCTTCGAATCTTCATCATGCTTCATGGCTAAGGCCACTAAGGTACAATCTTGTGATGATGAAAGTGATGAAGAACATGTTGATGATAATGAACATGAAAATGAAAATGATAGTGATAGTGATAGTGATGATGATGAACCTACTAATGACAAATTATTTGACATGCTAGAAGATGCTAAAGAACACTTTGACATTAAAAGAAGGGAATGCAAGAGCTTGAATAAGGAGGTAAAAGCCCTTAAGCAAGCCCTTGATGAGCTCAAAGCAACTCATGAGAAGCTAGAGGAAGCCCATGAGAAGCTTGGTAAAGCTCACAAAAAGCTTAAAAAAGCTCATTCTTCTTCACTTAAAGAGCAAAATAAAAAGAAGCATGTTGAAACTTGTGATGTAGGTTTAACTTGTGATTTAGTTGATGCATCATTATCTATGCCTATCATTGTTGCTCCCACTAACCCTTCTTGTAGTACTTCCACTTCTACCTCATCTAGTAGTGATGGTCTCACTTGTGATGCCTCACTAGTGGTTGAGAATGAGAACCTCAAGAAGGAGGTCAATAAGCTCACTCACACTTTGGCTAAGGCTTATGGTGGTGAGGACCGCTTGCTTATGTGCTTGGGTAGCCAAAGAGCTTCTCTCTACAAAGAGGGATTGAGCTATACCCCCAAGAAAGGCAAGGCGGCCTTTGCTCCTCACAAGACTAGTTTTGTGAAGAACAATGGTTGGTTTTGCACTAGTTGCAAGCAAGTTGGTCATAAAGAGCAAGAGTGCAAAAACAAGAGCAAAAATGCTAATGTATCCTCCATTAAGCTTGATTCATGCTATATGCTTACTAAGGGTACAAATGGTGTGAAGACTAAGTTCATTGGTAAACCATGGATGGGCTCAAAGAAGAAAGCTATTTGGGTACCAAAGAGCTTAGTGACTAACCTTCAAGGACCCAAGCAAGTTTGAGTACCTAAAAAAATTGATCTTCTTTTGTAGGTCAATTACAAAGCGGGAGGAAGGCATTGGGTTCTTGATAGTGGGTGCACTCAGCACATGACCGGTGATGCAAGAATATTCAACTCAATCAACACCAATAGCAATGATGGTTATGATAGTATCACATTTGGTGACAATGGCAAAGGCAAGGTCAAAGGGCTTGGTAAGATTGCAATATCAAATGACATGAGCATATCCAATGTGTTGCTAGTAGAGAGCTTGAACTTCAATTTGCTATCCGTGGCACAATTGTGTGATCTTAGATTTAAATGCATATTTGGGGTAGATGATGTAGAAATCATAAGTGTAGATGGCTCTAATTTGATCTTCAAAGGTTTTAGATATGAGAATCTATACTTGGTTGATTTCAATGCTAGTGAAGCTAGATTATCTATATTCTTGTTCACTAAGTCTAGCATAGGTTGGTTATGGTATAGAAGGCTTGGTCATGTTGGAATGAAACAATTGAATAGATTGGTTAAGCATGACTTGGTTAGAGGCTTGAAAGATGTTGTGTTTGAAAAGGATAAGCTTTGTAGCTCTTGTCAAGCCGGGAAACAAGTTGGAAACACCCATCCTAAGAAAAGCATGATGAGCACTAGTAAAGCATTTGAGTTATTGCACATGGACTTGTTTGGGCCAACACAATACACTAGCATTGGTGGAAATAAATATGGCTTTGTGATAGTGGATGACTACACTAGATACACATGGGTATTCTTTCTAGTGGACAAAAGTGATGTGTTTGCAACATTCAAATCATTTGTCAAGGGCATTCAAAATGAGTTTGAAACAACCATCAAGAGAGTTAGAAGTGATAATGGTAGTGAGTTCAAGAACACTAGAATTGATGAGTTATGTGATGAATTTGGAATTAGACATCAATTCTCAGCCAAGTACACACCTCAATCAAATGGCCTTGTTGAGAGAAAGAATAGAACACTCATTGATATGGCAAGGTCTATGCTTAGTGAGTACAATGTGAGTCAATCTTTTTAGGCCAAAGCTATCAACACGGCGTGCTATTGTAGCAACTACCTCTATTGTCATCGATTGAAAGAGAAGACACCATATGAGCTCTTGAATGGTAGAAAGCCCAACATTGCATATTTTTGGGTCTTTGGTTGCAAATGCTATATCTTGAAGAAAGGCACAAGATTGGGCAAGTTTGACAAGAAATGTGATGAAGGATTCCGACTTGGTTATTCCACTACAAGCAAAGCATATAGAGTTTGGAATTTGGATAGTGGTACTCTTGAGGAAGTTCATGATGTTGAATTTGATAAAACCAAGGGTTCATAAGTAGAGAATGAGAACTTGGAAGATGTTAGAGGCATTCAACTTTCAAATGCCATGAAGAACATGGATATTGGTGAATTGAGGCCTAGGCAAGTGAATGATGATGAAGATGATCAAGTACAAGTGCTCTCTAACTCAAATGTGCAAGATGATACAAATCAAGTTAGTACAAGTGGTTCTCATGACAATGAACAAGATCAAGTGGCTAGTACATCATCTCAACCCAATGATCAAGCAAGTGCAAGCAATCAAGTTCCAATCCTCCAACCAACCAATATTGCAAGGGATCATCCATTGGACACTATTATTGGTGATATTTCTAGAGGTGTACAAACAAGATCATGATTGGCACCATTTTGTAAACACTTCTCATTTGTGTCATCTATTGAACCAAAGAAGATAGATGAAGCTTTGAAGGATGCTGATTGGGTGAATGCTATGCATAAAGAATTGAATAACTTCACAAGAAATCAAGTATGGGAATTGGTAGAAAGACCAAAGGGACATAATGTGATTGGAACCAAATGGGTCTTTAGAAACAAGCAAGATCAAGATGGGATAGTTGTAAGGAATAAAGCAAGATTGGTAGCACAAGGCTATACACAAGTTGAAGGTCTTGACTTTGGAGAAACATATGCCCCGGTTGCTAGATTAGAAGCAATAAGAATCTTGCTAGCCTATGCTTGTGCCCACAACATCAAGCTCTATCAAATGGATGTTAAGAGTGCATTTCTAAATGGCTACATCAATGAAGAAGTATATGTTGAGCAACCTCCCGGTTTTGAAGATGATAAGAAGCCCAACCATGTGTACAAGTTGAAGAAGGCATTGTATGGCTTGAAGCAAGCACCTAGAGCATGGTATGAGAGATTGAGGGATTTCCTACTCTCTAAAGGGTTCACAATGGGCAAGGTTGACACCACTCTTTTCATCAAGAAGATTGGAAAAGATCTATTTATATTGCAAATATATGTTGATGACATCATATTTGGATCAACCAATCAAGACTTTTGTGATGAGTTTGGAAAGATGATGGCTAATGAGTTTGAGATGTCCATGATTGGAGAGTTGAGTTACTTCCTTGGTCTTCAAATCAAGCAATTGAAGAATGGTACATTTGTGAGTCAAGGCAAGTACATCAAGGACATGATCAAGAAGTTTGGCATGATTGATAGCAAAGTCATTAGCACACCAATGGGAACAAATGGCAACTTGGATAGTGATGCAAGTGGCAACATGGTGGATCAAAAGTTGTATCGGTCTATGATTGGAAGCCTACTCTATGTGACCGCATCAAGGTCGGATGTCATGTTTAGTGTATGCATGTGTGCAAGATTTCAAGCCTCACCAAGAGAAAGTCATTTGAAGGCTACAAAGAGGATATTGAGGTACTTGAAGCATACACCAAATGTTGGTTTGTGGTATCCCAAAGGAGCAAAGTTTGAGCTAGTTGGTTACTCCGACTTGGACTATGCAGGATGCAAGGTTGAAAGGAAGAGCACCTCGGGCACATGTCAATTGTTGGGAAGATCACTTGTTTCATGGTCATCAAAGAAGCAAAATAGTGTTGCATTATCAACCGCCAAAGCCGAATACATATCCGCCGGTAGTTGTTGTGCACAAATACTTTAGATGAAGGCCACTTTGTGTGACTTTGGAATCAAGTTCAAGAAAGTGCCATTGCTATGTGACAATGAGAGTGCAATCAAGTTAACCAACAATCCGGTTCAACATGCAAGAACAAAGCACATTGATGTCCGCCACCATTTCATAAGAGATCACCAACAAAAAGGGGACATTTACATTGAGAGTGTAGGCACTGAAGATCAACTTGCCGATATATTCACCAAGCCATTGGATGAGAAAAGGTTTTGCAAGCTAAGGAATGAGTTGAACATATTAGATTTCTCAAATATGTGTTGATGCACGCTCACTCATATGACATGCCTCTCCTTCGAGCAATCCAAGGTAAAAGTTGATTGGCATGACATACATCTTTGCTAAGGACATGATTACTGCATCTAGTCACATTTTCAATTTTATTAGGACCTTTTAAGTGGTTCTATTTTATTAGGTTCATTCATGAAAATGAAATGATTTTGATGTTTATATGATATCACTATTGCTTCTATGCTTGATTTGATCTAGTGATAGCATATGACATGTTTATGGGCTTGTAAACCTAGTGTTTGATCTAGAAAATGAGCTCTAAGTGTTTAACTCAACATGGTATAAGATAACCCTTATTTGGAGGTGTGAAGAAGCTTGTCCTTGGATCAAACCAAGTTAAATATCTTTGGCACATGATCTAGATTGGACCAAATTTGGGAAAATGATCCTCACCCCATTGATTGACATTGATAATCTCGACCCTACAAGTAATACTATCTATGTTTTGAACCTTTGTGGTCATTGATGACAAAGGGGGAGAGAAACAAAGATAGGTAGTAAAAATAGTGAAAAAGGGGAAGAAATATCATAAAGGAAGAGAAACATAAAGATATCTTGATATATGACATAGGGGGAGAGATATGACAAAGAAAAGGGATCAACTAAAATTTTGAGTACATAAGTAGGGGGAGCAAGCTCATGAACTTGAATGGTGCATTTCATATGTTTGCTTGCATGTCATACGTTCTAAATTTAAAATGTCCATGCTTGTGTGATGTATGCTAGTTATTAGATTGAATGATGAAATGAAATCACTAGATAAATTTCATTTCCAAATATTTCTAAGTGGTATTGAGCTAACCAGGGTGCTAAGGATGTATATTAGTGCACTCCGATTGGTATCATGCTTCAAAGGTCCATCTTTTATACCTTAGCATCATTTGGTATGCATTGTCTCCTATATTTTCTATATAAGCATATGTGCAAGCTACAATCCAAACTCTTAGCACATATGTAGGGGGAGCAATTGCTACCATTTGGGGTTCATGAAACTTGTCCATATCCTTTTACACATGGTAAATATGCTTAGACAAGCAACATGGATTCAATTGAATTTTAATTCATATCTTTGTATAAGGGTTGTCATCAATTACCAAAAAAGGGGGAGATTGAAAGCTATAGTTTGGTTTTGGTGAATTGATGAAACCCTAAGTGCTAACCTAGTTTATCAAGTGATCATGAGATAGGTAGCACATTCCAAGTGGTGAAGCAAATAAAGATCATAACATGATGATGATGCCATGATGATGATCAAGTGCTTGGACTTGAAAAGAAGAAAAAGAAAAATAAAAAGCTCAAGGCAAAGGTATAAACCATAGGAGCTATTTTGTTTTGGTGATCAAGACACTTAGCGAGTGTGATCACATTTAGGTTTGATAGCCGTACTATTAAGAGGGGTGAAACTCGTATCGAAATGCGGTTATCAAAGTGCCACTAGATGCTCTAACTCATTGCATATGCATTTAGGATCTAGTGGAGTGCTAACACCCTTGAAAATATTTGTGAAAATATGCTAACACATGTGCACAAGGTGATACACTTGGTGGTTGGCACATTTGAGTAAGGGTGAAGAAGATAGAGTCGAAGAGGAGTTAGTCGCGCTGGTTACAGAGTGACTGGACGCGTCCGGTATGTGACCGGACATGTCCGGTATTTTGGCGACAGACTCAGTGACCGGACACGTCCGGTCGCCACACCGGACGCGTTCGGTGTGAATCAAAAAACACAGTGTTCGGTAGAACAGTTGATCGGACGCTGACCGCGTCCGGTCCAGGATCACCGGACGCATCCGGTCGAGCAAGGATGCTTACTGTACTCCACCGGACGCTACGGCTCAGCGTCCGGTCATTTGTGACTCAGCATCCGGTGTGAGCGTCTGGTCGTTGGCAGATTAGGTAGCAATGGCTCTGTTTTTTGAACTGGACACGTGGCAGTCTAGTGGCTACCAGACACGTCCGGTATTCATGACCGGAGCGTCCGGTGCTGCGTCTGGTCAGTTGGACCAGAGCATCCGGTCAGCCCACGTTATGCTCAGTGAAGGGGTATAACGGCTCTATTTCATGGGGGCTTCTATTTAAGCCCCATGGCTGCCTGTAGCTCACAACCTTTGGCCATTTTCATTGACATAGCAACCTTGTGAGCTTAGCCAAAGCCCTCCCACTCATCTCCATCATTGATTCATCATCATAGTGAGATTAAGAGTGAATCCAAGTGCATTGCTTAAGTGTTTGCATCTAAAGGCACTTGGTGTTCGTGTTTCGCTATGGGTTTCGCTTGTTACTCTTGGTGGTTGCCGCCACCTAGATGGCTTAGAGCAGCGAGGATCGTTGAGTGGAGGGTGGTGATTGTCTCCGGCTCCGATCGTGGTGATTGTGAGGGGTTCTTAACCTTTCCCCGGCGGAGCGCCAAAATGTACTCTAGTAAATTGCTCGTGGCTTGTGTGATCCTCATCTTGTGTTGGTTGTGCGGCACCCTATTGAAGGTTTGGCGTGTGAAGCCAATTAGCGCATAAACCTCCAAGTGAGTGAATCGCCACAACGAGGACTAGCTTGCTGGCAAGCAAGTGAACCTCGGTAAAAAAATCATTGTGTTCATCATTGATTAAGAGGTGATTGGTCTTCATTGTTATTCATCCTTGTGATTGATTGGTTCCTTCATCTACACGGTGGTATAACCTTCTTGATCACTCTCTTTACTTTACCGCAAACTAGTTGACAAGCTCTTTAGTGTAGCTAGTTGTGAGAGCTTGCTTGCTTGGTTGGTGTGGCTCTTTAGTTAGCCTTTGAGAGCACACTAACATAGGGTAGTGTCATAGCTATTGTGTGAATAGATACTATCTAAACTAGAATTGTGGTAGGTGGCTTGCATTTTGAGTAGGCTAGCGCAACACTTGCTTCGCCTCATAATTGTCTAACCATTTGGTTAAGTGTTGTTGTAGAAATTTTTATTAGGCTATTCACCCCCCCTCTAGCCATTAGGACCTTTCAGTTGGCCCTCAGAGTTGGTGGATGAAAGGTGGATGGGGTCTGTGGGGTCATGCCATAGCCTGTGGTAGGGTCACCGTTGGCATTGAGTGCCCATGGTGGCTGTGGCAGCTCACCGGAGTGGTAGCGATGGTGCTGTGCACTAGACTCGGCCCTAGAGGCCCTATACTACTCAGCTAACTATGTGTACGTGTGTGCGGGTGAACAAGAAGTGAAGTGGGGATGGTGATGTGCCCTAGGGTGGCCTCGCTGGTGATGGCCGACGGCCATGGCGGCTTGATGGAGCAGGGCTCACGCGGGTAGCACACTACAGAGACCTAGGCTACCAACGATCTATAGAAAAAAAGAAAAGGAGAAGCTTAGGGACTCACCGGTCGCTCCAATCGGTCGGAGACGTAGCGGAGAAGGAGAAGAGAGGGGACGGCGCTGATGGCGCCGGCGGACTCCTGAATTGGGGAAAAGTGGAAGGAAAGGGGAAAGGGGAGGGGAAAGGAGAAGAGGGGGGGGAGATGAGGTGTTCCCGCCCTCGACGGAGCTGGTGGTGGAGAGGGCTAGACAAGAGCGTCGCCGGTCGGGCCTATTTATAGGCCGGCTAGCCGGTGTCCCGGCGGTGCCATATTTCTCATGGCCATCCTTATCCAGCACGCGGGCGCACCACTGACCTCATCTGGTCACATTGTGATGGCTGGCGCTCGCCCATGCGCACGCTGGAGTGCCTTGGTGGCTACTCTAGCGGCTTGGCACGGCGACGACCATGGCGCCGACCGTTGACGTGTTCATAGTGAGGGGGAAGAGGGAGAAGAGGAGAAAATAGGGGGCGCCGTGGGGTCTCGTTGTCGCCGTTAACGCTCCGCTGGCACCAGGGTGGCGCTGGTAGGGCGTTGACGCGGGTGCTATGCCGCGTACGGCTGCCTACCGCGAGGTAGGCGACGGAGCTGACGGGTGGGGCCTAGGCGTCAGTGGGAGAGAGGGAGGAGAAGGGGGAGCGGGTGAGGCTGGGCCGAGCTGGGCCACGGCGCTGCTGGGTCGGCTCGCGCCAGAGAAAGGGAGGGAGGAGGGGATGGGCTGGGCTGCTGCGGTGGGCTGAGAGGAGGGAGAGAATGGCCCCGTGAGGCTTTTTCCAATTTCTAATTCCCTTTTCTATTTCCTAACTCAACTATGCATATGTTTAAATGATTTCAAATTTAAATTTCAATGCATGAGTGTGTAAAAAGGTGCCACCATAAGTTCAACAAGTCAAGCAATCATTCACACATGAAGTTTCACACATATATTTTTATGTTCATATGTTATTTTATTTGTAAAAATTATCTAGGTTAGATATATATGTTATCTCCTATGCACATTTTGAAAAAGTTCACATTTTTAGTGATTTCTAAATCTAGGTCAAATTTTAGGGTGTTACAATATGGAGGGTGAAACTAGTGGTTAAGATTTGAACAAAACTTCAATAAAGAGGGATAATTCATGTAATTGAACTTTGGTAACTTAATTTTGGTGGACTGGTGACCCTTGGGTCACCAAGCTCATGCTTGTGCCTTGCTCCTTCTCGCTTCCAAGTGAGAGAGATGGATTAAGGAATTGTTGAGATTTCATTGCATAGAACATACACTTCCATTTAGGGAGATTTGAGAAATCCATGAGATGATTTAGTGTGATAGGAGTAGGGCTTACACTTGAGATGGATTGAGTTGCTAGCATCTTCATCTTCATCTCATGCAAGATAAAATCAAGACTTTGGGTTGGGATTTGCATTTGAGAAGAAAAGGGGATGTTTCTTAAGCTCACTCAAAGGATGGAGATAGAGATGATGATCTTCATCTTCTCCTTGAGCCGGTGATTCTTGGCCTTGACTTGGATCTCTTCTTATTTTTCTTTCCTTTCTCTCTAGCCCTTGTTTCCTCCACCTTGAAGAGAGAGTGAGGGCGATGAGAGTGATGAGATGAATGGAGAGTGATCTGATGCAGGTGCCTTGAAGTCTCCACCTCGTGCTGACAGGTGGGTCCAAGAGGTAGGGAGAGAGGACAACTTAGCTAGATTAACTCTATTGCATAAGTGTTCTGGTGAAAAGTCCATTAGAACGCTGGACAGTCCGGCAGGACATGAATTTTGAGAATTTTGGATTTTAAGATAAAGGGATTGAAATTAGGATTCTAATACAACTCATAAAGGTTGTAGCAATCACTTGAGGCTCAAAGATCACTCCCCGGGTGATAACGTCGAGATTTAGCTAGGTCAAATGATCGGGTTGACCAAGGGGTGTTGTGAAGTCTATTAGCTACATTTGGGGTCCTTGTCCATCGAGAGTTGAGATAGGAAGGCTTCCACTGGGTTGGCGAGGTTGTCCATTGTAGGAAGAGGTCCAAAAGATAAAGGTCTTGTGCTAGGGTTAACAGGGACTCGCGATCCATATGCTTACGGTGTGTAGGAGTTCAGGTTTGAGTCCAAGGGAGATATAGGTTAGGGTTCCAACCTTCCAAGGGCGTTTTTGAAAAGTTTAAGTTGAAACAACCACTAGGTCGTGACAATTTTTATGAAAATTTAATGATTTTTATAATCTATTTAAGAATTAGATGGGAGGTAGTATAGTAAATATTAGAAAATTGCATTGTAGCATTGTATGTTTGTTTATGTGCTATTTTTGTGTCGTGCTGACACAAGCACGGCCCAAAATGCGGACCAGGCTGTACAACCTATCATGCCGAGATCCTAGGCACGACACATCCCTTGCATTCACACCGTGCCGTGCTTTGAGTTGTGTTACGACCAGCCCTCGAATGGCACGGCCAAATCCTAGCTGTACTCTAAAAATGACTTGATTTATAGAGATGAGTTTCTTGAGCTCATCATCTTTGAAAATTGATTTGTAGAGACAATTATTAGTTGTTGGATTTCCTAGTGATTTTCAGACATAACACTCTTATATGGTGCCTCTAAGAATCAATTTTGTAGCACTGTGTCAATATAAAAAACAAGTTCCAGGTACAGTCACACAAATGGCAAATAGGCAGCAGGCAACCAGTACTAGTCACTAAAACTTAACACCAGTACTACTGCTATCCCACACCAGTAGCACACTTCCTTCTTGTATTTGAAGTCCTTACTCCAGCAGCTAGAATTTTTTATTTCATACAGTTGTAGCATCCAGGTTCCTCATCTTTAGTGGTCGATCCTAGTGCTGCACCAAAGAAACATGGAAAAAAATGACAAATGCTGATTGAGGAATTGATATGCCACCAGTGAAATTTTTTCTCATCAACCAAGCATATGTTCCAACAAGCTGCGTGCTAACCATGCACCACAAGCTTACTAACCACTGCGCAACACTGCTCAACTAGTTAACAGCAAATACTTGCACAAATCATTAAGATAAGATCAACTCAAACCTCCTGATGAAAACCTACCTTTGTTTAACAAACATATCATCACTCTGTGTTTTATATTATTAAAGTGATATTTATCTGATGACTGATCTGAGCAAAAGAAATGTGCAGCATTAAACACAGACACAAGTCAGGCATCTGGAGGTTAGAGTAATGACTTCACTTTACTGTGTATTTTGTACCTAAACTTGTCAATACTCCCCCGATATGTTTATCATAAGATATGTACCATATGGATAAATTAAAGACATGTGTCAAGGATGATCCGCAACCAAAACAGAATGTGTAGGTAGGCGTACCAGAGTTATACATCTATCTGACCAAAATAGGAGGTGTAGGTAGGCAGAACAGATGAATAAATATTATGTTATTTGTCCATATATGGTTTCATGTGAACAACTGAAAAATCAAAGTTCAAAAAATGGCAAACGATATAAACCAAACACGAAGAAGTACCTGGAGTGTAGAAACTCACATAGGGAACAACACCAGGAAAAGCACCGAGGACGCCAATTTGATCACATGGCTCCTCAAACACCTTCCTCACCTTGCCAGACATTAAATCAAAACTAAATAACCCATCATAGGTCCCAACGAAAAATACTCCAACACCTTGCGCATAGCAGAGAAATTCAGAAGATATGGAGCAAGCGTTGACAGGAAGCAACTTGTCAAGCTCAACGACTTTGATTTGTGTCCATCCTATGTCTCCGTTAGGATTCACCTCCATTGACCAGACCGAGAGTTTGGCAGCCTTGTCCAATCTTGCGACTCCAAGCCCACCATTCTCCATCCCCATGAGCGCAGTAGCACACTCATCAGGCATAGGAGGCAGGTGAATCACAGAAGTTTGCCGTGTAGCCAGATTATATAACTGAGAGTTCGACTGCCGCAGTCAATCGAGAAGTAGAGTGTGCTTCCAACAATTGCAGTGAGCACCTCATCGACACAGCACCTTGGGACCGGAATCGGCTCGCTCCAGGAGGCGGCCTCTGATGAGTAGACATGCAAGAAGGACGTGTGCTCGTGCTCGGGCTCAGTGCCAGGGCCCGCGAAGACAAGGGTGAAGGGTTTGCCGTGGCAGTCGTGGTGGTCGCAGACTCGCAGGTGCCGCTTGCTGCGGCTGCACAGAGCACAGTCGCGTACGATTCTTCGTGTAGATCCCAGACGTCCGGGGGTGGTACTGGCACCTCCCACCTTTCATCCGTGGTTGGGTCCCAGACGACGACGAAGCGTTCGTCCATGTCGTCCCACGAGGTAAGGAGGACGCGGCCGTGGCGGGCATCCAAAGCGCGGAAATTGCCGGCGTGGGGAGGGCGGAAAGAGGAGGTGGGGATGAATTGGGCATCCAAGAGGTTGCAGAAGAATCCGAGCATCGGTGCCGCGCGGTGGAATTCCCGGAATCGGCGGCGGAAGCGGGGATCGGAGATGATGCGGTACCAGGGCTTGCAGACGAGGGCGGCGTGGACGAGGATCTCGGGCTCGGCCGGCGGGAGGCAGAGGAGGAACTCCTCGATGAGCTCGTCCAACAGAGCGGGGCGCCGCCGCCATGCTGATGAGAAGGAATCGGACTCCGGCGTCCGGCGGCCGGCGGGGATCGAGGGTTTCGTCTTCACTGGGGAAAAGAAGCGAAGCGAGATTGTGTGACTGTGATGTGAGGGACGGATGAGCACGAGAGGTGAGGAGCCACCTGGTCCGGTTCAACCAGCCAGGTTGCGCTGAGGTGGGGCCAGCGATGCAGCGAGACTGCGAGAGCTGGATTTGCAATGCAGACATGTACTGCTGTTGCTTTAGCCCAAATCCTAAAATTAACACAAAACCATCCGGATTTTTTTCTGAACAGGAACATTTTGAAGATTTGTTTTTTTATTTTCGTGTGGATGGAACATGGATGTTTTGTTCTCGTGAGAGTCTGGATGCAGCTACGCTCTCGCCATACCTTCTTCCGTAAATAAACATTCCAGTATTCAATAGATTTATACGTCTGATAGATTTCTCCACCATTAGATATAAAATCAACGTGGTTGAGAAATCTAATAGATACGAGACATATCAATTTGTCAACAATATATATAGCAACTAGATGAAGTCTCCGCGCGTTGCTACAAATCGTAAGATAAAGATGATAGTAACATAGAAAAATATTTAAATAATGTTTATGATTTATTCTTGAATGATTGCTAAAGCCATGTTACAATACCAAAATCCAAAAGGAGTCGAATTACATCTCTATTGACGGTATTATATGCCTATATATGAAGATACATGGCAGGACGCAGGAATGGCGTGTACAAAGGACCTAATGTGCATCTTCATTACGGCTGATCAGAGATGAGAATAGAAAACAAATAACAACATCTTAATCAATGCCATGAACCAAGTTCCAGAAATAAAAGTAATGAAGATGAGTAGATCCGAGGCCGACTGAACCAAATTTAAAATATACTATATGAACCAAATATAGAGAAATAATTCGTTTGGCTAAAATTTGATTTATGTTGATGCTTATACTGATTTGTTGTGAAAAAAAAATATTATTCATTCGTTGAAAAGTACTTCTAGAAGTAATACAGAAGAACATACCAAATATACGTGTAGAAGCTCTACAGATGCCAAAAGGCATCATGCTGTCCCAGATTGCTCCCGGACCTATAGTAGATACCTGTCAAGCGTGGGTCCATGGCTGCTATTTCCCTTTGTTGAGGCCGTTTTCTTGTTCCTAGGCCTGGTTTAGATTACCTCCAAATTCCAAGTTTTTTCACTCTCTCTCCATCATATTAATTTTTAGTCGCTTATATGGAGCATTAAATGTAGGTAAAAAAAATAACTAATTGCACAGTTTAGTTCGAAATCACGAGATGAATCTTTTGAGCTTAATTAGTCCACGATTGGACAATATTTATCAAATAAGACGAAAGTGCTACTATTTATCGGGTTAAAATTTTTTGCAATCTAAACATGGCCCTAATCTTCTGCCAAAAAGAAACATCAAAAGAACACAGTGGGAGGCCAATCACCAAAATCTTAGAAAACCAACTAATAGCTTATCTTCAAAGTGGACAAAAGAGCTGATGTTGGGGAAAAGCTAGCCATGGGCCATGACATAATTACCCTGTTCGCTTATTGGTTTCAGCAGGCTTATTCAACCAGCCAACAGTGTTTTTCTCTCACAACAAACCAGCACCAGCCAGTCCAAACCAGCCCAGAAACCAACCAGCGAACACGCCGAATATATGTCGAGGAGCACCATGGTTGAAGCCATTAGACTGTCTCCAACGACGAAGACCTAAACGTGAGACCTATTCGGTAGATTGGGTCACGCACAGTAGAATGGATAGGCAGACAAAACTCCCGTTTTCCAACCGAGGACGCAAACCTCCACCCCGGCGAGCTCGGCCCCGGCGCACTCCGCCCCGGCGAGCTCGGCCCCGGCGCGCTCCGCCCCGGCGCGGGCGAGCTTGGCCCCGGTGCGCTCCGTCCCGGCGCGGGCGAGCTCCGTCCCGGCGCGGGCGAGCTCCGCCCCGGCGACGGTCGTCCCCGAGCTCCGCCCCGGCTCCGGTCGTCCCCGAGCTCGTGGTGGTGGGACCCCGCCGGAGGAGACGCAAGCGTGGGCGAGCTCGGCCCCGGCGCGCTCCGCCCCGGCGCGGGCGAGCTCCGCCCCGGCGAGCTCGGCCCCGGCGCGGGCGAGCTTGGCCCCGGCGCGGGCGAGCTCCGCCCCGGCGCGCTCCGTCCCGGCGCGGGCGAGCTCGGCCCTGGCAACGGTCGTCCCCGAGCTCCGCCCCTGCTCCGGTCATCCCCGAGCTCGTGGTGGTGGGACCCGCCGGAGGAGACGCAAAGGAACGAGAGAGGACGCAAATTTGCGTCCCGTGTTTCGTCGGAGGCAAAATGGCTGCCGTGTTTGGGTAGTCCGTTGGAGGATGATTTTTCTACGTAAAAGCACTGTGCGCTACCTAAAATGCGGATGGGTCGCGGTTTGGGTAGTCTGTTGGAGACAGTCTTACAGGACCAAGTCACGCTACATTTACATCTTTTCTTATAGGAAAATAATAATCGCAAAAAACCCCTCAATTTAGGCCCACAACCCGCGTAGACCCATCCTTTGCCTTCCCGCCAACATGGCGGTCGCGTCCGCCGCCGCCTCAACGGTGTCCGCGATCTCCAACCACGTTGCCGCCGGGCACCTCTTCGCCGCCATCGACGCCCTCCCCCCGTGCTCGGCTTCCTCCCTGCTCCCGCCGTCTCTTTACGCCTCGCTCCTCCGCTTGGCAACCTCCCGCCGCTCCCTCGCCGCCGCTCGCCGCGTCGCCTCCCACCTCGCCTCTTCTTCGCCATCTTCCCCTTCCACCTCGACCTCGTTCGCTCCAACATTCCTCTTCAACCGCGCCATCGAGTCGACGCGCGGGAGATGTTCGACGCAATGCCACGCCGGGACGGCGGTTCCTGGAACGCCATCATCTCCGCCTCGTCCCGCGCTGGGCACCCTGCAGAGGTGTTCTCCCTCTTCGCTGACATGAATCTCTTGGCATTCGCCCCATGGACGTCACACTGGCATCAGTGCTTGCCTGCTGTGCTGAGTGTCTTGACCTGCGTGGTGCACAGCAGCTCCATGGTCATATCGCAAAGAGAGACTTCCAGTCCAATGTGATTCTAGGCATGGCACTGGTTGACGTGTACGGGAAGTGCCTCTTGCTTACAGATGCAAGGCGGGCATTTGATGGTATCCTGCAACCCAATGACATTTCATGGAATGTAATCATCCGGAGATATCTTCTCGCTGGTATGGGCGACATGGCAGTTCATATGTTCTTCAGGATGGTATGGGCTGGCGTTAGGCCACTGGTATATACTGTCACACACGCAATGCTTGCTTGCCGGGATAACGGTGCACTTGAAGAAGGGAGGTGCATACATACTTTTGTGCTCCGACATTGGTATGAACACCACATACACGTGCGGAGCTCAGTTGTAGATATGTATGCAAAGTGTGGTGACATTGATGCAGCACAAAGGCTCTTCAACTTGGCACCAAAGAAGGACGTGGTGATGTCCACTTCAGTTGTGTCAGGATTGGCTGCTTGTGGGAGGATTGCTGATGCAAAAAGGGTGTTTGATGGCATGGAACAGCACAATCTGGTATCCTGGAATGCTACGTTGACCGGTTATGTCAAGTCCATGGATCTGACTGGTGCTTTAGATTTGTTCCAGCAGATGAGGCACGAGATAAAGGAGCTTGATGTCGTTACACTTCGTTCTGTGCTCAATGCCTGTACAGGGCCGCTTGACCTTGGGAAAGGTGAGGAGCTCCATGCACTCGCTCTCAAGTGTGGTTTGTTCAGTTACCCCTTTATGATGAATGCACTTGTGAGGTTGTATTCCAAATGTGGATGCCTGAGGAATGCAGAACGGCTTCTTCTATTTGAGATGGGATCAGAGAGAGATAGATTCTCCTGGAACTCACTCATCTCAGGTTACGAACGCCACTCCATGAGTGAAGCAGCTCTGCATGCTCTACGTGAGATGCAATCTGAGGCAAAACCTAGCCAGTCTACGTTCAGCTCTGCCCTTGCAGCCTGTGCAAATATATTTCTGCTTAATCATGGGAAGCAGATTCATGCATACATGATCAGAAACGGGTATGATATTGATGATATACTGCGAAGTGCACTGGTTGATATGTACTCCAAGTGTAGGCTGTTTGATTATTCCTCCAGGATCTTTGAGTTGGGATTATCTGATGATGTCATCCTGTGGAATCTTCTTTGCATGTGCTTACAATAGCAAAGGTGACTATGGGCTTGAATTGTTCGATGAAATGCGGAAGCAGGGGATTAGGCCAGACTCTGTCACTTTCCTTGGTGCTCTGGTTTCATGTATCTATGAAGGGCATGTCGGGTTGGGGAGGAGTTATTTCACTCTGATGACTGATGAGTATAGCATCGTCCCACGCATCAAACACTATGAATGCATGATCGAGCTGTTGGGCAAGCACGGATACATGGTTGAGCTAGAGGATTTCGTGGACCACATGCCCTTTGAGCCAACAACCGCGATATGGCTCAGGATCTGTCATGTGGGGCCGCCCCTATGCAAGGAAACGGCGCGCCCGAGACATACGCCGCGCCGTCAAGCGCGCTGCTGGGGCCGCGCCGTCGCCCTCTGGGCATGCAGAGCAGGTTGAGCCATCTAGTGGCTAGGATAGAAAGAGTATCAAGTCAGTTCCTTAGATTAAGGAACAATTAGCTCCTGGTTTGTTAGCCTCTAAGGCCTATTTAGTCTGGTACGGTGACAATGGAAGGGATAAGCAAGATATTGTCATCTAATCTCTCTTTCTCCCTTCTTCCAAACAAACTAAGCGCAGAGGGGTAAAACCTCGCCTTAGTCACGGATCGTGACTACGAACTACGTAGTCGAGGTCCTGCTACCCTTAACGCCGACGTCCTTGACAACCTGGTATCACGATCCCAGCGTTCCTCGCCTGTGCGTGGTGCCTCTCCACCGCCGTCGTACTCTGCACCTTCACCGCCCGTCGCTCGCAGTGCCTCCACCATGGGGGACAACGCCGACCTCAAGGCCACCCTGGAGACCCTGGCCGCCACCCTCAAGACCCTGCAGACCTCGGTCGAGGCCAATTCCCGGGCCATTGAACGCCTGGCCGCCGAACCACGATCGTCCTCCAGCCAGTCCAGCGCCGGCGAGCACCACCAGGACCGTCCGCCACGGTTCCAGAAGATGGATTTCCCGTGGTACGATGGCAAGTCCGATCCTCTCATCTTCATCAAATAGGTGCGAGTCGTATATTCATCAGCAGCGGATCATGGAGGAGGAGAAGGTGTGGATGGCCTCCTACAACCTGGAGGGGGGCGCCCAGATGTGGTACATCCAGGTCCAGCAGGACGAAGGCATTCCGTCCTGGTGGCGTTTCACGGACTTGCTGAACCTCCGCTACGGCCCTCCCCTACGATCCAACCCCCTCTTCGAGCTAGCGGACTGCAGGCGCACCGACACCGTCATCAAGTACCAGGACCGCTTTCGGGCGCTCCTTTCCCGTGCGGGGCCCCTCGACGAGGCTCAGCTGGTACAACTCTTCACCGACGGCCTGCTACCGCCGCTCAGCTTCGACGTCGAGGTCCACAACCCGCAGACCCTCGCCGGCGCGATGAGTTTGGCCCGCAAGCTGGAGCTGCGGGAGCAGTACCCCGCGCTGCCACGCGCGGCCTCCTACCGGCGCCCGTTCAGCGTCTCGCCCTTCCAGCGCCCCCCGCGACGACGTCATCCACCTCGGCTATCGTTACCGTGGAGGGCCGGTCGATCAAGCGCCTGACCACAATCAAGCAGGAGGAGCGCCGCCGCTTGGGCCTCTGCTACAACCTGCGACGAGAAATTCGTACGGGGTCATAACAAGGTCTGCAAACGTCTATTCTTGCTGGACATCGCGGTGGATGACACGGAGGAGGCCCCGGAGTCGTCCGAACCGGCGGTCGCCGAGGAGGAGTCGCCCATGTTCTCTCTCCACGCCGTCGCGGGCGTTCGTTTCAATGACACCATGCAGCTCCATCACCGGCACGTCTCCTACGCCGTGGGCGACTGGGTCCTGCTCCGCTTACGCCATCGCCCAGTAGCGTCGCTGTCCCAGGCGCCCAAAGGGAAGCTGCAGCCACGCTTCTTCGGGCCCTACCGCGTCACGGAGCTCATCAACAACGTGGCTGTCCGCCTCGCCTTACCCCCGCGCGCCAAGCTCCATGATGTCTTCCACGTCGGCCTCTTGAAGAAGTGGGTGGGCAACCCTCCAGCTGCTCCGCCACCTCTCCCAGCTATGCACAACGGTGTGGTGGAGCCGGAGCCAGAACACGCGGTGTGCGCTCGCCTAGCCCGTGGGATCCGCCAGGTGCTCATCCAGTGGAAAGGCGAACCTGCTGCCTCTGCTACATGGGAAGACCTGGACTCCTTTCGTGACAGGTTTCCGTCCTTCCAGCTCGAGGACAAGCTGCTCGTCGAGGGGGGGAGAGATGTCATGTGGGGCCACCCCTATGCAAGGAAACGGCGCGCCCGAGACATACGCCGCGCCGTCAAGCGCGCTGCTGGGGCCGCGCCGTCGCCCTCTGGGCATGCAGAGCAGGTTGAGCCATCTAGTGGCTAGGATAGAAAGAGTATCAAGTCAGTTCCTTAGATTAAGGAACAATTAGCTTCTGGTTTGTTAGCCTCTAAGGCCTATTTAGTCTGGTACGGTGACAATGGAAGGGATAAGCAAGATATTGTCATCTAATCTCTCTTTCTCTCTTCTTCCAAACAAACTAAGCGCAGAGGGGTAAAACCTCGCCTTAGTCACGGATCGCGACTACGAACTACGTAGTCGGGGTCCTGCTACCCTTAACGCCGACGTCCTTGACAGGATCTTTGACTGCTGCAGGGAATATGGAAACAGAAAATTAGGGGAGAGGGCTGCGCAGCGTATCAATGACAGCAAACCCCTGACTCCAGTTATATTTGTTGAGTCCACTCCTGACTACGAATGCAGTGGCAGTGATGATGCGAAGCCCATGCCATTCTGCTGAGGCGGACAAAACTGGTGATGATTGAGATTCTTGCTGAGTCATGAGGGTTTTTCAGTGACTGAGAAGCTGAATGGGGCAGTCTGAGATGTCACAAACTTGAATTTGACCTATTTGCTGCCTATAAACGGGTAGGATCAGCACTTATGATACCTTGCTAAGACAAGAATTCAGGCTGAACACTGACCTCATGGCTCATGTGCTGATTGACCTGATAATTGATGTCTATCAGGGCCCAACCTCCTCTCCTGCCTTGGGAGTTTGCACTGGGTCACAATGTAGTTAAGAAGTGTACAATCATATAGCGCTGATTTTCCCAATTGCAGACTTCACTTTCAGCAGTTCATCTGCATCTTTGGTAAGTACGGCTATCACCATCGAGGTGAATCTTGCTCTACAAAGAGATAAGAAGGTGCTGAGGCATCTATAAAAGTCTTTAAACATGGTGACCTTATGAATAGTGCCATCCCGTCCTCCCCTCACAATTCCCTGTTCATCTCACTTTACCGTGTATCATGGATATGTGCCTGTTCAATTAGATTATTTGTCTGCTCACGCTGGCTTGAAGACCTTATGCATCAAAATAAAATGATATAGTTTCAAACTATCTGAATTGGTGGTGTTAGAGTACGTCAGGGGCCTATTGGGCCTGGGTTGGCTGTATAGCCCATTAGTGTTAGGGTTAATTAGAGATAAGGGTCGCTTACTTAAGGGTCAAGTAAGCCTTGCTTGGGAGTCAAGTAAACCTCTCTATATAAGGAGAGGAGATGTATCGATCTAATCAAGCAAGAATTAAGAAGGAAATCCCTTCCCTCTTGCTCGGCCGTGGGCAAGGCCCCCGGCCTCCCTCATAGCCCCAGCCGCCACAATTAGGGGCGTGAACAGTACACGCTTTACTGTAGCGCCACGGGTACTATAGCCACCTGTCGCCGCCTCTCCCTCTCAATCCTAGCAACCACATAACAATCTGGTATCAGAGATCTCTGGTTCGATCATGTCCAGCCCTCTACCGAGTTCTTCCCACCCGCCGCCGCCGCACACCCACCCATCGCCACCAACGTCTTCGCCGACGCTGCTGCCCCACACATCAGGCGCACCGGCATTGGGCGCGCTGGCGTCCTCAGGGGTGATCGCGCCCTCTGCCCCGGCGCCGTCGTCTCCCGCCGCCCTCGTCCTTACCCCGGAGCAGATGACGGCCGCAATCCTGGAGTTAGGGCAGGCCGTGACGGACATCAGGGCCTTCCTCGTCGGGCCCTATGCACCCCAGCCGCAGCCGTGGTGGAGGACCCTGTGCTGCAGTAGGGGGTCCGTGGCTGTGGATGGCATAGATCATCATGATCTTGTCGATGCCACCGCCGCCGACGAGACTCTCGAGCACGCCTTGCACATGGAGGAGCTCATGCAGATCACCGACTGCAACCAGCTGCGCAGCTTCGACGAGGCACCAGCGGCCGTCCACTTCGCCGAATTGGATCGGATCAATTCTGCTGTGGTTGCTGCACCGCCATCCTTAACGACATCGCCAGCAGCACCATCGGCAGCCGTAGTGGTGCCAGTGCAGTTCCACACTGCTACGCCACTTGTTGCATCGGCGCCATCACCAACAACGACGGTGTCAGCTATGTCGTTGCGCTCCTCTTCCCCCGCCATGGTCACATCACCAATGAAGGCCCCGGCTGCCACAACTCCGGCAGTCTCATCACTAGCTTCGCCAACAACCCCGCCGGCACTAGTGTCACCAATGCAGGCGATCATCCATGCACCGACATTGGCGGACATGGTGCCTTTGTCGCTGCCTCTATGAGTCGCAACACCGATCCGTCGAGCAGGGTCGTGGTTGTTTGCATACGCTTATTCTCCGTCGGCTCAGTAGCAGGCCTTCAAAAGCTCCATCGGTCGCTTGGAGTACACCTCCAGCACAGCCCCACTCTGCTGCACCCATAGCGGGGGTGGCTGCTCGTGGAGGGCACCATCGACTCCACGTGCAGGCGCTCCATGGATTCGAGCCGGGCGGATTCGATTCCAGGCAGATCAGATGGCGCAGCCAAGTTTGGCACCTCGAGGAGGAAGGTATGGATCGTGCACCACTACAGAAGCAGACCCCATGGGACGGAGTTGATTTTGGGGAGCCATATGTCTTCTGCCTCGATTACAACTGCAACATAGGACTCCTTGAGCAGAGCTGTCATGGCGATCTTCTATAGACTACAAGGTCTTCTGCTCCAGCAATCGCCACAGCTCTAGGACAAGCTGTCTTGGAGGGGCGGAGTAGTGTTATGGCAAGTGGAGCTGGACCAGGGACCCATGTGGTACTGTAGCACGTGAACATAACATCGTGAACAGTACCGGATTAGATTAGATTCGATTGGTTTGGTTTGTTAGGAAAGGAATAAGATAGATTGATTCGATTAGGATGTTTCCTTAGGGGTCAAGTCAGTTATCTCTATAAAAAGAACCCTGTATCAGTTATAATCAAGCAAGAAGCAACAATTAAGTTACTGGCTTCCCCTGGAAGCCAGCCGTCCCTGCCCTCTCTCCCTCGTGTGAACAGTAGCTCTCCCTCAACTCTCTCCCTCTCAATCCTAGCTGGTAGGGCATCAAGTCCTATCAGGTGGCCTCTGAACAAAATGGTGGACCTCGAGGTATGTAACTATGTGGTGTCAGTTCTAGCTGTACCTTAACCTTATGCAGTAAAATAAAATGATAAAATTTCAGGTTATCTGAATTGGTGGCTTCTGAACAAAATGGCACACCTTCATGTATGTAGCTGTGGACTGATAGTTGTATAGCTGTTCTTTTCCCCATTTGTGACTTGATAATAAGTACTGAAAATAACAGCAGGTACATACTTTTCTTTTGCAAAAAATTGCTTCATTCTTTTCAAATAATGCATCCATACTGTGAACTTAAAATCTATGTGCTTCTATCCTTGGATTACTTATATTATAGAGTTGTTAATGGCCATGCTTTGTAGGAGTTCTAAAAGGAAAATGATGAATCTGACTTTATCCATCAAGTTTTGATGTTTTCAAGTCGAACCTATATACCTTTTGTCACTCTGTTCATGTATATTGTTGTAGCCAGTCTCTAGGATGTTTTATTAATTGCTTTAACTGTAGTGGTCCATGCCACACTTCCTCTATTTCAATGTATAATTCATTGCAATTGTATTTTTCTGTAAAAGGATTTTACCAAAACTTCATACGAGAATATTTGGTCTATGTCTATCTGATTTGACCTTATTAGAGTTCATCAAATTTTTGTTCCAATTACAATCACCGTTGAAGATTTTATTTGCTGCCTGATATTTTCCCCATTTTTCCCTTCTGTCACAAGGTGTATCTAACTCAGTTAAAATCGTTATGCATCTTAGAATCTCATTCTCTAATAAGGAATTTAACAAAACCTTATTACTACAAAATGATCCGCTGACAAAATATCAAATGCTCTGCATGAAATGTCTAATACTCCAATCTGGCACCCACAACATACTGGCTCACATCATTGCCTGCAATAGGGTGGGCGCAGCGAAGCACGCTACCCTTTACTGCAGTGAGATCATCAAAAAAGAAATATGGTTTAGGCAGACTTCCTATTCAGTTAATTAGTTGCCATTGAGGAAGAAATATCCTCTCACTGTTCCGTAAAACCGGTTTGGTCAGTGCTTATAGCAGTGATAGCAGTAATTTTTTTTTTCTTGCCTTCGATTGTTTGGTTGTCTGATGTCTGCTGTCTTTGGGGAATAGAACAGTGTTGGCAAAATGGTTTCAGTGTGCCAGTTTGGTCAGTGCTTAGGCAATGATGCTTATCTTAGCGTCTCAATACTTTTCTAAATTGTTATGGTTCTGCATCCTTAATCCTAGGATTGCTGATTCTTACGCCCACCAAATACGAATGTACCTTATGCTCCGCTTTTCTTGCTGGTACCGACCATCATCTTTTTTTTTTTTGCTTTTGCATTTATCTTCTCAGCATTTACCTACGATCCTTTAATTACTTACAGCTTACCTTCACCTCTGCCCATGGAGACCAATGTCAGGATCCCATATAACCCACCGTGAAGCAATGAGGCATTGTCGTGCAATGCATCCTGATAGTACGACTACCTCTGATGGTGCCACCTGTCTTCATGGTTATACATGGTTCCATGTACCTCTACTTATGTGTGCCCTTAGCCAGCTCATTTCAGTCCTCTTTTTTGATATATTTTGTTCAAGTATTACTCAATTTACCCACCTCCTGCAAGAGAAGCAGACAACTATAGATATTATGTTTGAATCACAATCGCCTGGTATATATATACCACCTCTGCTGCTGTACCTAAACCTGTTGGATATGGTGTGCACTGTCAGCTTCGTGCCCGGATACCCGCGCGCTTACCCACTAGTTTCTAGTTACATCTGGTGTCCTGCATGTTAACTGTAAATACCTAAAACAAAGATTAACTGGTGTCCCAACGCTGAATCTCTGTATGAAGTGGACATGATTGTAATGTGCTATGCAGCATTAGCTGAAACCCCGAGGCTGCAATGCAGTTGTACTGACATGGATGATGAACATTTTTTTTTATGAAAGACATGGATGATGAAATTGATGATAGGATGGTTGGTGGCAAGGAGCATTCTCAATTCAATCCTTAAAAAATGCATCAGCAAGTGTGAACGAAACTGTGATGCTTTTATAAACGCATTTCGAAACTGGGCTCTAATTTGAATGTTTTTTTAACATCTCTGAGGATGTTTTTTTTTAGACCATAGACCTTAGCCCTGCTTATATTGAAAGCAAAAGGTAACTGCTGGGGTTGCCAGCTTACAGAGTTTGAGCAAAAAGTAAACAGCAGAGTTCACAGAAGAAAACGCTAGAGCGCTCTGAAACAAACGAAGCCTACTTAAAAGAGAAAATAAAACGTTTCGCTTCATGCTTTTCAGCAAAAGGATCTCTGAGGATGTTGCTGAGGAAATGAGGAATAGTATGTGTCCTCATGCAAGATGTGACTCAGGACTCGCATATGTTCGTCCCTCAGACTGTCTCCAACAACGACCACCTAAACGCGGCACCTATTCCATCTTTGGGTTACAGCACAGAGGAAAGGTCACGGATGCAAAACTTACCTTCTCCAACAGCCGCTGGCCCCGCTCATCCGCGCTTGCTCGCGTCGGCACCGCTCGCCAACGGCGGCAGCGCCGCTGCGCCCGTGCCGACCCCGCTCACCCCGCCACGACGCGGTCGCAGCAGCAGCAGATCCACCACCGACGCGCGCCCCGACGCGGAGCGCTGGATCCTGCGCAGCAAGAGGCGTCCAACCCGTCGCCGTCGCCCCCGGTCCCCACACCCACCGCAACCGCAAGCGGCGGCCGCGGCGTCCGCTACCGCACGCCCTCGTCCCCGGACCTCCTGCTCCTCCCCACCGACGCCGCCAAGATGCGCCGCTACTCGGCGCTGCCCAACGGCAGCCGCCAGGAGACGCTGGCCGACCGCGCGCACAGCTACCGGGGCGTCCTGCTTGTCGTCCTCGCCCCGCTCGCGCTCGTCTCCCTCGTCCTCCTCCTCATGCCGCGCTCGCCAGCCACCACGGGCGTCGCCACGAGGTCCGGGCCCGCGGGGGCTGACAAGTACGCCGTCTTCTCCTTCCGGTCGTGGTGGTGGGCCGGGCGTTGCGGGAGACGCAAACAGACCGAGCGAGGACGCTTATTTGCCTTCCGCGTCGCCTCTGCCGCAAAATGGGTCATGCCATTGCATACTCCGTTGGAGCGTGTATTTTTACCGGTACTGTGCGTCACGTATTTTGAGTATAGGTCGCGTTGTGCATGCCCTCTCGAGACAGTCTCATCATTCGATGACACAGAATGTTCTCCTACACCTCTGTTTCTCTCGAGATCGCAACTGATCCTCTGGCCGTTATACGCCAGGAGATCCGTCCAAGTGTGGGTCTTGCGACCTGACGGCGTGCCTCTCGGTGGCATGGCGCGGCACCTCCACCACCACCTTGGCCAAGAGCTCGTCGCGCACCTTCGCGCGTCGTCGCCGCTGGCCGACCTCCTCCGCTCCGCGCCGAACCTCCCCGGCGCCCGAGCCGCGCACGCACGCATTCTGAAGTCTCCCTTGGCCGGCGAGACCTTCCTCCTCAACACGCTCGTGTCCACGTACGCACGGCTCGGCCGACTCCGCGACGCCCGCAGGGTGTTCGACGAGATACCCGTCCGCAACACCTTCTCGTACAACGCGCTCCTCTCCGCGTACGCGCGCCTGGGCCGCCCCGACGAGGCGCGGGCTCTCTTCGAGGCCATCCCGGACCCCGACCAGTGCTCCTACAACGCGGTCGTCGCGGCGCTCGCGCGGCACGGGCGCGGGCACGCCGGGGACGCGCTCCGGTTCCTGGCCGCCATGCACGCCGACGACTTCGTGCTCAATGCCTACTCCTTCGCCAGCGCCCTGAGCGCGTGCGCCGCTGAGAAGGACTCGAGGACCGGGGAGCAGGTGCACGGCCTCGTCGCCAGGTCGCCGCACGCGGACGACGTGCACATCGGGAGCGCGCTCGTGGACATGTACGCCAAGTGCGAGCGCCCGGAGGATGCGCGCTGGGTGTTCGACGCAATGCCAGAGCGGAACGTCGTTTCCTGGAACAGCTTGATCACTTGCTACGAGCAGAACGGTCCCGTGGGTGAGGCGCTCGTGCTGTTCGTCGAGATGATGACTGCTGGTTTCTTTCCGGATGAGGTGACACTCTCAAGTGTCATGAGCGCATGTGCAGGACTTGCTGCAGACAGGGAAGGACGGCAGGTCCATGCCCATATGGTGAAGTGCAATAGACTTAGGGATGACATGGTGCTCAACAATGCTCTGGTGGACATGTATGCAAAGTGTGGGAGGACGTGGGAAGCAAGGTGTATCTTTGATTCCATGCCTTCCAGGAGTATTGTCTCGGAAACATCTATAATCACTGGGTATGCAAAGTCTGCAAATGTGGAGGATGCTCAGGTGGTGTTCTCGCAGATGGTCGAGAAGAATGTCATTGCTTGGAATGTGCTCATTGCAGCATATGCCCAGAATGGTGAGGAGGAAGAAGCGATTAGGCTCTTTGTCCAGCTGAAAAGAGATTCCATTTGGCCAACACATTACACGTATGGAAATGTTCTGAATGCATGTGGGAATATTGCTGACCTTCAGCTTGGTCAGCAAGCTCATGTGCATGTCCTCAAGGAAGGTTTTCGCTTTGACTTTGGGCCAGAATCTGATGTGTTTGTTGGGAACTCCCTTGTAGACATGTACCTGAAAACAGGTTCCATCGATGATGGTGCTAAGGTATTTGAGAGAATGGCAGCCAGAGATAACGTGTCGTGGAATGCGATGATTGTTGGTTATGCACAGAATGGCCGTGCAAAAGATGCATTGCATCTTTTTGAGAGAATGCTGTGCAGCAATGAGAACCCAGACTCTGTCACCATGATAGGGGTCTTGTCAGCCTGTGGCCATTCTGGATTGGTGGATGAGGGCCGGAGATACTTCCATTCCATGACTGAGGATCATGGGATTACACCATCTCGAGATCATTACACATGCATGGTTGACTTGCTTGGTCGTGCTGGTCATCTCAAAGAAGCTGAGGAGCTCATAAAGGACATGCCAATGGAACCTGACTCTGTGCTCTGGGCTTCTCTGCTAGGTGCTTGCCGGCTGCATAAGAATGTTGAGTTGGGGGAATGGACAGCTGGGAGATTGTTTGAGCTTGATCCTCAGAACTCTGGACCCTATGTCCTTCTCTCGAATATGTACGCTGAGATGGGGAAATGGGCAGAAGTTTTTAGAGTGAGGAGATCCATGAAGGACAGGGGTGTCAGTAAGCAGCCGGGGTGTAGTTGGATTGAGATAGGAAGGAAAATGAATGTGTTTCTGGCACGAGATAATCGACATCCATGCAGGAATGAGATACACAGTACTTTAAGACTAATTCAGATGGAGATGGGCAGAACGAGTATAGATGAAATTGATGATGGCTTGATGAATTACTGCTCTGAAGCCTGTGGATAGAAGTAGAAAGTCAGATGACTTCAGAAGTAGGTGTTGACAACTTGATATTATATTGGCGAGGTTAGTACATCCATACTTACAGGACAGGGCCAAAAGCATGTTGGTTGACTGAAAGGATCGTGTTCTTACCTAGTAAAAGAGAAGGGAGTTTTTCAGATCGATTTTAAGCTCCCAACCTGGTCACTGTCCTCAACCAGATAAAACGATTTTTCAAAGAATGGGATAAGCTACAGAGATGTTTCCTTTGGGTGGGGGATCAGGAACTCTCCACGGGTAAATACAAGGTGCCTTGGACAACAATGTGTCAGCTATTAGAAATGGGCGGCCTTGGCATACTGGACCTTGAATGCTATGCGCGAGCTCAATGCTTATGGTGGCTGTGGTTTGAATGGGTTGCACTAGACCGCCCTTGGATTGGCATGCCCCTGCCTTTAGAGCATTAATGCAGCTATGGTTGTCAAACTGAACAGCAGCCTCACAGGCCACAGCATGTTTCTGGACATCAAGTTGGGTTCGAGAAGACACACTGTCGGCACTCTTCCTGTCCCTGTTTGCGCACGGAGAAGAAAGAATACAATGGCCGAGGCTCGCATAAATGATAGATGGATTTCCAGATTTGGATCATGTCCTGACTTTTCCTTTATTTGAGGAATTTGTCAAGCTCTTCGTCCTGCAGCAAGATTTTAATATGGATCCTGCATCTGACCAGCCTGACCACAGTGTGTGGACTGCAAATGAAAATGGTGAGTACGCCACACGCTCTTCATATTTGCTGAAATTCAGGGGGGGCGGTAAGTTCAGCAATAGCTACACACATCCGGAAGCCATCAGCGATGCCAAGGCGTAAATGTGAGGATGTCCCTAGTCCCTACAAGAATATGTATGGACAGCAGCACGGATGCAAATGGCTGAATTCGTTTTCTTTTTCCTTTTGATTTGAAAAAAAAAATTGAATTCATATTTCTGCCAATTATGTATCAGGAACCTGGAGACGGCGACGCACGTAGCATATGAGCGTCCAGTAATAAAGATGGCATGGGCGGTGGCAGTGATTTGACTGTGGCATGAGGGGCTACAACCTTCCACCTAGCAGTCGGCTACCTCCCTGCAGGATTGTTACATTCAAACATTCAGTTAACAAGCAAAGTCAGCCTTGGTGCTGGGTCTCAGGTCCCTGATCATCCTCACAATCAGGGAAATTTGGAAAGAAAGGAAGAACAGAGTGTTCAGTAGACAGAGCCGCTCTGAGTCTGGAATCCTCTCTGGAATTCAGGATGAAGCCCACCCGCCGCTGGTGCCTGGTGGGAATAAGAAGCTGGAGCTGTTACTGCCGGCATTGCCAGATGGTGAGCATTCGTGGTAGAAGTTACTCGTAGATTAATGTTGTGTTATGTATTTTTCTGTAAATTGCTCTTAGTCTCCTAGGGATGGCAAGAACGCCAAGTACTTGTACTTGGAAAACTTACAAAAAAAATTGGTGTGCTTCTAGCGCATAACTCTAATTTACAAAGGTGATATGCCACTTGCACAGAAAAGGTGTTGTACTATCAATATTTGATAGCACTTACAAGCTACAGGACTATCAATATTTGATAGCACTTACAAGCTACAGGCTATCATTTGCTGAAGAAAAAAAGAAGAACGAGCTAATGTCTTTTGAAGGCAAAGTTCAGAAACATGGAGTCAAAGAGAAGCTAGCAAACAAAGCTCCCATTGACTTCCTCGAGATCCCTGCAAACGCAATGCAATACCCTCGCATATATTAACTCGGGTTCTACCCTCAGCAGGGCACTTCTAGTTGCAGCTTAAGCGATGGCTGTCTCCCTGGTGCTTCCGTTCACCATCCTCCTCGCTGGCGTTCTCCTCTCTGGACCTGTCTTGGCTGAGGTGGAGACCGCCGTGGAGCTGGGCGAGGTGGTCCTGACGCTGGACGCCAGTAACTTCTCGGAGGTGGTGGCCAAGCAACAGTTCATCGTCGTCGAGTTCTACGCGCCATGGTACGTACGGCTCAGTGACTCCATTATCTAAGCAGCCGTGCTCTGTCTCAACTCCTGGCTAATGGAGTAATGGTAACTTATCCGCAGGTGTGGCCACTGCAAGCAACTCGCTCCAGAGGTAACAACTCGCTGCTCCCTTCATACGGGCCGCTGTGCCAGACTGCCGGGCTTGCCTGGTTGCCCCGGAGGATGCAACTCAGGGACATGTGTGTTTTAATTTGTTTTGTGCCATGTCCGTGATACCATGCATGCAGTACGAGAAGGCAGCCGCCGTTCTGAGGAATCACGACCCGCCGTTGGTGCTCGCCAAAGTGGATGCGTACGATGAGAGGAACAAGGAGATCAAGGACAAGTACCAGGTGCATGCGTACCCCACCATCAAGATCATAGAGAATGGAGGGAAGGACGTGCGTGGCTATGGTGGTCCGAGGGACGCCGACGGCATCGTGGAGTACCTCAAGAAGCAGGTCGGCCCAGCTTCCATCGAGCTCAGTTCGGCGGAGGCTGCTCAGTCGTCCATCGGTGACAAGGGGGTGGTTCTTGTACGTTTCTACTACCGTTAAGAATGATGCCTCCTGTTCTTTCAAAAAAAAAAGTTTCCTGTTTCCTGAATGCCATGGGAGAGTGATGGATGCGAATGTGATGCATGCGTGTGAAACATTTTGCTGCAGGTTGGAGTTTTCCCTGAGTTTGCCGGTGTGGAGTATGAGAATTTCATGGCCGTGGCAGAGAAAAAACGGTCAGACTATGATTTCTTTCACACGTCAGACGCAAGCATTCTGCCACGTGGTGATCAGGCCATCAAGGGCCCTGTTGTTCGTCTCTTCAAACCATTCGACGAGCTCTTTGCTGATTCACTGGTACATTCCTTTTTCATGTATACATTTGATGCTAATTCATGACTGAACACACTAGCACTAAAACACCATTCTTGATCTTTTTCAGGATTTTGATTCGGATGCTCTTGAAAAATTCATTGAGGTGTCTGGTTTCCCTGCAGTAGTTACATTCGATGCTGATCCAACCAACCATAAGTTTCTTGAGAGATACTACAGCACTCCTAGTGCCAAAGTGAGTAACACAATTGTGATTATGTTCTGTTTGCTACCTTCAGAGTTTGAATATATGAGTTGTATGTTGGGTAGAAGAGCTAAGTTTTGGTAATTCATTTACCTCTGCATAAGTATAGGTAATAGGTTATATTATCCACATTGAACTGACACTTCTGCTTTCGTGAATGCATCGACCTAATTTTCATATGCACTGAAAACAAATATGGTTGGACAGGCGATGCTTTTCTTGAACTTCAGTGACGACAGAATTGAGGCCTTCAAGAGTCAGATTCAAGAAGCTGCCAAGAAATTCAGTGCTAATAACATAAGTTTTCTAATTGGCGATGTTGAATCTGCTGACCGTGCCTTCAAGGTTGCTATTTGTAGTTTCTCTGAGTATTTGTTTGTCAAAAATTTCTACGGTTAGATGCCTAACAAGCTCTCATGCAAATGGTTTCAGTACTTTGGGCTTAAAGAGAACGATGTGCCCCTCCTTTTTGTGATTGCACAGGGTGGGAAATATCTCAATCCAACTATCGACCCTGATCAAATCATCCCCTGGTTGAAGGAGTATATAGTTGAGGCCTTTTCTACTTTATTATGTTTCTTAGTTACTGAGCTGTTTTACAGTACTTTATTAGCAAATAATTTCCTGCTCAATCTTGTTCTGTCTTGTGTTGGTTCATGCAGTATGGAAACTTGACTCCTTATGTTAAGTCGGAGCCAATCCCAAAGGTGAATGACCAACCTGTTAAGGTCGTTGTGGCTGACAGTATTGATGACATTGTTTTCAACTCTGGCAAAAATGGTTAGTTTTTCACACTTCCATCGGTTGTCTGAGTAATATGTGCCCCTTAGGCCTTAGCTCAATATGATTGTATTAGTGGTTACATTCAGATTTCAGTTACGTTTAGCATTCAACTTGTTTTACAACATCATGCTTGACATGATCTTTTCTTCACAGTACTGCTCGAGTTCTATGCACCTTGGTGTGGCCATTGCCGGAAGCTGGCCCCAATCTTGGAGGAAGTTGCAGTCGCATTACAAGACGACGAAGAAGTCGTCATTGCAAAGATGGTGAGCCATTTTGCGACTGATGCTCAATCGTTTTTCTCTTTGTTTCCTTTTTTGTCGTATGGTATGATCTTGCTCATACAAGGCATTACTTATCATTAAGCCCTTTTGGTTTTCTCAGGATGGCACTGCAAACGATATCCCTACCGACTTGGCGGTGGAGGGATATCCCACGATCTACTTCTACTCGACCACCGGTGACCTTTATTCCTACAATGGTGGAAGAACGACCGAGGACATCATCAGTTTCATCAAGGAGAACAAGGGCCCCAGAGCTGGTGCCATGGACGAAGTGACGCAGACGGGTGCTGGTGCTGTAGAAGAGGGCATTACACCTTCATCGCCGTCAGATCTTCCGAAAGACGAACTCTGATCGAGGTGCCATATGTAGCTATGCAGTGAGAGAGTGAGGCACATACAGAGAGGTTCAGAGAAAATAACCAGTTATAAGTTGGAAAGCATTTCTCATAAGTCATTGCTATACTAAATGCACTGAGGTTGCTAGTTTTATTTGGTTGAAATTTGCTGTCATAAGCCGTTACTGTTTTGAATAAGGCCATTGTAATCCAGGCAGCACTAACCTTTTTGTTGTTTCTGCCCAATTCATGCAAAATAGTCCTTTTCAGTGCTTCTAGGTTTTTATAAGTCAAACTTTAGCTTATACTTTTGAATATTAAGATCTAAAATTTATATAGGTTCATAAAACAAGGCTGACATATTAGATTTATTATAAATAAGTAATATAAATATTCCTATATTTTATAGATATTGCTAGCTAAAATGCTATACAGGAGGTTGTGTCGATATACTATTATTAGCTTCAAAGTATTAACCCCGTCATAAAAAGAATGCAATTCTTAATTTTTTTAACGAGACAAACAGTTTTAAACTTAACCAATTTTATGAAAAAATAGTATTAATGATACTAAAAAGTGTTGGCTTTTATAGATAAATCATTTTTACTATGTATCTTGCTATAGCGTATATCTAAGTGTATAACAAAAAAATATGTATCTAAAAAAGCCAAATCATCTTTACAAATTGAAATGGAGAAAGTATTAGAGTAATCATAGAATATATCTTTATAGTATATTTATTTGGAGTCATAAATATTAATAATATTTTTTTTATATAAATTTAGTTAAATTTAAGGAAGTTTAACTCAATCTAAATCTAGAATTATATACTTTTTTATGGAGGCGGTATGTTTTTGCATACTCCCTCTGTCCCAAAATAGAAGTCATTCTCGCTTTCCGAGAAGTCCAATATTTTTTAACTTTGACCAATTATATATAAAAGAATATTAAAATTTACAATACATAATTAGTATCATTAGATAGATTGTTGAATATAGCTTCATAATATATTTATTTGGAGATATAAATGTTGCACGTATTTTCTATAAAATTAGTCAAAGTTGAGAAAGTTTGACATTCACGTATACCACAGTGACTTTCTTTTAGGGACGGGAATCCAATCAAAGAGAATCATTCCTGCTCAATTGCGCGAGTATCATACAGAACTTTTGAGAGGCTTTTACCTATATGCCATTAAAAAGTTTATAATCAAGCACAAGCCATTAAAAAGTTGAGCTCCCACGAGTGCCACCGTTCTGAACTTTTTTTTCTCTCCAAGCCATTCCGTATGTTTTTCTATCTAATGAATGTCAAACATATAGGTGAAATAACTATTTTATCCTATAGTGGATCCAGTTTATCAGCCTCCCAAACTTTCTATTTCTCTTTTCTCTTCTCTTTCCTGTGCACACGAAGGGTCGAGGACCTTTGCGCCGTCCACGAGGGGCATATCCACGGCGTGCTACTGCCGTTGAACTAGTCCACAGTGGGCAGCTCCTTGTTCCTAAGCGACCGGACGTCCATCTCCGGCTTGTCGTCGTTCGACAGCTCCAACTCCTCGTTCCGGACGCTCCAGCCGCGGCAGTACTCGGGCCCGCTGGACAGCTACGGCGGCAGCAGCAGCATCGCGTCGCCATCGACGTCGGACACGAACTCGGGCGTGTCGTCTGTGTCGCGCCTCCCCTCGTGCACCGACGAGCAGATCCTCGCGGATCTCTACGCCACGCGGCATCGACGGCGGTAGGCGTCTTGCAAGGCCAACCCGCTCCTTGGCGGCCTCCGCAGGGCCGTTGCATCGGTGCTGTGCGCGTGGTCGTGCGTGTCCCCCGGTGGCGGGAAGGAGCACGCCGTGACAGTCGGCAACGGCGCACCGGACGTCGACGACTGCGGCGGCGCGGCGAGGGTGCACGTGGTTGTGTCGGAGGAACACGGCTGGATGTTCGTCGGCATCTACGACGGCTTCAATGGGCCCGATGCCACCAACTACCTCGGCCGTGTTCGCCGCGGGTGCGGGTGCAGGAGAGCTTCGCCGACCACCGCGGGCGCGTGCGCGGGGGCAGCTCGGCCTCGTCCACCGCGGGCGCGGGCGCGCGCGAGCTCCGCCAGGCCGCAACGAGCATGTGCGCCGAGGAGCTCTACCTTGTCTGCCGCGGGCGCGGGAGTGGGCAAGCTCTGCCCGGCCACAGCGAGCGCGCGCAGGGCGGAGCTCCGCCACAGCCGCCATGGTTGCGCGTGGAGGGTAGCTCCGTCCCTGCCGCCGCGAGCGCGGGCGCAGGCGAGCTCTGCCCGGCCGTCGTGAGCGAGTGAGTCAGCTCCGCCGCGGTGCGGGCGCGGGCGAGCGAGCTCCACCCTGGCGTCGCCACGGCGCGAGGCTGGCGCGTGAAGCTTGACCCCACTAAGCAAAGAGAAACAAGGGGAACCAGAGAAGGGTATTTTGGACGTTTACGCTGACTGAACTCATATGTAAGAGCTACCATCGACGAAATGGTTTTGAGAGTAAAGAAGTTCATAATGATAACACTCATGTGAGTTCAACTTTTTTAATAATTTATACGTAATTACAAACTTTTTTAATGGCTTAAGATAAAAGCCTGCACTTTTGGCCTCTGGGTAGGCATATGCTCAACATTGAATTTATTTTCTTTTCTTTTTGGCCTCAGTGCGGCTCCTTGTACTCGTACTAGCTATCCGCCTGTAGCCCCACCTGTCAGCCTATGGGCCTGTTCGCTGGTTGGGGCTGATGCTGGTTTAAGCTAGCTGGTGCTGGTTTTTTATGAGAAAAAAACACTATTGGCTAGCCGATCTGGGCTGACTTTAACCATCAAGCGAACAGGCTCGACCCTAGCAATCCCACATTCCCCGACCCCCACCACCACGCTCTGCAGGACTGCAGCAGCCTCCTTTCGACGGAGCTGCGTGCGTCTTGGTTGCGGACACGACACCACGTCGGAATCAGGTGCGCGCGGCCTCCCCTCCTCGTCGCCCGGCGCGCCACCACCATGGACCCGGAAGCGGTGCGGAATAGCCTGGAGCCCACCGCAACCGCCGAGAAAATTACCGGCTCCACCCCTGCGCGGCTCCACTTCTACGACCCATTCGTCCTCAGCGGCGTCAGCATCGAAGCCGCCGAGCACGGCCGCCTCCTCTGCTCCTTCGTCGTAACACCTCGCCTTGCGGTAAGCCTCGCACTCCCTTTCGCTTCCGACTTCGGTTTGAGATTGTGTCGACGGAGTCGGAGTGACTGACGAGACATATGCTGCTTGATTGCTTGGTTCGATCTGTGGTGCCCTTGCAGAGCCCCGTGGGGTACCTCCGCAGCGGTGTCACAGCGACGCTCGCCGACCAGCTGGGATCGGCCGTGTTCTTCTGCAGCGGGCTCCCCAGCAGCGGGGTCTCCATCGAGATCAGCGTCTCCTTTGTCGACGCGGCTGCAGTCGGGGTGAGACTGAGACCCACCCTCTCTCGGTTCACATTTCCTGTTGTGTTCGATTATGGTATTAAAAAAATAGCTCATGGGGATCGGGATTTATGATGGGAACTGGATCGATTTTGCACTTATGCTACTAGCCTGCTAGTGCTAGAGCTAGTCCATTGGGAAATCCTTTTGTCCTGAAGAAATGGTATTCACTTTCAGTAATTGCTCTCTGATAATTTGAAGGTTTGTACTTTCTATTGACAATTAGGCTGTGTCGTGGTTCTAGCATGTTTAAGGAGAATGTCAGATTAGCATGTTGTGGTTTGTCTCCTAGAAATTGTAATCGCCCATGATTGGTACAATTCTACTGCTTGCTGTTGTGCATGGATTTCTGGCTGTCAGAAACTGTCACTAAGCTGTGGGCTTGGATCTCAATGGCACACTCATAGTTGTTATGGCTATAATACCTCAGGGATCTTCTCTGCTATAGTCGTTAGTTGTTTGGACGGTGTTTTCAAAAGTTGGTCAGAATGAGTGGTGGACTCTCCCAGTTGGTGGTTTTTGGGCCTGGTTTCCACTCAAAAAACTGGGCCGACCCTTGTATTTTTATTTTCTCCGTCTAATAAAAATTGCGGCAAAGCTTTTGCTGTCCCTTCTAAAAAAAATCTTCTCTGCTATATACTGGATACTAGTCAATGTGCTGTATTGTGAAGTTGGCAGATAAGGAGTAGGACTGTAGGGATGAGCTGGGATTGGATGCTGAAATTGCTTCTAACTTGATGGAAGTTGTTGGATTTGTGTTTTAATTATTTTCTAGCATTCTGAAATAATTTATTAGTATATCTGTCTCTAGTAGAGGCTAGAGGGTGCATTTTGTGGTAATTAATGATGGTACAACTTCAATAGTGAAAGTTATTTGATTTTCGGCCTGTTCGCTGGTTGGTTTCTGGGCTGGTTTGGGCTGGCTGGTGCTGGTTTGTTGTGAGAGGAAAACACTGTTAGCTGGCTGGTTTGGGCTGGCTAAAACCAACAAGCGAACAGGGTGTTTATTAGGATGTGGCAAAGAGTTCATTATATGTTCTTATCTGTCTGTTCTAGACAATTTGATGTATTCATGATAATATAATTTCAGAACTTATGAAATTGTCTTTAGTTTAATTTTCCAACAGGTTATTTAAATCCTAATTCAGTTATCCATCTTTCTTATACTAGAAATCCGTCTTCAGCGTGATTAAGATATTTTTCCTAATTGCTGCCAAATAAATGACTCAATGCTGATAGTTTCATACTTTTTATTGTTTTTTATGCTCATGCATAACAGATGTGCCTGTTGCCAGGCCAGTATCATTAGGTCTTAACATTGTTTGTTTAGAATAGATAAATACCCATCTTTTCAGATTCTTCTAGAAGCTTTAGTGTTGCTTCGTGGTCCTCTAGAAAGGTTGAATGCTTACATTTTTATGACTTCGCTGGTCTGAAACTTGGCTGAAACTGGCTGGTTGTTGTGAGAGAGAAACACTGTAGCGGCTGAAACTGGCTGGTTGTTGTGAGGAGGAGCAGCCGGCTGGTCAGCCGGACCAGACCAGCGAACGTGCCCAACATCAGTAAGTAAACATTGCATGACAACAGCTCTATTGCCAAGATGAAATGGTTATTTTACTTCTTTGCGTCTTACCTTTTGGCGACTTGAATTAATGGTTATGTTCTTACCTAACGTATGGATGTGTTGCGTGTGTAAGCAGAAAAGATGGTTACATAAATGAGCGATGTTTTGGATAACATTATTGAACAGTGTAGGATTGTATCACTTTATATCTGGAAAATTTTCTGGTAGGTATAAAAAGTAGCCATCTTGGTAGTTGATACTATCAGATGTCGCATTGTACTGAATGGTCCTTTGGTTGTTCTACTGGAAGTTAAACAAAAATGAAGCCAGCTTCGGCTAGTGAAAATTGCCAATTTGCCATCGCCAAGTGCAGCTTAAAAAATCCACCACTTTAGACGTGCAACACTTCAAAATGCCACTCTCTATGTAGGTTTTAAATATCTACCACTTTTTGACATGTTTGCCCATAGCCCCCACTTCTTACTTTGTTAGTCCTCTCTTTGCACTGCCCTTGGTGGTGATGAACTGCCAAAATAGTTTTATTTTCAACTTTTTCTTTGTCTCCACAGTGCTATGTTTCCTTACAAAGTTTTTCGACAATACTGTTAACTTTTTTGGGTTAATTGTCCAGGAGGAAATAGAGATTGAGGGGAAGTTGTTGCGTGCTGGAAAGTCAGTTGGTGTCGTCTCTGTCGATTTCAGGAAGAAAAAGACAGGAAAATTGATGGCACAGGCCCGTCATACCAAGTATCTTGTGGCATCAAGCAAATTGTGAGGCGCTCCCCTTTTGTTAACAAGATATCAACATAATTGCGCCCAAACTATCCATTACTGGTGCCATTATTAATAGGCAGAAACCATACAATGCTTGTGGTATATCTTTTTTGTCAAAAAAATTGCTGTATATACTATATATGTATGAATTTCAAGTATCATCATTGGTGCCTCGGTAATGCATATTGGTCTAGTCATGTTACTTTCAGTTGACAGCCATGATCAGATAGTATGTTTCGACAAAGGCATTGGGTTGTAACTTCGCAGGAAATTTCAGTTCTTGTTGCATTGGCCCGGTCTGCCATCATCTTGAGAGAATCTCTTCGTTATTAAAAAGAATTGATCATTGCTGCATCATTCTATTATTGGCCTAGAAAAAAGCATGGTATTAATCTGGTGCACACATCGGCCTGAGATAGTTGGTGAAAGTAGGCACAGCTGCCACCACGCTGTGTTTATGTGTGTACAGCCCTAGGTCCTTGTGGGCTATCTCGTGTCTATTCTGCTGTTATTAGTTGACCCCAATTTGTTATTGACTTAATTATGGTAGGATCCCAACATAATTTGCAAGAATTGTCCCTTCCTATCTATGCCCGTGCAGATTTTTGAATTTGGATGCAAGTAAATAGTACAAGCAATGAGACAAAAGTGTCAGTTTCTTTGCTGTGATGAAGTTTGTGAGTCTCTTCTTTTTTTTAAAAAAAAGGGAAGTTTGTGAGTCTCTACTCTCTAGCCGCAGTGCCACTTCGCAGCCTTGAAAATAGAAGTACAGCAAGTACTCAAACAGTCATAGTGCCCACTGCCATTATGCTGAATTGGTGATCCTAGGCAGTTTGCATTGTGAAGTTAGCTTGGAAAGGACAGAAGGGTTCTTACTGCTGAGGCAGGAGGAGGTTGGATGTCCCTGTCCGTGGTCTCTTTTTTGCCTTTAGTCAGTTCATTATTACGAGCTAATGCCCTTGGCCTTATGTGAGCCGCCCAAATAAAAACACGCATCCTCTCCCAAGTAAACAGCACAAGCACCTTTCATCCCCACGAATCCACAACATCCACACCAAATTTTTTTTGTCCTGAGAAAGCCGTGCACCTTTCTTTCTTTCTTCAGATCCGCAGATATGATACCAATAATCACAAGACAGCGTCTCGTGACTAATAAATAAAGGGCACAGAAAGAAGAATGTGCAAATGCATTGACCTTTCTTTTTTTTTTTCCTTTACATTTCTACTATTGATGAATTCATAGAACATGATTAAAAAATGAAGTGCTAATTAACAGCGGGAGAACGAAGAAATAATAAATGGAGCGACATTGCTATGGCATTGCTCTAATTTCTCTGTATCTGCTGATGATGAACCACTGAACCCTATTTACTTACAGCATCAAGAACAGATCCCCTTACTTGTATGTCTAATGGAGTAGCATAGCAGTATAATTTACTAGTGGCCGTACGGCGTACGTTCGCATAGCAAGCATGCATGCAGTGCAGGATGCAGCTCACGCTCAGCGCAGCATTCATGATCATGGAGGCAATTGCCTGCGCGAGCAGGAGCTGGATTGGCTGCAAGCATGCTGGCATCAGCTCGCCCTCGCCGTGGCAGCGGCGTGCTGCCGCCTGGCGGCGGCCGCGGACGCGGAGACGGTCTTCTCGATGACGAAGAGCCTCGTGAAGATCCTCATGAGCAGCACCCACGTCCCGGCGCGGCGGCGGCAGTGCCGGACCGCGCCGCCGGCCCTGGACGAGGGGCGCAGCACCGGCGCGCACCCGCGGGCCGCCGCGGGCTCCGACGAGCCCGACGACCACAGGTCGCTCGCCTGCTGCAGCCCGCCGCCGGCGTTGCCGGCGCGGCAGCAGGAGCCGCGGCCGCCCCGCGCCAGCTCCTCGTTGAAGTCCTCCCACAGCAGGTCCATCCTGTCCTCCACCTCCGCAACCGCCGCCGCCGCAGCCGCAGCCGCAGTGTCTCCTCCCGCGCCCGGCGGCGGCCCTTGTTGTTGTTGCGCTGCGGCGGGCATGGAGGTGAGTGTGAGCGCTCGGCTCCTCGTCGTCACCGGCGGCGCACCGGTGGCGGCGGTAGGAGAAGGAGAGGAAGGGAACCAGGGTGGTGGCGACGACGAGGCGGCCGCGAACCGGTGGAACGGGAGCTGGCGGCACGCCGACGCCGGGAGTGGGCCTGCGACGACAGGGAAGGTGGAGTCCGTGTCCATTCTTAACACGATGTGTTATTATGGGTATGGTAGCCAGGGATATAGATGACGTCGCTGCCGCTGTTTAATGATGCGCGCGCGCTCCCTTGGGCGAAGCCTGATTGTGATTGGTGCCGCGCCTGTGTCCCCTGCCCCGCGCGCCCAGTAGCCAGCACCCAGCAGTAGGTAGGTGGCGCTGTACTGAACCTTCTGGCTGGTAACACGAAATGCGCGTGGCATATGTAACCCGGATCCACCGGGGCCGTACGTACGTGCCGCTGCGGTGACTGCACCTGGACAGTCTGCAGTGTGTGTGTGCAGCTAGCGTCTAGCGACGACCGAACGAACTGCCGGCCGTGAGGTGTGTGTGTGTGTCAGGACAGGTGAGGTGTGGGTGCGGCTGGCGGCAGGGACGACGGCCGGCGAAGAGGTCTCTTGCCTTTTGACGAATGACGACGACGGACATGACCGGACCGGAAGTCCCACGGCGTGCGACGTTGCCGTTGCAGAGGCGGCGTGCGGGCTTCGTGTCATCAAGTGGTTAGTGCCTTAGTGGTACCACAATTCCTTTGGGTTTTTTTTTCATACCAGAAGAAAGCCAGAAGGAGCGTGCTGGTGATGCACACGGCTGTCGGCTGGTGATGCAAACCAGGCGCGCCAAGCGGAATGCGTCGACGACCGACAAAACGTGCCGAGCTCGCGCCACGGCGCCAGTGTGCCACTACGGCCTACGGGCTACCCGGCCCCGGGCCCGGGCACTCCTGTCCTGCGACTGGGCCAGGGTGGCTAGCCTCGCGCTACATGTCCGCTCACTTGGGCCGCCGGCCTGTCCCCGTGTGGCCCCGCCTCGGCAGGGCCGCCCATTCCCACAAGGCCGCAATGCGAGGGCGTGCGCAACCGAGTCACGCAATTCTCTGAACTAGAAAATACCTAACACCCCCGCGCCTGGCTGGAGGGATTTTGTAGCGTGGTAGCTCAAAATATTAATGGAAGAAAATGATTCATCTCTAGTAAAACCTAACAAAAACTCGATGTTTTAAACTCTTGTCAAGCAAATACATACCTTGGTAAAGAAAAAACACGTATATTGTATATATATGACAAAAGATGAAGGCAAGATACCTACTCACGTGTAACTCAAAAGAACACATTCTGCAGTTTCTTGGGTACAGGCTTGGTCTCCAGTTTAAAAGAAGAAAGCACAGCACATCATTATCGTTCCAATACAGGAAATAAATATCTTTCATCTCACACTAAAACAAAACTGCCACTCCTATGAAAAAATAAATTAAAAATTCAGAAACGACCACTCCTATGAAAAAATAAATTAAAAATTCAGAAACTGCCACTCGCGTCGTCAGGCGTGGAACGGATGGCCTCCAGCGGCGGATCAGGAAATATTCTAGGGGGACTGAACAATACTGCTGCTCGATCTTAAGTCTCAGCCCCCTCTACGCTATAGAACTTTGCCTAAAAATTCATAAGAGCTCTACAATAATTTGCACTGTTTCGATTTGGGTAGGGGGGGCTTGAGCCACCCCCGCCCCACCGCTAGATCCGCCCCTGATGGCCTCTCATCCCTTCATTCTTCCCCCACGGAGCGGCCGTTCCGCATCGGACCTCTGCTGTCCGCGTGTCCGCTCATATCCTCTTTCTCGATTTTTCTTCCCCTTCGGGATGTCACGCTCATCGCGTGCATGGAGGCAACGGCACGGATGAAGGGCTTTGACATCTAAAATTTGCCATGATAGATACTTGTCATGCCAAAAGTTGGAAAAAAAAACATTACTATAGATTTGGCAAGCTTAATATAAGAGTTTGATAAATTTTGGTAGCAAACTAAATACTAGCAAAATTATGATTTGTCAAATTATTGACATAGCAAATTTTGGAAGCAAACCAACGTTCCGAGTTTCCTCCGCCGAGCTCAGGCCTCAGGCGAACAGCCGCCCGGGGCTGGGGACCGGGGCTCTGCCGCCGACAGGAGTGCGGGCGCAGCGAGGGAGCCGTGACGGGCGAAGCTTCGCAGGCGAACGGGCGAGGCAACGCGGCACCGCCGAGCGGGGCGGAACCCAGTGGAGGTCCATCTTCGGTGAACCTATGCACGAGACTCGCGACGGCCGAGGCAGAGCGCGGCGTACGGCTGGGGATGTCGTGACGGTTGAGCTGGGAGAAGCCTGACGGAGGCGGCGTGATGCGGTGCGGTGCGGTGCGGCGCTGCTGAGCAGGGCAGGGCATGGCCGAGCAGCCGAGCCAGAGCGGGGTGGCCGGCGATTGAGGCCGAGGCGGAGCAGTGTTTTTAAACCCGAGTGCGGCAACGATGGTTCGTTTTCTCCTGCCTGCATTTGCACTGGCAGTTCCTCGTGGTATAGGAATCGATGGTGCGCTAGTAACAGTTTCTTGTGGCAGAGGAATGAGGAATCGATCGTGCGAAGTGGAGGTCGACGGAAGGGGAAAGACCAATACGGTGTTCTGTTGTTGTGGGGATGGGGGGAGTGTGGGCCATAGCGGTGTGACGTGGCTGGCTGAATTCCTGCAGTGGGTTCCTCCTAGAGTCCTAGGTACAGTACATTCCGCCGCACCTAACGCAGGCGGCAGGCATCCAGGAACAGAATTCGCAAAACGTGACCTGCTTGGGTACTGTTTAATTCCCAAAATTTTTCAAGATTCTCCGTCACATCAAATCTTTGTACTTATGCATGAAGCATTAAATATAAATAAAAAATAAAACTAATTACACAGTTTAGACGAAATTCACGAGATGAATCTTTTAAGCCTAATTAGACTATGATTAGACACTAATTATCAAATAACAACGAAAGTGCTACAGTACCATTTCGCTAAAAAATTCGCCAACTAAACAAGGCCCGGCGGTCAATCTGGTGCAATCGTGAGTGCCGAGAAGGGCAGGAACGTCCTAGCCGAATTTTTTACTTTTTAGTCTTTTTTTTTTTGAAATTTTTTCACAAATATGTCTCTGATGGAAAGATTTTATAATCTGAACCCTTAGATTGGCGTCATCGATGCTGGCGCCGAGCTAATACGTCTCAGCGGCAGCGTCCCTGGCGCCGAGATCTTGGGCTCGACGCTGACGTGGCAGGCAGCTCGGCGCCATAGGCGCTGACGCAGAGGTGCGAAATGTCATTTCGAGATCCATCTGAGAGGACAGTTGCTCTAACGTCTGATTCCTGGTTTCTATTCTATCACAAGCCTAAAGGTGCAGGGGCCACCAGTATGTTGCTACTTGCTAGACACAGACATAACCATTACATTAATATACACGTCATATCGTGCTGGCGATATATATATATATATATATATATATATATATATATATATATATATATATATATATATCTCAATATACAGCACCCGAGATCGCTCCGTAGTTCCTATGTAGGAGTAGAATCCACAGACACATTATTGGCGATCAATAAAACACGCATGAACAGGAACACGGACGGTGCGGGATGCGTCATTAGCCTGGTTTGATTAAGGCCTATGTAGGAGTAGAATCCACAGACACGGTGCGGGATGCGTCAGTAAGGAACACGCACTCGTCAAGATCTGCCCATGATCCTACCACCCATTTGATTAAGGCCTGGTTTAGTTTTGGGTGTAAAGTTTTAGATTGTTACATCAAATATTATATGGAGTGTCGCATTGGGTGCTTGGATATTAATAAAAAACAAATTACAGAATCCGTCAGTAAACCGCGAGACGAATTTATTAAGTCTAATTAATAAAATAAATTACAGAATCCGTCAGTAAACCGCGAGACGAATTTATTAAGCCTAATTAACTCATCATTAACATATGTGTTACTGTAGCATTTTATTGTCAAATTATGTCCTAATTAGGTTTAAAAAATTCGTCTCGTAAATTAGTCATATTCTGTGTAATTTGTTATTTTTTAATCTATATTTAATACTTCGCACATGTGTCTATATTCGACGTGGAAAGTTTTAGGACGGAAACTTGTTGGCTAAACGACGTAGCCAGGTATGGTATGTACAAGTACATCGCCCAATAGAATATGCACACCTTTGCACTAGCTATATATTAGTAGTAGCTGCGTTGCCTGTGTTTGATTATGCAATACTAGTATCCACCAATTTCGCCGACACCAATTTCAGGAGCTTCGGAGCGATCCCGCCACAGGCCGCCGTCAACTACTCAGCTGTAGCCTACGACATCGCGACGTGCGCATCCCGCACCGTCCGTGTTCCTGTTCGTGCGTGTTTTATTTTATTGTCCGTGTTCCTGTTCGTGCGTGTTTTATTTTATTGATCGCCAACAACCGTGTCTGTGGATTCTACTCCTACATTGGAACTGTGGAGCGATCTTTGCACTAGCTATATATTGATTGTCAGCACGATCTTATGATTGACAACCGATATGACGTGTATATTAATGGAATGGTTCTGTCTGTGTGTATTCACTCCGTCCCACAGTATTTGCATTTCTGGGTTTGGACACGCACACCAAGACAGATGTAAAAACGACGATTCTGCCCCTATAAAGAGCCGGGCGACGGGAAGAGGAACAGTTGCAGCAGCAGCAACGGAAACCATCGAGAGGCGGAGCGAACAAATAAGGCTGAGCGTCCGTTTTTTAAGAAAGAGAACGAGTGGCCAGGAAGTGGTGGAATGATCTGCTTTTTATTTTTATTTTATTCTATTAGCTCTACAGCTGTGTTGGGCGTCAAACTTTATGTCAGACTATGCTCTGCATCCAGCTATCTCGATCGATCATTTTGGGAAAATTTTTGAATCAGATACGTGCAAATATTAGCGGACGGAGGGAGTAGCAAGTAGCAACGTACTGGTGGCCACTACATCTTTAGGCTTGTGATAGAATAGAAACCAGGGATTAGAAGTCAGAGCAACCGTCCTCTCAGATGGATCTCAAATTGACATTTCGACACCGGCGCCATAGAGCATGGCTCCGAGCTCGGCACCAGCGTCTATGAAGCCGAGCTGTCGGCCACGTCAGCGTCGAGCCCAAGATCTCGGCGCCAGGGACGCTGGCGCCGAGATGTGTTAGCTCGGCGCCAGCATCGATGGCGCTGAGCTAAGGGTCCAGATTCTGAAATCTTTCCGTCAGGAGCGTATTTGTGCAAAACTTTCAAAAAAAAGCTAAAAAGTAAAAAATTCGGACGTTCAGGCATCATAATTCACAAATCACAAGGGCGTGACTTGCTTTGTCAACCTCGTGGTACCACCTGCTATCCCTTTCTCTGCCTCTCATGTCTCATCTCTAGGATAACAGTAGCAGATGTCGCATCCGTAATGTTTTCTTCTTTCTAAATCAGGCCTGGATTAAATCCAGGATGTAGAGTTTTTGTCGGTGTTTTGAGTAAACACCAACGAGTAAATTTGTTTATTTGCGTGTCTAGTCTGGATGGTGTGCTAATAAGACACAAGGTTTATACTGGTTCGGATAGAGTGTCCCTACATCCAGTTCGTAGCTGCTGCTCGTGTTATTTGCACTGAAAGGTTCGTATTAGGGGTTACAAACGGGCAAGAGAGGAACATATCCCAAGTCTCTAATGGAAAGGTTGAAAGGGCGCTGAGAGCTTGGTTGCTGCTCAGTTGTGTGTTATGTGACGCGTGGTGTGTTCTCTTGATCCCCCCTTTTAACGGGGTTCCCTGTCTTCCCTTTTATAGACCAAGGGGAAGAAAGGATTACAAATAGGAGAAAGAAGGAAAACCATAGGCAGGAAGGTCCTCCAAAGATACTAGGTCTTCCTTTTCCTCTGAGCGAGTCCTGCTAACACGGCAGACGGTGTCAGGGCTAGCTCCATGCTGGGTGCATGCCCGCTGATGATGCCATGTTCAGGCTTTGTCAGCAGGTGATTATGTCCCATCCCACCCCGGCGGACAGTGCGATGGACCAAGGTGCTGAACCGTGACCCTATGGGGAGCAGACGACACAGTGACCGCACATCTATACTATAGATAATGCGAGTTTCATCCTAGACCATAGCGGTTGTCGTATGCTTCCGTCAGGATCCACGTCCGAGGGCAAATGGCGGCGTCCACAACACTGTAAGACAAATGTCGGAGCCTACAATACTATTCAGGCTCTGACATGCCTAGAAGGGCTTAAAGTGCATGTCCTGTTATATCCTGATGGTACTTTCTTGTAGACGTACAGGGTATGGTCCTTGGTATTGCGGTTGACTTGAGTGCCCTGTCTTATCCGCGCGCATAGTTATGAAGGAGCAGTGCGTAGACGTCGGGCGAGGCGGAGCCAGCCCTGGATGTCGAGCGAGGCGGAGACATCCTTCGAACGTCGGGTGAGGTGGAGCCTGCCCTCAAACATCGGGCGAGACAGAGTTTGCCCTCAGACGTGGGACGCGGTGGAGCCTACCCTCAGGGGTCGGGCGAGACAGAGCCTGCCCTCAGACGTTGGGCGAGGCAGAGCCTGCCCTTGGGGGTCAGGTGAGACGGAGTCTGCCCTTAGATGTTCGGGCGAGGCAGAGCTAGCCCTCGGGGGTCGAGCGAGACGGAATCTACCCTCAGACGTCGGGTGAAGATGAGCCAGCTGATTCACATACAACTCTGGAATCAGATCTCTTTGGATGATGTCAGCAGATAACGATGATGAGCTACAGTTGACGCCAGGAAACTACATATCGGACTCTACAAAAAGGGAAAGATTAGTGTCTAAGTTATCTTAAATTAGGAATATTTTCTTCTATGCCGAAAATTGTAATGAGTCGTCCTTGAGTAGGGTTCATGTTTAGGCTCTGGGTATAAATATTGGACCTCGGCTATTGTAAAAGATAGACAATCAATCAAATATAAGTTCCTTACTTTTTCGGCTCTGGCCACCTCTTAGGAGTAGGAGTAGAGTAGATCTCGACGAGTTCTTCAGCAAGCAGGGCTACATCGGTCGGGCCGACCTCCGGCTTGTCTGTAAGTACCATCATGGCTTATACTTCTGTTCGTATAACTGTATCGATCCGGACGACCTCCACTACGACTTTGGTATAAGCTAGTTATCGACTCTTGTTTAGTTCAGGTATGGCTACATCGATCTGGTCGACCTCCACTCCTCGAACTAGATTAAGGTCAAGTTATTGGCTCTATCTAAGGGTGGCGTTCTTTCGGATAGATTCATTAAGTTACTGATATTGCTTATTGCTTCCATTATTTGTTTAATTACAGCAATATCACTTCACCCGATTGGGATTGATCTAGATTGGCCTTATATCATGTTTAACCCATCGTTTGTTAATCTAAATTGATCTAATCTACACCTTAAACGATGAATTATGTTTTATCGGTTGTTTTATCTCAATCTTGATCGTGCATAGTGTGCGGTTAAGGCATGTTTTGTCTTGAATAGATCTATTGGCTAACAAAAACCGCTCCATGGCCCGTTTTCATGGCCTGTGTGATTCTGTCTCACACCCCACTGTTAGCACTGTAGAGTGGGGATCGTTATTTGGTAGATTTGTTCCTGATAGGGCATGACCTTAACTGTGCGCTATGCCCGAATCGACTGTTTTAGCCGATATCGAGTGCTTTCACATACGCAGTTCACGTCATGAGATCATTGAAGTAAAGATAGGTGGGAAGATGTGTTAGCCCCATGATCTTATTATTATATTACGGCCTGCATGATTCTAGCTCATGCCCCACTGATATTAGTAATAAGTTAGGGTCGTCAAATCTATTATTATCTCTACGGCCTATATGATTCTGTCTCATGCCCCACTAGTCATAGCGATAGATGAGATCTAATATGTTCATTTGATTTATCTTTATTAAATGGTTAAATGATGATGAGCTGCTTCTTTATATAAAAGGGATTCAGTTACTTGCAGTCATTGGCTTAGCATAAACTGATTATTGTTGACATCTTATTGCCATTAATTAATATTTGTCTAAATAACGAGATTCATCCTGAATGATAACTGATTTTTTTTCATAACCTCACGAGCTTTAATTGATTTATTCTTATGAATATGCTGGAATCGACTATTTAGTCGATCTCCTTCCATATCGGTTCTCAGAGCCACACATTCAGAACTGTCTAGCAACACTGGCATATTCCGCCTTAAATTACTGATTAGCTTTATCTCCTTGTCAATTATAGGGTCAAATTAACTGGCACGTCTCGGGAGGAGTGCGCAGGATCGACCACCCCTATGTTGAAGTCAGGCGGATCTACAACTACATCGAGCAGACCCTTCTGGCTTGCTCATGTGCCCTCGACACAAGACAAAATTTCTGTGTTGATAGGGGGTAACGGGTCTTCGAGTTGGATAGGACCTCACTGATGAAGTACACATGGTGCTGTACTTTGAGGGCGTGCCCCTCTTCTTTCCGCCTTACTACCAGGACGGCACTGACCACTTGTGTGGTGGCCGTGATGTATAGCAGAAGGGGTTCTCCCTCGATGGGAGGAACCAGGATCAAGACCTTTGTCAGGAGCTGCTTAACCATGTCAAGTACTTCTTGGGCCTTAGAAGTCCATTCGAAGTGATCGGCCTTCTTTAGAAGTTGATAAAGGGGGAGACCTTGTTCGCCAAGGCGTGAGATGAAGCGGTTGAGCGCGGCGAGTCACCCCATAACCCGCTATACCCCCTTTATGTTCTGAATCAGTCCCATCCTCATGATGGCTGAGATCTTCTCCGAGTTGGCTTCGATGCCACGCTCAGAGATGATGAAACCAAGCAGCATGCCCCTCGGGACCTCGAAAACACACTTTTTGGGATTGAGTTTGATGCCGTTCGCTTGGAGTTTTGCAAAGGTCTGCTCAAGATCAGCAACAAGGTAGTCTACCTGTTTAGATTTGACCACGATGTCATCAACATAGGCCTCAACGGTCCACCCGATGAGGTTCCCGAAGCACTTGAGCATATAGCGCTGGTATGTAGCCCCAGCATTCTTTAGACCGAACAACATTATGACATAGCAGAATGATTCGAAGGTGATGATGAAAGATGTCGCGAGCTGGTCGGATTCTTTCATCGCAATTTGATGGTACCCGGAGTACGCATTAAGGAAGCAAAGGGTATCACACCCTGAAGTAGAGTCAACTATCTGGTCTATGCGTGGCAAAGGAAATGGATCCTTTGGGCTTGCTTTGTTGAGACTCATATAGTCAACACACATCCTTCATTTCCCACTCTTCTTTCATACAAGAACGAGATTGGCTAACCAATCTAGGTGGTACACTTCCTTGATGAATCCGGCCACCAAAAGCTTTGCGATCTCCTTGCCGATGGTCCTGCGTTTCCCCTCGTCGAAGCGACGTAGGCGTTGTTTCACCAGCTTGAAGCCTAGGCAGATCTTTAAGGTGTGCTTAGTGAATTCCCTCGAAATGTCTAGCATGTCCAAGGGTTTTCACGCAAAGATGACTTTGTTGGCGTAGAGGAAGCCAATGAGCGTGCTTTCCTATTCAGAGGAAAGCGTGGTACCAATGTGCACTGTTTTGTCCTTGGTGCTCCTTGGGTCCATGAGGACCTCCTCAGAACCCTCCGCTGGTTCAAAGGACCCGGTTGACCACTTGGGGTTGGGTGCTTCTTCGGCGACCTCCTTCCTGAGGGTCGCGAGCTCTGTGGAGGCGATGATTGTTGCGGCGTGATTGCAACACTCAACCTCACACCCATAGGCATGCTAAAAGAAGGTGCCGACGGTGATGATCCCACCTAGGCCCAGCATCTTTAGTTTGAGGTAGGTGTAGTTAGGAACGGCCATGAACTTCACGTAGCATGGTCATCCCAGGATGGCATGGTAGGTTTCATGGAACCCAACCACTTCAAAGGTGAGGGTCTCCATCCTATAGTTGGACGGTCCCCGAAGGTGATGGGCAGATCGAGCTGCCCAAGTGGCAAGGCCTACTTTCTAGGCACGACACCGTGGAAAGGCACTCCAATTGGCCAGGCACGTGATCGATCGATGCCCATGGCGTCGAGCGTCCCAGCATACAGGATGTTGAGGCCGCTGCCCCCATCCATCAGTACCTTGGTGCGGCGCTTCATACCGATGATTAGGTCAACCATTAGTGGGTATCTCCCTGGTTGTGGGATGCTCTCTGAATGGTCAGTCCAGTCGAAGGTTATGGTGGATTCTAACTATCGGAGGAAGGTGGGTGTGGCCGGTTCAGTCGCATAGACCTCGCGGCGTGCGATCTTCTAGCAGTGCTTGGAGTCATTGGCCTCCGGTCCTCCAAAGATCATGAGGCAGCCATCCGGTGTTGGAAAGCTGTCGTCCTTCTCCTTAGCGTTGTCTATGGTGGGGTTAGGGTTTTTTCGTGCTCCCCTTTGTTGGAGCCTCTGGACAAGAACCTTCGCATGAGGCTGTAATCCTTGTACAGATGCTTGACCAAAAATGCATGGTTTGGGCATGGCCCCTCGAGTAGTTTTTTGAAATGGTTTGGAGTGCCCTCCATTGGCTTCCGACCACCTCTCCGATTAGCGGTAGCCACGAGCAAGCCCTCGCACCATTTCTTCTTGTTCTTCTTTTTGGCGAGACGATTGGAGGTGCCTTCGCCGGTGTCCTTATCTCACCTCACCTTGCCATCGAGGCGATCAACGATGGCTCTGACCGCTTCCTCACTCGAGGCATGGCTGGTGGCAATGTCTAGGAGTTCCTTGGTGGTTCGCGGGCCCTTACGTCCTAGCTTGTGAACCAGAGACTCATAGGTGGTCCTAGATAGGAAAGCTCCTATAACATCGGCATCGGCGATGTTAGGGAGCTTGTTGCATTGCTGGGAGAAGCACTAGATGTACCCATGGAGGGTTTCTCGGGCCTTCTACCGACAATTCTTGAGGTCCCATGGGTTTCTAGGGCGCTTGTATATGCCATGGAAGTTTTCCACGAAGATCTCCTTAGGTCCACCTAAGTTTGGATTCTGTTGGGTGGAAGGTGTTCCAACTAGGTTCTTGCCAAATCGGCCAAGAATAATGGAAGGTTGCGGATAATGAAGTTGTCATTATCCGCACCACTGGCATGGCAGGCAAGCCAATAGTCTTTGAGCCATAGTTCGGGGTTTGTTTCCCCAGAGTACTTTGATATATTGGTTGGTCGTCGGTACCTTGGTGGGAAGGCAGCATTGAGGATGTGTCGGCCGAAGGCCTGAGGCTCTGGTAGGCCAGGGCTCGGGCTTCGGTCCTCACAGCTGTCGTAGCATCCACAATGACAAGGGTGATAGCCACGTCTTGCTCCCTTTCTCGAGTCATCGTAGGCGCATCTACGAGTATCGAGGGTGTTGCGCGCATGACGGTTGTGGCTAAGACGCTAACGCACCGAGATCGTGGTGTGCTTCCTACTTCCTTGTGGTTCCTGGTGGACCAATGCATCCCTGATGGGTCACTCCGAGGGCATGCGTTGGCTAGCATCGAGCTCGCATCGCCGAGATAGCGAGCTTTTAGCCTACTGCACCGCCATACGCTCGAGCAGTGTGCGAATCTTGTGGTGGGCACGATGATCCTCGGGCGTTGTGGCTTCTAGAAGGCTGTGGAGCAAGTCCATCATGGCAGCAATGTTCTAGCTCACTCGGGCGAAGTGAGGAAGGCTTCATCGTCGGTGATGATCCTCTAGTTCACGTTGTGGGCCATTGCGCGGAGCGCGCCCACCGTCTCCACGGCACTCGATCTCCCGATCAAGCTCTGTGCATTCCTGCTCGAGCTAGAGTCGCTCTTCCTTGATCTCTCAGTGTCGGGCTTTCAGCTGCTCCACTAGCATTCATGGTGGGACCGCTGCCTCCCTCTCGGCCTCATCGTCGAGGCCATTTGTTGGGGTAGCCTCCCTCTCGTGCTCTCTTTCGACGTGCCCCTCGGGGGTACCCATCATGAAGCATTCACAATAGGGGTGGTGGCTTCCCCTTACTAGAATCAGAGCCAGAGGGCAACTCTAGCTCTTCTGCTAGGAGGTCATGAAAAGATTCCATAACATGTTCGATCGTCCCCACAAACTCATTGTTCGTGGGTGGTGAAACCATGCATCGTGCCACAAGGTGGATAACGGTCGCCGTGGCATTATGGAGACCGAACGGAAGTGCTATCGGGGCACTCCATGTGGAGTGTTTCGAAGAGAGGGGTTCTCCTCTGATGAGCCACACCATGTCGGTGGCGTTAGAGAAGATGAGGCGGCGCGGGTCCTCTTGGGACGGCTAGGTTCCTAGGAAGACGTCAAGCCGGCGCTCAAGCCTCCCGTAGTTGAGGCTAATGGAGGGGAGAGGTTGGATGGCGGCGTGAGCCAATGCCAACTCTCCTCTCACCATGACGATGAAGTCCAGGTCACCGAAGCGCACGTGTGCACCCGGGACCCAGCCGATTCCGTGGCTAGCCATCCGTGGCCTAATGTTAATGTCGGAACGCGCAAAGGGCCCCTACCTAGCGCGCCAATAGTCGGTGTTTCGAGTAAACACCAATGAGTAAATTTGTTTATTTGCGCATTTGGCACGGATGGTGTGCTAATAAGACACAAGATTTATATTGGTTCGGGTAGAATGTCCCTATATCTAGTTTGTAGCTGCTGCTCGTGTTATTTGCACTGAAAGATTCGTAGTAGGGGTTACAAACGGGGAACAGAGGGACAGATCCCAAGTCTCTAATGAAAAGGTTGAAAGGGCGCTGCAAGCTTGGTTGCTGCTCAGCTGTGTGTCAGCCTAGGCGTTCAATTTTAACCGATGGTTTGGTTTGGTTTCTTCGGTTTTCCAAAATTTTGGTTTCCAGAAAATGACCCCCGATTGGTTTGCTAAAATTCCAAAAACCGACCAATTTTGGTTCGGTTTTTTAGTTCGGTTTTTCGGTTAAAACCAAATAAACCGATGCAAGAAAACATCAGACAGGATTTAGAACTGACAGCACAACACAGTACAAACTTGCACAACACAGTATATTATTTGAAGACTCAAGACTGTTATAAACTTAACAATTCAATGCTTAAATCAAATATTACAAATTTGCAGTTCATTCTTGATAATAAACCACAGTACTCCATTAGTTTTGATAAACAACAGGAAAAAAATAGGGTTCGGTTTGGTTTCTCGGTACTTCAGTTCGGTATGGCATAGAAACCGAAGCCAAAGCCGAACACCTGAACTTCACAGAACTAGAAACCAAAACCGAACCGAAAAACCAAACTACCGACTATTCGGTTCGGTTTCGGTTTGGTTCGGTTCGGTGTTTGGTTTTCGGTAAAAAAATGCCTAGGGTGAGCTGTGTGTTATGTGATGCAGTGGTGTGTTCTCTCGATCCCCCCTTTTAACAGGGTTCCCTGCCTTCCCTTTTATAGACCAAGGGGAAGAAAGGATTACAAATAGGAGAAAGAAGGAAAACCATAGGCCAGGGAGGTCCTTGAAAGATGCTGGATCTTCCTTTTCCTCTAAGCGAGTCCTGCTGACATGGCAGACGGTGTTAGGGCTAGCTCCATGCTGGGTGCATGCCCGCTGATGATGCCATGTTCAGGTTTTGTCAGCAAGTGGTTATGTCCCATCCCGCCCCGGCAGGCGACGCGATGGACCAGGGTGCTGAACCATAACCCTACGTGGAGCAGACGACATAGTGACCACACGTTCGTTACTGTAGATAATCCAAGTTTCATCCTAGACCATAGTAGTTGTCGTATGCTTTCGTCAGGATCCACGCCCGAGGGCAAATGACGGCGCTCACAACATTGTAAGACAAATGTCGGCGCCTACAATACTGTTTAGGCTCTAACATGCCTAGAATGGCTTAAAGCACATGTTTTGTTATATCTTGACGGTACTTTTCCTATAGGCGTGTAGGGTATGGTCCTCAGTATTGCGGTTGACTTGATTGCCCTGCCTTATCTGCACGCATAGTTATGAAGGAGCAGTGTGTAGATGTTAGGCGAGGCAAAGCCAGCCTAGGACGTCGGGCGAGGCAGAGCTAGCCCTCGGACGTCGAGCAAGGCAAAGCCAGCCCTCGGACGTTGGGTGAGGCAGGAGCCAGCCTCCGAACATCGGACGATGTTGAGTCTGCCCTCAAACGTCGAGCACAGTGGAGCTAGCCCTTAGGGGTCGGGCGAGACGGAGTCTGCCCTCAGATGTCGGGTGAGGCGAAGCCTGCCCTCGGGGGTTGAGCGAGACAGAGTCTACCCTCAAACGTTCAGGTGAGGTAGAGTTGACCCTTGGGGTTTGGGCAAGACAGAGCCTGCCCTTAGACATCGGGCAAAGAGGAGCCAACCCTTGGGAGCCAACTCGAGGCGAGACCCATGGTCTCGGTCGACGGACGAGGAGTGACCTGGTGAGCGGTGTAGTCGTGCTCTCGATCGCGTAGATGAATCAACGTTGATGGCCATTAGCTCCTCCTCTTCGGGTACCCTACTATTGGTACCCGACTAGTTTTAGGGTGTCACATAGAGATATCGCATGGGGTGTTTGTAACAATACAAGGTAGGCTACGCTAGCACAAAAAAAATTCTATCGCGTAAAACAAGAACACTACTGTTATAGATCACGGGATTACCACTAGACGCTCATATGCGGAAGTTGATGAAGCACGTTGGGGTAGTGTAGTCGATCACCTCCATGTCAAACGTTCAGCGGCGTCCTCCTCATGCAGTGGCATGTCCAAGTGTTGCAGATGCAACACCTCCAAGGTATCCACGTCAAACGTTCAGCGGCGTCCTCCTCGTGCAACGACTCATCCAATTGTCGAAAACCTTTTACGATAAGTCGAGCTTTATAGATGTGAACATTTCCATCCATATCTTTCTTCTTCTTATAGATCCATTTGCACTCTATGGTTTTAACACCATCAGGCGGGTCAACCAAATTCCAAACTTGATTGTCTCCCATGGACTCTATTTCGAATTGCATGGCACTCTACCATTTTTTAGAGTCTGAGTCCATCATTGCTTCTACATATGTCGCTAGGCTCATCATTGTCCAACAGTAATATTTCCCGCAATTCAGCGGAGCCTCGCCGACCTTCGTGGTTGTGGTGGTGCTTCTCTTGCCATGGGTATCTCAACTTGTTCAGCTACGCTAGCATCACTCCTTGATTCTTGCCCTAATTGGCTCATCCCGAACTTCTTCAAGATGCACTGTCTTTCCATTCTTCTCCCCTTTGAGAAACTCTTTCTCTAGGAAAACACCATTTCGAGCGACAAACACTTTGCCCTCTGATCGGTTATAGAAATAATATCCTAAAGTTTCCTTTGTATATCCCATGAAAATGCATTTATCCGACTTGGGTGTTATCTTGTCCGACTAAAATCGTTTGACAAATACTTCACATCCCCAAATCTTTAGAAAAGACAAACTAGGAGCCTTTCCAGTCCACATCTCATATGGTGTCTTAACTACGGATTTAGATGGTACCCTATTAAGTGTGAAAGCTGTTGTTTCTAGAGCGTATCCCCAGAATGATAACGGTAGGTCCGACTGGCTCATCATTGATCAAACCATGTCCAACAAGGTTCGATTACGTCGCTCGGATACACCATTTCTCTGAGGTGTTCTAGGCGGCGTAAGCTGTGGAACAATTCCGCAGCACTTCAGATGATTGCTAAACTCGTGGCTTAAATACTAGCCTCCACGATCAGATCATAAGGCCTTAATTCTCTTGCCACGCTGATTTTCAACTTCATTTTGAAATTCCTTGAACTTTTCAAAGGTTTCAGACTTGTGCCTCATCAAGTAGACATAGCCATATCTACTAAAATCATCAGTAAAAGTTATGAAGTATTGGAACCCTCCTCTAGCTATCATGCTCATTGGTCCGCATACATCGGTATGTATGAGTTCCAACAAGCCTAATGCTCTCTCAGGAAAACCTATGAAAGGCACCTTGGTCATCTTGCCTAGCAAGCAAGCCTCACATGTCTCGTATGATTCAAAATCAAACGAAGTTAAAAGTCCATCAGAATAGAGCTTCTTCATGCGCTTTTCACTTATATGACCCAAACGACAATGCCACATGTAGGTAGGACTCAAATCATTATGCCGAGGCCTTTTAACACTTATATTATAGACAGGTGAATCATCAAGACTTAAAACAAACAATCCATTAACAATGGGTGCAAAAGCCATAAACATATTATTCTTAGAGATCACACAACCATTGTTTTCACTCGCAAATGAATAACCATCCTGCATCAAGCATGAAGGAGACATAATGTTTCGACTTAAACTAGGAACTGAAATAACAATTATTCAACTCCACGATAAATCCTGACGGGAGGTGAAGTTGCATCATCCCGACGATCAACGCAGCAACCCTTGCATTATTGCCCACGCGAAAATCAACTTCTCCTCTTTCAACGCTTCTACTTTTTATCAGTCCCTGCATCAAATTGCAAATATGAGCAACTGATCCGGTATCAAATACCCAAGAATTAATAATTGTATCAGCGAGAAATATGTTGTCTATAACATTAATAACAAGTGTACCTAAGGTGGAAGTACTCTTACTTCCGCCATTCTTCAACGAAGCCAGATACTGCTTGCAATTTCTCTTCCAGTGACCAAGTTCGTGTCAATAAAAGCACTCTTTGTTTGGAGCAGGTCCAGCTTTAACCTTGGGCGCTGGGTTTGGCTTAGAGTTCACAGCCTTGCCTTTCTTCTTCCAAGAATTGCCCTTCTTTTTAAAGCTAGGCTTGTTCTGTATTGCCATCACATGGCTGCTGCCAGCGCTTTTCTTAATGTCACCCTCTGTTGTTTTAAGCATGCCACATAGTTCATTTAGACCCTTCTCCGCCCCATGCATATGGTAGTTCAAGATGAAGTTCCCATAGCTAGGCGGAAGAGACGAAAGAATGAAATCAGTGGCCAACTCTTGGCCCAGTGGGAAGCCCAGCTTCTCCAACCGTTGAACATAACCAACCATCTTGATTACGTGTGGCCCTACTGCTGCGCCTTTTGCTAGCTTGCTTTCCACAAAAGCCTTAGACACATTGAACCTTTCAGTCCTAGCCTGTGTCTGGAACATGTCTCTAAGCGCCACGATCATATCGTACGCCTCATGATTTGTTTCAAACTACATCTGTAGTTCGAGTTCCATGCAAGCAAGCATAAGGCAGCTTACTTCAAGATTAGCATCACATGCTTTCTTGTAAGCATTCTTAACGGCAGCAAGTGCATCATCAGCAGGTTCTTCTGGTAATGGAGTGTCCAGAACATCTTCCTTTTTATCAGCCCTGATAACAATTCTTAGGTTACGGATCCAATCTATGTAGTTTGTTCCATTCAGCTTGTCCTTCTCAAGGACTGAACGCAAAGCAAACGGTGTGGTGTTGCTAGGTGTCATTTATCTACAACAAATAATAATGCAAAATACTAAGACAAAAGTATCCATGATAGAGTAAATCACATTAAACTTTTAACAGACTCTACTCCCACTAAAATCAATATCCCTCTATTGATACTTAGTGATTCAGGATCCACAACTAACAAGTCTACTAGTGAACTTTAGCATCACCGCTAGCAGTCAAGGTAGATCGGTAAGCAACTCTTTGCTAATCATATCACATATGACTCCTGTTGTTGGGTGACATCTCCATGTCTCGACGCCCAACCTTCATGCCCCAAAGTTCCTTAACCGTTAAGATGACCTTATTAAGCAAACCAACCCTTATGCGTGTAAGTATCCGATACAAACCCGTCTAGTCAAGGAAAGCTAGTGATACTCTAATTTCATAGACCCACCACCAATTGTACAAGACATGGGATGGTGCAAGTTTTAGTTGGGAGGGCATACATAACTTAAAATTTGCGAGGGATCATTCTACTTGTAACATCACATCATGTAGAGTAAAACAAAAGAGTAGCATTCACATAGTTGTGACACAGTATGGCCCGATTTCTAGTGGTGATCTCCATCTCCATAGAACCTGTTCACCATGATGATCTCCATCTCCATGATCTATGTGCGCCATCCTCCTAGTGATGAGTCCTCCAAGAACTAATACAAGCTATTACATCTAATCAGCTAGTAAACAAGGTTACATAGTTGCTTGGATCATCACAGATTGGCACACAGGTCATCAATTACATTAATTTGACAATACATATGCAGGGGCCATATTGATCACAAAATCCTAGAAAATAGAGTTAGGCGTTCTAACGTCCAAACTTAAAAGGCTCAAAACTCCATCTTCCAAGCCGATTTTGGGAAATCTAATTTCGCCAAAAACACCAAAAGGGTTGAATTTCATGTGTAATTTTTTCTGTAGATCAATTTTCATATAAAATTCGCCGAGATCCGAGATCGTACCGAAAAGTTACGGCTGTTTTACCAAAACACATGACCATGGTAAATTATCCGATCCAGTAGTAGATCCAATCGACTACTGCGCATCATATGCGTCTGGCGTATGAATCTAGGTTTCGATTCGACCAATCACATTGATCTTCGCTCGCTGCAACTGGCATTACGTGTATCACTTAACTCCGATGGCGGAATTTTGACCGGTAGGAGTACGTCGTTACACGACCATTGCAGCAAGATCACGAAACCAGATCATAGATCAATCTGAAAACCCGCATATCTCCATATGCACACATCCCAAATCCATAACTAAACAGCATCGGCTCTGATACCACTGTAACAATACGAGGTAGGCTACGCTAGCACAAAAAAAATTCTATTGCGTAAAATAGGAACACTGTTGTTATAGATCACGGGATTATCACTAGACACACAGATGCGGAAGTTGATGAAGCGTGTCGGGGCAGTGTAGTCGATCACCACCACGTCAAACATTCAACGGCGTCCTCCTCGTGCAGCGGCTCGTCCAAGTGTTGCAGATGCAACACCTCCAAGGTATCCACACGTGCGGGGAGGAAGCGTCAGCAAACCGGACTGCTAGATCCGCGAGTGCAACTCGATGAGGGCGTGGGAGATGGACAGTTGATGGGCGTGGGAGATGGACAGCTGCTGGGCGTGGGAGAGCAGCAGCTGCGCCAAAAAGGTCCAAACCCTAAGCCGCCCCTATCCCCTCAATATATAGAGGTCCCTAACAGGCCTCTAGGTCCGAGGCCCATTGGTACTCCTAAATCTGGTCCAATTCGGATCAGATCCTCATTGGGCTTCCAGCACATTAAGTGTGCGACCCTATAGGTTCACATACGTATAGACATGACGTGAGTACTTCTACTCGGTCAATAGTTGGTAGCGGCCTCTAGCAAGACATGCCAACTCCTATATGCACACGAAGATCATATCAGACGAACCATCATAACATCATGTACATGATATTCCCTTTGCCTCACGATATTTGGTCTAGCTCCAAGCCGACCTCTCTTTCTCGATCCTGTGATTCAAAGTCCCTTTCTAGGTTAACTCTTAACCTCGCGTAGCATGGCCATGCATTTCCGGATTCGATCACTCGAGTGGCCCAGAGATATCTCTCTCAAGTAGAGAGGGGCAAATTATATCTTGACTGATCATACCTCACAGCATGCTTCCTGACAAACCCGAAAGCTACCTTTATAACTACCCAGTTACGGAGTAGCGTTTGACAGCCCCTAAGTAAGTCGATTCACATCTTGAGTGCATGCAACAATCTCAGGACTAAGGACAAAGCGTACACGTTGTGTAAAGAGAACTATATAACTATATTCGTGTTGGGTCGGTCCTAGCACATGTCTCTACACGTGCCCACATTATTAGTTTGACATCTGCATATCCATGACTTGTGAAACATAGTCATCAGCTAATACATGTACTAGTCTAATATTCATGTGTGTCCTCACATGAACTCCGACTAAGGACAACTTTAGAATAACCATACAAGTAAAGAGTTTCACATACAATTCACATAATTGCAAATCAATTCAAGGTAGCCTTTAATGGATATTCAAGGAACACAATATGAAACATGGATGCAATGAAATATCATCATCTCTATGATTGCCTCTCGGGCATCATCTCTATGATTGCCTCTAGGGCATATCTCGAACAGATTGCCCCTGTAGCATATCTCCAATAGTGTTCGGATACTAATAAAAAAATTTACAGAATTCGTCAGTAATCCGCGAGGCAAATTTATTAAACCTAATTAATCCATTATTAACACATATTACGATAGCACCACATTGTCAAATCATTGATTAATTAGACTTAAAAAATTTATCTCAAAAATTAGTCGCAAATTGTGCAATTAGTTATTTTTTAGTTTATATTTAATATTCCATACATGTATCTAAACATTCGATGAAACAGGAGGTAAACTTTAGGAGTAACTAAACAAGGCCTCAGTCAATCACATTCACACCCAAAATTCAGTTTACTTATCATAGTATTTCTCGCCAAGAAAAACAGAGCATCTGCCGAAAAGACTGATGGCTTCGGTTGGCCATCATGCAAGTGAGAAGAAACGGGAATGAAGCACTTATTGTATCCTTCATGCAATGTCAAAGATCCAGGACATATCTTAACAGCACAGCAAGTGCAGGTCGACTGGGCTAGCCACCTCTAAGAGGTGAATGACATCACACACACATCATCGCTGCGATGCGAGGCAGTGCTACTGCTAACTGGCGGAAAGCACTTCGGCACAACATAATGCACAAAAATCGGGCGCCCGCTAGATGGGGCACCCGGTCTTCATAGTACTACTAGTAGGGTTAAGGGAGGTCGGTGGAGTGGATGGTAGAACTACGACTGCACGCGCATTCTCTTCACGTCGTTCTCTGGTACATTCGCGTCAGCGCCGTTGCCTCGTGCTGTGCCTTCGCCTGCTTTAGGAACCTGAAGATCAACACAGGAAAATTCAGCGACAATAACCAGATGGATATGTCGGTGTTATAAAAAAGAGCTTTTCTTGTGTGTCACTAATGCTGCAGTTTAAGCAATTTGCTTCAAATTAAACGCTGCGGTGAACTGAACTCACATTTTCGTCAGGAACTATGGCATATCTTTCTGACTGGCGATACCCAAACTTTGGCTGCAAAAAATAGAGACACGTTACTTGCCTGTCTTCTTGCAAAAGCATCTGCAGCTACTAGAGTTAAATGAAACAAACCGGCAAATGGGGCTGCCGTCGATGACTCCAACTTCTTGCAGCCAGAACCGTCGGTGCTTAAGGCATCAATCAGCACAGGTGTATTCCTTCAGGATGATATAAGTCGATAAGTTGTCAGATCAGAAGAGTAAGTAGCAGAGACTAGCATAAACAAGTGTTTTGCAAGGGAGAAGACATTGAGCTCGTGCACTAGATAAGAACCACCTGTCAACTATTTCACCATTGCCGAGCTGTCCGCTAGTACCCCTTCCCCAGGAGAAAACATTTTTCTTCTCGGAAAGGGCAAGTGTATGCCTCCATCCGCATGCAACTTGGGAAATTTTCTGCGGTAACCACAGTAGTAAGCAAAATTGGCAATTATCATTTAAATGGATCAATTAACAAACTGTGACCATCATTTTTGGGGCTATAACTTTTTGGTTCATGTAGTACAAGGATGGTTTGTTTGAGGAAAAAGTCAGTATTATGCACTAGCCCTCCCACGAACACACCATACCTGATCCTCTGGAAAATGAACTTGTACTGGGGAGCAGTGATCATCATTGTTGCCGACTCCAACTTGTCCAAACTGCAGCCTCAATATAGGAGAAACATTCAGTGTAAAAAATGGTAGAAAAAATCCACATGGGCAAGTGAAAATAGAATACAATAGAGATGGAACGCAAGCAAAGCTCTGCATGAAAGTCACGATGTGCCTAGATTGTACATAGTTGTGCCCAAAGTAAGCATATGTGTAGACAAGATATGTCCCTCTTCTGGAGAAGAATGGTGATTTTGCAAATAAGCAATCATGTTCATAGAAACAAGAACAGTCTTTGTCTGAACTCAATTTCCCAAGGTGACCAAGGAAAAAGTCCATCTTGTTTCTGTTGTGTAAAGGAACTTCCCAATCATCATGCCGAGTTTCACCATGCCTAAGCAACTATACATGTGCACACAAAAAAAAAATGTTCTTATCCACGCAAGAGATTCATTGCTCAATGTTTGCCTTTTTTATCCATCGATAAAAAGTACATGATAGAATTTTGCATGTACAGGTTTGAATCAGACACCAATAATTGGGTACCAAAGCAAGTAGAGGCACAAAGATGATAACGACCTTGTTCCATCCCCATCCGTAAAGCTTTCCCTCTGATGTAAGTGCCATCGTATGCCTCCAACCGCCTGAAATCTAAATCAGCAGAACTTGTGTATGTAAACCTTCTATTCCAAAGCTCAAATAGTCAAATAGTAATAAAGACTTGAGGACATGCTAATTTATTCCGACAGGGACGTTTTGTCTGGGGCTCTCGGCTAAGTAGCATAGGATATGTTCCCGTTTGTTTGGGAGTTTCCTGAACTTTTAATGTAAACTTGACTATATATACCAATATGTAAAAAGTAGATTCTTCAAACCATCAGTATAAGGTGTGTCTATGTCAACCTGTGCATGGAAGTATGGAACCATCATCTTTCTAAATCCCAGTAAAGTGAAAATGAAGTTCTTGATTGCATTAATCCTTCATAAAACCATGTCACAGAATGTTTCTAGAAGGTATTACCTGGGATATAGTGCTATCTTTCAAAGCTTCTAGTTTATGTGGAACTAAATGATCTTCAAAATCACCATGTCCCAGTTGACCATATTTGCTCCAACCATAAGTGTACAGATTACCAGAGTCGGACACAGTAATTGTATGGCGCCATCCACATGCCACAAGCACCATCTTCTCACCCTACAGAAGGACAAAAATATAAGAATTACAGAAACCTGGAACAAGAGAACAAACAGAAATAACAGCAAAAAAATAACTATCTATGGGAAGAGGACCAAAATGGCCATATCTTTGTGACAGTTCCGTTAACTTATTTAAAGCAGGAGTAAGATAAAGCTGCAGGGAAAACTGAATCTTATTTCACATCTGATTACTGTTAAGTTGTTATTAATTATTAGAGTAAGGAATTCCCTTTTCACCTACAACTGAACCATAAATCAAATATTTAAACTCTGATGTGTGCTTGGATGATGGCAGACATCTGATCTGTGCTTGGATGATGTCAGGCTAGTGCTAGTGCTTTACTTTGTCTGGACTAAAAAAGGGCGTACCCAGTGCAGAGAGCTCCCGCTCTGTGCGGGGTCTGGGGAAGGGTGTCAGTGGCAAGCCTTACCCTCGCCTGTGCAATGCGAGGAGACCGTGACTCGAAACCAGACCTTCCGGTCACAGGCAGTAAGACTCTACCGCTTGCACCAGGCCCGCCCTTCTTACTTTGTCTGGACTAGAAAAGGTAAAATGGATGCACTCCATGCTGATTTCAAGAAAATCACCAGCATAATGTATAGAGAAGAACAGAGGGTATTTCAATCAGCTGAAAGAATTTTATGCATTTGATGGTTTCTATCAGGGCAAAAAATATTGACCCCCCAACACTTTTAAATTAAGGGATGTTTCAAGATGACAACATCCAGAGTGGTTTCGACTCCCTGCTTTTCCTTGTTGGGTGGATGACCTGGAAAGAAAGGAACATGTGGACGTTTGACGGCTCAAGCGCCTCGCCTGCGGAACTCACGCAACTGATCATCGACAGAACAAATGTTTGGCTAATGGCTGGTTTCAAACAGCTCAGGTCGCTGATGGTTCTCTTATGAGTACACCTGATTGTGGCTCAGCGCTAGGGTCTTTTTCGGAAAGGTCACAAATGTGTTATGTGTAATTTAAACCGCTGTAAACGCTGATGTGTGCCTTTAACTCGGTAATCAGGTGATTACCGTTTTGACTTTTGAGGCTTGTACTTAACTCTACTTCTTAATGAAAAACATGCCACAGCAGTAAGTCACAGCTAAACATATGCCTGGCTGACAGTCTCAGAGATTAAGTAAGGAATAAGGAGTGCATTTAGATTTTGTAACATGTGATCATTTTTCATGCAGTATCAAGTGCTGTAGGTGTTAGTAGACGTTCAGTTGCTTGGATCTGTTGATTTTAAACTGGAAAAAACAAGCTGAGCCAAATTAGACTAATTTACCTCCACAGAAGATACTTTTTCAGGAAGCAAACGATCATTACGGTCACCAAGACCTAAGTTTCCATATCGACCCCAACCCCATCCATAGAGGTCACCATCTTCAGTTACTGCAGCAGTATGTTCAGCGCCAGCAGCAATCATTTTCACACAAACACCCTACAAACATAGGACCATTAGCACTAAAGTGCAGTGCACAGGACATTGACAAATAGTGACAATTCTGCTCCAGAAGGAACAAGGTGGGATGGGTGAGGGCCAATGTTCACATCACCATTACTGAGGAACATAATGACAGCACATAAATGGTGCATCTCATGATTATAGTAGTTTAGGTAATATATTGTTGTGAACCAAATCATAGGTAGTTATTAGATACGAATCCAACACTTCAACTCAATAGTCGTGATTTACAATTTTAGCATTTTACACATGTTCTACGCATAGCATGTTGCATTGAACAAGTGTCCAAGTTAAAAATGGTGGTCCTAAGACTTTCCTAGCATGATCCAGATCACTCTGTATGAAGATTTCGTTATCCCCTTTGTTACCTCAAAAGCCTGAATCTTTTGTGGAAGCAGCGAGTCTTCAGTGGTTCCAAGACCCAGCTGTCCGTTTTGGTTACGGCCCCAACTACGGTACGCATAAAGGAATAGGGATCAGATAATACAACAGCTATGCACAGAACTCAAATAGAACAACAGAATACAATGATGTAAAACTTGATAGCAGTGCTTATCAATTTTTTTTTTTTCATGAATAGGCTTATAGTATATACTCCCAACAAGTTATAACATGCTCGGCAATTAAAACTGTGGGTAGCCCGCTCACCTCTGCACTTCTCCGGCCATGGTGACGGCAAGACAATGGCTGTCCCCGCAAGGCAATCTGCTTGATCTTGAGCCCCTGCAGCGCCTTGACCGGCTGGGGCGTGAAGACGTCGCTGGAGTTGCCATGACCCAGCCTCCCGAAGTCTCCCCAGCCCCAGCTGTAGACCTGAAGCTCGTCCTCGGAGTAGGCGGTGGTGTGGTCGGCGCCGCAGATGACCGACGTGATCCCGGGCGCGTCGAAGCCGCTGAGCACGGTGGGCACGAGCCGGTCCTCCGCGTCGCCGTGGCCGAGCTGCCCGTCCTCGCCCCTGCCCCACGAGCACAGGACATTGCCCGCTGGCAAGCTGGACAGCCAGACACAAAAGAAAAGAAAAGAAAAGAAAAGGCAGGGCCGGCCACTTGTCAGCGAAAAGCGCAAGCAACAACAAGTGACAATCGTGCGTGCTCGACGGAATGCGTTGTCTAGGAAGGCGGCATGGCTTACTGAGGAGCGCGACGGAGTGGCTGGCGCCGGCGGAGACGAGCACGACAGTCTGCGGCGGCGAGTCGGGGGCGGCGGCCATGACCGAGTCCATCTCTTCGACCTGGCGGCAGGCCGCGGCGTCCAGTCCAGTCCAGACTCCAGAGACCACCACCAAACACCGCGAGGAACGGGAACGGGAGCGCGCTGGCGGCCGCCAATCCAACAATCGCGACGGCGAGCGGGGAGCGGAGGCGGAGTGGGGTGCGCAGTGTGCGACGACCGGGACGCGGGATTTTAAGCCGGGGGAGTGGAGACAGGAGACCGAGAGATGAGACGGGAGGGTGCGGCGGCCGCGATGGGATGGGCGACCTGCCGTATTAATGGCTAGCGTACAAGCCCCACCGGCCCACCCCCACCCCATGTGACGAGCCGCCCGCGCCCTGCGCCGGTGTGCGCTAGCAAAGCACTGCCGCGCGCTCGCCCGAGCCGGTGGGTTAAGCTCGCTGATTAGCGCGTCATTAAGGAGGAGCGGGAGAGGTGGACGACGACGACGACGACGGCCCCGTCTTCCAGTAGCACCCGTGCTCGGTCGTGGCGGCCAGGGTGCTCCGCTGAGTCGTGGGGCCGTGTCTCCGCGGGGCCCGCTATCACTGTGTGCGGCGGGTGGCGAGAGGGGTCCGGCAGTCCGGGGCAGCTGTTCGGCTGGGTTTATAATCGTATACGATGGATCGTAATCTACCAACCGGCTCCGGCGGGGAGGAGGCAGCCTGCAGGGCCACTCGTTTTTGCTCCCGGAGCGAAGAGACCAGAGCGCGCAACGTCGCCCTCGCCAACTTATCAGAGTTTTTAATTCGGCTCGTCTCGTCGCATCTGCCGTCTCTCCGGGCTCCGGCCGTTTTCGTTTTCCAGTGAAAACGGCTCGAAATCGCATCGTTTTTCGGTTGCAGGACCAGGGATTTGAGCAAGAGCTGTGGTGGTAGTGGTACTCACTGGGTACTGAGGCAGGACCTGGATCTCTCCACCTCACTCCCTACTAGTATATTGTTCAATTCGTTCCATTTGCAATTTTGCATGGTATCGTATCACGCGCTGGAAATAAAAGAACGATGGACCGAACTGTCCAAGTGGACGTACTGGTACCCAAAGCTCCATTACGCCCGCCGTGGTCCTTGCCTCCCGATTTTCCAACTCCAATTCCGTTTTAGCTCGTTTTCTTGAAAAGCCGAGCCTTAAGCAGCACTAGTTTACGGAGCTCTCAAGGACGTCCTCTGCTTACTCTACAGCCCGGGTGGGGGAAAAAACATCCCTTCTAGAGTAGGTTGCGATCTATCGTCCCTTGTGAGACACTGCACAAGATGGTGTGCACGATCTGCGGATATGGACCGCCCGCAGGCGCTCGGCAGTCGGTTCCAACTTCCTACAGGCAAAAAGGACGGGGCATGTAGCGGCTGGTTAAGAGAAGTCTACAGGCGAATAGGACGACAAGGAAGGATGGCCGGACCCTGCGATCAATCGTACGTGTGCACTAATGAAGCATCATTACCACCACAAATAGTCTCGCAACTTGAAGTGAGCCTCAGGCATAACTACACATCACTTCCAGAGTTCCAATGTCAACAAGTCAATAGGGCGCGTGAGCTTAGAGCAAGGTCAATGTATATGGACCAACCGGTCCATATAGATGGGTCTCATGGCAGAGGTCTATAGTTAAGTTGGAGGTCACAATGTATCTGGACCGGCTGTCCATAAGGCTAGGTCCCATAGCCAGTAAAATATCCCACATCCCCAACTTCCCCCATCTGTTCGCGCGACGGAGAAGTCCAGGGCGATGTAGCTCCGTATCCCCTATCTCCAGCACCGTCTTCTCCGCCACCGATCTCCTTCCTCGCACTAAATCCGACCATGGCCTTCCCCTTCCACCTCAGATCTCCAACTTCCGTGCTCAGATCGGGCGTCAACCAACTCAGATCGGACGTTTCTTGCAGGGGCACGGACGCCCAGGGCGGCGACCTAGGGAGCCGCGTGGACGGCCGACGCTGCAACCTGGCGTCCTCGCAGGCCACCGACTGCCTGCACCCGCATGAACGCTTGGCACGGCGACCTGGCGTGCACCGTCCGGTGGCACCCGCGTGCACACCCGGCTCGTAGATCTCGCTAGGCACTGGCCGGGATGTCGGCGCGTGCACAGACTCCCGAGCTGGGGCATGCGGACGGCAGGGGAGCAGGACTCACGGGGCACCGACCCGTTCCTCATCTCAGCAGCAGGTATAATCATTTCCTACCTCCGATCCGTGCATAGTAATAGCAGCTGCTTTAGCTTTTATATAGTTGTAAAAATGAGAGTTGGAGTTTGTAGCGTAACTAGCCTAACGAGGTTGAGTTCGTAACCTCCGATCCGTGCATAGTACTACTTCTTTTTGCAAAGTATGAATGAACAATGAAATAAAAGTACAATTGCCTTATTTCAGATACGAGTACAAATAAATTTAAGAAAACACACGATCCTAAATTTACATGGATGAGACTCTACTCTTGGCCGGGTGCATGTTGCTGTGTACTGAATTTTTGCCAAATGTGCTCTATCAAATCTTCCTTGAGACGAACGTGAGTTGATCGATTGCGAATTTCATTGTCTTTGTCTAGTATATCTGTGAATCCATAGATTGGTCCATGTGCAAGCCCGGTTAAATTTGGAGAAGATTGCGCTTGCTCATATGTGTTATCATCTGGTATGTCATAGATGCCTCTCTCATCCTCTATTATCATGTTGTGCAATATAACACATGCATACATAATATTGGCGAGTTCTTCCCGTTCCCAAAGTCTTGCTGGGTGACGTATGATAGCCCAACGCTTTTGCAACACCCCGAAAGCTCGTTCCACAGCTTTTCTTTCTCCTTCTTGATAGCTTGCAAACAATTTATGCTTAGGACTTAGTGGTCGGTTGATTGTCTTGACAAATGTGGCCCATTCTGGATAGATGCCGTCAGCTAGATAGTAACCCATGTTGTATTGTGACCCATTAACAGTGTACTGAACCTCAGGTGCTTTGCCTTGTAGCTGTTCTGTGAATAACGGTGACTGGTCAAGCACATTAATGTCATTGTTTGAACCAGAAGCTCCAAAGAATGCATGCCAAATCCATAGGTCATAAGACGCGACAGCCTCTAGCATTATGGTAGGTACCTTATAATCACCTCGAGTGAATTGCCCTTTCCAAGCAACAGGGCAATTCTGCCACTCCCAATGCATACAATCAAGACTACCCAACATCCCAGGGAAACCACGCTGGTCTGCTACTTGCAGTAAGCGTTGGATGTCTTCACTAGTAGGTTTGCGTAGATATTGTGCACCGAATAAGCTTCTAACATCATGAACAAAATGAATCAAACACTCCATTGCTGTACTCTCGGCAACCCCAAATGTTTCATCCATAAGATCTGCTGGTGAACCATATGCCAACATTCTAATGGCAGCAGTACATTTCTGTAATGGTGATAGACCCACTTTGCTGAATGCATCTCGGCGTAGACGAAAATATGGAGACCAAACACCTAAAGCTTCAACTATGCGCATAAATAAATGCTTCCTCATGCGAAATCTTCTACGAAACTGATTATCTGTGTACAAGGGAGTATCTGAAAAATATTTACCAACTAGTCTGTTGTGATCATCTTCATGATTTCTGTTGATGTACCTCCTTGTATAACCCCCACGTCGAATAGAGGACCTAGCTGATTCTGCTTCAATCTCAGCTTCAATCTCCTGCTCAAGCTCAGCCTCAATCTGTGCTTCAAGCTCAGACTCAATAGAATCATCTGAGTCAGTTGACATTTTTTCTAGTGAATGAGGAAGTGGTGTCTTGTGTGAATCAGGCAGTGGTTGTGGACTGGTGTCTAGTGAACGAGGGAGTGGTGTGGTGGTCATATTTGTAGCTGTTGTCCACTTTATGCAACAACTATATTTTTTATCTTTTTCTCAACAGCCATCTGCTGCTTCTGGCATGACCTAAATAGCTATATTTTTGTTTGTCTTTTCTCAACAACTATATTTTTGTTTGTCTTTTCTCAACAGCTATATTTTGCTTTTGTCCATACCTCAACAGCCATCTACTGGTTTCATTAATAGTGGGGTACAGCCATATTAAGCTTACAAATACACTGCCAGCACTAAGAAAAATAACAATTACACTAAATATTGGTGGTACAACCATGCTACCTAATACATAAAAACTAATTAACTTGAAAACAACAATTACACTAAATATTAGGGATACATGCATCTCTTGCTGCCTTTCTACTCCTCAGCCAAGTCTTTTGCTATCTGGTCCATTATGTTGTCATGCCTTTTTTTTTCTTTTTCATTGAAGTTTGAGGTATCTATTGCCAACAGTTTTAAATATGTCTTATACTTTTTATCTCTTGCAGTTTTTGCTTTCAGTGACATAGCTTCATGATACATAACCATATTCTGACTTGGTTGGTTGCTCAAAGGAGATGGTGTTGTAGATTTTCCTGTCCCTTTCAGCCTTGCCTTCGCTTTCTTCTGCCCCTCAGGACGTACCTCTCTACTCATGGTTTCCCCCTCTGTGTCTTGGTTGGATGAAGAAGTGTACGCTCCTGAGTTAGATAGCTTGTCCTTTTTGTTGTCCTCTCCTCTTGGATGATTCTGCGCCATTTGGGCATCTCCTTGGCCACTTTCCACAGGTACTCATATATGAAAGACCTACCCTTGTTGCCTCCCTTGAACATCTCATGGGCTGTTTTCAGGACCATGTCATCAGATTGCCCACTGCTGCGTGCACTCATAGCTCGAGCATAAGCCCCACTGAACTTTGTGATATCCCTCTTGACATCACCCCAGTGTGTCTTCAATTGTTTGACTGACCTCTTGTGGCTATTTTTTGGCGCGTTGTCGTTGAACTCAGTAGCTACAGCTTTCCAATAGTACTCACATTTCCTGTCGATGCCGATTACGGGATCAGTGGAGTGATGTGTCCACGAATTGAAAAGCCGCTCATTTTCTTCTTCACTCCAATTGATGCGTTGACGCCTCTTTGGTTCTTCTTCTTCACTGCTATCACTTAAATCTTCAATGTTGACTGATTGCTTCTCTTGTTGTGCGGAGCATCGAGAACTAGACTCGGATCCATGGGAAGAAGTGTTGGCTGCAGCTCCACCTAAATGGCCAAATTGAAGAACTGGTGGAGGCCTATTGGCTACAGGTGCACCCAAACTTTCATGGAGATCTACAGTGTACGTCTTTCAAGGAGGAGGCCAACACCCAACGCCCAACGGCTACCTTCGGAAGGCCAACGACTTTCTTGTTTATTGTTGTGTGTCAGATCTACAGTGTACAAGCCGTTTTTTATTGTCTTCTGGGCTGCCCATAGTGTTATGGGTGGCTTTTACCTATGGACTGCTTATAGACTAGTTCTACAATGTACCAGCTATTTGATAGTAAATATTTAATTTCCTATGGACTGGTTTTACCAACATTGTGGTTGCTCTTAGTTTGATGTCAGCACTGGCAATGTCGCCTCAGCCACACAATCGGTGGCAGCTCGAGCTCCAGGAGAAGATTAGGTGAAGGGAGTGCAGCTCATAATTGAATGTAGCAACGTCGTACAAAGGCTTGTATTTATACTATATCGAGTATAAACTGCATCTACCATACATCAACTAATAATGTGGGTGAGATTGGTCCATGAACTTGTAATCTGGTCTAAAAGTTGGCGCAACAACTCGGTAAATTAGTGCATCTACTATGTACGGTCCGATTGGAGAAGGATATAGCGCACATCACTGTACGGTCTATACGCAGCAAGAATAATGCAGTGTATGCAGATCGTGATGAGCACCGTAACCTGATTTTTAGTGTAGTCTGGGCGCAAAGCTCTACTACTAGTGCATCAGTACATGTACATGCATGTTCACGTGCTCCAGATCCCTTTTTCCTGGAGAAGCTGCCTCCTGCATGAGACGCCTAGAGCCTAGAAACAAGCCTCCGGTGTTTGGCTGCCCTGCCTGAACCTGAACTGTTGCCTCGTCATGTTCGATGAACAATTGAACATAGGTCGGTAGGATAGCATCACATGGGGGCTGCTGAGGGGTGTTTGGTTTCATTAGAGTATTAAATATAGATTATTTATGAAACTAAATGCACAGATTAAGACTGTTTTACGGAACGATTTTTTAAGCCTAATTAGTTCATGATTTGACAATGTGGTGCTACAGTAAACATGTGCTGATGACAGCTTACTTAGGCTTAATAAATTCGTCTCATAGATTACTGACGGATTCTGTAATTTGTTTTTATTAGTATCCGAACACCCCATACAACACCTCCTAAACTTTAGTTACTGGATCTAAACACCCCCTTATTAGCCTCGACCATAGTTCATATATACTCCGTATTCCGATCAGCGCCTCTCCGATTTTTGACACCTTAAAATGTGTGGTGTTAGGTTGGAAATTTACGCCATGTTCACTTATGCTGAAATTTGACTTATTTTAATGCTTATGCTAAACTGTTTTGAGAGAAAAATAATATTCTATAGCTAAAAACTAGCTAAGCGAACAGGGTTAGGCTCCAAGGCATGAGCACCGATGGCAGTGGCACTATATATGACATCAAACACATTTAGGGCCTATTTAGCATGGCTCCGACAGCGGCTCCGGCAGCAGTTTCTACAAAAGTTTCAAAGAAAACGTACCAAATGCTTGAGGAAGAGGAAGAATCATTTTTTGGTGAACAATAGAGGAGCCAGAGTCTGGTTCAAGCTAAAGCTGCAAAAGTGGCTCCTATTCTAGTCCTCATGAGCCCCGCCAAACAGATCCATAGGCTGCGCTACTTGTTCTGAGAAATGTTCAATACATGTGTTGTACCCATCACACGTACTATATCATTCCACACTCAATCGGGTACAGAAATCAAGAGAGTTTAATATTGACATGCAATTATATATTCTAATACATTTCTTCTAAACATGACGGAACTTAGATTCTTTTACCCTTATGGCTAATACTCCATTCGTCCTGAAGAATATAACTACAAGTTTAAAAAGAATAATTTGTAAAATTTTAACTAAGTTTCTAAAAATAATATCAAGTTATATTATTCAATTCCATTTTATATATTTAATTGAATGTGAAATTGTTTTACTCGGAGAATTGCATTTTATTTTTATTTAAACGGAGGGAGGATTCATGAAAGTATCGTGTCGCTTTACAACGTAGTGCCAATAAAATATTTGCAGTCGTATTGACGTGACCGCCTGAAGTCATCATCTACTACGGTGGCAGTGGCACGGAGCACAAGCACATCCACGTACCCTGTATAAAGTTTTTTTTTTAGAATACCCTGTATAAAGTTTATACAAGTTAATCTATGTTAACTTTAACATAATTTACAGAGAATAATATTTAATATTTATATCTTTAACTAGATTTACTATAAAAATATATTTTAGAATTAATTTAATGTAATTTATTTTGTACTCCCTCCGTTCTAAATTAAAAGAAGTTTTGATTTTTCTAGATACGTTATATTTACTATACATATATATATATACTATGTTTAGATATATGGTAATCACACTGTATCTAGAAAAGATAAAACATCTTATAGCCTGGGACAGATTTAGTCTATCGTTTGACAACTCGAAGAAGAGTGAGAAGCGAAGGGAACGGAGGGATTGGCTAGGAGCCGGAGGATACGGTGCGCAGGCACGAATTTCAACTCCCCAGTGCCACACACGACACATGCGGACATGCGTCTTGGGCCGATCGTTTTCCTTGTCAGTCTTTAATCTATCATCAAGGCGGCAGGTAGCTCGCTAATTATTACTGTGCACGCCCGGCGTGCATCATACGAGCACCAATGCTGTACGATAGCAGGGCCTCGTTTAGAATTGGGATAGGAATCGGTATTGGATACTGTAGCGTTTTCGTTTATATTTGATAATTATTGTTCAATTATAGTCTGATTAGGCTTAAAAAATTCACATCGTAATTTACAATCAAACTATATAATTAATTATTTTTTTATCTATATTTAATACTTCATGTTTAAAGATTTGATTTGAGGGAGAAAGTGAAAAAAAGTTATAAATGTGTTGTCACGTCTCGATCCCGTCGGCGTGTCCTGGCTGCCGGCCAGCAGTGCCGTCTTTGTAGAAAGCGGTAACTGCGGCTTTCTAGATACTGCAGCACCGTACATTATTGTCCTGGACATGACGCGGCTTGGCGAGTGGAGTGAAGATCCATTAAGGCTCCGTTTAGATCTAAATTTTTTTGGATTTTGGCTACTGTAGCACTTTCGTTTTTATTTAGTAATTAGTGTCTAATTATAAACTAATTAGGTTCGAAAGGTTCGTCTCGTGATTTCTCACCCAACTGTGTAATTAGTTTTTTTTTCGTCTACATTTAGTACTTCATGCATGTGCCGTAAGATTCGAGCAGAGGAGTTGGTAGCTAGCTAGCGCTGTCGGGGCGTCCGGCTCAACCAAAGCTGGGTTTAGATTGAGGTTAGAAATTAATATTTAGCATTGTAGTATTTTTATTTGTATTTAATAATTCTTGTCCAATTATAATCTAACTAGGCTTAAAAGATTCGTCTCGTAATTTATAATCAAATCGTATAATTAGTTATTTTTTTTATCTATATTTAATACTTCACACATATATCTAAAATTTTAATATGATGGAGAGAGAGTAAAAAAACTTACGATCTGAGGCCCAAATCAAGCACAAGCCGTGAGGCGACGTTGACCGATCATAGGACGGACGGGGCGGTCGTCCCCATCCATCCCGCGGCAGCGGCGCACGGCGTCCAAGCCACGGGGCGTCTGGCCGCCCGGGCGGGGGACACTTGTGAAAGGTAGCATGAGTCGTTGGGTGCGCTCGACCTCAGCTCGCCCATGCCGCCGTCCGCTTCTCGATCGCGACCGGGCGCGTGCGTGAGCCTCGTGGCCGGCACATGGACCCCGGCCTGCCTGTACGGCTGTGCCACGCTCACACCCATCCAAAACGGCAGGCAGCTAGGCTCTGCGGCAGCGAGAACGCGACATGGGTGGGAGTGACCTGTGCTGATGAAGCTGCAACTGCAACTGCAACGCTTCGTCCCGGCGGCGTCTGCCTATCTGCTCTGGTAGTCTGGTCCCATCAGCCATCAGCACGGCAGTTTGGAACTTCAAAATTCAAGATGGTGGGTGGAAGTGCTCTCATTTCATCACATTGATTTTGTTAGCCGGGCTACGTGTTGATATGAATGGAAACTGCGAGCTGGCCCAGTTCGGCCCACGTCTTACCATACCTTCTGTTGCTTATTATTATATCACCTTATAAAAGAGCTATGATCTACCCAAAAATAAAAGGTAGACTATCTCTGTGTTGTGGCCCGGCCCATAGCATCACACCATGTGTAGTGTCACACGCCACTTCCAGACACCGAGGGCTTGTTCGCTGGGAGAAATTCGGAAGGAATTTGGATGGTTTGAAGAAATGTTGGAGGAATTTATGAGAGAAAAATACTGTTCTGGATGAAAAAAGAAGTGGATCAAGCCAGGTTTAAGGACACGCGAACGGAGAGAAAATTGGAACAAAAGAATTTTATTTTCAATAATAACACATGTCATGATTCCGCTTGTTATGGTTAGCGGACGGGCTGGAACCTTACTATAGCTAGGACTGGGTTCATATGTTTTACGGAATTTGGTGTTTGTGCCCTGTTCCAACTTGTCCTTTCTCCTACCTTTCTCACCAGCTTGTCTTCTCAGTTCTAAGACAGAAGGAGGCTAGGGTTATAGTAGGTCATGCTCATGCCCCGGCGGTGCGCGGGCGGGCGCGCTAAAAGGTACTAAATGGTTAGAGGAGGGTGAACAGCCTATAAAATATCTCTACAAAATTACTAGAGCAAATGGTTAGTAACTTAAATGGTGAAATACAATTTTGTTCTAACTCTACAAGGGTCGCAAGCCACCTATACCACAATTCTAGTTATTATGATCACTAAGCACACACAAGGCTATGTCTCTACTTCACTCACTAGTAAGCTAGCTACTTACAACTAGATTATCAACTAAGCCACACTAGTTACTTACTACCTCTACACAAGATATCTGTAGGAATGTAAATACAAGAGGTAGAGAGATGTATACCACACGTGGCAAGCGAGATGATCAATTAATATGAATACCAATGAACACCGGGAGATATCCAAGAGACAAGTATGGCAGAACCGCCTGAAATAACACACTTTTAGAGGCGTTTGTCTTCCACTAGACACTAAACACCCCGAAAGTGGCTAAACCGAACAATTCCGTCGAGCCCACCCCAAGGGAGAACTCAAAACAATCCATGTTTTACCGCTAGAATCCAATAATGAGTACGAGCTTACATCACTTAATTCATTTCTTAAAATATAGTCTTGAAAATTATTTATTACAATACCAGAGTTCAGAGTGCGATAATGAAACAACGGAATGTAATAATCATCTAGCGGAAATGATACACGGATCCATTTGTGTCCACCAGAAGAATCCTCCACACAAGAGCAAACTCCTCAAGCTGCACCTGCAACAGGGTAAAATAAACCCTGAGTACACAATGTACTCGCAAGATTTACCCGACTAGTGGGAATATCTTCCCGACGCTCAAGAATATGATAGGCAGTATGGTTTGATGTTTTCTTTTTGTTTGCGAAAAGCATTACTAATAGTAAGTCCTTAAGTCAAGTTTTATTGGCAGTCATGATTACTTCATTAGCTAACCATTCTAGGTAAGCACCGGTTCTACTTTCAAGTAAGGGCTGAGAAATTAGAATTATTTCACCATCTTTCATCTTTAAGTTCTTACTACGGTGCTAGACCATAGCCAAGTCGTACCATCTCACAGAAACGGCGATTCGCGAACCAATGTATCACAGCCGAGTACCCCGAAACACACGCCCGCTTGTACCCCTAGGCACAAATGAGATCAACCCACTCCACTCCTCTCCTCTCGAGGGGTCTAGGTCACCGTTCAAACTTAGACTCCAAGCCCCCACACTGGAGACCCGATCTCGGTATGGTGCTTAGACCTCCACTTTTCCCCGCCTCTAATCAGTCGGTCTGGAAAGAGCCGGAATCCACGACAAGAGCGTAACGAGCCTTCCCCGCTCCCATAAGCAAGTATGTGCTCAGGATAATAAGTCTATGACCTAACTACCATCCACAGCAATGGACGATCCTCAATCGACACGGACAAAGAAAACAATGTAACCAAGTTAAGCCCTATTGGCCGCGGGACACAACTTGTTACACCCACCAATATCACATGCCATATCCCTGACCGGTCTCTATTTTCTTTTCATCATTTTATTATGAGAGTAATAATAATCCCCTATTATGAGTAACGACAGATTACTCACGCTATCGATGACCTAAGCATAGCATCTACTCGAACCTGCACTAGTAAGACTCTTAGGACATGTATATCTATACATGTGATTTTCACAAAATTTTTGTAACGTAAATGCACAACACACATATATATACGATGAATTATAAAATAGAGGTTATGCACCAGGGCTTGCCTTGGGCAGACGCGGTGTTAGCTGAGTCAGTCAGTGGCGGCTCTGGGACCTTCTCCTGCACGAGAATCTCCTCGTACTCTTCGATAGTCTCCTCGAACTCGTGCTCGCCAGTGGTCACAATTTCCGCCGACACGTTCTCTATATGCACGCGATTATAGTAATGCAGCTATTTAGTATTTAGGCAACAACAACTCTTAAAATAAGAATACATCCTATCAAGATACTAAGCTAGCTCTAATGACTAAAACACTAAGCTAACTATCATCTTCACCAAGCAAAATGTTGGGTTCACTAACAAACACTTAGCTTTGCAAATTAAGGGTATATCTTTATTTCTACTAAAGGTTTAATGTATTTTGACACAAAGAGCATTTAGCTACCCCAATGCTTAGTCTATTCTAAGGCCACAAAAATTATAGTGAGCACATAATAATACAATGAAACTACCATAAACATTTCAGTACTAAAGCTATCACTAATTTACCATAATTATTCCTACAATGATTAACTTAATAATACGAAACACTTTCAAACGATTTAATAGCTTCTAGTGTCAACACATATAAATATGAACTAAATACACCAACAAATAGATCACAATTTTAAGAACCTAAAAAAAATTGTTTCACAATTTTTGGACACCTACATGATTTTATATTAGTTACCAAAGATCAGTTCAGAAATTAAATTAGAAAACCATTCACTAATTCCTAGAAAAAGAAAAACCAATCTCCCGCGTGGCCTACATGCGCGACCCACGCGACGCAGCGCGCGCAGCGCCTCGCTGGGGCAGTCCATGCGAGGCCAGCCTGCTCACGAGGCGGCCCGCGGCGGGGGAGTCCTACGCGCGTTGGCGCTTTTGCAAAACAGGCCTCACACTTCTCCTAAATTATAACTAAGTGCTAACACTATTTCCCCCCTATCTCTCATACCTTCTCACTTAACCCCTGTCCTTTCCCTAATTCACCCGCGTGCACCCCGGCGGCTCAGTGCATGGCGACGCGGCAGACGGTGACACAACACGATCGCACCGACCACCTGGGACATGCGCCGGCCCACCTATCGGGTCGATCACCATCCTTGACCCGAGCGGCTACGTAAGCGGCAACATGGGGAGGCGGGACTCAGTGGAGCCAGCTGCTGTGGCGTGCGACCGTCCATGACGGTGGCATGGCTGCCCCAGCGAACTAGAGCACCTAAGAACCTAACTAGCTAGCGAGGGAGCATTAGTTGACTATCGTGGACCTAGCTGAGGTGACGGTTGGGGTGGAGGATGGCGGAGGAGGTGTGGCCACGTGTGGCGGCGCGCCACGGTGGCGCGGTCGCGTAAGCGGCGATGAGGAGGTGGTAGCAGTTCCACAGTTCGACAGCAGCGTCTGGTCAATAGCAGAAAGCTGGGGTTCGTCCCCAACGGCTACTTTCTCGGTGGAGCTTATAAATAGATGAAAGGTCCTAATATGGCTAGAGGGAGGGTGAATAGCCTATTTAAAAATCTACAAATTAACTAGAGTAATTTGATTAGTATGACAAATAGCGTAAATGCAAACTTGCTCTAGCTCTACAAGGGTTGCAAGCCACCTATCCAACAATTCTAGTTGCAATGATTACTTAGGCACACAAACTTGCTACTCCAAAGAGCTCAACTAGATGAATGTAAATAATAAAGCAAGCTCTCAATTCTAATTACACTAAAGAGCTTGTATCAACTAGTTTGCAAGAATGTAAACATATAAGTAGGGTGATTATACCGCCGTGTAGGGGATGAACCAATCACAAGATGAAGATCAAGCCAATCACCGGGAGAATGCAAATGACAAGAGACAACCGATTTTTCTCCCGAGGTTCACGTGCTTGCCAACACGCTAGTCCCCGTTGTGTCGACCAACACTTGGTGGTTCGGTGGCTAAGAGGTGTTTCACAAACCCCGTCCACATGATAGGACACCGTAAGAACCGACCCACAAGTGAGGTAACTCAATGACACGAGCAATTTACTAGAGTTACCTTTCGGCGCTCCGCCGGGGAAGGTACAACTCCCCTCACAATCACTGAAGGTGGCCACGAATAATCACCAACTTGTGTCGATCCTTCACCGCTCCTCCAACCGTCTAGGTGGTGGCAACCACCAAGAGAAACAAGCAAAATCCGCAGCGCAATACGAATACCAAGTGCCTCTAGATGCAATCACTCAAGCAATGCACTTGGATTCTCTCCTAATCTCACAATGATGATGGATCAATGATGGAGATGAGTGGGAGAACTTTGGCTAAGCTCACAAGGTTGCTATATCAATGAAAATGTGTAAGAGTTCTCCCTTGAGCCGGCCATGGGGCTATAAATAGAGCCCCCATCAAATAGAGCCGTTATACCCCTTCACTGGGCAAAACGCGCTCTGACCGGACGCTCCGGTCATATTGACTGGACGCTGGCCCTCAGCGTCCGGTCGCCCGATGGACGCCACGCGTCACCAGCTTCAAACGTTGTTCGTCAGATTTCAACGGCTACGAAGCTGACCGGATGCTCCGGTCAAAACTGACCGGACGCTGAAGCCCTAGCATCCGGTCGTTTCTAGTAAGCTCCCCGAGGCATATTTTTCTGACCGGACGCGTCCGGTCCACCTTGACCGGACACAGCCAGCGTCCGGTGCTCAACCCTTAGCCACTGTGCAGACCGGTCAGTTTGACCGGACGCAGAAACCAGTGTCCGGTGCATCTCAGGTCCAGCGTCCGGTGCAACACCGAAACTGGCGACCTCTCTGCCAGCTCGACCGGACACAGCCTTTCAGCGTCCGGTTGCTGAGTGACCCAGCGTCCGGTCAGTAGACTGACGCCAGCATCATTTTGACCAACTCTATTTTAACTCTAACTTCTTCACCCTTGCTCAAATGTGCCAACCACCAAGAATTTTGCATCCGGCGCAATAGAAAATAGGCATTTCATTTTCCCGAAAGCGCCTATGTGTTAGCATATTTTTACAAATATTTTCAAGGGTGTTAGCACTCCACTAGATCCTAAATGCATATGCAATGAGTTAGAGCATCTAGTGGCACTTTGATAATCGCATTTCGATATGAGTTACACTCCTCTTAATAGTACGGCTATCTATCCTAAATGTGATCACACTCACTAAGTGTCTTGATCACTAAAACAAAATGGCTCCTACATTTTATACCTTTGCTTTGAGCCTTTTGTTTTTCTCTTTCTTCTTTTCCAAGTTCAAGCATTTGATCATCACCATGCTATCACCATTGTCATGATCTTCGTCATTGCTTCATCACTTGGAGTAGTGCTACCTATCTCATAATCATCTTGATAAACTAGGTTAGCACTTAGGGTTTCATCAATTAACCAAAACCAAACTAGAGCTTTCAATAGACCAAGGGTGTTGATACACCATTTTAGTGATCTCCACTTGCATAGGGCTTAGTAATTCATTAGGTGATTAGCATAGGTGCTTTGCGAAGTGCTTAGGTTGATTAGACCACCACTTATGCGCTTGCTCTAGGTTTAAGCCTAGTGTTTAGTGAGGTTTGCATACCCCTTACCACTCGGTGCTTGTGCGCACCATTGTTGTACATCGGAGGGACTTGTAGTCTTGCGAGATCACACCAACCGTGTTTTTGGTGTGGCCGCCACCGTATTTCGAAACGAACAAGGCTCATGGTGGTTTGGCCAGAAGCTTGATAGTGAAGATGGTGGGAAGCATCCAGGAGAGGCTTGCCGGAAGGCACGTCAGAGATCCACTTACGCGTGGGGAAGGCCCAAGGCTATCCATGGAGTTACCCAACCGGGAGCTTGGCCCTTGCGAGGGATTCCTTGTGAGGAGCTCCAACAATGACTAGGGGGAAGCTTGTGCGCTTCTCAATACATCGGTAAAAATACTGGAGTCGTCGACAGGAGTTTGCATATCTCTACCTTATTCTTTAGCTTCCGTATTTACATTGCAATCTTGGTGTGTGCTTTGCTTTCCCAGCTTAGTGATAGGCTAGTTGATAGGATTGGAACCTAGGTTGCATAACTCCTTTTGCAGTAGAGATAGCTACACACCTAGCAAAACTGTAGTTGCACATTTAGATAGAGTACTTTACTGCATAGGTTTTGACTAGGTAGAGAAGAGGCCATAGTTTAGAAGTAGAATTTTAAGTTGCCTAATTCACCCCCCCCCCTCTTAGGCATCACGGTCCCTTACAATTGGTATCAGAGCCGGTTGGCTTAATTAGACCTTTGGCTTCACCGCCGTTGAGTCCGACGCTATTTTGAGTGGTTGGGATAGATACCTCTAGGCCTCCGCACTTTGATGGCACTAACTTCTCCTACTATAAAGCTAGAATGGCTTGTCACCTTGAGGCAGTAGATTTGGATGTTTGGAGAGTCACTCGTGATGGGATGAAACCCATTAAGAATCCCGATAAACCCACAAAGAGTGAAGAAAAAGAAATTCATTTCAATGCTAGAGCTAAAAATTGCTTGTTTGAATCTTTTAGCATGGATATGTTTAACCAAGTGTTCACTTTAAATACAGGACATGAAATTTGGTTAAAACTCTAAGAGCTCCATGATGGCACAACTAATGTCCGTGAGCAAAAATATTGTCTAGCTAAACAAAATTATGATTCCTTTAAAATGAATGATGATGAGCTTGTTCGTGATATGTATTCTCGGTTGAATCTAGTTATCAATGAGCTCCATTCAATAGGATGCAAACATCGTGAGGAAGATCATCTCCATGCTACCACAAAAGAAATATGTAAGCATCATCACCATCCTTCACAACATGGAGGACTTGAGCACCATGACCCCAACCATAGTCATTGGCAAGATAGTGGCATTTGAAATGTCATGGAAGATGGGTCAAGAAGAAGCCTCATCATCAAGCAAAGACAAAGCTCTTGCATGTAGTAAGAAAAAGAAGATGAAGGACAAGCAAGTTGAGATAGGCTCAAGCTCAAGCTCCTCAAGTGAAGATGAACAAGAAGATGAGGATGATGATGATAATAAATCAAGTGATGATGATCAATCTTCCTCCTCCACCTTTGACCTTGATGAAGAATCAATCAAACTTATCAACAAGGTGGAGAAGATGATCCAAAGACTCAATGTCAAGGGTGTGCCTATCCAAATTCAAGATTTCATCTTCACCAACCAATGAAATGAGCAAAGAAAGAAATAATGCTATGGATGAGGCGAGTTGTGGCACTTTGTGGAAGTTTGTCCAAACAAGCCCACACCCAAGACAAATAAGAAGATGTGCAAGGACAAAGCCCTCACATCAATGAGGTCATGGGATGATTCTTCAAGTGAAGAAGACCATCACAAGAGGCGAGGCCACAAGCACTCATCATCAAGCTCTTCTCGTGTGTGCCTTATGGCATGAGGTAACAAAAGCTCATCCTCTAGTGAGAGTGAGAGTGATGATGAAATGCCTTCTCTTAATAAACTTGTGCAAGAAAATCTTAAATATGCTAAGGCTTACACTAGCCAACAAAAGAAGCTAAAAATATTGCAAGAAAAGCTAGATAGTTCACAAGAAGCATATAAAACATTGCTTAAACAATATGAGACTTTTGCTAATCTCAATATTGAACTATCTACTAAAATTGAGCAACTTGAGGCTAGTGCAACAACAAATGCATGCACAATCAATGATGAGCAACTTGTAAAGAAAAATAAAAAATTAAAAGAAAAGTTAGCTAGCTCACAAGATGCTTATAAAAGTTTGCTTGCTAAAATGGAAACCATGTGCAAACATTATGATGAGCTAACTAATAAAGTTGCTAATCTTGAAGCCGTCGGTACAACCCCCACCAAGGCACCTAAAAAGAAAAGTTCTATCTTTGACATACCTAAAAAGAATGCTTCTACTTCTTGCAATGATTTATATTTAGACTCACCCTTGGGCAACCAAGTTTGTGTTGAGAAAGTTATTGTAGATACATGCACACAAGAGGTCGCAATGGAGAATGAGCAACTCAAGCAAGAAGTGGCTCGCCTTACCAAGGACTTGACTCAAGTAAAAGGCAAAACAGAGCAAGCCCAACTTTATCAAGATAACACCGTCAAGGGAGTGATGAAGCTTGATAAAGGACAAATCGTGGTTTGCTATGTATGCCACCAGGAAGACCACAAGTCCCATGAGTGTAAGGTGAAGAATAGGGGAGGAGCTAAGAAGAAAGAGAAAAACAAAAAGGAAACAAGCAAGCTCTCCAACACCTACACCAACAAGGTGGACAAAAAAGCCTCCACACCTTATCTCTTGAAGAAGAAGAAAAATGACAAGGTGGTGGCCATCAAGGTGAACAAGCAAACCAATAATGGGGCCAAACACATTTGGGTGCCAAAGGAGATCATTTCCAACATGAAGAGCACCAAGAAGGTTTGGATCTTGAAAGGGAAGTGAGAAGTCCGATGTACTTTGGGAAATTTGGAGACTTGGCAAAGTATGGGTGCATTTTATGGGGTGCATCATTATGGATAAGGAAATTATCATGTGGGTTAGTGAATACTATGGACCCAAATTCTCCTTCCCATGTTAGGTAACTAGATTTAATTTCTTTCAATTTGAATTAGCATCTAGTTTCTTTTTATGCCTAGGTTTGCATTTGCATGCTTAAATCCTTTGTTATGCATACACTAGGTATATCTTATGGTAGGCTTGCTCGGTCTCACTCTTAACCCTTGGAGCAAACTTATATGGTTTAAATTGTTTAGGAGCACGGCATATAGCTTGTTTTACAATTGTTCATCTAATATGTGCCATAGTCCAAATTGTAGATAATTTCTCCTGAATATCATTTTTGAAAATGATTCTCACATTCATGTGATATCATCCTTTAAGTGGTATTTTCTGATTCTAAAATCAATGTGCATGTCTCCTACAAGTATTCCATACTTGTGTGCATAAATTTAGGGGAGGTTACTCTATAAGTTGGATGTTTTGAGACTAACACCTTCTCAAGCTTATCATGTGTGTAGTAGTCTCATTGCAAGGAAAATGGAGTCCCCAAAGTTAATCATCTTACTTCAAATATCCACCACCTATTGTAAGTGGTATAAATCAAATTGGTTTCCACATGTGTTTTTTCTAAACTGATATCATGTTGATTTTAGTTTGATATTTATATGCTTTCTCCATGCATTATAAAGATTAAACTTCCTTAAGCATTAATTTGCCAATTATGCATAAACTACATTCTCCATCATATGTATGCATATATTTAGGGAGAGCTTAGTCTATGTAATATGAGAGTCAAATTTTGTGACCTATTCCACTCCACACACAAAGGATCACAAAGTTTTGACCCTCCCTTGTGCTACTAATGTCTTCCTTTTTATTGTTTGATTCCAAAGAGGAGAATTTGTAGGACCAAAAGCAAGCCCGATCATAATAACCAAAAGCAAGCCCGATCATAATAATTTACAAGTTGTAATGGTTTGAGAAAGGGAGGATAGTGGATTATGGAGTTAGGGGGAGGCTTAAATCCATAATGCTACATGGGGACATTTGCAAGGACAAGATAAGTTTCCAAAGATGTTTACATGTGGTATCTTTTAGCATCATATAACCTTGCCCTTTGCATTGCATCCTAGCAAGTAAATAGTTTTTAAATTCTAAAAAAAAATATTATTTGCTTGTTTTGGTCGTGTTGTCATCAATCACAAAAAGGGAGAGATTGTAAGAAAAATGGACCCTAGGCCCATTTACTTTGGATTTTGGTGTTTGATGACCAACGCAACTAAATTGGACTAATGAATTTGCAAGTCATTATTTTGTAATTCAATAGGGCGCAAGACGTGACTTGGACGAAGGCGACATGATGATCTGATGATCAACACCTTAGGCAAGACCCTAGAAGCACAAGAGAGGATCCAAGATATCAAGCAAAGTCCAAGCACGAAGATAGGAACCAAGCCGGACGTAAGATCACGAAGAATCAAGCTTCACAAAGGTGACCGGATGCGGTCCTTATAGCGGTTGGACGCGTCTGATCAAGATGCTCGGCAACGGCAGGCGTCAGCAGCAGCGACCGGATGCGACAATGACACTGTTCACTATCGCGACAAAAGCTCATCACTGACCAGATGCTGGAGGGTGATCAGCTGGGTGCAGGAACTGCAATGTCTGATCAAGTCCAGAGAGGTTCTAGAGCAGCGACAGCGCGATCGGACGCGTCCGATCGATAGTGACCGGACTCGGCAGTGCGTCCAATCAACACACGCGCCCCAACGATTGGGACGACCGAACGCGTCCGATCAAGACGACAACAGCGTCCGATCAGTAGCAGAAAGCTAGGGTTCACCCCAACGGCTACTTTCTCGGTGGGACTTATAAATAGACCCCCAACCGGCCATTTAGGTAGTGGAGAGCTAAGGAAACATACCAAGGGTGTTGATACACCATTTTAGTGATCTCCACTTGCATAGTGCTTAGTGATTCATTAGGTGATTAGTGTAGGTGCTTTGCGAAGTGCTTAGGTTGATTAGACCACCGCTTATGTGCTTGCTCTAGGTTTAAGCCTAGTATTTAGTGAGGTTTGCATACCTCTTACCACTTGGTGCTTGTGCGCACCATTATTGTACATCGAAAGGGCTTGTAGTCTTGCGACATCACACCAACCGCGTTTATGGTGTGGCCACCACTGTGTACCAAAGGGAACAAGTCCCGTGGCAGTTTGGCCGGAAGCTTGATAGTGACAAAATGGGCGGGGGAAGCATCGTACTAATTGATGAAGGGCTTGCTTGGTAAATGGCACATCGTAGGGGGACCCACTGTGCGTCTTAGGGAAAGCCCGGAGGCTGGATTTACCTGGGGGTTTTTTATGGGGGGGGTGGCTTTGCTTACCTGTTTTTCCTTTCCCCTTGGGCGACGGGAGTTGAACCCTGTCGAGGGTATTCCTTTGCGAAGGAAGCCTCCAACTAGGACTGGGGGGGAAAGCTAATGTGCGTGCCTTCTTGAATACCTCGGTAATATCTTAAATACCGGAAGTTATGTCTTTCCAAAAGAGGAGTTTTGAATATCTCTATACCTTATTCTTTAGCTTCCCCCTCATTTACATTGTAATCTTGGTGTGTGCTTTTTACTTTTTCTAGCTTTAGTGAGTTAGGCTAGAGTTTGATAGGATTAGAACCAGGTTTCATTAACTTCTTTTTACGAGAGACGATAGCAACACACCTACAAACACGCAGTAGTTCACATGTAGATAGGTACTTTACTGCATAGGTTTTGACTAGGTAGAAAAAGAGGCCATAGTTTAGAAGTAGAATTTTAAGTTGCCTAATTCAGCCCCCTCTTAGGTGTCACGGTCCCTTACAAGGTGAATTGGCTCGGGAGGGATGATAGGAGGGCTGCCCTTGTCCATGGCCGGACGCGGCCTCACAGCGGCGGGAAAAGCGCCAAATTGGAGCTTGGCAGTGCCTTCTTCATGGCTGGGTGGGGTCGGGCAGAGAGAGAACTTGATGGTGAAGCCGCAGACATGCTGAATTAAATGGAAGTGATCACTCAGTGGCCAATTTGATGGCACGGCTTGATGGCGGCAGTAGAGGGAGAGAGAGAGATGAGGCGGCAAGTGGGCTCATTTCGGTCTCTCCTCGGCGGGACGTGGCCGGCGTGATCTAGGTGTTACGCACGCAGACGCAATCGAACAGGCGCGTGCGTCCATCGACCGGCATGGCCCGCGCGGGCATAATGCCATCAATGGCAAGGCGATGGCGAGCTCGGCTACGTGCGCATGGCATCTAACTAGGCCAGCAGTGGGTATAGGCATAGGGGATAGGCGCAGATGTGATGGTGATGCGACAACACCGGCAATGGCTGCATCACAGTACGAGGTGGGTTGGCGGTGCGACAGCACTTCAAGGTAGGCTGCAGTGCCGCCCGACCGTGTGAGCAGCGATGGCGGCTCCATGTGGCAGAGCCTGTGGTGGCCAGGCCAGGGCAGTTGTAGCTAGACACGCGCGGCAACACGCGCGTGCGCGCAGAGCGAGCCGACGTGGCCACATCGTGCCCCCGAGGCGTGGTGACCGTGCTCACTCGGTGAACTAGCCCAAAATCATATCTTGCATGAATTTTAAAACGCCTATAAAAACTAAACGGTTGCTATGGAACCTATACCATCTTCACCATGCTCCAGAGGGGATATGAGGCTACCAACCCGAGCTAAAACACAACACCACTCCTTAACTTGATTTCATAAAATAAATTGTCAAACATAGCATTGTCTAGCTGTCAACATACTTGAAAATATTCTAAGTTTTTTTAAGCTGAATTTGATTCCAAATTGCATTTCTAGGCTATTAAAAATATTAGCTAGCAATGTTGTTTTTCAACAGCAAGGATTTCATTGTCATCTACCAAGTTCATATTCCAAACTTTATTTAAGTGCCACATATATGTTCTGTAGTATTTTTGTTCAATAAAAAATGGTTTTAAGCCCTACTTGATATACATGCATTATTGAATAGCTTCTCATTTAGCAACTTTTACTAACCATCTTAGGTTAAAAATTTTATCCACACATTCCACCACATGCATTATCACATACTCCCTCCATCCCGCAATGTTTGTTGTTTTGGCACAGCATTTAAGCGTCCAGGTTCACAGGGTAGTCCATGCATCCGGACACAATGACGCCTAGGTTCAAACAACGTTTGATGCACCTCGTTCAAGGCTACAACGACTAATATATCGGGACAGAGGGAGTAGACATGATGTTCATGCCATGTTTTAGTAATTTGTTTAGGGCATAACACCGAGGGTGTTACAACAAGTGACACATGATTTTTCTCCCAAGGTTCACGTGCTTGCCGGCACGCTAGTCCCCATTGTGTCGACCACACACTTAGTGGTTCATGAGCTAATTGGCACCACGTCAAGCCCTTCACTAGGGCGCCACAAGAACCTACCCAAAGTGAGGGTAACTCAATGACACGCGCAATCCAATAGATTACCTTTTGGCTCTTCGTCGGAAAAAGGTCAAGAACCCCTCATAAGCAACCGATCGGAGCCGAAGACAATCACCAACTCCGCTCAATGATCCTCCAATCACTGAGCCTATTTAGGTGTCAGCAAACACCAAGAGTAACAGGATCATGACCAGCCCAAAGCACCCAACTAGTGCCACAAGACGATGTAACTCAATGCAATACACTAGAGGCTCACCAATCTCACTCAAATGATGAAATCAAGTGTGCAAGTGAGTGAATTGTGATTGCTCAGCTCCCAAAGGGTGTGCACAAGTGTATGAGGTGCCAAGAGAGTGGCCAAGGCCAGCCACCCCATCTATTCATAGCCACACAAGCAAATAGAGCCGTTACCCCCCTTGGAGCTGATATGATTCTGTGAGGGCACCGGACAAGGCGGTGTGCCACCGCCCTAGGGGTGGCGGTGCCCCTCCAACGGTCATCCTGTTGGGCACCGAACTGGGTATGGCAGTGGCACCGTCCAAGGGAGGGCGGTGACCAACTAGGACAAATCCCCGAAACACCCCCTCTTTGAAAATTTAGGGCGATGCACCACCCTACCTATGGCAGTGACCAAGACAGTGCCCCCTCAGCCCAACTTAGGTTTTCCTTGGTCTCTAGAAAAATAGGGTGGTGGCACCAGACAGCCCCCGATGGTGCACCGCCGTGCCAGGGGCGGTGCACACAGCCAAGTCCGATGACCACCCCGTAGCCGCCGCTCAAGACCAAGTCTAGGTGGGCACCAACCTAGGGGGGCAGTGGCGCACCGGACAGGGATGGTGGTGCCACCCAGGCACCACCACTTGCTCTCCAAGTTACAAACTTTGTCACAATTCGAACCACGACAACTCAAGCAACTCTCCGCAAGCGATGCTAAATCTCAAAGTTTTTTCTCAACATGTTAGAGCCAAGTTAGCATTTCTCAAAAACATTTTTGATAAATATTTTCGCTTGCTCTCTGATTGCGCACTAGGGCTAAACGCAATGCATGAAGTCCAACACCTAGTGGCACTAGATGACCGAATTGTCTAGTAGAGATCTCCTCTTGATAGTACGACCATCTATCCTAAATATTGTATCACTCTCTATAGTGTCTTGACCACCGAAACAAAATCCCTACTTATACCTTTGCCTTGATCTCCATAGGGTTTTGTTTTTATTTTTCTTCTTTTCCGAGTTGGAGCACTTGATCATCATCACATGTGGCCATCTCATCATTTCATGTGATCATCACCATCACTTGAGTGCCATCATGCTCCTCAACTTGGGTGTACCAACTTATCTCACACATCACTTAGATTTCAAGGTTAGTACATATAGATTTCATTAATTATCCAAAACCAAACTATGGCTTTCACGCGCAGGAGGTGGCGCAACTAGCCCTAGGTGGGTGCGCGGGCAACAGTCTCAGAGAGGCATCTAGGTGCTCGATCTCGTCTATGGGTCCTCGAACTCGGGTGGCCAGTGGGTTCGGCGTGGGCTTCTCAGAACCTCCTCTATTGTTCTTCTTCCCCCTCTATTCTCATTGGTTGATTTAGTACTAGATGGGGCTAGTCTAACTCTAAAAGGATGTTGTTACTCTATGGTGCCAATGCTACTTGTGATATTTATTTGTGTTTATACATATTTTTAGCTAAAATGCTGTCAAGTTTTGTGCTAGTATGAAAATATGGGTATAAACACAGAGAGCAAAAAAACAAGGGCAAAATTATATGAACAAATTTATCCTTTTGTTTAGAAGTTAATATTGTTAGGAGGGATTCATAGAATAGGGGCAAACTCTCTCTTTTTGTTTTGAAATAGCAGGAATAAAATCATAAAGTTAAAAAAGTAATGTTAAAATCACCATTTAACATGAAAGCGGAGATATAAATGCTTAAACCCGTATGTTTTATTAGGCTAGATTTTACAATATACTTAACACTTGCGTTGCCATTGCTGCAACTCTAATACTGGCGGCAATTGTTTATCCTTCGTAGTGGCCTTGCCCATTTTCCAAAGACAGAGAATTTTCAAAATTAAAAAAGGAAAAAAATCCAGCGGCAAGCAGACGAATGTTATAAAACATGTTGCCAGCGGTTTGGACCTTTCCCTCTCCGTGTTTCATGATCAATATAGTAGATGAAAGTAGAACACATAGACACAAGATAAGGAGACTATTCTTTATTCCTCTGAATATTGGTGATTACAACATAGAGCTCCCACGTATATATAGTCCTGCCTAAGGTCTAAGAGTTTTGGTAAGAGCCCATATACAAATGGATTAGGATTTCTCCTTCTCATTTCCTTTTAGGATAGAGTCCGTATGTTTTACAACACTCTCTCTTGGGCGATTACCATGATATGCACATGTCTCATTAAAAACTTCATTCGAAAACCCAGTGGGGAAAAACGGTTCTTGCAGAAAAGAGTACATCGCATTCGTTAATTGCATTGCATATGTTGTCTCATTAAAAATCCAAGCGTGAGAAATCTTCAAGTAAAAACTCACATAGGAAAAAAGAGTACAACATTTAACCTTCTTGGTCATGTATTCTTTAGAATATTCTATTCTTCATGAATAGATATTTATCTTCATGATCTATGCATAAACTTCAGTGTTTTAGCAAATATGATCTACTTGATCTTTGTAATTCTAGTGGTTTTCCTTCAAGGTAGATTCAATAAAATATGCTCCCCCTCATAAAGCCAAATTTTGTACTTCATTGTTCAAACCACACTTTTCATAAATATGTGCTTAATTAATGATATGTATTACCAAAAAGTTGGCTACTAATTCTTCTATGAATTATATGGGTATAAACAAAAGCAATATGCTTCATGCATAATGACCACTTATTAGTTGTGCAAAACAAATAAATTTATCGTTCAAGGTAATAAATCCTTGCAGAGGATTATGGGGGTAAATCAGTTCATATTCAATATCTTCTAGATAGTTTATGAAACTTATACTAGAGTATTAGTACTTATAATTCTTTCCTAGTGAATTTTCAAATTATATGTTCTACAAATCTTCAGAACTTTGATTGTACCACTAAATGATAAATTCAGTCTTGTATTTGGCATTTAGGGGATAATTCAATTGTCAAAATCACCATTATTCTTATACCTTCTATGGTCTTTAGAGGATATCAAAACTTCATTGCTAGCGTTACAATATACACTTTCTGAGTGTTTGTATGACACCTTCATGGTATTTAGGATTTCACATTTTTTTTTCTCTCGGGTCTACATTCACTTCAGGAATTAATGGTGTTTTTTAAGAATCGACTGGTAAATCCTTCATGGATTAAATCCTTCAAGGATGTTCTCATTCTTAGTGAATAATATTTCTCTTCTATGAGATATATTCTCTACTACATGAGAGATTATTATGTGATATACATAATGAGATAGTGTTATTCACTACAAAGTCATTCGATGACTATTCCTTCTAGGACATGCTCTTTTTGAGACTTCAACATTCATTCAGGAATGTATTATACTTTAGACTTCTTAATACTTGGTATGAGATTTAATTTTTATATGTTGCGATTTCTATTCTTTAGGAACTGTATGGATTTTTAGAATCCACTTACTATCTGCATATTTCATAATCATTAATTTCATTTGCCTAGAGATATAGCAGAACATTTATTTCTTCTTAGTAGGAGATTCAACCTCAATTGCTTTCTTCATTGACCCGATATAATCGCTACAGGCGACTTTGCCATGGACTTTGTTTTTTGGATCTAGGTTCTCATAAGAGAAACATTTGCAATTATAGAGGTAGCGTTGTCGACAACTATTATTTTTTCCCAATATTCTCACAATGTGAGATTATTCTATCTCTTTGTTATTTCCCAAACAAGAGATGATTTGTTGTTCTGCATACCCAACACTAATGATGCACGTGCTTAGTGTGTTGGATTTCTTCTTCATGAGGTATTCTCTTTATGAGAATGGAGGAGTTTGTTCTTATTTCATTTGACAAGTATACACTAGACTAGAATCCACAGGCGTCCAATAGATTTTAGCTTAATAGTATATAATACTTAGTCCTACTACTAGTAAAAAACTTCTAGTTTATAACTTCAAGCTACTTCTCTCATTTTTCAAAAATATCTGGCATATGCTCCGCTTCATGCTTCATAAGAGCATTTATCAAACTATTATTTGATTTAGTGCGTGATACTATTCCTACTTTAAGCTTCAAAAAATATTTTTCTCTTATAAGATCATTTTTCTTCTATGGAGATAATATTTGGCATTTAAAATAGGCTTTCTCTCCCCCTAATGCCAATATTAGATCTTTAATAGCATACTTCAAAAGATATCCCCTATCATAGGCTTAAAATAATCAAATTCATGCATCTCCAACTACAAGTAGAGGCCCATTCATGTATGCTATGATGAAATTTTATGAAAAATATCCACACACATATTTAAATATGGGGGTTATTACATACTAAATGCAGTGAGCTAGGATACATAAAGTGCACTTAACAATGTTCAACATTACTACAAATTTAGGATCTCCCCCTGATTTACACATATCATAGTTTAGAAAACTATTTTATTTTTTAGCTTCTTTACTGTTTAGCCAAAACATTGATCCAAGTACTCAGTACCAATGTCACATGGAATTTCTTCTAGAATTTTCTAGTTGTCATTAATGCAAAATTCCCGAAATGTCCTTTTCTTCATAAATCCCAAATCATCATAAGTATTTTATCTATCAACTCAATTTCCACTATAATCCATCCCATTCAATTGGGTCACTTCTCCATTTAGCCAATTTCAATTTAAGCAACTCTCTCTAATTTTAGGCTACTTGGCACTAGATCAATTTATTGCTTATCATACGATCCATTGAAAGCGAGATGTTTCTTAGTTCAACGGGAACTATAGACATAGTGTACTAGCTAGCCAATCTAATTACGGGAAAAGTGCAAAGTAGGTACTAGCTACAAATATAGCTTCTATGCTAATATTCATACAGGACTGGAGATAGTGGCAGCTCGACGAGAGCACAATATAGTGATACACATTCAAGTGTAATATGGAATGTTGGTATTCAATCCAACATTATAGATAACAACAAAATGCAAAGGTACAAGCTTGCTTGCAATTAACTCGGACAGAAGGGACACGACTAGGATTTCAAGTCCTGATACATGCACTTAAAGATAGATTTAGGAAAACTATGTCCTATTAAATATATATTACCCACATTTTCTTATGCCTGTTTCCAAAAATTCCTCCCTCTCATGCTATAGTTACTTCAAGTAGTAATGTGCTTCATGCATCATAATATGGATAATCATTCCCAATGTTTCATTGAATCCAATCATACTTCTAATATTTCTAGTATTCATTGGTTGTGGCATGAAATTCATACATTCAGTGTACAAAACATATTCAGGGTAGGACATAAACTTAGTTTTTTTGGGCTAAAGTATTAAATACTTAATTTTAGGATTATATAATTTCTTGGCTAAATTGATTCTTCTAAGATCAATTAATATGCAAGTATACTCTAATTGTTCATGTGCTTCTAGGAACTTCAGTTTCCCTTCTACCTCCATGGCAGTAGTGCATAAAGAACTATAACCTTCATGATTAACTGAGGCTTCTTCGTGGATACAATTGATGCAAAACTTATTTAGATAGGCAATAGGCAATAATTCATTCCATGCAAGATTAACATATATTACTACAAATAAAAATTGCAACTAAGAATATTAAATGATTCGTATCAGTCTTCAAGCTAATAAATAAACCATTAACTCTTCTATGAGTATATGAGAACCACTTAATTCAATAGGAATCAAAACTTAATGCACTACCTCTACTACTAATACTTCTAGATAGTAATTTTAAAGACAAAATAAGTCTGTAAACACATGATTTATGTTCTTCTAGAGAAACCTTAAAAATTCTTATCCATCCTTACATGTCTTAGTTTCTATGTTTGACATTTAGCAGCTTCATGCATGCTTTATTTTATAGTAGTGATATGTAATCATGATCCTTCTAGGAGTAACATGTGCAAGTATATATCCTGGTTCATAGAGCTGTCTAAAAATTCTAACTCAACTTCTATTTGAGTGATATCTAATGATAAATTCAAATAATTCATGTATTACATTGCTCTTTAATATTCTATACACAAGAGACATTTCTTCAAGAAAAATCTTATTTACCATCTTGTCTTCTAGACATTCAATACAAAGCTTTAAGATATTGTTTATAGATCAGCATTATACCTCAATATATAGGCATACAAGCTTGAAAATTTGACTTTCAATACGATATATTCTTCTATAATCATAATTTAGGATTGTTTTCAATGCAGTGAGTCCCACAATGCATTTGTTATTTCTCTCGGCCATATACTCATTCTAGAGAGTAATCAGGAAATATATATCCTGAATTCACTACACTTCAATAGTAGCAAAATATCCTGTATGGATTTAATAATGACCATAACAAATAATTCTACTATTCAGAGTAATTCCAGGATATTATTCTTCCTTTAAGGATGCATATATTAACAAAAATTGGACCATGTGCATATAAGTTTACTACATGTAAACAAGTAGCAAAGTGCAAAAAGATAGTGGATGGTTATTTAAAATATTTTTAGAAGCATCCTAACATTTTCTAGGATTATGGTATATGCAAATTTTCAGAATTAATACCAAGTATTCGTTCATTCCAAAAGTCCATTATGCTAGGAAAACAAATATGAGCGCCTCTCAAAGGTGAAAGTCTAAGGTCTGCAGGATTTAGAGAGCCCATATGCTTTATACCATGCTTTTAGTGTAATCGTTCAAGATTTTATTCTTGCCAATCACATGGTAGAAAATTTATGACGTGCGATAAATAAATGCATTCACAATAGCATAAAAAATATCAACACAATGCGGTTTAGTGCCGTGAGGACCACGCTAAATTCTGGCGAGGGCCATCAGTGGCAAGAGCTGAGGGGCGACAGTAATTCTGTAATTCCTCCTCGTTGCACTTGACGTGCATGGTTGATGCCAGCCAACCACGCATGCATATGCACCGGCAGATACGGCGCGTGGCGTGCGAACCGCGCGGCCGCCTCCTCGTTGGGCTCCGTTGAACTAGCGATGACTTCAAGTCGGCCTCGTGTACGTACTGCGTATTGTGGGCCTTCGGCAGTGTGCAGATTGCGTAATACAAGCTGTGAGGAACCGACATGGCGGCAGATAGTGCAACCTGCAGCGTTGTGCGAGCGCCGGTCGTGTACTACTGTACCATGGTTCCATGGCATGTGATGTTGATGGGATTCAACCGGAGTTTTGCTGTGAGAGAAAAATACTGCTGATAAGTCCAGCCAATAAGTCCAAACGAACAGGTCTAGGTGCCTGTGCAGCGGTGCAAGCTGCCAGGGTCTGATGAGCTTTTGGCTGTGGGCGTGCAAGTCGCCGACAGCTTCAGCGACACGGCTGTCCGAACTGCGGCAGTGGTCCGAGTGCTACGGGCTTGGCTTCATGCCATGGCCTTCATGGCGTTAAAAAAACACGTAGATTGAAACATATACCACGAAGTTCATCTTGTATACGTGCAAGTATACAGTTTTGGCGTTTAAAGCCTACAGTTTCGCATTTAAACATATACCACGTAGATTGGAACATATATCACGTAGATTGGAACGTTCGCATTTAAAGCCTACAGTTTCGGCGTACTTCTGTTCTAGCATGTGTTTTGGTGCAAGTTCATCTTGTATACGTGCAAGTATACAGAGTATAGCTGCTGGCATGTGTAGGATATACATGCTACTACGTGCACTGATAATTAGGGCAAAATATTAACCCGGCTCGAGGTCGGGATAAACGTGATCTGCAAGATGCAATTTCATATCTTATAGTATGCCAATTTGATCTGTCTCATATGTCGCATAGGGCAGTGGCTAGTAGATACATACCGCGTAAGGCGTTTGGCATTATCGTAGAATTGCCTGCTTGACGACGACGGTGCATGTCGATGCAGTGCAAATTAGTTGCAGGTAGAGGTAGCAGATCTGTTCCGCTAACAACATCGGGATATTGACGTCGTCGAAGTAGTCACGGTGGGACGACGACGGTACAAGCGCCGACATCGAAGAACGGCGACAGCTTCAACGACGATGTCGACGAAGAGCTCGTCGTGCTGATAACATGTTATAAAACATGTTGCCTGCGGTTAGGATCTTCCCCTCCCCGTATCTCATGACCAACATAGTAGATGAAAGTATAACACATAGACATAAAATAGAGAGACTATTCTTTATTACTCTGAATATTGGTGATTACAACATAAAGCTCCCACGTATATATAGCCCTGTCAAGGTCTGAGAGTTTTGATAACAACTTATATACAAACGGACTTTGTCGGGTTCATAAATCCGATGTCCCTCACGGACCGGCTTTCCAAAAAAGGCTCGGCCCAAGCAGACAACGCACAACCCATGGGCCGGCCCAAGTACCTAAACGACAGGCCAGAGGGACGATCCAATCTTCGACCGGAAGGCCTGGCTGAGGAGGAATGGCACCCGCTCCCAACTCCGGCCCACCTCTCTGACCGGAGCGCTCGCTTCGGTCTCTAGCCTGCCTCCGGACGACCTCTCCGGCCGGAAGGCCTGGCCAAACACCGCTTCTGACTCCAACCCACGCCTTCGACTAGGGATGCGCCAAACCCCTGCTCACTGCTCTTCTCCGACTGGCGCAATCAGAGCCGACTGGGACCAACCGACCGGGGACGCCCGCTCGGTAAGGACTAGGAAACGGACGGAGAAAGTAAGGCAGGGCGCACAAGTCAAACCGCATTACTGGGGACCGTACCCTGTATACCTGCAGAAATAGTACTCTGCGACCTCCCTGGCACGACAGAACCCAAGCAGTGTCATAGGCGCCGACATTTTCTCATACAGTATTGTGGGCGCCATTAACTCCCATATGGTAATGCTTTCCCCGCGTGCCTCTGAGGCATCGACAGTGTTGTGGACGTCGGCATTTACCGTAGCAGACGAACACGGTAAAACCCCCCCATATACCTCTGGGCATCAACAATATAGCAGGTACCGACATCTGCTATACTTGAAGAAGACGACGCAACCTCCCATGTGCATCTGACATTCCACAGTACTGTGGGCGCCTACCATCGTCTTATACCCGTCGGCGTGGGCAGCAAGACTTAGCAGCGAACCGTACTCCCGCCCTCTCATTTGTAAAGCTATCCCCTTCATCTATAAAAGGAGATGCACTCTCTTCCAACAGATAGGTTGATTCAGATCGATCAAGTTCACTGGTACACAACAGCGGAACCACTAGGTTCAAACCACGAGCACACGCTTGAACACTTAGCACATAGCGGAGCTCTCGTCGCTCTCGGTCCCTCTGACCAGAGTCCGACCGGACCTTTTGTATCCCCATCTTTCTCCTTCTCGTTTGTAACCCCACTGCAAACTTCGAGCACCTGGACTCAGGAATAAAGTCACCAACCGAGTCAAACTGGACGTAGAGCACGTTGCTTGAACCAGTATAAACCATGTGACCATGTGTCATTGAGTGCTAGGCCACCTCCGATCACAATGTATAATAAAACCACAAATATTTACGTGTTGATCACTTTCTGCACTGATAAACTTAGATTAAGATTTTTTTTTCTTCTTTATATATATATATATATATATATATATATATATATATATATATATATATATATATATATATATATATGATAAAGTCCGTATGTTTTCGCGCGGCGCGGCCACGCCAATCCCAATTGACGACGCATCCTTCTGGACTCTGGCAAGTGGCAACAGCCAACAGCGCAGAGCCAGGCCTCCGGCTCCTCTCCTGGCCAGAAAGCCGGCCAGACCAACCGGCAATGATGAAATGGAACGGGCGCTGGGCGGACAGCTACGCCAGTGGTCCGTGCCAGTTGGTGAGTTGGAGTTGCGCTGCCGCGGCGGCGTGCGTGGGTGAGACCGTCGGCACGTTGGTTGGTTGGTTTTTGACTGGTTTGGGATGGTTGGTGTTGATTTATTGTGAGAGAAAAACACTGTTGGCTGGCTGGTTTGGGCTGGCTGAAACCAACAAGCGAACGAGAGCGACACCCAAGGAAACTGCCTCGTCCGACGCGACGGGAACGCATCGTGGCGGGCTGGCGTAACCGTCACGTCGGGTCGGCAGTTGGCGGCGAGTTGGGTTTAGGGCCTGTTTACATCCACATCGAATCTTACGGCAGAGTACTGGATGTAGATAAAAAAAACTAATTGCACAGTTGGGTGATAAATCGTGAGACGAAACTTTCAAACATAATTAGTCCATAATTAGACACTAATTGTTAAATACAAACAAAAGTGCCACGGTAGCCACAACCCAAAAATTTTTACATCTAAACGCGCCCTTGCTCCCAGGTCCGCTTTGCCTCGGGTGCCCTTAGCGTGGCACATTGGATAATCAGCCGGACGGCTGGCCGCCCCCCACAGCCACCGACCAGGCAGAGGCGACGGGATCCAACCGGGCACGGGAAGAGGCCAGGGCCTCGAGGGAGGAAGAGGAAGGTGTCGTCGCGAGCACGCGCAAAAGGGGAAAGGCTTTTTGCATCGATCCAGGTCGTCTAACGTGCCAGTGAGGACGAATCCAAGCACACGCCCCCACTCCCTCGCTTGAAACTGCAGCGGAGCCCCCAAAGGCCCCGACTGAAACTGCCGCCGCGACCACGAGCGCACCTAAACCCCGCCCGGCGCCCCGCCCGCCCGCGTCTCGTCGCTAGGAAGAATCTTCGCCTTCGCGAAGCCTCTCCAGTCTCCCCTCCCCATCGACGTCGTCGTCGCCGCCGCTTCGTCGCCGGGACTCGGGAGGTACGCTTCTTCAGTTCCCGTATTCGATTGACTGAATTTGGTGTGGCCTTGCGCGGTTGCGGTAGTTCGGTTGTAGTACTGTACTGTAGTATTATAAGACCAATTGCGAGATCAAGAGATCAGAGAAGTGCGATTTTCTTTCCCTTTTCCCCACTCCTTGTAGCCAGTACAGAGGGATTGTTTTCTCCCTTGATTCACATGATTCATGATTCGTACTGATGAGTACTACTTACTATTTTTTCATTAGGAGAGGCCTGACATAAACAGATGTACTCATGCCATGGTACCTATCTTATCATTCCAGATATGAACTGTAGAAGAAATACAGAGCAAACGAAAAAACTACTCATCTTCCTGTTTATTTTGCTGTTATTTTTATTGCAATATATACTGTGATCCCAGACAGTAATTGACCCTGATGAGTTGCACGCTTGTTCATGCTATTCCAGACACAGCAAGTACGGTTGTCATGAGGAATTAATTAACCACATCTTTCTCTTGCTGCTAATGCAGCAATGCAGCTATACCACCACCCCTATTCTCTTGACAGTCAGAAAGTGCGGATGGCGCTGGAAGAGAAAGGCATTGACTACACCTCATATCACGTCAATCCGCTCACCGGCAAAAACATGAATGTGGACTTCTTCCGAATGAACCCCTCCGCAAAGCTCCCTCTCTTCCAGAATGGAGCACACGTCATCTATCGCGCCATCGATATTATCCAGTACATTCCTTCTTTTTATATATATATTGGAAATATATGAAACTTGACATTATTCTATTTCTGGTGAACACAAATGTTTATATGCACTTTACATTGTCATAGGTACATAGACAGACTTGCAGTACATTTGAGTGGTGAAATCCCCCCTGTGAATACTGAGGTTCACCAATGGATGCAGAAAGTTGATGCTTGGAATCCTAAGATGTTCACCCTCACACACACCCCGACCAAATACCGGGCGTTTGTATCCAAGTTCATAAGGCGGATGTTGATTGCTCGCATGGCTGATGCCCCTGATTTAGCTAGCATGTACCATGTCAAGCTCCGTGAGGCTTATGAGACTGAGGACAAAGTGAAGGACCCTGACATCATGAAGCAAAGCGAGGAAGAACTGAGCAAACTCCTTGATGAAGTTGAATCTCAGCTCAGCAGGACCAAATATCTCGCTGGCGATGAATTCTCACCTGTTGATTCGATGCTTGTCCCTTATTCTTGCGCGCATAACTCTTCTGGACCTTGAAGATGAATACATCAACTGCAGACCCAAGATACTTGAGTACTACAATTTGGTTAAGCTGCGGCCAAGCTACAAGATTGCCATTGGCAAGTACTTTAGTGGTTGGAAGAAGTACCGAACTCTCTTCAAGACATCGTTCTTCCTTTGCGTTCGAACCCTGTTCAGGAAGTACTAGAGAGTCGAGCAGCTGAAATAGCTGAATCAGTACCTTGTGAACTGACTTGTATAGTGAGTTTTGGCTAAAAAAATCATCTGTACATCTTTCATGTGACCTTTTGTGGTCTTGAGTTCTGTTTTCACCTGTAAAACCAAATACGTTTGTTTGCTTGTATATTTCTGCTTCATGTTGTAAGCAGAAATGCAGGTTATAGAACTGTATACAGAATAGGTCCTAAGTATACATTTCGGTTTTTGTCACTTGTTCTAGTCCAATTCAGGTCTGAAATAAATTGTTGTTGACTTGATTTTGGTACTGTCTAATTGTTTCCTTAATTTATAACCTGACCAAGTTATTATTCCTTTTTTCCTTATACTTTCTAATTTCTTTGAAGGGGAGGTTATCCCTGATACTCTACTGCACAAGGTATGTTATATCCTTTCTCCTCACTTCTATTATACTTAAAGTGCAAGTTCTATGACGCATTTTCTTTTCCATTCTAAATGCAGGCCTTAATACTGGTTGGCATTTTAGATATGACCATATAGGTAAGCATAAGATCTGCATGTGCTCTACATTTAAAATGCAGGACAGTTGCCTGACTATCACATGCTCCTTTTGCTCCAATAATGCACCATGGGCCAGGTCTGTACTTCGTTTTCTCTGCATAATGTTTTCTCCAGAGTACACTACAGGTCTATATATATACCTCAGATAGAAGGTTTTCTGTTCAACAATCCAAGTTTCTTTGCTGTGGAGCATATGGAAAGTTGTAGCTATAGGACTTGAGAGTGAGCTGGGAAGGGGAAGAGAGGGCCTAAGAGCAGTAGGAATGGGAACATGGAGGAAAGCCTATCCTGTTTGTTTCCAACTTCAGAAACAGAGGTGGAAGCTTGGTCTGGTGTTTCCCGATGCCTCCCATTCCTATTGTTCTTAAGCGCTCCATCCTTTTCCTTTTGGCTTACTGCGCATTTGGTTCAGTAGACAACCAAATTATGCTCCTATTTTGATGATTTGAATTTGGGAGTGAGCATGGAAGAGGAAGAAAAGAGGGTCTAAGAGCAGTGGGCATGGGAACATGGAGGAAGGCCTATGAGGTGGAAAACTCATTCTGGGTCTTCCTGATGCCTCCCATGCCTATCGTTCTTAGGTGCTCCTTCCTCTTGCTTTTGGCTCACATGACATACAGGATGAGTGCTGTGTCTCCATTCCTGATTTGACATTTTTTTTATCTTTTATGTTTGTTTTGGCAGTGTCTTAGTACATGCATAGTTTACGATGTTGGTTTTGCTTCCTGGAATGTTTTAAGTTCAAAATTCTTTGGCATGTTTGGTCACAGATAAGTTAATGGTTATAGCTTAGTTAGATTGCCAATAGTTCAAGTTTCAGATTCCACTAGCACAATCATACAACTGCTTTGTTTCAAAAAAAAAAAAAACAATCATACAACTGCTTAACTATTGACTGTTCTGAATATGAACACATCTCATGCCAACATTTATCAGCTAGCATATGGAGTAAGACACTGGCTAGCACTTCCTCGAACTTAACAGCAAGAGACATAGCAATACTATTTGACAGAACATATGATGGCATGCATTTCCCGCCAACTTCTCTTTGATGAAGTACTGCAAAAGAAAGTATAGAGACAAAGATGATGAAACATAAGATATGAACATTGTACATCTGACTCTACACCAGAAACAAAATCAACAACTTCCCTACGAAATTTGAACCAAATGAGCTACACTGAGATTACACAAGCATGGGGCATAGCAACCAAATGGACAGATGGTCAATAAGTTTGCAAGAAGCAAATATGGCAAATAGAAGATTTATAACTAATTGCATCCTCTTTGCACTGCCTAAACATATGCAAGCACGTCTGTGGCAAATGATTGCTCAGCATGTGAGCTCCTGGTGATATGCACTAATAATAAGTAATAACTGGCTACACTCTGGGTCCAAGCAGGTGTGTGCCATCTCAGAGAGCTCCAGCCAAGTGTTGCAGAGCTGAGGATTTTGTAGTCCGTGCATACTTTGTGTTAGTCTCTAGTAGTTGTTTCCAGTCATCTCTGAGTCACAATTTCATTGAGTTAAACTTGCGAGTGCATAGTGCTTACATGCCTCCCGTTGTATTGAACTCATTCATTTTATTCTTTGAAAAAAATGAAATGCACTAATAAGTGTAAAAAAAATCAAATTGATGTCTATGTGTTGAATTAGGCAGCTTGGTGTTTTCTTGCTAGCCTTGAACAGTTATTGGTTTTTCAACTGCAACAACTGTCACTGTCTTATTGTCTTTCCTCTTAGTCTGAGCGATTACAATTGACACCTCTCTTGCTTTCAGGTGTCAGTTGTCACCAACTTCTTGTTTACTTTATTCATAATGTTGCCAATTTCTTATGCCTTGTAACTTATATACTAGCTTCTAATTGCTTTCAAATAGCATGGTAATCCTGACATTCTAAACCCTGCTACAGCTCAAATGTTCAGGATATGTTATCCCCTCATTGTTCTCATTCTTAAATGCAAATTTCTTCATTTTTTTATAATCCAAATGCTGGGCATACTGGTGGTCCTATTAGATATATGTAAACTGAAGATTTTCTGCGTATGCTCTATATTTACACTCAGTCTTCAGGACAAAGTGTAAGATATATTTGTACATGTGCATGTAACACAGGTCACTCAGGCTTTGCATATAAAGCCTGAGTGACCTATGTTACATGCACATGTACAAATACATCTAACACAAAGCTTGACTATCTCATATTCACATGCCCCCAGTGTCATCGACTGTCAGCTCTAATGGTGCGCCATGAATGAGGTCTGTCTGTGCATAGTTTACTCCACACAAGGTTTTCTACAGGGTGCACTAGTGGCCTATATATATTTCATATCTCATCAGTCCAGGCATATGGTTTATAGTATGTGAGAGTAGTGGGACTTGATAGTAAGCCTGGAATAGGAAGATAGAGAGGGCCTAAGAACAGTAGAAATGGGAACATGGAGGAAAAGCCTTACCTATTTCGGCGTGTTCGCTGGTTGGTTTCTGGGCTGGCTGGTGCTGGTTTGTTGTGAGAGGAAAACACTTTTGTTTCCTCCTCTAGCTACAGAGGTAGAAGCTTGGTTTGGTATTTCCCGATGCCTCCCATTCCTTTCGTTCTTAAACACTCCTTCCTTTTCCTTATGGCTTGCAGCACAATTGTTTTAGCAGAAAAACCAAAGCACACACTCATTTGGATGATTTCAACTTGAGGGTGACCCAGGTAAAGGAAGGAAAAGGGACCTACGATCCCATTGAGTCTTCGTGATGCCTTCCAACCCTATTGTTCTTAGGTGCTTCTTCGATTCGTCTCACACAATACTGAGATGATGAACAGTGTGTTTCCTTTTTCCGTTTTGCTGTCTTTTTAAAAGATGATGTTTTCACTCGTCAATGGTGATTTTTTCTTTTCTTTTGTTTATTTGGCATCCTTAATCTGCACATAGTTCAAGATGATGGCCTTGTTAATTGCAGTCCTTTTAGTTTTATATTCTTTGTCATGCGCAGTCCACTGATACACTAAGATGATGGCTTAGCTGGCTCGCCTACAAGTTTGTGTCACAATCCATTGGCAAAATAATACAACTGCTACTACTGACAGTTCTGTACATGAACACAGATCATATTGCTTGTCCTGCAGTGATGAAAACCGACTAGAAATCTTGTCAGGAATGTACAACAGAAAATGTTGTTTCGTGGAACATATCCACATGCACTCGCTGCTTAATTTTCTGCTATGACCAAGGATTGCAAAGAAAACAGTAAGAACTAAGATTATGACAAGCATGAAATGAAAATTATACATTCTGAAGTCTGTAGACCATCTACACAACAAGCATAGCAGGCAACTGCCCTGCTATAGGGATCAAGCACGCATGGAGCATAGCAACCAAATGGACAAGTAGTCCATGTAAGACAACAGAAGATTAAGGACAGTGAGCACATGCTTCATTCCTGATGCCTCAACATATCCAAGAACGGTTGAGGTAGATGTATTGCTTAGCTGATCCCTGTGGTCTAAAGTGGTTTGATGCTGAATCTTAATATGCATGTACAGGAAACGCCGTCATGTTTTGATCTTGTTACAAGGGATCATAACTGGAGCTCATTGTGAAGGAATATCAGATTTCTGTCTAAGTTTGTCTGTGCAGCCGGACCTTGTTCAGAAAATACTGGTAGTTAAGCAGTTGCATAGCTGAATCAATACCTGTTGAATACTTGAATCAGAACGTGACCTGTAAATGTTAAATATGTTTTTTCTTGAAAGGTTTGTTCTTGATAGTTTCTGGATCTAGAACATCTTCAGAACAGTATACGGTTACTTGCTCATATGTAATAATGTAACATCCGAATTTATGGGCTAACCACATTTTATCACTTGTTCCGGAGCAGTTCTTGTCTGAAGTAACTTGCAGTCACGTTTACTTTTGTCGTCTACTTGCCTACCATTCTACCATTAGAGCTCTGGTGCTTTTAATCTTCAACAAGGATAGTGGTCCCTTTCTTGTTGTTTGCTTTATTTGTATTTGCCCAATACTTCATTCCTTGTGAACTTCAATCCTCTAATTACTCTGGAATGGCATACTATCCCCAATATCTGTACGACTGTACCTTTCCTACAATCGAGCTTCATAAGGTGTCAATCACTTCTCTTCTCACTTTCTTAAACGGAGGCTTCTTCACCAATGTCCCCCATTGTAAATGCTGGGATCTTTTTACTGGCAACCTTTTAAATATGGCCAAACAGAAGATCTCATGCACATGCTCTAAACTGACAATGCAGGACAGGGCCTGAATATCACATGGCTCCCAGGGCCTGAATATCACATGGCTCCCAGTCCTCCCCCTGTTGCGGACATAAAGTTCAGAATGCACTAAAGATCTATATATACACCTCTAAGCCGATGGGCTTTCGTCAACGACCAATTTTCATGCTTGAGAGTATATGGAGAGTTGTAGCTGTAGGACTTGTAAGAGTGAGCCGGGAAGAGCAAGAAAGAGAGGGCCTAAGAGCAGTGGGAATGGGAACATGGAGGAAAGCCATTCCTGAAATTTCCTTCCCTCCAGCAGTGGAGGTGGGAGCTTGGTTTGGTGTTTCCCGGTGCCTCCCATTCCTATCGTTCTTAAGCGCTCCTTCCTCTTCCTTTTGGTTTGCAATGCTTGTTTCAAGTGATCATGGAAGAGGAAGAAAGAGGGCCTAAGATTAGTAGGAATGGGAACGTCGAGGAAGGCTATGATTCATTTTGGGTCTTCCTGATGCCTCTCATTGCTGTCATTCTTAGGCGCTCATTCCTCTTCCACTTGGCTCACACAATCCATGGATGACTGAATGACACGTTTTCATTTCTCAGTTAGCCATTTTCGATTGATGTTGTTTCTTTGCGAAGTTTGAATACTTGAATTGTCTAATATGATGCCTTTGTTTTAACCGAAATGTTTCATTAGTCTCACCGTCTCAGATTCGTTGGCAAGTCTAGCCCATAAGTAGTTTAAGAGGATGGCCTAGATAGAGTTTAATGAGTTTCAGATTCCACTAACATAATGATACGACTGTTTATTACTGATTGTTTTGGACATGAATACACATCACACTAATAAACTTCGGGAGATGGACAAAAAATGATATTTGCCACTAACTGCTATTACCAAGCCTGCAAAGAAGGTACAGAGAAAATAAAGATACTGACACACAACAAGAACATTGCATCTGACTTGGTAGACCATCTATGGCACAAACGATAGTTTGCAACCGCAATGCAAAATTTGAATATAATAAGCTATACAAGATCGTACGTGCACGTGGCATACATCTGAATGGACTAGCAGTCCAGGTATGTTTGCAGGAAACGAACATTGGGAAGTAAAAGATTTCTGATGATGAATTCATCCTGAAGCCTTCAACAGATGTGAGCTTGGCTGAGCCACAAATGCATTACCATGTTGATCTCTAAAATCATACTGGCTTCATGCTGAATTTTTAGATGCATGATCAAGAAGCCGACATATTTTGACCTTCCTATTTTGAAGGAATTGTAGTTAATTAACTTTGTTTAACATTTGTGAAATAGCGTCCTTACTTTTTTTTCTTTCTCATGTTATTTGCCACATAGTTTTTTTTTTTTTTACTATTATGAAGGCTGCAAAGAAGGTGCAGTGAAAATAAAGATATTGACATGCACAACAAGAACATCGCATCTGACTTGGTAGACCATCTATGGCACAAACACAAATTTGAAACTGAACTGCAAAATTTGAATATAATAAGCGATACAAGATCGTAAGTCCACACGGCATGCATCTTAATGGACTAGCAGTCCAGGTATGTTTGCAGGAAACAAACATTCCGATTTGGGAAGTAAAAGATTTATGATAGTCAATTCATCCTGTCATCCTGATGCCTTCAATAGATGTGAGCTTGGCAGCTGATTCTAAAATCGTAGTGGCTTCATGCTATATTTTTAGGGCCCATCAGGACTTCGTGCATCTGCTCTTCATTGCCCATACAGGCTCCATGGCCCCACATTCATCAATTGCTATAGTTTATAGGGTCCACTGTCATCCGCTGCTACGCCAATGTCCTAGAGTACACCACCTTGTTCGGTGTGCTTTCATTTTTCACAAAGCCAGGTACACCAAGGTCCCTATATATATGCACACCTGATGTGGGTAGTTCCATGGTAAGAGCTTCTTGCAATTGAGAATTTGTGAGCAGGGAAGAGGAAGAAAGAGACGTCCTAAAGGCAGTAGGAATGAGAACATGAAGGAACGCGAGTGCTCTAAATTTCTCCTCTCGCACGGGAGGACATCTGCATTGTCGTGTTCCTGATGCCTCTCATTCCTATGGTTCTTAGGTTCTCCTTCCTCTTCCTTCTGCTTCATCGCTTGTGTTATTTTGATTCGAAACAATATTCCAATGCACATATTTAGATGTGGAGGCCCTAATGGTGAGCCGGGAAGAGGAAGAAAAGACTGTGTAAGAGCAGTGGGAATGAAAACATCAAGGAAATACTAGTTCATTGGTTTCCTCCCGCAATGGTGCAAATTTAGTGAGGTGTTTCCTGATGCCTCTCATTCCTATTGTTTTTATGCGCTCCTTCCTTTTCCTTTTGGCTCGCATGATTGTCTTAGCAGAGAGATGTTTACACAGACTTGAGAGCTCACACACATTTAGGCATTGAGAATCCTGAATGTGGTTCAGTAAGAAGAAATACAGAGAACTTAAGAACAATGGTTATGGGAATATGGCATGTCTCAATCCACGCATAGTCTAGGATGATGCCTTTTCCCCCCCTAAAGGACAGCAAAAGTTCACTGTAAATTTTATTAGAATAAAAAACAAAATACAAAGTGCCGACCCAAGATGATAGTTTTTTTTTAACTTGAACGCTTTTAGAGTTTCAAAATCCACAAAAGGACAATGATGCAACTACTTAACGTATTGACTGTTCTGCCATTACTACTTCTCACACCAAGACTTGCCAGCAGAGTGCAAGTAAAACCTCCCGTATACAAACACTAATGATGTAATGTAGCATCTGACAAAGATTTAGGGCGCATGACGTGAACATTGATCTCACTATTCAGATCACCATCTACAGGAAACACTGAATGGCAACTGCCCTGCCAAAATGATCTTAATCAAACAAGCTGTTCCTTACAGCCATGAAAAGATTTGGCGTGAGGATGGATCTCCCATCAGTCCATCTATTTGTCCAGAACTTCGTTTTTTTCTCAATCGAGTAAAAGATTTGTGCGCCCCGGTTCGCTTCGCTAAAAAAACAAGTCGAAACACTGTTCCGGCTGATTTGTTGTGAGAGAAAAACATGGCTGAAAAAACAAGCTGAAAAAGACGGATTATAAGAGAAGCGAACGAAGCCTTTGTATTAAGAGCGAATAGTTTGATTACAACAGGGATGCCTTAAGATTTTCAGTAAAGCTCATTGTCTCCCCGACACGACACGACGCTTAGCCTATTATAGAGAGAATAGTGTGAACTTCGTTTTGCGATCATCCCCGTTCTTAATGATCAGGGTTCAAGGAAACCTCAAACATTGCCTGTATAGCGTGTTGGTAAGTGTCAGATAGGTGAATCTGTATCCTTTCCTCATCTATTCGGCGTAACCAACCATGTCCGTGCCAGGGTTTTCAATTTCGGTATTGCAAAAATTTCGGCCACCACCGAAACTACCGAATTTCGCGAAATTCGGCCGAAATTTCGGCGAATTTTTTTAGAGACTAGCACATGAAGTATGTTTTTTCTAAAAAAACATTTAAATCTAAACAAATATTAGTATGATTTATGACTGCACATCTATTGAATACAAAAATATGCAATATAAACAATAAAAAATTGAGTCTAAAGTTATATAACACATGTATTAGTGTATTACAAAATTTCGGATTTTTCTTTCGGCCACCACCGAAATTACCGAATTTCGCGAAATTTCGCCGAAATTTTGAACCCTGGTCCGTGCCGTGCCATAAGAAGGCTTGCCATTTTTTATTTCGATAATATGAAGAATTCATGGAGAAACGTTGATTGCAATAGAGCTCTAGAGGTATGGACGGCCATGGAGTTACGCTGTGCAACCCAAAGATGGACAGCAGAACGCCGAGGTACTTGATGGGGAAATTGACCACCTCGTAAAAGTAAGTAGCACCTCAAGAGGGTTAGCTCGTCATCGCCACACTGAATAGGAGCCACTTTACATTTAGCCATGTTCATGCGAAGACCCGACTTGAGCTACAGTGTTTCCTGGTAACTCTCATGCCTATTGTTTTTAGTCGCTCCTTCCTTTTCCTTTTGGCATGTGGCCTGTGCAATTGTCTTAGCAGAGAAGCACAGAGTTCTTGAAGCTGAGATGTTAAGGGAATATAAAGAGAATACGAGAGCAGGGAAATGCGAGATCCGGACATGGCATTATCTCAATCCATGTGCACGGTTTAATATGATAGCTTTGTTATCCGCAACGATTTCAATACATTTTCAAACTTATTAACAACACAATGGTACTGTCTCATGGAATGGAATGAATTGTTCATATATTCGCCACCAACTTATTAACAACACAACGGAATGACTTGGTGCAAAGAAAGTAAAAAAAGAAAGAGGACAAAGATGCAACACACGTGACGTGAAAATTGTATCTGACCCTGCAGACCACCGTCTAGGGTCTGTTTGGAACAAAGAAATTCAAAATAGAGGAATAGGAAAAAAATATAGGAATAAGGTAGAATGAAAAGCGAAAAACTACAGGATTTCAAAACACAGGATTAGAAAGTTTAGACTGTTTGGAACGTAAGAATTCGTAACATAGGAATCATAAGATTTAGGCAAATATGAGTAACAAGCTCACAATCATTAACTGGTAACTGCCCTGCCAAATGATTTGAAATAAACGAGCTGTTCCTTGGGGGTTCATACATGCATAGTTAGATGGAAAAATGATCCTGATGAGTTAGTAAGAAGCGAACGTGGCAATTGAAAGATGTGCCTGTAGGCTGCAGCTCCGAAAATCTGTATCAATCAACTTATTCGTTTGTTGGTTTCAGCCAGCCCAAATCAGTCAGTCAACAGTATTTTTCTCTCACAACAAGCCAGCACCAACCAGCCCAAATCAACCTAGAAATCAACCAGCGAACATGCCGAATGCCTTTGAACAGATGCAAGAATAGCTGGGACTGACACACATGATGAGCGCTCGACCAAGAAATGCCGATTGTGGTTTAATATTTTCGATTCAAAGTTGATTCTAGTTTGTAGTCGAGTCACTGATTGTCGGTTTGTAATATTTAATTTTTGAAGTAAGCCGTGGACGTCGTTGGGGATTCATACATGCATAGTTAGATGTGATAGATTTCTAGGACCATCTAGGCATAGATCTAGTGGGTAAAATATAACTTAGATAAGGACTTGATGATGTACATCGCCAATTGTGAGATGAATTAAGAGTAAGAATTAAGATCAATTAAGAAACTACTTTTCATTAAGATAAAGATTTTGATGAACCGTCGGTCATAACAAGGATACCCCTAAGCAGAGAAACAACTAAATTCTTAGATTTTTTAAAAGTTCCGAGAGGAAGATAGCAAAATTTTTTTAACACTTTTTGTAAACTAATTTTAAATCTAACACTGTTTTAATTTTTTTTCCCAAAACTAATACTTTTGGCCGCGCCTATTTCCCTGACGTGGCAAAACGCCTGTGCCGCGCCATGCATGGTGGCGCGGCGAGAGGAATGACGTGGAGATGATCGGGGCGCTGACCGGTGACGTGGCAAGGTCTGCCGCACCACTGATCTTAGCGCGGCAGTGACGCGCCCTAATTAGTGGCGCGGCAGAGCCAGCTAAAGGCCCGCGGTCCAGTCCTGCCTGCCCGCTGTGCCTTCGTGCCCGTCGCGCCTGCCCGCCACTTTCAAGTGTTGTCGGTGCCCGGCCCTCTGTTGCCGCCTCCCTCCCTCCCTTCTCTTCCATTCCCTGGCCACCTCCCTCCCTCCTCGGTCTCGTTCAAGGTAATGACGCATTTTTTATTTTCTTTTGAATGGTGGATTGAAATATTATGAATGAGAGTTAAGGTTAGGAGGAAAATTATGTTTGGGAACTATGAGCTATGATTTGGAGGAAGATATTAGTTTGATTTTGTCGATGTTAAGGTTAATTATTTAGTTAGAAGTATGTTTACCATGTATATTTTTGTTGCTATAAGTGTTGGTTATATTATTTGAGTTGAATGCAAATGATTATATTTTACATTAATTTACGTTGTTTTGATTGATGTTTAATTTGAACCATTTTATTAGATGAAAGGCATGTTTTAGGAGCAGTTGTGGCGAAAATGGGGTCGTCCTAGAGAATTGTACCCCGACGAGTCTAGCAAAGATGCCTCCGTCCCTCCTGACCTTCCTGTCCCTAACTGTGACTGTGGTCATCCGGCCAACGTGTTTCAATCGAGACATCCGGACACAGCGGCTCGTTGCTTCTATAAATGCAGTCGTTTTAATGTAAGTAATTATTTTTGTATGTTTTTTTCTTCATTTGTATTACTAGGTTACTAATATTTTATTGGAATTTTGTTATGTAGGCCTATGAGACGTGCCTTTTCTTTCAGTGGATCGACGGTGCAGACAAGTTTGACCCCAGGTACCTCCTTTTCGACGATTGGTGGAGTGCGACATCCATGAGAGCACTTTGAGCAGTGGGTTCCACCTCCCCCTAACCCTCCTCCAATGACAGCTAAGGAGAAACACTTAGCCGCAGTTAGACGACTCGAGAAATCTCATCTGTGCGATTGCGGAGATCAAGCTGTGATAAACCCTGAGAATACGTTGGAGTTGGTGTGTCCAAACAAGCATGAAGTAAGTGCAAAGTGTATGTGTTGAAATGTTGAGCTATATGTGTTCATGTACTAATGTCACCTTATTTAGGTGTTTTCAATGGCGAAGTGTTGTTTCAAGGAGTGGTTGCATGATTTTGGAATTTCTTTGGTAGAGATGCTACATTACCTGTCTAGAAGCAATGCCCAAAGTTTGGATTGGATTGGTTGAAGATTGAGCGAAGGACCCCGATTAGGGTTGCTATCCGCTCATACCGGCGCATACTGGGACATCAGAGCAGATTTTCCTCCCTTGTTTCAATCTTCTCAATGGTTGATTCTTAGGACTACGTTTAATTGTCTATTGTGTTTTGTGAACCTTTTTGACCTAGTTTGGTTTAGGTGATTACAAAGCATAGGATAATTACTCTTATTTCTATGTTTCAACTAAAATAAGCTATCTTTTGGGCATGTATCTAAAATTCCTTATAAATCTTTAGATATAGGACAACAGCTATGAGCGGGAGACAGGAGCCTAGGTCCAAGCATAGGCATGATCTAGCTTTGGAGAAACACAAGAAGTCAAGATAGGAAATGCATCCCAGATTCAGTCAGCAGGAGCAGAGCAGTAGCAGGAAACCCTCTAGAGCCACTAGGGGCGCTCCACAGTACAGAGAGGGTGGTGATGGTGATACCAGCCCCACTTCTGGTGATGAAACTGAGGATTATAGACTTGAACATAGGAAAAAGAAGAGTACTGATAGAGACTCACATAGAGAGTCAGATGATGGTGACAGCTCTGAGGAGATAGAGGAGGAGTAGCAGGCACCTCCAGTGCACCACCCAGGTAAGGGCATGGACTATGACCTTCTTGAAGTACATGCTCCCGTTTTACCCAACTATGTTGTCAGAGTCAACTACAAAGGAAAGGGTATGACTATGAGAGCAAGAGATCAGAGGAGGATTGATCCTAGGGGTTTACCTAGGATTTAGTATGATTATTGCTTTCACACTATATTCCATCTAGATTATTATACTAGTGTGATACTTGCTAGGAATCCTATGGTAACCAAGTCTTAGTGGATAGATTGGAAACATGTTAGAGAGCTACGGAAGTCCTCCATTGACTATGCTATTGCCACTTGTCAACGCACAGGTGTATACACGCTCATGGAGTTTGTGCATGATTGGAACTCTTAAGTCATTGCATAGTCTTATGCCACTCTATTTGTGGAAGAGGAGCCTAGGCGTATGCATTGGATGCTTGAAGGCCAGTGGTACAGTGTTGACTATGACACATTTACAGCTTTTCTTGGCTTCTCAGAGGAGGACTTTTAGAGAGACAGGATCCACACAGAGCAGGTGTTACCTCCTGAGCAGCTCGCCTATATGTACCCACCAGGAGGTGAGAGAGGAGCAGTGGGGAAGGTTCTAGGTCTTCACCCTACCTACAAATACCTAGACATGATGTCTAGGAAGACCATTGACTGCAAGGGAGGAGACAAAGGGTAACATTGCAGATTATTCTAGGAACCTACTCCATAGGATGGCACCTAATGCATAGCCATTCAGTGTGTTTGACTTTATTTGGTCAGAGATCAGGAGTGTGGGAGAGAGACCCCTCAAGGGTTGTGGATTTGCACCTTACATCATGTTTATGATTGAGAAGGTCACAAGACACACATTTGAGTATGACAAGAAGCATAAAGTCCTGAAGATTGTAGATGACTTGATAGAGATTAGGGTACCTCCAGCAGAACCAGGAGGAGCAGCAGTAGCACTAGAGGTAGATTCACCTATAGGTGGTGCAGCAGCTGGACGAGCTTCTCCTCTACCACATGCTCCTTCACATTCTTCTTCTCGTCGCCACAGTCCTCCTTCTTCTATTCGCAAGATGTTCAGTGCTATCTTTGGGATGTGCAAGGACATATGGACCTGTTAGTAGAAGGAGAGGGAGGCTAGGAGGAAGGATACTTAGACTTTGAAGCAGATTGCTTCTAGACTTGAGCTTGATTCTCCTAGGTCTCCACTATCAGATGAGGCAGCTAGTGAGCCTGAGACTGAGGAGTAGCAACAGGGCAGGTACGGCGTAGAGTTTGCTGAGTTCCTTCAACGACAATAGCAGCAGCAGGCTTCAGAGCACCCTAACACTTTACCACTATAGGCTCAGGTGCCTACTCACTCTCAGCCACGTCCTAGTGCTGTAGACGAGTATTCTTCAGACTGGTGGAGTGACCTCATGGGTAGTTTCTATGACCTGTCTGGTGCAGGTGGTTCTCGTCCATCCGGTGCTACACGCTCAGATGATAAGGATGCTGGTAGAGATGAAGATGATGATGAGTGATCACAGCTGTCAGAGATAGCTTGCAACCCCTTTGTCCTTAGCATGTCATTGTTGGACCTTTGTGGTGATAGATGACAAAGGGGGAGAGAGACTGATTAAAGCTTTAGGATAGTTTCATTTGCTTATCTTTGTACCTGAAGATATGTACTGTAGGTTGTAGTTTGTGAGCTTCATTGATGTATATCTTGAGTTTGAAATAGATTGTATCATGTGAGAGATAAGACTTACTTATGTTTTATCTTTGTATCTCTTGAGACATGATCTTTATTTATATATCAGTGGCTTGTGGACTTGAGAAAATATGTAATGAGTGCTATGTGTGACATACATGTGTTATATTTATTTTCATAAGGACTATGCATGCTAGAATAAAAATACTTGATGTGGTGCCTTTATATTTATTCTTGTGTGATATATCTTGTCATATGCATCACGGTTTTACTTTGTCACACACATATGCACCCCATTGATGCAATAATTTAGGGGGAGTCTCCTATATGTTTTAGTATGTGCAATTGATATTTAAGGTCATTTTGTGAATTCTAATCGTAAGCACATATTAAGGGGGAGCCTCTCATAAATCATTGAACCCAAAAGCTTAAATGTTTATATTCTTTTGTAAGCTTTAATCAAGTTGTCATCAACCACCAAAAAGGGGGAGATTGAAAGTGCATCTAGCCCTTTAGTGGGTTTGGATGATTCAATGACAACGTGATTAAAGGTCTAATCCGTTTGCTAAGTGTGGACAGGTAATAGGTCATCTCATAGGTACTTAATGAGAGCCAAAATGATGTGTTGTTGTATAAACAATCTAGTTCAAGCACAAGACAACAATGCAAATAGAATTCATACAAAGGCTTATTTATTGTGGGATTTTTATGTACTATGTGAAAGCAAGCTCGTAAGAATTAATTAATGAGACATGAGGGATTGCATATGGAATGGTCTCATATTTAAAGCTTTCTAAATTGAAATAAAAAATATAACAATACAAATGAATCGATGATTCAACACAAGATGTGACTTGATGGCTTGAGATGGTAAAGATAGCAAGGAAAGACTTCGAGGTACTAAGCAAGGGTGAAGGGCAAGCGATGGCTTGGTGGCCAAAGAACCTAGCTAGGGTGAAGAAGGAAGTACTTGCATTTAGTTGAGGTACTAATCAAGCTATGATGGTCATGTCTATATGGAGGATCAAATCACTATTGGAGTGTTTGATGGAAGTGACTTGAAACATTTGGGATTATTCAAATTTAATGAATGGAATCAAGTCATGTGCTCAAGATGGCTATGCTCAAGTGAAAAGATCAATATCAACATGTTGGCACCCTCACTTGATGAAGAGTGGAATACACGGCTTCGGTTGAAAGAGATCAACTCAAAAGGTTTAAATTCGTTATACTTTTAAATTTGAGTTAATAGTGTTGTACTATTAAGAGGGATGCATCATGTTAATAGATAATGCTTCATAAGTGCTCAAGCCAACCCATGTGAGTTTTTAGAGTGTTTGAGAGACAAAAGAGCTAACTGATTTTTGTTGGTCTGGCAATACCGGACGTGTCTGGTATTTGCCCAGCAATAACAATATTGTTGATCTCGGGTTGGTTCATCAGAAGTTTCGACGTGAGTCGGAAGTTCCGACGGTTGGGAGTTCCGACAATGGTCGGGAGTTCTAACATCTCGTGCTTAACTAACTTGGAGAGTTCACTATGATGGTTATACCGGACATGTCCGGTATGGACGGCTAGAAGCCAATGGCTATTTTTCAAATGCCTTGAGGCTCGGGAGTGCCGACGGTCGGAAGTTCTAGCATGAGTTAAGAGTTCCGACACCTCACATACTTTAACTCAGTTACCATAGTTTTCAAATGTGTTGAGGGTCGGGAGTTTCGACGTAAGTCGGGAGTTCCGACGGTCGGAAGTTCCGGTACTCATCGGGAGTTCCGATGCCTCACAACGTTATTGTAACTCAGTTATCATTGGCGCAAGGTATGCATACCGGACATTTCCGGTATGACAACAGATATATAATGGCTAGTTTTTCCAAGGGGTCTATAAATACCACCAAGCCTCCATCTTTGGAGGCTGCTGATTCTGCTGGTTTATATGCATGTTTTTGAGCCTTGCCAACTTTCCCAAACCCTCTCTTAGTGAGTGTGTGATCCAAATAGCAAAATTCATTTGTGGGTTAAGAGAGAATTTGAAAAAGAGAGCAAGCCACCACTTGAGCACTTGTGCATATTGTCTATTTCGTGATTCGCATTTGTTACTCTTGGACTCTTCGGTCCTAGATGGTTAGGCGTCGCCGGAGAGCACCCGAGAGATTGTGGTGTGCCTCAGAAAGTTTGTAACAGTCGATTCTACCGTCTCGAAATCAACTAGTGGAAGGAGGAAAAGGAGTTGGAAAAGACTCTGGCTAGAGTGACCTTCATGGTATCCTCTAGGGCTAACCTTCGCTGGGTTGCCCGCAGCCCCCTCAATGGAGAGTAGGACTCGAACGAGTCTGAACTTTAGTAAAATAAATATCATGTCTTAATTCGCATTTCATTTGATATTTGTGTTGCTCTTGCTCTTATGCAAGTTATCTATGTATATTGTCATATCTAGTAGGTACCTGCAATTTGATTTGAAGTTAGAAATCGAAAGAAGCAAGTTTAGGATTGTTCCACTAAAACCGTGTATACCGGACACGTCCGGTATTGATCACTGTGCCAGGCTGTTCTGTTGAACACATGCATACCGAACACATCCGGTATACCTACCGGACACGTCCGGTATTTCCTACCTGTGCTGAATATATTCATTCTCGGTTCTAACTTTGTGTTGCAGGGTTGTAGCTTCTAGATATATTTTTTATACCTTGTATACTCTGTGGCTAACTTGTGAGGGGTGGTACTACTCTTTATTTGGAGTTTCCATTTTGGAAACTCCCTTTACTACTCGTTTCCACATTTAAAGGTGTTAATTTTTAGAAACGCCTATTCACCCCCCTCTAGGCGGCATCATAGGTCCTTTTAGTCTCGTTGAAGTCTCCCCCTCCGTATATGTCTTTGTCGTACCCTCTCATAGCGTCCATGTTCTCCTTGAGTCACTTCTTCTTCCTCCTACCCTTTCCTACCTTCATTAGATACGGATGCGGCACATAGTCATAAAAATTATAAGGTGGCCACTATGTTGGGTCAAGGTATGGCTCGAAGCTCATCTCCCAAATACTAACGGTGTTCGAACGGAGATACAAGGGTGACATATATGGTAGATCCTCATAGTTGTACCCGCAAACCCTATAGGCCCTGATCATATGAGAGCAAGGGGCATGCATGATCTGAGGGACGTTGCAACTGCACTCTACCTTTTCAAGATCAACTCGGTAGTTTCATCCACCATAACGCTCGCCGCCCAAGCTTGTGCCACCTTTGCCCTGTACACTAAAGATATGGCGCTAGGGTCCATACGGCTCGACGGTGTGCTACTTGGCTAATTCCTCGGCCTCCTTCAAATGTTCTGCTCCGGCCTTTTCAAAATGCCCCTACTCAGCTATATTCATCTGCGCAAGTTCCCATCTCTTGACAAAATATTCGTTGCACTTATGAAAGGAGAACTCAACAATTCTAGACATAGGCAATGATCGAACTCCGGTGGATACATGATTGAAGGACTTCGAGGAGTTAGTGGTCATGATGCCATACCTGAAACCTCCCTCGTCATATGCTAATGCCCACTAAGCCTTCTGTTCCATCTGCACCTCTAACCAGGCCTTTCCCGCTTCATTTAACATCTTGTCTAGTTCTCTCTTTGTCTCCTTGAACTAGTGCTCTGTACGTACACAACATAGAGCCTTTACCTTGTCACATACCTCCTACTTCCTCTGACACCGCCAAAAATTAGCAGCAAAGTGTCTCATGCACCATCTATGCACTAGAGGTGGGAACCCATCTATATGCTCAATTGCAGCATTGAGAAGCCCTGGGTGACGGTCCGAGATCAAACATATAGTGCGAGATGGGCCAAGCACTTGTACACGTAGAAGCCACATAAACCATGACCACGATTCATTGTTCTCTCCCTCTACCAAAGCAAAAGCCTTGTGGTACTATCTGGTCCTCAGGATCAATAGCAACAGCCATCATCAAGGTGCCCCTGTACTTTTCTGTTAGGAAAGTGCCATCAACAAGTACGACTGGGCGACAAAACTGGAATGCATGTTTCGTTTGCGTGAACGACCAGAACACACAATAAAGGAGATGCCTCAATGGGTCCCAAAAACACATCCCTCTAGTGTCCACAAACCATTTCAAGCCAGGGTTGTAGTAATGCATTGCACATAAGATGCGGGGCACCCTGTTGTACACTTCCTACCAACTACCCCAATGAATCGCTAGGGCAATTTGCTTAGCACGCCAAGCCTTTTCGTACTTCACATCGTACTTAATAAATCTAGATATGGACTGTTGTAAAGAAGACACCAAAATATCATTATTGTCATCAACGAGCCCCAATATACGACAGGCAAGGTAACGTGCAGTGAGCTGCTGATGATTTTCCTTCCCCTATTTGTTAGGCAAGTGTGGGGTTCGACAACTTTACTTATCCTCCACTTGCCATCACTCTGTCTCTTTCGTGCATTTAATCTCCACATACAATTGTTTTTACATATCACATGGTACCTCAACTCTTGGTCCAAATGAGTGATGTTGTACGGCCTATGGTGATACACAGCATAGTCCTGAAGGAAGAGCTTCATCTCTAAAATTGTATTGAATATCATCCCCTTTCTAAGGGTTTCTTTCTCATGGTCATACAATGATTTCCTATACATCTGGGGACCGGTGTTACAAACTACCATATCCGTCATGCTGACATCCCTATAGTTTAGAACGCCCCTAAAAGGTACGTTCATCGACCTTAGTTGCTCAAGCTCAGTCGCTGTGTAAGATGGTGGTGGAACATACTGTTGCGCTTCACTAATTCTACCCCATGAATCATAGGGGATATCATCTACTGGCAAATCTATGACTAGTCTACCCTAAGCCTAGATAGCATGCAAAACCTCAGTTGGTACTAGTAATGGCATACCTTGAATAGGTATTGGCATGACATCAACCGCTGTGGGCATAACATGTCTATCTCCCTGGTCACCATCTAAATCGTCCAAATCATTGCTAACTACATCATCGATCCTGTCCTCCTCCTCCTGCTCCTCCTCTTCTAGTTCAAACTCATTCACATCGAAATCATTGCTTATACAACCTACTTGACTTGAATGAAACTGCTCCTGCATTAACTGACCGTCCAAATCCATGTTACCCTGAGCTGCTTCCCCTTCGACCCCCAATTCTTGCTCATTGCCACCAACACCGTCAATGGACGACCCATCCTAGACACCCTGCATCCTGTACCCATTCTCCACCACCACCTCAGCCATGGGCATATTGGAACCTTGGAGCATCCTAGTGTAACGGGACCAGTGAGTAGGGTCGCACAAGGCCATGAGGACATAGTGTGCCATAGTCTTCCTAGTATCAAACCTCCCCTTCAGTGTAAAATCACCACCAAACTTTGTATTCAAACGGACACAAAGGTCGTTGAAGCTAGGAGGTTCATCAAACTATTCCAATTCTTCTTCCATATCCTTAAATATATCATCTTCTCTCCTAACACTTCCTCCGTAAAAAACTCTAACACAATAATCCATCTACAAAAGCATTTCAATAAACTTTATCAATTCATCAAAATCGTCGTACGTAATGTCCATAGTAATATTAATACATACTCTAAGTATAACTATACTAACTAATCTAATATTAACATCTATACAAGGCTAACTACAACAACTAATGTATAACTAGACTCACTAACTGTACTAACTAAACTTACTAACTTTACTATCTATACTAACTTACTATATTGCCTATACTAACTAAACTAACTAACTTTACTAACTATACTTTACTAATTATACTAACTTTATTTATTTTACTAACTTACTATACTAACAATGTCGATTCAATCAACAAATACACTAGGGGAGTACCTCGTGGCAGCGATGCTCGTCCTCGCGGCGGCGATGGCGGGTGGACACGGGATAGAGAGAAGGGCCTGTGGCAGTTGGGAGCGGTGTACAACGCAGTAGTGAGGGCAGCAATGAGGGTGATGGCGGGTGCGGTGGGAATCCATGGCACGGCGGGCAGCCGCCGTGCGTGGCCAGAGGGCGCGGCAGGCGGCCGGAGGGGGTGACGCGTCGGAGTTCGTGGCGCGGCTGGCTCGGCAGGTGTGGCCGGCGGCAGGCGTGACGGGCAGGCGCTGCCGATGGTAGGCGCGAAGGGTAGGCGAGGCAACGGGCATGCGCGGCGGGTAGGCGGCCAAGCGCGGCAGGCAGACAGGACTGGGCCGTGGCCCTTTAGCCGGCTCTGCCGTGCCACTGATCAGGGCACGTCACTGCCACGTCAAGATCGGTGGCGCGGCAGACCCTGCCACATCACCGGTCAGTGCCCCTATCATCTCCATGTCATCCCGCTCACCGCGCCACCATGCATGGCGCGGCACAGGCGTTTCACCGCACCAGGGAAATAGGCGCGGCCAAAAGTGTTAGTTTTGGGAAAAAAATTAAAACCGTGTTAGATTTAAAATTAGTTTACAAAAAGTGTTTAAAATAAAAAAAATTCAAGATAGCGTAGTCACCATCAAAGATATTAAAGTGGTGCTTAAAGCACCATATAAGGTTTTAACAGATTGAATCCAAATAAGAAATAGGAAGATACACTATCTTTATAAAAGATGGGACGATCTGAGGGAGCACGGTATGTAGAGACCTATAACTTGAAGAGAAGCGGGACTACGTGCCCACTTCAGTGATTCAAAACAACGAATTTCTCGATACCTGTTGATGTTGTATGACTTATACAACACCTGTTGTTGGCTCTTTGAAGAAGATGAATAATGTAAACAAGGATCTTGTGATACAGGAGCTTGTAGAATCAATTGTCTCTCGGCAATGAAGAGCAACAATAGCCCCACATGAAAGTGCCAGTAGCTAAGGCCCGGAAGGTCTCAAAGAATTAGTAAACCAGATTTCTGATGACTATGAAGTCTATGTTAGTGAAGAAATTCAAATAGAGGGTGATCCCACCTCATTTGAAGAAGCCATGAGAAGCTTTTACTTGTTTGAATGGCAAGAAGCTATAGAAGTTGAAATGAATTCGATGAATACCAATGATGTTTGGAACTTAGAAGAAATTTCTAATGGAGCCAAAACAGTAGGCTGTGAAAGGGTCTACAAGACAAAATGTGACTTCAAAGGGAATGTAGAAAGATATAAAGCATGACTCGTAGCAAAAGGCTTTACGCAAAGAGAATGAATAGATTATTATGAGAGTTTTCTCTCTCCAGTCTCATGCAAGGATTCTTTTAGAATCATAATAGTGTTATTGTTACATTATGATTTAGAGTTACATCAGATGGATATAAAGACAACATTCCTCAATGGGGATTTATATGAAAACGTTTACATGGCACAACCCAAAGGTTTTATCGTAGAAGAAAAAGAACATATGGGATGCCGCCTATAGAAATCCATTTATATGTTAAAACAAATCTCTAGACATTAGTATTTGAAGTTAATGAAACGATAAGAAAGTTTGGGTTTAAAGAAAATGAGAAGGACAATAGCATTTATGCAAAGTTCAAGAATAAAAAATTCTTTTTTCACATCCTATGTATAGATGACATCCTACTCAATAGTAGTAATGTTAATCTGCCATTGGAGAAGAAGTCTTTGTCCTCAAGTTTCAATGTGAATGATTTTGGTGAAGCCTCATTGGTTCTAGGAATTAAAATTCACCGAGATAGATGAAAAGGAGGTATTAGGACTATCATAAAGGCATACCTAGAAAAGATTATAAAGAAATAAAGTATGCATGTGAGTAAATCTACGCCTGCTCCTATAGTCAAGGGTAATAGATATGGGAACTTTAAGTGTTCCAGGAACTGATATGAGATCGATCAAATGAGCATGGTTTCATATGCTTCAGCTGTTGGAAGCTTAATGAATGTATAAGTAAGAACTTATTCTGACGTAGCTTACGTATCCGGGATATTTTGGTAGAAGTCCGGTCCAGATATAGATAACTGGAATGGAGTTAAGAATATCTTGTAATTTTTGCAAAGTATCATAGGCCTTATGCTGAGTAAGAAAGAACAAGTACTCTCAAATAGTTGTGGGTATAAATGTTAAGTTTTGACGAGATGTGTAGTGAAATCCACAGTAGTTGCTAACACTCGCAGTTGGAGTATTATTGTGGAAAAGCTCCAATGAAACAGTTGTGGTGTCATTAATGATGCATACCATAATATAGCTTGTCATGAGGCCTCAGGAACAGGCAAAAGTGGTTAAGGGAATATGTACCAGGATTTAATAATGGTAGTCAACAACAATAACCATTTAAAGTAATTAACTCTTAAGACAACATGTCAAGTGTGCTGCCAAACACATTAACATTAAGTTATATGTTGTAAATGAGAAAATCCATAATCGTATTGAAAGCATTGAGCATATAAGTACCAAGCAAGTACTTGTGGATCCGCTTACCAAACGCTAACCACCTAGTGCGTTCAGAGAATGCACAGTCGACATGGATTTACGGGAAAGCCTATGAATTCTGGATACTAAGGGCCTAGTTGAGAATCTATTTCAAACAAAGAGGTGCATTGTAGCTGTTTAATCTAATGGCAACAGACCGTGACGACGAGACACGCTCTATGCACTGATCTGTGATGAAATGAGAAAAAGATAAAGTAAGTTAAGTTTAAGTCATAAGCTGAGATCAAGGGAGAGAATGTTAGGTTGATCTCTACCAAGCTGGCCCAACGATCAATTGGGCCCTTGATCTGCGCCCTAATCGAGGGCGCCCAGCTGTTCTTCTGGCTGATGGACACTCGTCGCATAGCACTATAAAAAGGAAGGTGGGGGCCGGGACTGTAAGGTACAAGGTTCACTGCTGCCGCTAGTTCCCCGCCAAGTCTAACTCTAGTCCGATCAAGAGGGGAGTGCTGTGAGCGACGGGAAGCTCCATCGGTGTCGCTGCTAGACCACGCCCCACTACGATGCTACTTCTACTTCGACATCAGTGGCCACGTCGCGGCGACGCCATGGCCGCCACCGCATGCGGCGGGGTACATCACCAAGTCCTTATTTAAGTTATGTTTTACCCATTAGATCTACACCTAGATGGTCCTATCTTTTATAAAGATAGTGTATCTTCTAATTTTTTATTTGGGTTCAATCTGTTAAAACTTTATATAGCGCTTTAAACACTGCTTTAATATTTTTGATGGTGACTACGCTATCATTCCTCTCGGAACTTTGAAAAATCCAGAAAATTTGTAATATTTAATTTTTGAAGAAATTACATAAGCTGGGGACGACCTCCTTTGTCGTTGGTACACTGTACTAACTCCGGTACCTGAGTAAAACCAGACTAATGTCCAGATTTACTTCTACAGAACTTGGAGTCTTCCATTCCAGGATTTAAGCAACTATCTGAATAAATGTTGATTTCTTACGGGCGATAAAGATTAAAGTCCAATTTGGATTTAACAATACAAGTAAATACCTGTAAATAGTACTTCTTTTCCCCATGATTCCATTCTCTGAATTCACGGCCTAGACCAATTGACTAACATGAATGCCTCTCTTTCAGATACTATGGCACAACTAACATCAGTATCTCCATTTATGCTTCCTGCATGTGTTCTTCACTGCCAATATCGATTGCATGCATGGTCCCACATTCATAGACTGCTATAGTTTACATGGCCCCACTGCCATCCAAAGTTACATCCAATTACTGCCCTGTTGGTGCACGCTGCACTTGGTCCATTCATTGTTCACAGTTCACAAAGCTAGGTGCACTAGGTGTGTCTATATATATTACTTGATCGAGCGAGCCTTGAGGCATGAGTGGTTCCAATGCAAAACCTTCTCCATCTCAGAAACTGTGAGCACGGAAGAGGAAGAAAGAGAGGTCCTAAGAGCAATAGGAATGGGAACATGAAGGAACGCAACTGCCCTAGTCTCGTTCTTCTCTATCGTTTGGAGATGGACATTTCACTCGTCGTGTTCCTGATGCCTTCCATTCCTATGGTTCTTAGGTGCTCCTTCCTCTTCCTTTCATTAGCGCAATTGATTTGGTGATGAAGATAATATACATACCTAAAGCATATATTTAGATGAGGAGGGCCTGATTGGCAAGTCAGGTAGAGGAAGAAACAGAGGTTATAAGAGCAGTGTGAATGAGAATATTGAGGAAAACCAAGCCTGATTTCCTCCTAGTTGTCGGGTGGGAATTTGGTTTGGTCTTTCCCGATGCCTTTCATTCCTATTGTTCTTAAGCCTTCCTTCCTCTTCTGTTTTTGCTTGTGTAACTATTTCATGGAGAAAGTTAGAGACATGCATATACACACCTTGACAGCTAGACCTTTCGCTGTTCTGACAATCTATATTGCACTAAGATGTATGTGCCAGGTAGTAAATTGTGAAGGAAGAAACAAACAATTATTTGAATTTAACAAGGAACACAAAAATGTTAGATGGCAACTCAGTGGCACAGATTCATCGCTGTTCTTGTCATTCGGCTGAAACCATGCTCATGAAAGACAACAGATAAAACATGCACCTCCTGTAACATTGAGTTGGAACCAGAAACATAGACAGAAGGGAGATGAACTGCATGCAAAACGTGAAAACTTCACTCGGTACACAAACTATGTCATTTTAATTTTTAGGGAAATAATTCATAGCCTTTTTTAAAAACAAAAATAGCAAATTGCTTGTAAAATGACTGAACTGATGAATTGAGTCACAACTGTGGCAAAAACATTGTGGATGGAGCACAGAGACCATATGTATATTAGAAACAGTCAAACAGATAATGTTAGTAGGAAGATCTACCTGCAATGAAACGATACTCTCAACGGTTGCTCACGCAATCTCTACTGGACATCGGGGAAGCTTTGAACAGATGTTTGTATATAGCTGAAATGAGTATGTGTCGACTCACAGAACTATAAAAATCATTTTATTAGTGTTAAACCTGTGCTGCGAGCCAGGCAGCCCATAACCAACAACCGCCGGGCAGACATCTAAAGGCAACCGCGTATATAAATAGACTATTCCTACTGATAGTTTTATTAAGCAACTTTCACTATGATGGGCATTTCTACAGGCAGACCCTTAAGAAGTCTGCCACTAGAAATACCCCTACTTTTAAAGACGTTTGTCTTAAGATGACGGACACTAAAAATCCATTCCTAGAGTTTGTTTCCAGATGATATGTATATAAAATTGACAACTTTTTATATGAACACTACTACAATGTGTATATAAAATTGATAACTTTTACCAATGGATGGTCATGGACATTGTGAATGGCCAATGATTAAGGTAGTACCAATGGTTACATGTTAACTTATTGGACATTCTTACAATCCTAGTATTATTGAAAATCATATGAAGATAAACTTTATATCAAAATTGTAGAGCTCGACGAGATCTACAACTTTGTAGTCGATTTTTTAAATTAAGATCATTTAGGCACCTAAGTATGCGTTAGAAGTTCTCGCGGTTATTTTAAATTGACAAATTTCAAAGACTATAGACGGTTGGCTTAGAAAATCACCACTAAAAATCAACATGTGTTATTGTGTTTTGAAATTATATTGACCTTGTCCATGATTGACAAGAAAATCTCATTCACTTTTACCCTTGAGATTTGGCATTCTGAGTTCTGCAAAATCAATATGAAAATAGTTCCCAATAATTTCAAGCTTGTCGAATCAAATTCTCACCCACTCTGAAACACCAAGCCAGAGAGAAGTGCTTCTAGACTGGAGTGTATAGCTTTGCTTTTGTGTACAATTTCAGAGGCAAAATAGTTTTGTTTCCTAGTGATTTTGCACACTGTTTGAACTGTGTCTACTTCAATACCCATTTAAGCCTGAGGTGGCCGCCTGCCACCTAAAGGAAACGTTGGTGCAGCTTGCACTTGTCCAATCTTTTGCTTATTAATATATGCCGGTAACCAATCTGGATATTTAATAAAAACAGTGTAGACAAGAGTACCATAATTAGAAGGTGACGACCACACTTTTCTTAGTATTTTCCCTTGCTTCTTCCATGTGCTATACCTATACGTTACTGACACATGTACAATAGATGTAACACGGTCCCACTATCATCAACTGCTATATGTCCTATGGTGCAGTGCTCGTAATTCATGCACATGGCGAGTTCACTAGTCACTGGACTCGGTACAGCACTGAAGGGAGAGGTCTAAATATACCGCTCTATATATACATGTGTCCTAGCTAGAGACGAGTAGAGTTAGATGAAGTTTCAAATTTGGGGCCTAGAAGGGTGACCCAGGAAAAGGAAGAAAGTTTCTAAGAGCACTAGGAATAGGAACATGAAGGAAAGCATTATTGTGTATATGGAGATTTGGTTTAATGTTTTCCTGATGTCTCCTATTCCTAAGGCTATTAGGTTCTCCTTCCCTTTCCTTATGGCTTGAGAGATTAATGTTAATCAGATCAAAAAAAGATATATATTTATTAGATGGGATACAGTGTGTTGGTTGCAAGCAAGGAAGAGGAAGAATGAGAGGGCCTGAGAGCAGTGGGAATGGGAACATGGAGGAAAGCCAAGGTCCCGTTCGTTGGTCTGAATTTTGGCTGAAACTGGCTGAAAACACTGTTCCGGCTGAATTGTTGTGAGAGAAAAACACTGTTCCGGCTGAAAAAACAAGCCAAATTTAAGACAAGCGAACAGGGCCTTTGTTTGTATCTCATCCACCAATGGAGGGTTTAATCTGATTTGGTCTTTCCCGGTGCCTCCCATTCCTATTACTCTCAAGCACTCCTTCCTCATCCTTTTGCTTACACTAGTGTTTCATACATGAAAACCAAATGAACTCTGGATAATCTTATAGTGAACCGGGAAAAGGAAGCATATATAAGAAGGCTTACCATAAGAGAGCAGTGGGCATGTATGGGAACATGCAGGAAAGCCTAAGCGCGCAGCTTCAATTCTCCATGTTAATAAATTTCTGGAGGATGAATATTGTTTGGAGTTTATAATGCTTCCCATGCCTATTGTTCTTCGGTGCTCCTTCCTCCTCCTTTTTGTTTGCACAACATTCAGGGGATGCACTGTGGGTTGCAATCTTCGTGTTTCGATCTCTCTTTAGTATGCCTTAATCCATGGATAAGTTAATATAATGACATAACTAATGATGCGATTCTTTATCTAAAAAAACAATGATGTGATTCAAGTGGGAATTAATGTAGTGCAGCTGTGCAGGGCCGGCTGTCGCTGGTGGAGTTAGTGCCACTGGCGAAACCATGTTTCATGTTTGGTTTCAACCAATGAAGCAATTATGACGACGATGTCAGTAGACAGTAGGAACCTGTGCATGTTATGAAATGCTCCTACTTGGGAAATCTACTAGGGCCTTGTTTAGATCACCTCCAAATTTTAAGTTTTTTCACTCTCTCCTCATTACATCAATTTTTAGACGCATACATGGATCATTAAATGTAGGTAAAAAAAATAACTAATTGCACAGTTTGGTTGTAAATCACGAGACGAATCTTTTGAGCCTAGTTAGTCTATGATCGGACAAAGTTTGTCAAATACAAACGAAACGTGCTACAGTGTCCAGATTGCAAAAATTTGCAATCTAAACAAGGCCTAGCAAATTATGAAATAATGTGTTAACTATTGACTATTCATCAGCACATGAATCCCATATGGCGCAAGATGCATTTATTATATATGGGACAATTATATGATGTAAGTTCAGTATTTTTTCCAAAAGGACAACAAAAACTTTTCCTCTTGCCACAACGAAGAGAGTTGACTCAGATTATGAGGAAAATCTTGCCAAAGAGCACACAACTAGGTGAAGTGCCATGTTTCTCCCAAATTTCGGTACAACAAACAGCTCAACTAATTAAACACAAGGTTTAGTGAAAGATAACCAGCAAAACCACCTTCATCACTACAACTCCATTGGGACAACATCTCAACATTGGCCCCGTTCGGCTTGCTGAAACTGGCTGAAAACACTGTTCTCGCTGAATTGTTGTAAGAGAAAAACACCGTTCTGGCTGAAAAAACAAGCCGAACAAGCCGGTTTCTGGGTAAGCCGAACCAGGCCATTGACTTCACTAGGACAACTAGCTAGGGGACATCAACTGCATACGTATCAACAGCGTGGTGGTAGGTCCTCTGGTTGGGTAGTTGCGATACCTCGGAAGAGGTCAAACCCTAAGGGTTGAGTTTTTTTTTACTATTTTTAGGGTACATCCACTCCCCTAAAAAAAAACTGACACTACCATAGGAAAATAAAATCTTAAATAGATCAGATTAATTCATACTCCCTCTGTTTTTATTTGCACGTTGTGTTAGCTTTGTCCTAAGTCAAACATTTATATCTTCGACCATCGATTTAAAAAATATATAGGTTCGTGATATAAGATTTATGTTTTTAGATTCACTATAAGAAATACTTCCATAATATACAATTCATATATTGTGAAACTATAAGATTTTTAAAAATAGATGATCAGAGATATTAATATTTGAATTAAGACAAAGCTAATGTAACATGTAAAAAGAACGGAGGGAGTAGTTCTTTATTTTCCCCCGGTGGATAGAAATTTAAGGTCATGTATGTCAATGCCATTGGCTATCTAGTTATGCACAAAAATATCATCCTCTTGTGATTTTTAAACTGAACTGGCAGGAGAGCTGCCTGTTATATTAAAAAGAGAAAGGCCCTAACGGACAAGTACAAATTAAAGAACACTGACAAGTCTAGCTACACACGCAAGATGGATGATTTCAAAAACTTTGTACAAGTCTAGCTAAGTGTTTTGCACCCGCCGAGATCCACAATTGTGTCTCATCTTTGATTTTCTGCAAGAGGAGATGATTCGGCATTCCAATATGTTCGAAGATCTTCGCATTTCTTTCCTTCCAAACTTTCCAGCACACCAAAATTGTGAGAGGATCTCAGCCCCTGTTTGGCCACACAGATGGTGTGGTCCATGGCGGACCACCAATCTAAGACCGAGTCGCTCGCCGCCCAAGCATCCGGATGAAGATTTATTTCGCCAAGCCAACATGCTATTTCCACCCAAATGCGCCTTGTAAATCTGCAGTCTTTAAAAAGGTGGATGCCAGATTCCGGTCGAAGATGACAAAAAGGGCAGATTTGTGTGTTTGGCCATCCGCGCGCCTGTAGTCTATCTGATGTCCAAGTTCTATTATGAATAGCAAGCCAGCTAAAAAAATTACATTTCGGTGGTGCCCAAACTTTCCAGACGAGGACGTTGAAGTTGGTTGACGTTGATCCCAAGAATTGAGCACGGTAGGCCAACCCAGTTGTGTCATCCTCTAGTGTTTACATTGATACAATAATGTATATAGGTCACATGGGCCAGCTGTCATTTACTGCTATTTACCGTCCACCAACCACTGCACTACCACAGAGGTCTACAGTACAAAGGATTTGTTCAACAGCTCAGGCGGCCTCAGGCCTGTTTGAGCGTTTTGTAGTTGCAGGCTTAGTGACTGAGGAAGAGGAAGGAAGAGAACCTAAGAGTAGTGGGAGTGGGAACATGATGGAAAGCCAACGTGTTTGTTTCCTCTGACCATGATGGAGGCTAAAGTGCTTTCCGATGCCTCACATTCCTATTATTCTTAAGCATTCCTTCCTCTTCCTTTTTGGCTCGCATAATCATTTGGCGGTGAAGCTAAAGTTCTCATATACATATTTGCATGATGAGGCAGCACAATGGTGAGGCGGGAAAAGGAAGAGATGAGGGTCAAAGAGCAGCCGGCATTGGGAACATTCAGGAAAGCTTAAGCTATGGTTAACTCCTGGAGATGGCATGCTTTAAGCTTTCCTAATGCCTCCCATGCCAACTGTTCTTCGGTTCTCCTTCCTTTTCCTTTTGGCTCAGAAATCACAATGTACTCAAGTATTTCCTTAGAGGCTTGTGGCACCTATGATTGGTTTGGACCCTTCTACTAACGACAGTTTAAAATCTATTGGGTGGTCTTTTCTGCACCGGTTAAGTTTTTTTAATGACTATAAGGTGATTGATTGAATATATCAGCCTGTTCGGGAGGCCGTATCGTATCGTGGATTATTTACTGCTGGCTGGTTTGATGTGAGAGAAAAACACTGTTCCCGGCTGGAAATTTACGATTGTTTACGAGCAAGCGAACAGGCCTGTAACAAAACAAAACATAACTTTGGGTTATTATGTGGACACTTGCATATCATCTGAAAACTTTGCAGGTAGCATATGTAGTAAGAAATAAAAATATTCAGATACGTGGATAAGTACAAAATTATAATTGACCACGTGGAACAGACCACATGGAACACATTCATCACTAGTTTGTCCTGGACCTTGAGTTACGATAGATAATGTATCAACAGAAACATGCTTTGGCTTAGAGTTGGACTCTCAGAGCAGATAGTAGGGAACAAACATAATGCTACTACAAGAGACCGCAAAGAAAACAATCCTTGATTATTAGCCGTCAAATAAAATGCCTACTTCGGTTGAGTTCGAGATAAGGTGGAGGATGGAGAGCGTCATGGGCTTGCCTCCTGAGAATGGGTCATGGCCGTTTCCAATGACCCAACAAAGTAACAGCCACAGCCACACAGGCGGCCTTAGGGCAGGCACCAGGCCACCGTGGCTTCCAGAGTTCCAGGCTCACGCTAGCCCGGTCGCGGAGTCACCCTCGCCATCTCCGGATCTCGTCCAGCCATCGACGGCGGCCATGGCTCCCCCGCCTCCCTCCGATGCCTAGCGGCCTGGCCCCGCCTGCCCCGGAGCCCTAGCCGGTCGGAGCTCCCGCCGGCCGCCATCCGCCCACTTCCCACGGCCCCTAGCCGGCCGCCCCATTCCGCGCCAAGGCCCTCGGCAAGCCCTAGCCGGCTAGCGGCCAAGTGGCCAGCCCATAGCGCGGCCTAGCTCTAGCCTCCGGTCCTCCAGCTCCTGCCCTATACTCAGAGTGTCCAGCTTTGCAGGACTTTTTATTTTAGTGATGGATGAAGGATCAGATGAAGCCTCTGTGGGTGGGGGAGTAGATGAAGCTAGAGATGTAATTGGTTCAAACAGCGGCACTACCACCCCGATTAGGCGACAACTTCAATTCCACTGGGCAAGAAGTGCTATAAGAAACTAGGTATTGCCAAATGTGTGGTTGATTATTTGAATTGATTACTTATAGTCAATTAATCATAGAGTTTGATTACTGCTGATTCAATTTATTAACTATGCAGATTTGAAAAGCTTCTTTGGTAGTAGTAGCAGTAGAAACTCGGCAAGTGGTAGTAACATCTTGATTCTTATTGGTTGTTCTACAACTTTTGCCCTTAACATGCATGTTGTTGTCGGTTAGCCAAAATTTTATAGTACAAGTTCGCCCTACGTCATTTCTCGTGCTGGATTTGCAATCGTCCTTTCATAGTGAGATCCACTCGAGACCGAGTGGTCTGAGGAACGAGGCACCATGCTTCGCGGATGAAGATGGACAACAGAATGCAGAGGTACTTGAACGGGAATCAAAGCAAGTAGCGACTGAGAGTCTGCTTGTCATCGCCACATTGAATAGGAGCCGCTTGAGCCATGTTCATGTGAAGACCCGACGCGAGCTACGGTGTTTCTCGATGGCTCTCATTCCTATTGTTTTTAGTCGCTCCTTGCTTTTCCTTTTGGCTTGTGCAATTGTCTTAGCAAAGAAACACACAGAGAGTTATTGAAGCTGAGATGGTAAGGGAATGTGAAGAGAACATGAGAGCAAAGGGCATTGGGACATGGCATCATCTCAACCCATGTACACACTTTAATATGATGGCTTTGTTATCCGTAACGATTTCAAACTTTTGTTAGACGATGGCTATACATATTCAAATTTATTAACAACACAATGGTACCGTCTCATGGAATGGAATGAATTCTCCATATATTCAGCCACCAACTTTCAGCTATGACTTAGTGCAAAGAAAGTAAAAAAAATAAAAGAAGACAAAGATGCAACACACATGACGTGAACATTGTATCTGACCCTGCAGATCACGATCTATAGTACAAACATGAACCGTAACTGCCCTGACAAATGATTTGAAATAAACGAGCTCCTGATGACATGCATAGTTAATTAGATGGACAAATGCTCCTGATGAGTTAGTAACAAGCGAACATGGCAATTGAAATATATGCCTTCAGCTCCAAATAAAATATGTCTCAAATGAACAGAGAATGCCTGATGCCTTTGAACAAATGCAAGCATAGATGGGACTGACACATGATGAGCGCTAGCTCGACCGAGAAATGTTGATTTCGTTTTTTTAATCTTTTTGATTCAAAGTTGATTCTAGTTTATAGTCGAGTCACTGATTTTCAGTTTGTAATATTAATTTTTAAAGGAGTAAGCTGGGGACCTCCTTTGTCCTTGGTGCACTGTACTAACTCGACTACCTGAGTAAAACCAGATTAATGTCCAGATTTACTTCTACTGTTCTAAAGAACTTGAGTCTTCCATTCTTGTAATTAAGCAACTATCTGAACAAATGTTGATTTCTTACGGGAGATATAGATTAAAATCCAATCTGGATTTAATAATACAAGTAAACAAATGTTCATTTCTCACGGGAGAGATATAGATTTAAATCCAATCTAGATTTAATAATACAAGTAAATACCTGTAAATAGTATTCTTTTCCCCACGATTCCATTCTCTGAGTTTACGGCCTAGACCAATTGACTAACAACATATGAATGCCTCTCTTTCATGGCACAACTAACATGATTTATGCATCCTGCATGTGTTCTTTATTGCCAATATATCGATATCATGCATGCATGGTCCCACATTCATAGCTGACTGCTGTAGTTTACATGGCCCCACTGTGATCCAAAGCTGCATCCAATTAATGGCATGTTGGTGCACGCTGCACTTGGTCCATTCATTGTTCACAAAGCTAGGTGCACTGGAAGTGTCTATATATTGCATGAGCTATCCTTGAGGCATGAGTGGTTCCACTGCAAAACCTTCTCCATCTCTGAATCTGTGAGCACGGAAGAGGAAGAAAGAGAGGTCCTAAGAGCAATAGGAATGGGAACATGAAGGAATGCAACGCCCTAATTTCGTTCTTCTATGTCGTTTGGAGATGGACATTAGACTTGTCGTGTTCCTGATGCCTCCCATTCCTATGGTTCTTAGGTGCTCCTTCCTCTTCCTTTCGCTAGCGCAATTGATTTGGTGATGAAGATAATATACATACCAAAGCACATAGTTAGATGAGGGCCTAATGGCAATTGTCAAGTCAGGAAGAGGAAGAAACAGAGGGTATAAGAGCAGTGGGAATGAGAATATTGAGGAAAACCACGCTTGATTTCCCCCTATTTTGGGGTGAGAATTTAGTTTGGTGTTTCCCGATGCCTCTCATTCCTATAGTTCTTACGCCTTCCTTCCTCTTCCTTTTGGCTTGTGTGATGGTTTTACAGAGAAAACTAGGGACATCCATCACAAGGTCTTGGGGTCACCTTTCTGCTACAGATTCTACTAGTTACTAGTTTGAGTGCATAATGGCAACTAGAACTTTGAACAATATTGCACTAAGATGTACGGAGTATGTGCTGGGTAATAAATTGTGAAGGAAGAAACAAACACCAACTTGAATTTAACAAGAAACACAAAAAAAAAAAGTTGGATGGGAACACAGTGGCACAGCTAATTCATTGCTATTTCTTCTGTCATGATGAAGGCTGAAACCATGGTCATGAGATTCAACAGATAAAACATGCACCTTTTGTGACATTAAGTTGGTACCAGAAATCATAGACAGAAGGGAGATGAACTGCATGCAAAACGTGAACTCGTCACCCAGTACATAAACTATGTCGTTTTTAGAAAAGTAATCCATAGCCTTTTAAAAAATATATATATAGAAAGTTGACTGTAAAAATGACTGAGCCGATGAACTGAGACAACCGTGGCCAAAACATTATGGATGGAGCACAGCGACCATCTGTATATTAGGAACAGTCAAACAGGGAATGGTAGCAAAGAAGATCTACCTGCAATGAAACGATAATCTCAACGGTTCCTAGCGCAATCTCTATTGGACTTTGTGAAGCTTTGAACAGATGTTTCTATAGTTGAAATGAATACGTGTCGAACTCACACAACTATAAAAAGAATTTATTGGTTTCGCCTGTGCTATGAGCCAGCCAGGCCCATAACCAACAGCCGCCACTAAATTTCTAGTGGTAGACATTTTAAGACAACCGTCTATATAAATAGACTATTTGTACTAACGGTTTTATTAAGCAACTGCCACTATAAATAGGCATTTCTATTTTTTTCGAATATGCAAGAGAGCTGCTAATTTTTGTATTAAGAGAGGGAAGCTGACCCCTTACAAAGATCACCACCTCACTCTGGGCCAAGCCGTGAGGGTGAGAAATACATGTTAAATAACTAACTAGAAAAGAGAACACTCTTGATCCTTGACCAAACACGACAAGCAAGGCTAGTCTAACCAAGCTCGTCCCGTGACCAAGGCCAAGGGCATGTAGGCCCTTAGCACCTGCAGGACACCACAAATGATGCTCATCTTTGAATGCTCCGTGAAGGGAGGTGTGGTGGATGCTTAACAAATCTGCCACTAGAAATACCTCTATTTCTAGAGACATTTGTTTTAAGACGACTAACATTAAAAATCCATTTTTAGAGTTTGTTTCTATTTTTTTTCGAAGAACATTTCTAGAGTTTGTTTCTAGATGACACGTATATAAAATTGATAACTTTTTCATATGAACACTATTGGAATGCGTATATAAAATTAATAACTTTTACCAATAATGGACAATCTCAGAGATTATGAACGGCCAACGATTAAGGTAGTACCAGTGGTTACAAGTTGACCTATTGGCCATTCTTACTATCCTATTATTGAAAGTCATATGAAGATAAACTTTATATAAAAATTATAGAGCTTGACGAGATCTAAAACTCTGTAGTTGATTTTTTTTCAATTAAAATCATTTAGGCACCTAAATATTGGTTTAGAAGTTCTCAGAACTGTTTTAAAATGGCAATTTTTTAATACTGTTTTCAGAAGGTCTGAAAATCATTTCTATAGATGGTTTTAAGAAGACCACTACTGTTTTTTGAATTTATAATTTTATATTGAATATGTCTATGACTGACAAGAAAATCTCAGTCATTTTTACCTTTGAGTTTTGGTATTCTAAGTTCTAAAATATCAGCATGAAAAATAGTTCCCGATAATTTCAACAGCTTGTCAAATCAAATTCTAACCCACTCTGAAACACCAAGTAGGCAGAAGTGCTTCTACTGAGTTGTATATAGCTTTGCTTTTGTGTATAATTTGAGAGGTAAAGTACTTTTGTTTCCAACTGATTTTGTACGTTGTCTACTTCAATACCGGAAAGTAGTGTAGACAAGAGCACCATAATTATTAAAAGGTGACGACCACACTTTTTTTAGTACTCTTCCTTGCTTCTTGCATGTGCTATACCTATACGTTACTGCCACGTACATGTACCATGCATAGATGTATCATGGTCCCACTATCATCAACTGCTATATGTCCTACTGTGCTCGTAATTCATGCACATGGCAAGTTCATCACTAGTCACTGGACTAGGTACAGAGGTCTATATATACTGCTCTACATACATGTGTCCTAGTCCTAGAGAGAGTAGAGTTAGATGAAGTTACAAATTGGGGCCTAGAGGGTGAGCCAGGAAAAGGAAGAAATGTTCCTAAGAGCACTAGGAATAGGAACATAAAAGGAAAGCATTATTGTATATGGAGATCTGGTTTAATGTTTTCCTGATGCCTCCTATTCCTAAGGCTCTTAGGTTCTCCTTCCCTTTCCTTATGGCTTGCGAGATTAATGTTAATCAGATCAAAAGAGAGCTATTTATTAGATGGGATACACTGTGTTGGTTGCAAGCAAGGAAGAGGAAGCATGAGAGGGCCTCAGAGCAGTGGGAATGGGAACATGGAGGAAAGCCAAATTTGTTGGTATCTCCTCCAGCAATGGAGGGTGTTTGATCTGGTTTGGTCTTTCCCGGTGCCTCCCATTCCTATTACTCTCAAGCACTCCTTCCTCATCCTTTTGCTTACACTATTGTTTCATACACGAAAACCAAATAATGAACTCTTTCCCATATGAGGATGATGGATAATCTTATAGTGAATTAGTAAAAGCTAAGGAAGCATATATAAGAAGTTTTTCTATATATATAAGAGCAGTGGGCATATATATGGACATGCAGAAAGCCTAAGCAAGCTCCAATTCTCCATGTTAATAAATTACTGGAGAATTGGAGCTGTTTAGGATTTCCTGCATGCTCCCATATGCCCACTGCTTATATAGGATGAATACTGTTTGGAGTTTCCTTCATGTTCCCATATGCCCAATTCATCCTATATACTGTTTGGAGTTTCCCTAATGCATGCTTTCCCATGCCTAGTGTTCTTCGGTGCTCCTTCCTCCTTTTGGTTTGCAGAACATTCAGGGGATGCACTGTATGTGTGGCCAGTCTTTGTGTTTCTCTTTAGTATGCCTTAATCCATAGGATAAGTTAAATATAATGACATAACTAATGATGTGATTCAAGTAGGAATTAATGTGGTGCAGCCGTGCAGCATGTGCAGGCCGGTGGTGCATGGGTTGGGCTTGGACGCTGATGGAGTGACAATGTGCCATCAGCGAAACCATGCTTGTTTCATGTTTGGTTTCAACCAATGAGGAAATGACGATGACGATGTCAGTAGACATCAGTAGGAACCCTGTGCATGTTATGAAATGCTCCTACGTGGGAAATCTACTAGCAAATTATGAAATAATGTGTTAACTATTGACTATTCAGCACATAAATGGTGCAAGATGCATTTGTTATATATGGGACAGTTAAGTTCAATATATTTTTTTCACAAAGTTTCTTCAAAAAAATATTTTTTTTCAGAAGGACAACAAAAACTTTGCTCTTGCCACAACGAAGAGAGTTGACTCAGCTTATGAGGAATCTAGCCAAAAACACACACAACTAGGTGACATGCCATGTTTCGGTCAAACTACTTCGGTAACAAACTGCTCAACTAAACACAAGGTTTAGTGAGATAACTAGCAAAAACCCCTTCATGACTACAACTCCATTGGGACAACATACATCTCAAGTCTCAACGTTGACTTCACTAGGACAACTAGCTAGGGGGCATCCACTACCCGAACAACTAACCGACCGTGTTTATATATTTCCTCTAGCCATATGAGGGAGCCTAATATGCTTTCCGATGCCTCCCAGTTCCTACTATTCTTAAGCACTCCTTCCTCTTCCTTTTTGGCTCACATAATCATTTCATGGTAGAGCTAAAGTTCTTCATATACATATTTGCATGGTGACACAGCACAATGGTGAGGCTGGAAAAGGAAGAGATGAGGGTCAAAGAGCAGCTGGCATGTGAACATGCAAGAAAGCCTAAGCTATGGTTAACTCCTGGAGGTGACCAGATGGGATCATGCTTCAAGCTTTCCTAATGCCTCCCATGCCTACTGTTCTTCGGTCCTCCTTCCTTTTCCTTTTGGCTCACAAATCACAAGGTACTCGAAGTATTTCCTTGGAGGCTCTCAAATCACAAGGGATAGTTTATAATCTATTGGGTGGTCTTTTCTGCACTGCTTGACTTTTTTTTAATGACTAAGGTGATTTGATTGAATAACTTAAAAAAAAAACTCGACCTGCGTGGGGATAAGACAGCCCACATATTGCATGTAACAAAATAAAACTTAACTTTAGGCTACTATGTGGAACTTGCATATCACCTGCAAACTTTGCAGGTATCATATATATGTAGTAAGAAATCAAAACATTCAGATAAGTGGATGAGTACAAAATTTTAATTGACCACATGGAACACATTCATCACTAGTTTGTCCTCGACCTTGAGCCACCATAGATAATGTATCAACAGTAACATGCTTTGACTAAGAATTGGACTCTCAGAGCAGAAACTAGGGAACAAAGTGCTACCACAAGAGAACGAAAATTACTTCGAGGGCCAAAACCTGCCAAGGAAAATGGCTAAACCGCCAAGAAAACAATCTTTGACTATTAACCGCCAAACAAAATCCGCCAAGAATAGAGGATAAGGGAAATTCTTTTTCTTGGATGTCTTAGAGATTGTTGGCCGACAAACTAATTTTATTTTCCTGAGGGTTATAAACCTCCAAGGGAATGTCGATGGTTGGTGGTTGCACAATGCAAGCATTTCACATATATTTAACTGAGCCAAATAGTTGTCGAAGTGTACAATTGATGACATATTACTATTGATGGACTAGAGGAATGTATGTATAGGAAAACAATGATTTCCTTTGATATGCAAAATTCGACCAATCCCTAAGAAAGCTGGCAATTTACTTTGGCGGTTTGGCAATAACACTAAAGAATATTAAGTATTTCCTTGAAGGCTTTGAAGAACACCCAAGAAAAAGTGTAATTTCTTGACATTTGGCAACAACACTCAAGAATATTAACTATTTACTTGGAGGCTTCGAAGAAAACCGAAGAAAATGTGTAATTTTCTTGGAGGTTGAGTGTAACAGTCAAGGATATCTCCATATTACTTGGCGGTTACTAGAAACCTTCAAAGAATATAGCTTACCTTGGAGGCTCCCTTGCACCTCAAGGAAAATAGAGTTTCCTTGGAGGTTTGATTTCGTCCCTCAAGGTGATGAACACCTAGTAGCTTATTTTGTAGAATGATTTGAATCCAATGAGATGTCGATGCTCCCACTTCTCACAGTAACAAAATTAAAATCCTACATTGATTAGTCCATGGAAACCTACTGCCTCCACAAAACTGAGCAAGTATATATGTTTACACAATTACACTTGCTAAATGAAACAGAATATGATTAATAATCTCCTATACACTAGTATCAATCAGAGACGTATAGTTATTGGATGTCGTTCAGGATTCCTTTGTTCATCTAACTTTTCACATATTTATATACAGCTGAAAGCATCAAACCAGCACATGCTGAAATGACATATATGCTGGTGTGGTGCTTGCATACATGATAAATATCATGGAGTTCTAATCTTCCATTGGGTCGGTCAATCCCTGTGTCATACACAGATATACTCATTCTGGTCACATGGTCCATCTGGAAACACCACAACTGCCGGCGTGTTCAATGGCGTCGCAGCTTCTGCTCCAGACTGTCAAGGATGAGGTTGAACTCTGGTGCAGGACAGGGGGCGCAAGGATTGGGCCTCCTGCAGCAGTCCTAGAGTGCCCTGTTGTCGGTTGTTTATGCTATATTCAGTGGCGCTGGTCTATTTTTCAGAATCTGTAATTTTTTTTCGCCTTAGGTGCCTTGTGTAATCAAACTTTCTTGTATTCCTTAATATATTGACACCTAGCGCTCCTACTGTGTTCTAAGAAAAACACTATAGAAAAATGACATTTCATGACGCATTCTCATTGGGGATTATGGATAATCACCCTGTTCGCTTGAGCCTTATTCAGAACTACTTTTTCGGCTATGAAACAGTGTTTTCCTTTCATAATATTTCAGCATAAGCATCAGCATAAGCCAAATTTCAGCATCAGCCGAATAGGGTGAATATCTCATAACAGCTGCTTTTTAAAATCATATTGCTTTGCTCTAATTATTTTTTTCTCGATCGGGCGTTCAACCCGTTTTTCATTAAGAGAAAAGGTAACCAAATGTTACAAGGGCGATACATAGGACTCACAAGTAATCCCTGGATTGCCAACGAGATCCCACAAGCACAAAACAAATAGCAAGAAAACACGAGGGGGACCCTCCACCTCAACACCCCAACCGACTAAGCCTAATACAGAAATACAACACATCAGTAGCCAGTAGTGGCCCCGTTCGCTGGTCTGAAACTTAGCTGAAAAACACTGCTCCGGCTGGTTTGTTGTGAGAGAAAAACACTGCAGCGGCTGAAACTGGCTGAATCTCCGGAGGAGAACCAGCCGGCTGGTTCGCTGGAACCAGACCAGCGAACATCTCCAGTGTAGTGAAAACCGCAGAGGCGACGACGCAAGCTTCAACCTCGGCGGCAAAGCATCCGCCAAGGGTGCCAGAACGACCACAGCGGCAAAGCATCCGCTAGAGAGGAGACCACAGCAGCAAAGTATCTGCCAGAACAGCAGCATGGCGGCAAAGCATCCGCCAAAGACGACGGCCATCAACGCGGCAAAGCATCTGCGGATGGGGGGCCATCACGCTCACAACAGTAGGTATCTACCTAAGAGGGGAGACCGAAGCGACACCAGCGGCAGACAACCGCTCGAGCAACATAACGACAAAGCATCTGTCCAAGAGAGGCGATAGCAGTAGCAGCAAAGCATCCGCTATAGAGAATCAATCAACTGTTGCAGTCACCAACCAACTACTGGACAAACCGGCACGAAGAGAAGCATGAAGCACAATCAGGCTTAGCACAGCAAGGAGCAACTCCAGGTAGGGAAGCGAAGGGGTAGAAGCACGGCAGCAGGAGCGCTTGAAAGGTCCTTGTGTGATTTTGGTAATTGAGTGACAACCTAGGTGGACTAATTGTGTTTATGTGAGATACATAGGTGATTAGTCCATAGGTACATGTATGTGAGCAACATATGCCATGAAGGTGAAAATGGCTTAGAGATGTTGCAAAGCTCACACATGTGATGATGAAGGAGCTCATTACAAATGAGACATGACATTGAGTCATGTGATCAAGGTGGAGAAGATCAAGACAAGACTTGGCTTGATGGACTGGTTGCAATCGTGAAGGGCAAGTTGGAGGCTTTGGAGCGATGGACCGTGTAGCGGTGAAACTTAAGCAAGACTTGGCGCCGATGGACGAAGGCAATGGTGAAAAGCAAGTGAAGTCAAGATCGATGAACCAATATGATCACGTGATGATATGAAGTGGATCATATCATTGTTGATTGTGTTGGTGCATGTGTTGCATCGACATTGGAGGAGATGGAATGGAATGTGCAAGGCAAAGGTATAACCTAGGGCATTTCATTTCACCGGTCATAGGTGTGTAGAGAAGTTTATGACCGGGTTTAGGATAGATGGTCGTACTATCAAGAGGGGCAAACTTGTTTGCATATCGGTTATCTAGTGCCACTTGAGTGATCTAACTTTGCATCATCGCTAGGATTGAGTGGTGTGGCAAGTTGAGTGGCTAATCCTTTGAAAAATGATTATGAAAATGCTAACACACATATACATGGTGGTGTACACTTGGTGGTGTTGGCACATTTATAAAGGAGATGAAGTTGGAGTTGATGTGGATCAACTCGGTGAAGGAACGGAGGCAAGGGTTCGAAACTCCACCGGCAGAGTGTCCGCCCATAGAGTGTGGACAGTCTGACAGTACCACTGATGCCCTATACAGAAAAGACAAGGTCTCACAGAGTGGATCGGACGCTGGTCACATGATGACCGGACGCTGGGGTCCTGCGTCTGGTCAGTGGCAGCAGAGAACGCGCAGGCGTCGGTCTTCGACCAGACGCTGGCGTTGAAAGTGACCGGACGCTGGCCGGGTGTGTCTGGTCACACTGGTGTGGCGCACACAGAGGAGGCATTGGGTGACCGGATGCTGGGTGAGTTCGGTCGAGCAGGACCGGACGCGTTCGGTCATGATTTCTCGCTTCTGGTACCTTACTTGACCGTTGGGATAGAGCGACTGAGTTTGAACAGAAGCAACACATGGCGAGCATCCGTTGATCGGACGCTGAGGTTCTGCGTTCGGTCGATACGACCGGAGCATCCGGTCAACCCGAAAAACACCCAGTGAAGGGGTAACGGCTATTTTAGCCCGTGGGGCTGTAAATAGAAGCAGTCTCGGCCTTGGGCCAGCGTGTTGAGCACACTAGAGCCTTGGTGGCTTATGTGGTGGTGCTTGGGAGCCCTCTAACTCACTCTAGCTTGATAGTGTTCATCCGATTGAGTGAGCGATTCTAGTGCGATTGCATCGTGAGGTTGCATCGAGTGGCACTAGGTGATTGAGTTGGAAGCCGATGGTGCTTGTTACTCTTGGAGGTTGCCACCTCCTAGATGGCTTGGTGGTGGTCTCCGTCGAAGCCCGCAAGAAGCTTGTGCGGTGCTCCGGAGAAGAGCTTTGTGAGGGGCATTGTGTTCACCCCGCGGGAGCCGCGAAGAGCAACTTTAGTAAAGCGTGTCATTGAGCTACCCTCACTTTCGGGGGTAGGTTCTTACGACGCCCGATGTGCGGGCTTGGCGGGTCATGTCAATTAGCCACCGAACCACCAAGTGAGCGGTCAATACAACGGGGACTAGCGTGTTGGCAAGCACGTGAACCTTGGGAGAAAAATCACCGTGTCAACTTTATTGTTTCCGTTGGTTTGCATCCTCGTTACACAAGCTTGTTATTACTTTCATATACATTGTGCTTGTGTAGTTGCTCTTGTAATTAGTTAGCTTGTGTAGCTCACTAGTTACCTTCTTGCTTATGTAGCATAGAAGTAGCTCCCTTGCGTGGCTAATTTGGTTTGTGTAACCTTGTTAGTCACATTGCTTAGTATGTGTAGCTAAGAATTTACGCTCTCTAATTTGGCATTGGTTGCCTTATTATTGAGCATTGCTAGTGAGCTTAGTTGGCTTATGTCTTTAGCTTACTAGCATTGTGTAGGAGCTCCCTTGTTGCTTAAAGTACTAGTGGCATAGGTTTGTGTGACCTTGCTTCTAGAATTGGTTAGGTGAGTGTCGACAGAATATGCTCGGCAGTCCACCGAGGGGTATCCCACGATGGTAGATTTGTTGGTGGGGATGCGCGTAATCAGGAACTAGATGGTGACACAAGGCGCAGAGACAACGATTTAGACAGGTTCGGGCCGTCTGATCGACGTAATACCCTACGTCCTGTGTCTTTGGTGTATTGTATTGAATACATGATGTCGACTAGATGACCCCTGCCTCTCCTTATATACTCTGGAGGGGCAGGGTTATAAGTAAAGTATCCTATTTGGTACTATACAATGTCTTGCGGTGCACGCCGAGGGCCGTGCACGCCTTGATCTTGTGGACCAGGCCACCTCCGATGGTGCGGCCCATGTCTTGGGGGCCATACCCCCACAGTTAGTCCTCGAGCCTAACAGTAGGTGACGCAGTCACGTGGTGCCAGGGTCATAAAGTAGAAGACCAGCCGAGCAGACAGCCAGTCCCCGGGCGTAGCCTCGAGATGAGAACAAACACATTCACCGCAAGGTGAAGTGTGCCCACTTAGTCCCCGAGCCTGCTGGAAGATGAAGAATGAATCTTGTAGTAGGGTCAAAGAAGTCTGAAAGCATGCCGACATCGTCTGACATGCGCGTATCAAGACCCCAGATGTGCTGCCCAAGATCAGCACCCTGATCCGAACAGCATGGAGCAGCTTGATAGCACACCGATGAGACGTAGCAAGATCCGAGCAGCAAGGGAGTCCCCGACGTCGCTGGCGATGACCGAGCACCGAGGAGCGTGGAGTCCCTGGCATCGCTGGCGATGTCCGAGCACCGAGGAGCGAGGAGTCCTCGGCGTCGCTGGCGATGACCGAGCACCGAGGAGCGAGGAGTCCCCGGCGTCGCTGGCGATCTCCGAGTACCGAGGAGCGTGGAGTCCCCGGCGTTGCTGGCGATGACCGAGCACTGAGGAGTGAGGAGTCCCCGGTGTCGCTGGCGATGACCGAGCACCGAGGAGCGAGGAGTCCCCGGTGTCGCTGGCGATCTCCGAGTATCGAGGAGCGTGGAGTCCCCGGCGTTGTTGGCGATGACCGAGCACCGAGGAGCGAGGAGTCCCCGGCGTCGCTGGCGATGACCAAGCACTGAGGAGCGAGGAGTCCCCGGCGTCGCTGGCGAAGTCCGAGCTCTGAGAAGCGAGGAGTCCTCGGCGTCGCTGGCGATGACCGAGCACCGAGGAGCATGGAGTCCCCGACGTCATTGGCAATGTCCGAGTACCGAGGAGCGTGGAGTCCCCGGCGTTGCTGGCGATGACCGAGCACCGAGGAGCGAGGAGTCCCCGGCGTCGCTGGCGATGACCGAGCACCGAGGAGCGAGGAGTCCCTGGCGTCGCTGGCGATGACCGAGCACCGACGAGCGAGGAGTCCTCGGTGTCGCTGGCGATGTCTGAGCACCGAGGAGCGTGGAGTCCCCGGTGTCGCTGGCGATGACCGAGCACCGAGGAGCGAGGGGTCCCCGGCGTCGCTAGCGAAGTCCGAGCACCGAGGAGCGAGGAGTCCCCGGCGTCGCTAGCGATGTCCGAGCACCGAGGAGTCCTCGGCGTAGGCGGCGAGGTCCAAGCACCGACGTAGCTGACGACGTCCGTGTGGTGAAGTGTGCCCACTTAGTCCTCGAGCATGAAGAATCCGAGCGCTGAGGAGTAACCGGCGTAGCTGGCGATGAAGCACGAACGACGAACAGTCTGGTCAACTGATCGGCGGCGAAGTGAACATTGAGTAGAAACGACCGGCGAACAGTCCGATCAACTGGTCGACGATGGAGTCCATGAACCAAGCGGGCCGACCAGTTGATCGGTGGAGAAGTCCGAGCACCAGGTGATCCGATCACCTGGACGATGATCCTGCAATACAAACATGTAGAACGGGTAGTACATGATGTACAAATAAATAAACTCTAGAGAAAAATCAGCAATGGTGATGAAACGGTGTATGCAGTTCGGTGATCAGTTGGCATAAAAATATATTTATGTTTAATATAAACCGTCCGAACAATTAGTGTGTAGCTGAGTCTCCAGCCCTAGCTAGCCCATAGTCCATAACGTCGAGCGCGGAGCCCGTGCACGTGTAGGAGGAACAGGCGTCGCTAAGGAGCCACTGCCGACCACCCATAACGCAGAGCGCGGAGCCCGTAGCACGTGTAGGGAGGAGCCGGAGACAGGGCCGTCTCTGGAGGCGTCCGAGCATCAACGTGACTGTTCGAGGGTTCGGAAAATCATTTGGAGTGCAAACATGGAGAAAACAGCTCGGAGAAATATTATGGCGATATACAGAGATTGGAGAATATTTAGAAAAATATTAAAGCGTGACTTAGCTTTAGACAGAATGTCTGGTCGACGGCGTATGGCATTATCTGGTTGGCAACAGGGGCAGCTCGCTTGCAGCTCGACGACGATGAGGGATGTCGGTGAGGGCCGCCGAGTAATGACGACGAGACAACGGCGAGGGGTGTCGGTGAAAGATGTCGGCGAAGACCGTCGAGCGGTGATGACGAGTCGACGGTGAGAGACGTCGACGAATGATGTCGGCGAAGGCCGCCGAGCGGTGACGATGAGTCGATGGCGAGAGACCTCAGCGAATGATGTCGGCGAAGGCCGCCGAGCGGTGACGACGAGTCGACGGCGAGGGACGTCGGCGAAAGATGTCGGCGAAGGCTGTCGGCGAAGGCCGCTGAGCGGTGACGATGAGTCGTCGGCGAGGGACGTCGGCGAAAGATGTTGGCGAGGGCTGTCGGCGAAGTCCGCCGAGGGCAGCGGCGGCGAGTCGTCGATGAGGGCTGATGAGAGCATCGGCGGCGAGTCGTCGACGAGGGACGTCGGCGAAGGCTGTCGGCGAAGGCCGCCGAGGGCAACGGAGGCAAGTCGTCGACGAGGGCAGCGGCGGTGAGTCATCGACGAGGGCCAACCAGAGCAGCGGCGGCTAGTCGTCGACGAGGGTTGACGAGAGCAGCGACGGTGAGTTGTTGGTGAAGACGACCTCGGAGGTGGTTCCGAGATCGGATCTGCTGTTGCAGGGGCTGGTGTAGCAGCGATGAATCATCGTCGTGGACCAGGATGGATCTCCACGAGATTGACGACGAGAACGCGTTGTTGATTTGAGATTCATCTGGCTTGCCATGGATCAAGCGCACACCCCTACCTGACGCGCCAACTGTCGACAGAATATGCTCGGCAGTCCACCGAGGGGTATCCCACGATGGTAGATTTGTCGGTGGGGATGCGCGTAATCAGGAACCAGATGGTGACACAAGGCGTAGAGACAACGATTTAGACAGGTTTGGGTCGTCTGATCGACGTAATACCCTACGTCCTGTGTCTTTGGTGTATTGTATTGAATACATGATGTCGACTAGATGACCCCTGCCTCTCCTTATATACTCTGGAGGGGCAGGGTTATAAGTAAAGTATCCTATTTGGTACTATACAATGTCTTGCGGTGCACGCCGAGGGCCGTGCACGCCTTGATCTTGTGGACCAGGCCACCTCCGATGGTGCGGCCCATGTCTTGGGGGCCATACCCCCACAGTGAGCTATAGCTAGCCCGGTTGTTGCTTAATTAGTATCTTTGGAAGGTGCTAGAGAACATAAATAGAGGGGTGTAGTCTTGGCTAGACCGATAGTTTTAATTCCGCACTTGTTTTAGTTAGCCGACGTGATTAATTTTAGAAAGGATTATTCACCCCCCTCTAGTCCGCCATCTCGACCTCAAAGCGCTCCAACAACGCCTTCAAGAAGGGTACTGACACCCGCAGATGCCATCGTCGTTGACAGAAGCACATGGGTGAGGACAAGCTTCGACCACGCCTTCAGGAAGGAGAATGACGCAGACCGCGCCACCGCCGCTAGCCAAGAGCAAGAAGCCGGGCAGGGTAGATACCCAAGCAAGTAGTCAACACTGTGGGTCAGGGATGGGGGCGACACCGTGCCAAGTGGCATCCAGGCCGGTGAGCAGCGAGTAGCGATACCGGCCGCCGCCCGGCACCGCCGGCAGTCGCGCACTTCCCCGGCAACTAGCCACCGTGCTGGCAAACGTGTAGACGCCTGTCGGGACGCCAAAGCACGTCGGGCCAGAGCGGCCTCCAGCAGGACATGCCACATCCGCCGACCAAAGCTAGCTGATGGCACATGCCGCCAGCCATTGGCAGACCGGATCTGGCCACCACCAACAGATCCGGCCATGGGGGGCCAGCCGGCCGGACGCCCGCCCGCCCATTGAAGCCAGCCGCGCCCCGTCGGCCGCCAGCCACAGACTGCCCCAGACCAGGCCGACGTCGAACATACCGAGGCCGGGCAGCAGGTCGAGCGCGGGCCGTGGATGCCAAATCCGGCCGGCGGCCACCCGGAGTCGCTGGAGTTGAAGAGGATTCGGAGTGAGGGGGAGGGAAGTGATGGCTGCAAACAGTACCCTTTTTTGGGACCGTCGTGGGCCGCCGCTTCCGCACGCCGGAGGGCGACGACGGCGGCCGGAGGTGGAGGCGGGGAGGGGGCCTACGGCGCTGGGGCAGTCGCCCCCCGAGTCGCCCCACGGGAGGAGAGCGCTCGGAGGAAGGAGCGCTCCCTGCTATTCTTCTTGGTTCCTTGCTCTAATTACTCAGATATGCTTCCCTACAGTCATGAATTCAGAGTTTATTTGTTGGATTAATTAAGAGATCAACAAATAACTCTGTACTCCTTTTTCTTTACCTTTTCACCAATTATACGGGCATGCGTCAAAGACTTGGACAGGTATATATCTCTCCCACCCCTTCCACCACCACCCTACATTAAAGATGTGTTGGGTGTCCTTATATTTGCTCTTCACAGTCTAGACTCTAGAGCACAGCACAGAGATCTATATATACATTCGAGTACTGCTACAAGCTTTGCTGAACAGTTCGTGTTTGTGACTGTGAAAGTTGTTCAGCTTCAGGATTGAGCGTGAGCCAAGAGGAAGAGAGTCACTGAGAACAGTGGGAATAGGAACATAGAGGAAAGCGACAGGTTCATTTTCTCCTCTAGCATTGGAGGTAGAAATTTGCTTGTGTTTTCCCGATGCCTCCTATTCCTATCGATCTTAGGTACTCCTTCCTCTTTCTTTCAGCTCACACAAGTATCTTCAATGAAAAAAATGTACAAAAGAAAGTGGGGAAAAGATCATCTGATGGTTCAGTTGGCCATCTGTCCCTGTGATGTGGGTTGTTAAGAGCTTCATTTGGCATGTTCTGTTTCCTTGGAGATCGATCATATCCAAAGAAAGTGGTTCGTGTTTCAAAATTTGACACAGAATATTAACTTAGATTTTTCTACTCCCTCCGTTCTAAATTATAAGCCGCTTTAACTATTTTAGTTCATCTATTTTGCTATGTATTTAGACATAATATTATATCTAGATACATAGCAAAATAGATATACCAAAAAAGTCAAAATAACTTATAATTTAGAATGGAGGGAGTAGCTTTTTACTAGTATGAAAACACATGATAAACTACCATTAAGATAATTTTAAAAAACAACAAAATAAATTATATGATCTATAAGCACATTCAGCCTTAATAACATATGACAACAAAGCCTTTTGTTTCAAGCACGTTAGGGTAGGCTTTGACCTTAATCATGTAATATAGCATATTCATGGCATGTACAAGAACAAGGATTACCCACTAGCTGTAACCAATTTTATGAAGCTGTGCTGGATTGAATGAGGGAGAACATTTTTATCTGTCAAAAAGGTGTATGATGTTACATTATGATGATGGGATGTGAATACCCAAACATAATATTTCTGAAATCTGAAAAAGGTTCATTGGCAAAGAATCAATATACAAAGTGACTACATATCTGATCTCTCTCTTTTTTATAAGGACATTTCTCATTTAATAATGCCACAGTGGGAGCATTGCACACATACAGGAACACTGGAAAGCTACTTTTACAGCGACTTGAAACTTTAAATACAGACTTAAGCCTCATTTAGGGCATGTTTGGAACACAGGAATTTCGTACAAATCGCGTAGGAATTTAACAGGAATCAGTTCAATTTCACAGGAAAAACGCAGAAACGGGAAATATTTCCCGCATTCCAAACAGGCCTTTAATAATTGTGTAGTGGGAGCACTGCAAACTTACAGGAACACTAGGAGATGCCACTGCCGGGAATAAGAGTTCAGACAAGCTGCTGAAGGTCGCTTCAAAAAAAGGCTGCTGAAGGAAAGAGAACAATGAACATAGAGAACAAAAAGCAATTTCGCCTTAATTAGCCTTTTTCCTACTTGGGATTACTAAAAAAAATCGAAATCCAACCTGTTATAGAAATGACAGAACCAAAGAAAACAATGGAGTGCGGAGGCTGGACGAAACAGAAAAGACTCCAGCTGGCACATCGCACATATTCCACAAATGCTGGAGATCACCACCAGCAGAAGCACTATCACCAATGACTCAGAAAGTGTGTAAAATGGTTTCACTACAAAGTTATTACTATCCCCAATGACTCACAAGATGACATAAGGTTCGTAGCAACAGAATGGGGAAAATGTAGATTAGCAAAGAAATAGCAACCCGGTATAATCGAAGTAGAAAACCACTTCAATCTTTTCAGCATACATTTACACATCATATTGATTGCTAGTTTCTCTTATTACCCTTTCCATAAATACATGATATTTGCACAATGTCCACTCAATAGTGGTACAGAGACCAGGTAAGTACCCAGGTTCCTAGAAAAGCATTTCCTGGAAATACTAAATGCAGATGAATGCAGAGCTCAAAGTGATACTAATGTGCTAAACCTAAGGTTTTCAAGCTTAGTTCATGCATGATCTATCTTCTCGAAGACACGAGAGAGTTGTATATCATTGCACTAATAATAAGAAGAGAAATTTGAAGTACAACACACCTTTTATGAGTTATGACCACAGGAAAAATAAGAACAACCAGCACCACAAAAAACTCAAGAGAACTAAAATGTAACCACAGCAACTCCTAGCCCAGCCATACCCTAAACTTTAGCCAATTCCAAAGCAATGTTTGCTACAGTTTGAAAACAAGGATAATGTCGGGTACCTTAGTATAGGGTACCCCAAGCAAAACATCAAATAGGGTCGCTAAAGTCCCATCTAAAAAAATAATAAGAAAAGCTAGAAGGTAAGTCGTGGGCCCCTCACCCGCCACGACCGAGCCCACTGGGTCCTCTCCCTCCTCGCCTCGAGCCTCGAGCCTCGAGCAAGAGGCCTCGGCATCCTGACGTGAACTCCGCTTCGTGCGAGGCTCCCCAGGGAAGGCCTCGGCAGGGAACGCCGTCTCCACCTCGCCCGAGGCTCTCCACGGAAGGCCTCGGTAGGAGGCGCGTTCTCCGTATCGCGCGAGGCCTCTCGCGCGAGGCCTCGGCAAGGAGCCTGATCTCCGTCTCGCGCGAGGCCTCATTCTCCGTGTCGCTCGAGGCCGGCTCGTCCGCGGTCCGTCGCCCCCGCCTCGGCCGACCCTCTCGACAACGTGTCATGTCTCATTAATGCTTCAACCACTCCCGCAATCTCAGTCGGACGGTGGCTCCACGCCATAGAACGGCCGACGCGACCCAAGGTCGCATCAGCGCCATGCCGGCCGGGACAGGGCACGGCGGGGATTACCGGCTACTGTGTCCCACCACTGTGTCCACGATCAGCGCCATACCGGCTGGGACAGGGTATGACGGGGATTACCGGCCACTGTGTCCTAACGCTGTACCCATGATCGGCCGCCCGCTCAAGGCCTCGGCACTGTACACCAGGGCCTCAGCACTGTACATCGGGGCCTCAGCGATCTTGGGGTTCGTGCCTGCCGAGACCCCCCCACCGCAGTACAAGCCTCGGCACCAACCAAGTCTCGGCCTCGCGCACAGTCCGTCCACAGTGGCTTGCACGTTCGCCGTCGCGTCCACTCCGAGGCATTCCCGGGGCTCCCACGACGCACAGGATCTGATGGGACGACCACGCCGCCCTAGTGCCCCAAGGATGGACCACTCCAACGACCACGCCGCCATAGGAACAGGCCACAGGGCTCGAACATGCCGCCCCTGTTGGCACGACGCCGCATAGTTAACACATGTATTGTCCTTGTCTTCCCTTCAACTATAAAAGGTGAGGACTTGGGCCATTTAGAGAGGAGGAAGGAGGAGGACACCTTGTAACACACAGACACGCACACATTCCAGCTGCTTGAGAGCAACGTCTCAGACGGCCCACACGACACCCTGCCGAGACCTGGGACTAGTTCCCTCTCTCCCTTAGCTTGTAACCCCCTACTACGAGCACTTCGGTGCAAGGAATACGAGTTCGATCTCTCAGACTGGACGTAGGGCGCCGATTGCCTGAACCAGTATAAATCTTGTGTCTCTTTGCATCACCATCCGGAATCGGGAGCACGCAGAACAAATTCACTGGTCGGTCGTGGACCCCCCGGTCTGAAACACCGACAGTTGGCGCGCCAGGTAGGGGGCTCTGCGTGTCAGTTTTGTCATCCCAGCAGGTTCCGGATGGCAGACCCCATACGACCATTGCGTCTCGGCACCGTGGTTTGGTTCGGGAGCCTAGAGTTCATGTCTCTAGGGCATGAGTATGACATGGTACTCCTCGCTCCTTGGGCCCCACCATTCGACGATGAAGTTACGCACCGGCAGCCTAGGCGCAGGCGACGCCCGAGCGGCCGCTCTCGCCACGCTCACCAAGCACGACGCGAGCAAGGCCACCTCGACGCTACGCGAACCCGGGGCGGCACGCCACTCCCCGCCGATATCCTGTGACCAGCTGTTGGTACGGGGTCCCTGGCTGGGGACCTGTCTGGCCTGAGCTTGGACAAAGAAAATCGTCGGTGGCTCACGGCGATGCCCAGTCGTCAAGCTCCGCTCCACCACTCCCTGAAGAACCAACCCCGGCGGAGCATAATCTAGCGACGACACCATCCCCATACCCCTTTGGGTTGAGAAATGCCGCCGCTTCTTACGCCTACGCATACGCTGCCGCTCACGAGGATCCCTCAGAGCGCAGCCAGCGCTTTGGTCTCGACCTAAGCACCCACGCTGACTCCTCGGATGAGGACGAGGCATGGCCCGGAGTGGATTTCTCTGGGCTCCACGACTCTGGGGCTTTGTGCCAGTTCTTGGCCACAAGCGACTACTGCTTTGGTTACTCCGACTCCGACGACGAAGGCACTTACGATCCCACTCGCGAGTGTTTCCACGTCGGGCTCAGGATGCCGAGGGCAGGCGAAGAGGACAAGGCGGCAGGTAGCCGCTCCCCACTTCACCCAGGGGCGGGCACCGCCACGCTCCCACGCATTGCCCTGCCGGCCGCACGAAATGAGAACGTCGCTCTTGCACGACCTCAGCGTCCAGACCTAGAGCAGCTCCGTGAGCTCTAGGCCAAGGTCGAACAAGACCAACTCCTTCTGCAGCAGCTTCGAGACTCTCTCGAACAAGAACAGCAAGGCCGCGGCGAAGGCTGGGGAGCCCGACGGAGGGCCCGCGATGTGCATCACCGCATCCACGACGACGAAGGGAATGAGCAACCCCCAGTCTTCAATCGCGCTAGCCAGAACGTCGCGGCTACGGCAATGCTGGTCCGCGCAATGCCCGAACCTTCTACCACGGAGGGGCGACGGGTCCGCGGCGAGCTCCATGATCTCCTAGAGACCGCTGTAGTTCAGCAGGCCAAGAGTTCTGCCTCCCGACGGCACGGGGGCACCTCGAACCTGCCCACGGCGCCGCCTCGGCAGGAGAGGGAAGCCCCGGCTCGTCCCGAGCCCGACCGAGCGCCAATAGCCCACAGGGTCCCCATGCTTCTGGACCGCCTCGGCAATCAACGCGAGGTGCAGGGAGACCATGAGGTGGTCAGCAGGCGACAACGCCACGACAACAAGGGGCCTGCTCGGGGCTACCACCCACACCGAGGCGGTCGCTACGACAGCGGGGAGGACCACAGTCCTTCCCCTGAACCGCCAGGCCCTTGGGTCTTCAACAGGGCCATCCGCGCTGCTCTTTTTCCCACCCGGTTCCGGTAGCCGGCCAATCTTGCGAGGTACAGCGGCGAGACCAACCCGGAGCTCTGGCTTGCCGATTACCGCCTGGCCTGCCAGCTGGGTGGCATGGATGATGACCTGCTCATCATTCGCAATCTCCCCTTGCTCCTGTCGGACTCGGGGCGAGCCTGGCTCGAGCACCTTCCTCCCTCGCAAATCCACGACTGGCGCGACTTGGTTAGGATCTTCATCGGGAACTTCCAGGGCACATACGTGTGCCCTGGGAACTCCTAGGACCTCAAGAACTATCGCCAGAAGCCGGACGAGTCTCTCCGAGACTTCATCCGGCGCTTCTCCAAATAGCGCATCGAGTTGCCCAGCGTCGGTGATTCGGAGATCATCCAAGCTTTCCTCTCCGGCACCACTTGTTGGGACTTGGTCCGAGAGTTAGGTCAGAATGTGCCGCGCTCTGCTGCCACGCTTCTCGACATCGCCACCAGCTTTGCCTCGGGTGAAGAGGCTGTCGGAGCCATCTTCCCCGACACCGACACCAAGGGTAAGCGGAGGGATGAGGCCCCCAAGGCCTCATCCTCCCACCTCCCTAAGAGAAAGAAAAAGGGGCGCCTGGGGAAGCAGGAGGTCCTGGAGGCTGATCTAATTGCAGCCGCGGAACGCAAGAACCCCCGAGGCTTCAAAGGCCCCAGGCCCTTCGACAACATGCTCAAGAAACCCTACCCTTACCACCAGGGCCCGGTCAAGCACGCTCTTGAGGATTGCACCATGCTGTGGCGTTACTACGCCAAGCTCGGGCTCCCCGACGATGACACCAAGTAGAAGGGCACCGACGGCCGGGACGAAGACAAGGACGATGGGTTCCCCGAGGTACGCAATGCCTTCATGATCTTTGGTGGGCCCTCGGCCTGCCTTACGGCACGGCAGTGCAAGAGGGAACGCCGAGAAGTCTTCTCGGTCAAGGTGGCCACCCCCAGTACCTTGACTGGTCTCGAGAGGCGATCACCTTCGATCGAGATGACCACCCTGACCATATTCTGAATCCCGGGCAGTACCCACTAGTCGTCGACCTGATCATTGGCCACACCCGACTCTCCAAAGTATTGATGGATGGAGGCAGCGGCCTCAACATCCTCTATGCCAACACCCTGGAGCTCTTGGAGATCGACCGGTCGATGCTCCGAGGCGACGTCGCACCCTTCCACGGCATCATGCCAGGGAAGCGCACGTGACCCCTCGGGCGCATCGACCTTCCTATCTGCTTCGGCATCCCCTCCAACTACCGCAAGGAAGTCCTCACCTTCGAGGTCGTTGGGTTCGGGGGAGCCTACCACGCCATTCTGGGGCGGCCGTGCTACACCAAGTTCATGGCAGTGCCCAACTATACCTACCTCAAGCTCAAGATGCCAGGCCCTAGTGGCGTCATCACGATCGAGTCCACGTACGAACATGCATACGACTGCGACGTCAAGTGCATCGAGTACACTGAGGCTCTTGTGGAGGCCGAGACCCTCATCGCCCACCACGACCAACTCAGTGGTGAGGTGCCTGACTCCAAGCGTTGCGCGGGGGCGTTCGAGCCCGCTGAAACCATCAAACTCATCCCGGTCGACCCCGTCTGCCCTGACGACCGAGCGCTGAGGATCAGCGCCACCCTCGACATCAAATAGGAAGCCGTGCTCGTTGACTTTCTCCGTGCAAACGCCGACATATTCGCATGGAGTCCCTCGAACATGCTGGGCATACCAAGGGAGGTTGCCGAGCATGCCCTGGACATTTGGGCTAGATCTAGACCGGCGAGGCAATGCCTGCGCCGCTTCGACAAGGAAAAGTGTAGGGCCATTGGTAAGGAGATACAGAAACTCTTGGCGGCTGGGTTCATCAAAGAAGTGTCCCACCCAGAGTGGTTGGCTAACCCTGTGTTAGTCAAGAAGAAAAATGGGAAATGGAGGATGTGCATAGACTACACCGGTTTGAACAAAGCCTGTCCAAAGGTCCCTTTCCCATTACCTCGAATCGATCAAATCGTTGATTCCACCGTAGGGTGCGAGACCTTGTCTTTTCTCGATGCGTATTCTGGTTACCATCAGATCAAGATGAAAGAGTCCGACCAGCTCACGACTTCTTTCATCACACCCTTCGGCATGTACTACTACGTGACGATGCCCTTCGGCCTCAGAAACGCAGGTGCCACGTACCAATGATGCATGACCTAGGTCTTTGGCAACAACATTGGGTGGCCCGTCGAGGACTATGTGGATGACATCGTGGTCAAGACTAGAAAAGTCGAGGGTCTCGTCGACGACTTAAGAATAACCTTCAAATGCCTTAGAGAAAAGGGCATCAAGCTCAATCCCGAGAAGTGTGTGTTCGGGGTCCCCCGAGGCATGCTCTTGGGATTCATAGTCTCAGAACGCGGCATCGAAGCCAACCCAGAGAAGGTCTCGGCCATAACCAACATGGGACCAATCAGAGACCTCAAGGGAGTGCAAAGGGTCATGGGATGCCTTGCGGCCCTGAGTCGCTTCATCTCACGCCTCGGCAAAAAAGGTTTGCCTCTGTACCGACTCTTGAGAAAGTCCGAGCGTTTTTCTTGGACCCCCAAGGCCGAGGAAGCCCTCGATAGACTCAAGAGGCTGCTCACCAATCCTCCCATCCTGATACCCCTGGCCATGAATGAGGCCCTCTTACTCTACGTCGCCGCAACGACCCAAGTGGTCAGCGCCACCATAGTGGTAGAGAGGCAGGAAGAAGGGCATACTCTGCCCACCCAATGACCTATTTATTTCATCAGCGAGGTGCTCTCCGAGACCAAAGCATGCTACCCCCACATCTAGAAGCTGGTCTACGCCGTGGTCCTAGCCCGGCGCAAACTGCGCCACTACTTCGAGTCGCACCCAGTGACTATGGTATCATCCTTCCCCCTGGGCAAGATAGTTCATAACCGGGAGGCCTCGGGTAGGATAGCCAAGTGGGCTGTTGAGCTTATGGGGGAAACCTTGACCTTTGTGCCTCAAAAAGCAATCAAGTCTCAGGTCTTGGCAGATTTCGTGGCTGAATGGACAGATACCCAACTGCCACCGGCTCAAATTCAGACGGAGTGCTGGACCCTGTACTTCGACGGATCCCTAATGAAGACCGGGGCAGGCGCGGGCCTGCTCTTCATTTCGCCCCTCGGAGTACACATGCGCTACATGGTGCGGCTCCACTTCACCGCCTCTAACAATGTGGCTGAATACGAGGCCCTCATCAGCGGCTTACAAGTCGCCATCGAACTTGGGGCGTGGCGCCTCGACATCCGAGGTGACTCACGGCTCGTTATAGATCAAGTGATGAAGGAGTCAAACTGCCTCGACCCCAAAATGGAAGCTTACTGCAAGCTAGTACGACGCCTAGAAGACAGGTTCAACGGTCTCGAACTAAATCACGTCGCGTGAAAGTACAACGAAGCCGTCGACGAGCTGGCAAAGATGGCCTCGGCACGGGCTCTGGTCCCTCCGAACATCTTCGCCAGAGACCTCCACAAACCATCCATTGGCCACACCTCGGCAACAGAGGAGGGTCCACCTGTGGAACCCAAGATGAAGCTCGACGCTCCCTCTGCTGCCGAGACCCCCTCGACCGAGCCCGAGGTCATGGAAGTCAACGCCGAGCCTCCGCAGACTTATCAGAACGTGGATTGGCGAGTCCCGTTCCTCGATTGGCTTGATCGAGGGGAGCTCCCTAACGACAGAACCAAGGCGCGACGGCTTGCGCACCGAGCCAAGACCTATGCCCTCTACAATGACGAATTGTACAGACGAAGTCCCTCAGGTGTCCTCCAACGGTGTATCAGTACCGAGGCGGGCCAAGCCCTACTTTGGGATTTACACACAGGCGCTTGTGGGCACCATGCGGCGCCTCGGACGCTCGTAGGGAACGCTTTCCGCCAAGGATTCTACTGGCCAATGACGATCGCCGATGCTACCAAGCTAGTACGCTCCTATGAGGGATGCCAGTACTACGCCCGGTAGACACATCTCTCGGCCCTAGCCCTGCAAACCATCCCCATCACATGGCCGTTCGCCGTGTGGGGGCTCGACATGGTCGGGCCTCTGCAAAAGGCCCCCAGGGGCTACACCCATCTACTGGTATCAATCGACAAGTTCTCCAAATGGATCGAGGCTCGTCCAATCAATCGAATCAAATCCGAGCAGGCGGTGCTGTTCTTCACTGACATTATCCATAGGTTTGGGGTCCCCAACACCATCATCACTGACAACGGGACGCAGTTCATCGGCAAAAAGTTCCTGACGTTTTGCGACGACCACCACATTCGAGTGGCCTAGTCGGCCGTAGGACACCCAAGGACCAACGACCAAGTGGAGCGTGCCAACGGCATGATCCTACAAGGCCTCAAGCCAAGGATTCACAACCGGTTGAAAAAGTTTGGCAAGAAATGGCTCACCGAACTCCTGTCGGTCATCTGGAGCCTGAGGAACACTCCAAGCCGAGCCATGGGATTCACGCCTTTCTTCCTAGTCTATGGGGCCGAGGCCATCCTACCCACCGACCTAGAATATGGTTCCCCGAGGCTGCAAGCCTATAACGAACAAAGTAACCGCACCACCCGAGAGGACGCCCTTGATCAGCTGGAGGAAGCCTGAGACGTCGCGCTACTACACTCGGCCAAATACCAGCAGAGCCTACGGCGCTATCAGGCCCGACACGTCCGAGGCCGAGACTTGAAGGTAGGCGACCTGGTGTTGAGGCTAGCACAGAGCAACAAAGGTCACCACAAGCTGACCCCGCCATGGGAAGGACCGTACATCATCGCCCAAGTACTAAAGCCCAGGACCTACAAGCTGGCCAACGAGAAGGGCGAAATCTTCATCAACGCTTGGAACATAGAACAGCTATGTCGCTTTTATCCCTAAATTTCTAAGCATTGTATATGTCGTTTCCCGAAATACAATTAAAAAGCATTCTTTAGTTGGTCTTATTTTTCGAGAAACCCCCCGAGCCCATCGTAGGTCTCGGCAATACAATCAACACGACAAGGGAGACTCGGCTCTGCCTTGGCAGAACCAAGCCTCCCTCGGGGGCTAGATGGGGGACTCCCCCTAAGTCCCACGCACCATTCTTTAGTTGTTTTTCGCAAAAATTCCTACGCCAAGACTCTAGCAGGCTCTGACGAATCATTTGTAAAGACTCCTTGGACCAAGGTCTGTTTCCTAAGCAAGAGGCCGGTAGAGTCGCGAGACGGCCTATGCCCCCGGGCTATGGCACTCCCTCACTACCTCTCGCTCAAGGGACAGGCTTAGGCCCCAAAGGGGTATTTTGCAAACAAAATTTGATCAGAAGCAACAAGAGGACAAAGGCTCGGAAGCATGAGAAAAACAACTAAGAAACACAAATACTTCAGAAACAAGGGCCTCGACGGCCACAAATGTTATGATACAAAAATAACCCCTGTTCTATCTTTACATAGCCCCCGGGGCCCAGATTAAGGCTCGAGGCCTTCAACACCGGCAGATGGTAGGGGAGGAACCACCTCCTCTTCGAAGAGCGTCGCCAGCGCCGTGCCAGGGCCCTCCGCCGCCTCCATCAGCTTAGCGACCGCCGCGTTGGCCTCCTCGTCATCATCAGGCATAACGTAGCCATCACTGATGGCCGGGAGGTCGACGCCAAGGTAGTGAGAGGAGATGACGGCCATCGCCCGCTTGACACCTGTGTGCAGCGCCCCTCGGAGTCGCTCGCGCACCTGGCTGCTCAGCGCAATCAAGCGACTCCCAAGGGAGCTGCCTGACTGAACTCCCTCGACTTCCAAGGCCTCACAGGTAGAAAGGGCGGCATGTTTCAGCACCTCGTGCTCCTTGATCTCGTTGTCGAGCACTGTCTGCACCGTGCTGGAAGCCTCGGCGGCCCGAGCGAACTCCGCCTCTGACTCTGCACCACGGAGAATGGAATGAGGTCGAGCCAGAGAAAAAACAACCCAAGTTAGGGATGGAAGCCCATGGGACTCACCCTTGGCCTTCTGCTCCCAACGTCGGGTCTCGGCCGCCGCCCTAGAAACTTTACCCCCCAGCTCTGCGTCATACAAAGAAGTTAGGGAGCGAACATAAGGAGAAGGAAACGAAACAAGGGGACTGGAACTCACCCTCGACCGTCCCCCTCAAAACCACAGCCTCGATTTGCGAGGCCTCAACCGAAGCAAGGGCCTCATTCAAAGCGCCCTTGGTCAGCCGGTGCGCACTCTCCTCTTCCCCCAGCTGCCCGGCGAGGGCCTTGCCCGAGGCCGTCGCTTCTTCAGCCCAGGATCTGAAGGCATCCCGATCGCTGACGGTGCGGGTAAGCTCCTCCTCCAGCTCCTTGATCCGCGCCACCAAGGGGGCGAGCTGTGTCTAGGCTGTGGCCGCCTCGACCTTCGCGTCGGCACAGCGAAGGCGGAGGTCCTCCACCTCCATGCTTTGTGCCGACAGAAGCTCGTTAGCATCGGCAAGAAGGCCCCTCTGCCGCTAAAGCTAGTCCCAGACTCCCCTCTCCCGTCGGACGAAGACCGACTTCCCGAGGGACCGGGTCTCGAGCTCCTAAGGAGGCAGAGCAGAGGTCATCGATTGCGACAAAACCGAGAAAAGAACAACGTCATGCGAGAAAGGAAAACACGAACCTGGGTGACTCTGGGCAGTTCGTCGGCCACCACGGACAACGCTGTCCATAGCGACTGCTTCGCCAGCTCATGGTACTACTCGAAGGTACTCCAGCGCTCGCCCTCGGCCGTGTCCTCGAGGGCGAACAGAGGCTCCCCCTTAGGGTCGTCCTGGCTCCGCCATAGTACCCGCGGGTGATCCCACCCATGGGGCTCGGGTCGCACCCGCACGAGGGCCGAGCTTCCCTCGCCCAAGAGCGGCACCGGCTGCTCCACGGCGTCGGTCTCCTTGGCGTCAACCACCTCCCATGCCCGAGAAGTATCGTCGGAGGAGATCGGATAGACCTCCGTCTCCCGGGCGCTCTCCCGCAACAACGGCAGGCCCTGAGCCAAGGGCACGGCCGAGGCCTCCGCCGCCTGCATCTCCGCCTCCTACACAGATGGCCTCGCCGCCATCATGATGGCCATGGTGACCTCGGGGGCTTCGGCCTCTGCGATCATGGCCTCGGCGGTCTCAGGGGCTCTGGCCTCCGCCATTGTGGCCTCGGCAGACGCAGAAACGCTGACCGCGGACACTGTGGTCTCGGCGATCGTAGGCGCCGGGGCCTCCATCGCCTCAGCCTTGGAGGCCCCAGGAGCCTCGGCAACAAAGGGCACGATGGCCTCACCCGACCGTGTAGGGGCTACCTCGGCAACCCCTCCTTGGGCGGCCGGTTCCTTTGGGTCGACCCTCGCCGATGCCGCGCCACGTTGGATGGCGGCTTGCGCCTCCGCCACCCAGTGGGCGGAGGAGCCGAGGCTCGCCTTAAGCACCTTGAGGGGCGCCAAGGGGAGGTCGTCCGCAGGCCGCTTCCGACTAAAGAAAATTAACCTACAGGGTCAGCGTGAGACCAAAAAAGCGAACGGAAGACACTACGACCCTGCCAAAAATACACTTACTTAGAACGGGGCGGCCCCCGCTTCGCCACAACAAACCTCATCCGCAACGGCGGAGGCGGCGGCAGTGGCGTCGCATCCGTATCCATCGGTGCCGGTCGGTCCTCAGCGGACCCCGGCGCCCCTTCGGTCCTCTGTGGGGGCGGTGGTGTTGCCTCCACCGCCACTAGCTCCGCCATGGCCGCCGAGCCTCCCGGGCTGACGGTGCGTTTGCCTAATGCCCGCGCCTCGAGCGTATCGACCTCGGCCCCGGAGCGGGCAACCGCCGGCCCCGGGTCTGCTTCTCCTCCCCTTCCCAGGGGTGCCGGGCTGCTTGCCGACGCCCTGGGCGCCACCTCCACGACATCAGGAAGGTGGTCCAGGGGACCTCGCCCTCCCTCGCCTTTGTCATTCCCGTCCGAGGCCTCCGTCAACAACGACGTCGACGAGGATTCCTCCAATGGGAGATCATCCTTCCGTTGCTGACGGCGGCGCTTATCCAATGCCTCGCGCGCAAGGATGTGCTTCGTACGCTTCGTCGCCTTAGCGTCCTTTCGTTTCTTCTGCACGTCGGTGTGAGCGTGGTTGATCGCCCATTGCCCCGCGTCCTCGGGAATGGGCGGCGGGGAGGAGCGCACGTCCCTCATCCCCTGAAGGAACGACAAACGCGCATGAGGAAACAAGGGATAAAGGGAGATTGAGGAGGCTCAGAGGCCACAGCGGTACTCGACTTACCAGTGAAAGGAACCCCCACGACGGTCGCATCACGAAGGGGGTCAGGTTGCCGCCCCTCAACTTCGCATCTACCGTCTCCCCCACCCGACGGTGAATTTCCTCGTCGGAGAGGGCGGAGGAAGGCATCCGGGTGCCTTCAACGGGCTCACCCGGCCTCATCTCGAACAGCCGCCGCCGCCGAGCCATCAGCGGCAGCACCCTCTGGCGGTGGAAGGCGGCCACGACCACAGCGACCGTGAGGCCATGGCTCCGCAGCCTCGCTAGCCCCTCCAGGAGCGGCTCCAGCTTGGGCTGGTCGACCTTCGGGACGCCCCACTTCCATTTCTTCGGGCAACTCCCCACAATCCACCCAGTATAAGGGGGAAGTCCTCCGTCGTTGTTGCGGAGGTAAAACCAACTCGTGTACCACCGGCGGTTGGAGGACGCGAGTTGGGCCGGGATGTAGAGGTGCAGGCGGTCCTGACGCACTTGGAGAGTGCAGCCTCCGGCCCTCGATGCCTTCCTCTTACCCGACGTACCCGTTGGCTTGGTAGTATGCCCCGCCCGGAACAGGTGGAGCCACAAATTTCCAATGGGGAGCGATCCCCAAATACCCCTCGCAGACGGCAACAAAGATAGCCGCCTGAGCGATGGAGTTGGGATTAAAATTGTGGAGCTCCACGCCGTAGTAGTGCGGGAGCACCCGCATGAACCGGTCCGCCGGGACGCCGAGGCCGTGCTCGTGGAAGGAGACGAAGCTCACGACGTAGCCATCACGGGGCCTCGGCTCCGGCTTGCCATACGGAGCAATCCACTCTGGCCTACTAGGGTCTATCACCGGGCGGAGGAGTCCACCGTCGACAAGCGACTGGAGCATCTCCTCGGTGACGTCCGACGGATCCCAAGGGTTCGCCTCGACAACGACGACGTTGCTGGCCATGGGTGCGATGGAGGAATCGGGCACGGCGGTGAGTTTTTCTCTCTCCCTCCCACGCTCTCGCTTTTTCCTCGCTTTCTCCCTAGGCTCACTCTTCTCTCCTCTTCTTCTCGGCACCCGCTGCTCTGGCAACGGCTCGACAGAGGCGGTGCTAATGCAGGCAAGGTAAGACAAGGAGGGGCAAGAGTCCTTGGGTATTTATGCAGGGAGGAGGCGAAACGAATGGGCGATGAAATCAGGGAGGTTTTCCCCCGTCCGATGCGGTTAACCACGAGCCAATTTCGACGGCCCACGCGCCCATGTCTCCCGCATTAAATGCGAGGACAGTTACGTCCTGTCCATCACGTCACGCTCGGCCACTGTGGCAGCAGGCGTCGTTTCGCCTCCCCCTAAAACCGCCTCAAAAGGTGCGCCACCCATTGCCGAGCCAATAGGGAAGATTTTCCCTGCGGCCTGTTCCTTTCATAGGAAGGAACCGGGCTCTGAGCCTATTACGATCCAGGGGTTCGAAGGCTGGACCCCAAAGGGTTTCGACAGCCGCCCTAGGATAACAGAGTCAGGGGCGACTGCGGGCGAGCCTATACGAGGCCGAGGCCCAAGCGAGCGAAACGCTTGGGACGCCCAAAGTCGTGTCCGAGACCGGCAGGAAAGTATCCGAATGGGATCCCACCGTAGGGAGGCACCGAGCCACCGAGGCCCAACGAACGGCCTCGGCACCCACTAGAGAAATCCTCTGGTACTCTTGGAGTGTGTCTCTGGACCGCTAGCCGTCCCCTAACAAATGGGGTTCGGGCCTCCACTCGGACTACCCGATAACAGCTCACTGGAAGTGCCACCGCTCGTGCCCATCGAGGGTAGCGAGGCACATTCCACCCCTCCTTCCGAGCAAAAAGGAAGCGCGAGGGTCGCATAAAAAGTTAGGGGAACTCCTGATGGCCTTCTTGCCCTATGCAGAGGCTAGGGAGCTCCTCCTGCAAATATGCCGAGACCCCACGACCCGGGCTCGCGCCCAAAGGGGCCTCGGCAAACAAACCCTCACGCGCGAGGGGCGTATAAAAAGTCAGGAGAACTCCCGACGGCCCTCTCACGCAGAGGCTAGGGGCTCTTCCTGCAACCTTGCCGAGACCAGAATGGGCTCGGCAAACTAACCCTCCGTCCGAACGAAAAGGACATGTGAAGATCAGATGAAAGGGCCAGAATACCCAAGACAAAGACAAACAGTCCAAAACCGCGCTAGAGGTTTCGCTACAAACACGATAAAAGGGCACCGAGCCTGTTACGGTCCAGGGGTTCGAAGGCTGGGCCTCCAAAAGGTTTCGACAGCCGCCCCAGGGCAACAGAGTCAGGGACGACATCAGGGCGAGCCTACGAATGGCTAGGCCCGAGTGAACGGTCGCTCGGGGCGTCCTAAGTCGTATCCGAGACCGGCGGGGAAGTATCCGAATGGGATCCCACCGTAGGGAGGCACCGAGCCACCGAGGCCCACGAACGGCCTCGGCACCCACTAGAGAAACCCCCTGGTACTCTTGGAGTGCGTCTCTGGACCACTAGCCGTCCCCCAGCGAACGGGGCTCGGGCCTCCACTCGGACTACCCGCTAACAGCTCACCGGAAGTGTCCATGCTAGCGCCCATCGAGGGTAGCCTGGCACATTCCACCCCTCCTTCCGAGCGAAAGGAAGCGTGAGGATCATGCCCAAAGTCAGGGGACCCCTGACGAACCTCTCACTCCGTGCAGAGGCAGGAGGGCTTCTTCCTGCAGCCTTGCCGGGACCCCCGCAACCCGAACTTGCGCTTGGGGGCTCGGCAAATGCAATAAGAACTACTCGTTCAGACGCGAAGATGAAGAAAGCCCCTGGAGGAGTAACTCCACTCCTCCGGGGGCTCGGGGGCTACACCCGACGGGTGCGCTCGCGCGCACCCACCGGAACCTCAAAAAACAAACCCCAATTCCTACGGGGCAGGTATAAACCAAGCCTCGGCAAACCCTCAGGGGGAGTGCACGCACTCCCCCCGAGGCTCGGGGGCTACTGTCGGGTGCCTTAGTAGGGGGTACCCCAAGCAAAACATCAAATAGGGTCGCTAAAGTCCCATCTAAAAAAATAATAAGAAAAGCTAGAAGGTAAGTCGTGGGCCCCTCACCCGCCACGACCGAGCCCACTGGGTCCTCTCCCTCCTCGCCTCGAGCCTCGAGTAGGAGGCCTCGGCATCCTGACGCGAACTCCGCTTCGTGCGAGGCTCCACAGGGAAGGCCTCGGCAGGGAACGCCGTCTCCGCCTCGCCCGAGGCTCTCCACGGAAGGCCTCGGTAGGAGGCGCGTTCTCCGTATCGCGCGAGGCCTCTCGCGTGAGGCCTCGGCAAGGAGCCTGATCTCCGTCTCGCGCGAGGCCTCATTCTCCGTGTCGCTCGAGGCCGGCTCGTCCGCGGTCCGTCGCCCCCCGCCTCGGCCGACCCTCCCGACAACATGTCATGTCTCATTAATGCTTCAACCACTCCCGCAATCTCAGCCGGACGGTGGCTCCACGCCACAGAACGGCCGACGCGACCCGAGGTCGCATCAGCGCCATGCCGGCCGGGACAGGGCACGGCGGGGATTACCGGCTACTGTGTCCCACCACTGTGTCCACGATCAGCGCCATACCGGCTAGGACAGGGTACGACGGGGATTACCGGCCACTGTGTCCTAACGCTGTACCCATGATCGGCCGCCCGCTCAAGGCCTCGGCACTGTACACCAGGGCCTCGGCACTGTACACCGGGGCCTCGGCGATCTTGGGGTTCGTGCCTGCCGAGACCCCCCCACCGCAGTACAAGCCTCGGCACCAACCAAGTCTCGGCCTCGCGCACAGTCCGTCCACAGTGGCTTGCACGTTCGCCGCCGTGTCCACTCCGAGGCATTCCCGGGGCTCCCACGACGCACAGGATCTGATGGGACGACCACGCCGCCCCAGTACCCCAAGGATGGACCACTCCGACGACCACGCCGCCACAGGAACAGGCTACAGGGCTCGGACATGCCGCCCCTGTTGGCACGACGCCGCATAGTTAACACATGTACTGTCCTTGTCTTCCCTTCAACTATAAAAGGCGAGGACTTGGGCCATTTAGAGAGGAGGAAGGAGGACACCTTGTAACACACAGACACGCACACATTCCAGCCGCTTGAGAGCAACGTCTCAGACGGCCCACACGACACCCTGCCGAGACCTGGGACTAGTTCCCTCTCTCCCTTAGCTTGTAACCCCCTACTACGAGCACTTCGGTGCAAGGAATACGAGTTCGATCTCTCAGACTGGACGTAGGGCGCCGATTGCCTGAACCAGTATAAATCTTGTGTCTCTTTGCATCACCATCCAGAATCGGGAGCACGCAGAACAAATTCACTGGTCGGTCGTGGACCCCCCGGTCTGAAACACCAATAGATAAGTTCCATTAACAATGCAGTCATTTCGGTGTTTCCATATCAACCATGCCCGCAAAATGACGAGCATACTGAGACCCTTTCCAATGGCGTGGTGTCCAAAATGCTAATTCTCGTCCACCACACTTTGAAGTCCACACGCATCATCAGGCTGAGGTGAAGGATCATGTAGGACAATCTCCAAAATAACAAGAACCAAACCTGCCTCAAGAGAATACACATGATGCCAATATGTGCTGGACACTCTATTTTTCTTTGACTGCATAAAGGGCAGCTCTAAAGATGTGGCAGTCCCCTTCTCGCCAAACAATCTGCAGTCAGACATCAGCAATGAACTGCTACTGCTAGCCACAGAAAAAAAAATGGCATTAATTTTCTTGGGGCCCACGAATTCATACATGTTACCAAGGCTTGGCAGTATGATGCCCGGGTCGTAATCCGACTTGGTGGTATACTGCCCACGTTCAAACTGTGCTCATCTTCGAGATGCAAAGTAACCTCAGCCAACAAATCCCAACTTAGATGATGTATTGTGCGGTCTTCTACAGATCCATGATTACCTAATAGTTGATGGAAGTTCTCAATATGTAAAACCAACTAAATGCTTTTGTCTTAGTTTTGATTTCCTGTTAAACTGGGAAGACTTTGGACCCATTAACACTTGCGTTATTGCGAATGATACCTAATACATGTTTGCATATGTATCCTATGATGAGAACATGATTTCCTTTTCTTTCCCTAAAAGCACTACTCAAAGCCAAGAAGTAATTTTGCATCGCTTATTAAGTCAAGGATTTGTACCCCAACTTATTTGGGACTTCAAGGCTTTGTTGTTGTTGTTGTTGTTAAGTCAAGGATTAACTTGCCAAGCTGTCACCTGTTGTCCTCGCGTTTGATGGGCACATGCAAAAAAAAAAAAAAATCTCCAGGCATCATCACCACACTTGATCTTTATTATTAATAGTAGATGTCACATAGCCCAATATATTAATGCCATTGAATGAATTGTACTTTTGTGCACCATGCAGATGCTGTAGTAGGTGACTTTGTTCACTATTCAGTGCTTTTGCTCCCTGGGATTATATATATGTGCTTCATTGCAACGCATGCATCCATTTCATTTTGAAACTTTTCGAGCCCTGGACCGTGAGGGTGGACCAGGAAGAGGAAGAAAGAGATAGTCTAAGAGCAATGGGAATGGGAACATGGAGGAAAGCATGTACACTTCCACAACTGGAGGTGAATGTTGTATCTTGCTTTCCCAATGCCTCCCATTCCTATCGTTCTTAGGTTCTCCTTCCTCTTCCATTTAGCTCACTCAGTTCCTTTAATAGTACATACAGATTTGAGAGTTCGTAGGAAGAGTATGATCATGGACTAGAGAGGGTGAGTTGGGAAGATGAAGAAAAAGAGCATCTAAGAGCGTTGGGCATGAGAACATGGAGGAAAGAATGAACTATGAACACCCTCTAGAATAAGGGTCAAGTTCTTTTTCTTTCCCAATGCCTCCCATGCTTATTGTTCTTAGGTGTTCCTTCCTCTTCCTAGGAACTTGCCAAAATGCTTGCAATCAAGGAAACAAATAATTGACAAAAAAAATTATTGTTTCTAGATCTTAGTGGCCAAACTAGGACATTGTTGTACAAGCTTGAGAGCATATGCGAATAACATGCAATATTAAACTTTTACACATGTCCTCGTTAATGGGATCTGAGAAATTTCCATTTCTAATGGCCTATTATTAAACGATTTCAGTGAATTTAGATAATTATAATGTGCCCAATGATTTTTCTGTGAACTGAGCATTAATTAGCACAAAATGATACGACAGATTAAGAAAGTACCACACAGTGATTATATCACGGTTCGTAATAGAAGAAGAGTTTATCTAAAACAAATTGCATAAAAAGAAGAGCAAGAGCTGAACAAGCACTCACTGAGCCTGATTGCTACTATATAGTTATTTGACTTCTTTTGGAGAACTGGATCCTTTCTCTTCTGTCTCATCTAGACGGTTCACACTAGAAGGGACAGCCAACATCCAAGTCCGGCCAACATCGGACTAGGTATTAAGTGTTGTTAATATGCTTACCTTTACGTAATGTAAACAAAGCTTGTATAAAGGATATGAAGGATCGAGTGTCTCTAATTGATAACATATTAGATAAAATATACGAACATTGAGATGAATTGAAATGAGGTAGTTCATAAACCTACATGTCACAGAAGTACAAGTCCACAACTGCACGCCCACAAGTTTATATAAATGTTGTTCATATCTTTTGGGATTAAGATCCTTATCACGGTGAAAAAGTGGGAATAACCATGCTCGTACCACTTGTAGAGGGACCTGCATTCTGACAAAGATGCCTGCTTCAGCATAGATATAAATAATAATCAATTGTATTAAGATACCTACACTAAATGTTAGTTACCTGATGTTCTCTTATATATATCCAAGTAAGGTCAATGTTTGACTATTGGTCCTATATGAAGATTGGTGTGCCAAAATCTGGTTTGATGTTGATCAGATGGATTAAAAAACATTGACATGTACTTTGACAGATATTGAAGCAGGAAGTTTCAGACATACACACATACTTTGAGATGATACACCCAATCTTATACAAGGGGAAGCACCTGATCCTAATGCATACATAAGAGAGTTGAGAATACCTCTAAGTTTAACAAAGCCAAGAGCCCAGGATTTCATTCCATTGATCAATAGATGTGAGAAAAGGCTGTCTAGGGTGTCTTCATTCCTAAGCCAGGCTGGAAGGCTTGAACTTACTAATGCAGTCTTTACCTCTCTACCCACTTTTCACATGTGTTCCTTGGAATTGACTAAGGCAGTCATTAAACAGATAGACAAGTTCAGGAAAAATTGTCTCTGGCAGGGTAATGAGATGAATGCTAGAAAGCCACCAAAAGCAGCTTGGAAATTGGTTTGTGCAGATAAGAAGGATGGTGGACTGGGTGTCATTGATATCAGAAAGCAGAATGAAGCTCTCTTACTCAAGAATCTACACAAATTCTTTAATAAGATGGACATACCTTGGGTAAACCTAGTTTGGGAGAAGCATTACAAGCAGGGTAAGTTGCCAAGTCACATAAAAAAAGGCTCTTTTTGGTGGAGAGACAATCTAAAATTGTTGGCAAAATTCAAAAGCTTCACTTTGGTTACAATTGGGGATGGGCAATCTTGCCTTTTCTGGACTGACAATTGGAGAGACATGAGCCCTGCAGCATTTGCTCCTGAGCTATTCTCTTTTGCTAAGAATAAACTGATTTCTGTCCAAACAGTACTTAACATGGAAGCCTTCTCTGACCTCGTCCACCTACCAGTCTCTCAGGTGGCTTTGGCACAAATGCAGTCTATTGAAGCTGAATTACCTCAAGTGGTCTTATCAGCAGACAGGGACGGTGTTACACAGGAAACTCCACTTCCTTCTCATCCAGGATCTATAAAAGGCTGATGGACCACCCTGTGGTGCATCCTGTATTCAATTGGATTTGGGCCAGTCCATGTCAGCCTAAACACACGGTGTTTTTCTGGTTATTACTCAAGGACAGGCTTAGTACCAGAAACATCCTAAGGAGAAGGCATATGGCCATTGACAGTTATAACTGTGTACTTTGCAGCCATTCCATTGAAGAGACTTCTGAACATTTGTTTCTCAGCTGTTACTTTGCCAAGCAGTGTAGCCTTTTAGGGATTGATACTTCAGACAACAGCAGGTTTCCAGAAATTGCATCAAGCTTCAAAGTCAAATTGCAGTCCAAATTCTTCATGGTGGCTGTAATATTAATGTGTTGGTCTATCTGGACTGTCAGAAATGACTTCATCTTTAATGGGGTTCAGCCAAGTGTCCAGAACTGCAGAAGGAAATTCTTCTCGGAATTGAGATTGGTTCAGCAAAGGGTCAAGCAAAGCCTACAAACAAGTTTCGAATTATGGATTCTCAGCCTAAGTTCAGATTTTTGACTGATTCCTTTTTCATCTTTCTTTACTTCCTTTTTTGTTCCCTAGGTTGTTGGTGCTTTGCATTGCTGTTTCTTTGTAATTTTCTTGTACTCAAACTTTGCTTTTAATAAAATTTCTGTAGGGGCTCCGGCCCCTCCAGTTTCCTCAAAAAACACGTAAAATGATAATGGTGAGGTGCACATGAAAGTTGTCCTTTGTTACTCAGGCCCCATTTTGACTCACGCCTTCTGCAATTGTTGAGAGACGACAGATAGAAACATAACAAGAAAAAAAGTTCAGTTGATATAAAATGATTAGGATGCAGTTTGTCTCATATTCTGATGTACATGTTACTTTTCTGATTGGCAGGTATATGATGATATGAACCAATATCAAGGCAGTGCATAACAGTGAGACTTAACATACACGCATCAGGCTGAAATCAATACCTTCATGCTTCAAGAAGAATACATGTAAGAGTAGAAAATTAGTCTTCTAGGAGATTGTGATCATCAGTTAGTGACAATGTATTTGTGTTTATGACACCAATTGTGAAAGTAATGATCTGGTTCAAAGTTTGCTTTTTCTTTGTTACTTTGTACAAATTTCAATTGGCCTGTCATTTTGGTGCACACTTAATGAAAACATGATAAATGTGTTTTTCTTGCATATGTGAACTCCTCTGATATTCGTGACCTCATGGGATCATATCAAGCTGGCATATATCGCATAGAGCGCTACTAGTGCTAAGTTAGTAATGTCATGTTTCTAATGATCTTCAATCGCATGCACTGATCTCTCATTCTTTGAAAACATGAATGAATCACAATTTGTTTTTCCCCTGTGCTGTAGTTGCATTGATTAGCTGTTGGCCTTCTAGAAATATCAAGGAATAAGATATAATAATGGCACAATAGTCATTTTGGTCCCTCAACTATTACTCGAGGCTCAATTTCATCCCTAAACTTTCAAAATGGCCGTTTAGGTCCTCAAACTTTAGTTTCAGGCTCAATTTCATCCTACAACTATGAAGATGATCGTTTCAGTCCTCAAACCTTGCATTTTGGGCTCAATTTCATCCATAAACTATCAAAGTGCATTTAACTTTTATTTTCAACTCAATTTTATCTATTCAAAAAGAAAACTTTATATTTTAGGCACAATTTCATCCATAAATTATCAAAATTATAGATCTGCTATTGTTTCAATATATCCATGTATTCTTAAAGAATAAATAGTGTTCGATGCAACTGTAATTGCTCCCACAAATATCATTTAGTCAGATATATATAAATGGTACCATTATAAGGTAACACTAAAAATAATAGCTTGGAATTATTAATGGCCACGAAAGAGTTTTTGGATGAATATTGTTTTCCTATCTCCAATCGCTAGTGGTGTTGGAGCTAACCAGGTGCAACATTGTAGCGTTCCACGTAGAACGTAGACAAAGTTGAGTTAAAAATAAAAGTTTAAAGAACAAAATACACTTTGATAGTTTATAAATGAAATTGAGCCCAAAATGCAAAGTTTGAGGACTAAAACGACCATCTTCATAGTCATAGGATGAAATTGAGCCTAAAAATAGAGTTTGAGGACTAAAACGGCCGTTTTGAAAGTTCAGGGACGAAACAGAGCCTTAAGTAATAGTTGAGGGACCAAAATGGCTATTCTACCATATAATAATCCCCTGTCTACAAATGTGTCACCTATCATTTTACCAATAGATGCTTCCAGGCCCACTTTCATTGAATAGAATGCGCAGCAGTGTACCATGCTGTAGCAAGTAGGTGCATACACTTATTTCCCCTCACAAGGATTTTGTATGGTCTGAAGTACTGAGACCTTATATATACCACAGAATACCATAGCCTTCATCAGTTCAGTCTTTCTGTTCTTGCTGTACTAGGCCAGTAAGCCAGGAAGAGGAAGAAAGAGAATATCTAAGAGCGGTGGGAATGGGAACATGGAGGAAAAAATGAAAACTATTGGATACAGACATTTGTCTCAGTGTTTTCCTGATGCCTCCCATTCCTACAGTTCTTTGGTGCTCCTTCCTCTTCCTTTGGCCTGCAAAATTGTTCCAGTCAAGGAAACAAATGCCAAAGTGAAGAATTGAATGATGAGATCTTGAGTGGGTAACCAAGAAAGTGGAAGAAAGAGAATGTCTAAGAGCAGTGGGAATGGGAACATGAAGGAAAGCATGAACTATGTATTTTCTGAATGTTTTCCTGTTGCCTCTCATTCCTATGGTTCTTAGGTGCTCCTTCCTCTTCCTTTGGCCTGTGAAATTAGTGCTAGTGAAGAAAACAGTATACACTCACATATAAGTTTAGATTGTGAGGCCTTGAGAGTCAGGAAGAGGAAGAAACGAGTGTCTAAGAGCAGTGGGCATGGGAACATGGAGGAAAGCCAAACTTTTCTTTACCTCTACAACTAGGGGTGGAGATTAGTTTAGTATTTCCCGATGCCTCCCATGCCTATTGTTCTTAGTTACTCCTTCCCCTTCCTTTTGGCTTACGCAACTGTTTTAGTAGATTAACACAACAAATGCATACAGAGGTTTAGAAACAGAGTTCATTAACATAGATCAAAAAGAAGAACAAAGAACCTAAGAACACATGCACTAGAAACGTGGAGGGAAGCCTATAACAATATTAATTAACGCCAATATTTGTTTCAGTACTTTTCAGATGCATCTCATGACTAGTGTTCTTAGGTGCTCCTCTGTTTTCTCCCCACCTTCTGGCTCATTGTTGACAAATAGAACACAAGAGATAAACTACATGGTTTCAGTTAGTCAAGGTATGGTTTAATTTACAGCATATGACTAACGTAAAATTAAATAACCAACTAGATGTAACTATGTAAGCATCAAATTTACCAGGAATTGGTTCCTAACTATGTCAGTTAATTTAACAATAGTTTTAGAATTTTTCAGAGATTCAACCTAAGTCAAAGGTAAGGCTGTATAGTTGTATGCGCCTTTGGCTGTTGCATTCTGCCGAAGGTACATGCACTAGTATATTTTTTTAACACAATGGTACATTGGTACATGCACTAGTATAGGGAAAAAAGTCGAATCAACTAATGTATCAATCAATATACCTATTTTTCTATATGTAAGTTACCTCGTACTTTTAATACAAGTTGGTGTTTGTGACTCTTTGGTTCATATGAAGATTGGTTTGTGGACTATAGTCAGATTTGATGCCCATCTGATGGATTCAAAGGCAGCGACACGTACTTAGATAAATATCTCAAATCTGGGAAGTTTAAAACTAACACGCACATATACTTTGATATGATGTCTACCATCTCATACAAGGTAGATCAAACAACGTATGCATAATACGTCCACAAAATAAAAATGAGAACAGAAAGAACATCCAGATTCAGTAAAACTATATACTGATGCACATGGTGAGAAGTGCATGAAAATTAAGTTCTTCATTGACAGAGAGCCCTTGTTAACACACATTACCAAATGAGTCAACACACAGTGACACACAAAAACAGAACAAGAAAGTTTAAATTCTTTGTATTCCCAAACTCTTACAGTTTAAACTTACATGGTAAATCATCGCTTACATGTTCCTAGACTATTCATAAGCCCATGGGATAATATCATGCCCACATATATTGCACAGTGAAGAACATTCATTCTAAATTATTTTTTTTCTTGGTTCTAGCAATCTTCAGCTCCATACACCAACCTTAAAAAAGGGCGTACCCAGTGCAGAGAGCTCCCGCTCTGTGCGGGGTCTGGGGAAGGGTGTTAGTGGCAAGCCTTACCCTCGCCTGTGCAATGCGAGGAGACCGCGACTCGAACCCGGGACCTTCCGGTCACAGGCGGTAAGACTCTACCGCTTGCACCAGGCCCGCCCTTCTCCATACACCAACCTTCTTTAAAAAAAACTAAACTAAATCATAGTCCCCTTTTTCTTTCCGATGTTGTAATGCCTCTCTCCAAACCAGGACTTGCCTGCTGACCTATTAGATGTGCATATGGAAAATATGTCCTATACACTTTCATTGAATGATAGGAATGATGATGTGCCATGGAGTAGGTGTACCCACTGCTTTCACTCTTAAGTCACAAGAACAGTAGACCACTGCACCACAGGTATTATATATAGCATCTGAATGCTTTAGGCATTGTATATACATACAAAAGTTCAGCTTCTTATCGAGTTGTCTAATAGACCCAGGCAAGCAAGGAAGAGGAAGAAAGAGTCTGTCTAAGAGCAGTGGGAATGGGAACATGGAGGAAAGCATGAGCTATCAGCTGGTTGCACCTCCAAAATTGGAAGTGGGCATTTGTCTCATTGCTTTCCTGGTGCCTCCCATTCCTATTGTTCTTAGGTGCTCCTTCCTCTTCCTTTGGCTCCTAACGATGTTCTAGTGAAGAATAAAATATACACATGTGTAGTTGCCTCAAAAAATATACACATGTGTAGGCTCAGGAACTGGGGTCTTAAAAGTAAGTTGGGAAGGGGAAGAAACTGGTGTCTAAGAGCAGTGCGCATGGGAATATTGGGGAAGGCACGCATTTTTCTTCTCTTCTGTAGTTCTGGAACTAGGGGTTCAGATTTGTTCTTTCCCAATGCCTCCCATGCCTATTGTTCTTAGTTTCTCCTTCCCCTTCCTTTAGGCTTACATTGACTGTTTCAGTAGATAAAACAAAACACATGCATACATGAACACATGTTGTGAGGAAAGGAAACAAAGAACCTAAGAACATTGTCCATGGAAACATTGAGGAAAGCCTGTGCAATCATCCTTTCTACACTAAGGGGTCGAGTCAAGACTTTTTTTTCAGTGCTTTTCCAATGGGATTAGCACAATCATTGTTGGCAAATAAAACAAAAATATAATCCATACTCTGGTTGGTAGTAGTATCTTGGCTTTGCAATTCACACAAGGTATTTGCTTCTCTATCTAAAGAAATTGGCCAATCTCATGCCAGTTATTTAAAAAACACAAGGGAGAGCTTATATGTCATGAGTAATGTGCAATAGCTCACTAATGTAGACATTAAAATTGCCCAAGAATGGGATCCTAATTCCAATTAGGTTAAAAAAAACTTTAACACTACTGGCAGAACAGTGTGGTGATTCAACCTAAGCCACATCCTTGATGAACATGACCAGTAACCTCCATCGTGAACTGAAATCCAAAGTGTCAGAGAGGGGGGGGGGGGACCTGCCTTGATTCAAGGGCATTCATCTAATACCAAAATTTTTTGCACATAAGCAAACTATAATGTATGTGCTAGATATATATATAAGCATACAGCATGCCGAGCCACTGTTCACCTAAAGAAGGCTTATTTTGATTCATTTCCTGTCCTCCATACCCTACATCTTATGCAGTGTCCAACCACCAATGACCTAGGCTGCTTAAAACTCAATTTCATCACCACCTCCTTGCTCCATCAGCTGTGGACACGAGCTGCAGCAGCACAACCATGCAAGAGGAGGTGCTGTGCGGGAGATGATCAGCACAGCTCGAAGGCAGATACATAGCAATTTATCTGCTGCCAATTTGCATCAGCAAAAATTTTCAGCACATTACTCAACATATGCTACTGATCCGCTGAAGAAAGTTTGCCCCCCTCCTAATTATCTTCAGCAGTACTAAAATTTATTCCCATAGTAGCTTCCTGAACTATGAAAATTGGTAGTAGCAATACTGAATTTATGGAATTTGGATTATGTACATCCATTGAGGATTATAAAAATAAATATACATGCAGTTTAAGAATAAAGATTTAGACTGAAGACCGGAAGTTAAATATACTGGATATATTTAAGTAGAGTCAGTGTTTGTATGAATTTCTTTACGTATTATGAACTTTTTTGTTGCAAAATTCACATGTTTCCATCAAACCCTTCGTGTTACCTCAGTGTTCGATGCCCAGCCAATAGTTTGCCACCGGCGTCAGAGGATAAACATATCACTTTAAAAAAAAATCACACTAGTCACTGCATGTTCTACGGGCAAGAGAGAACACTCACAGAACCAGCCCAGCATACGCCTTCTCTATGCGAATACGCGGAGCAGAGGCCGCGGACCATCGAGCCATCGAGGCCTCGACGTCCCCGCCCCCCTCTCGCGCGAGCTGTAGCGGCCGCCGCCCCGTTCTGCCCTCGCTCCAGGAACGCACGAGCGGAGCTCTAGGTCGCCGAACCTGAGAGGGCTCCCCTGTCTCCGTCTTGCCGTCTCGGTCCTCCGGCTTCATGGTTTCGGAGCTGGCGGTGGCCGGCGGTCGGAACCGGACACGGCGAGACTGGCGGTGGCCGTCTCGGTCGGTCATCCAAGGCGTTGCGTGTCACTGTGTCAGCAAGCATGTGGGCCTATCAGATTTCGTGGGCCTTGCTTTGATGCCTTCTGATCCGGAGAATGTTGAGCTTGGGCAGGCCACTAGCCAATATGTCTGGACCAACTGGACCATAGACTAGTCAATATACTCAAACTCAATGGGTTGGTTCGAGTTTTAGTCAAATACTTTTACCCCATGATCAAAACATACAAACCAACACATGTATATGCAGTGGATTGCAATTAAACTGATATATCATAAAGGTTCTAAGACATGCAACTTGATGGGAGTTTAAGTCAAGAGCATTTGGATATGGAAGAGTGTGTTTGGTTGGAGGGATGCGGTAGAAGAGGACGGGGCGAACCTTTTTTATGGTGTTTGGTTGCAGGAAAGAAGGGACATGATCATCCCCAGCAAGGGATATTTCTGAGAGATTTGGAGCATCCCCATACCTCATAAAAGTGTGGACAACTTCATCCCACATTGCCGACATGAAGTGTCATTTTGGCTCCCTTCCCTCCCGTACACGTAGGCAAGCAACCTCCAGCGCAAGAGGGTCGATGGGATCTAGCGCGAGAGAGGCTAGGAAGATTGGGACGTCCACGCTACACAATCGAATGGGCAGACTCGGACCTCTAGCACGGAGAGGGCGAGCTCTTGCCCCCAAGCCCTAGTGCATTTCGGGCAAGGTTGGGGGACTTCGAGCGAGGGAGGTCGGTTGGCTCCTGGAGGTGCTGTCATGTTATGGTGGGCAAAGAATAGTGGTGTGGTGGGGCAGAGTCAAACGGGGGAGGACGACTCGAGTCTAGGGCTTGAGGCAGAGGAAGGGTGCCAGTGCGAAGACGAAGGGGGTCATCGAGGGATGACCATGGGCGGCACCGGCAATGGGATAGGGTCCGTTCACTCCCTCTCAACGCACATTAGAATGGGAATGTGACAACATAACGACACCTAAAGCTCCTCTCGACTAGATAAGGTGAAACACAAGGACAGAAATGGCAGGTTAGGTGCCCACAAATTTTAGATTTCACAAGATGTTTTATAAAGTCCTTAAAATTCATGTTAGTGTGTTGGCCTTATAATGACATTCCAGCAAAGCTCACTCTAAAGAAGGCATTTTAGTCAAGTTAACCTTTGAGGATCCATAATAGTAAACCAAAATTTCTCAGTGCTACTGCAGACGGTCATATGAAAACAAGAGAACCCAAAATCCCTAATTCAACCGGCAATCGATCCAATAATTCTCCTTCTCTAATTGGATTTTGGTGGATCGATCGAATGCCATGGCCACCATCACCACAGAACAATAATACTCCGTTTGGATCTTGGTGACCGATCGAACGCCATGGCCGTCGCCGTGAGCCCTGAAGGCAGTGGCCACGAGAACGCCATGTGCCAAATTGATGATGAGTCTGAAGTTTGGTGGAACGAGATGCCTCTCCCTGGCTCCCGGTTTTGTGTTAAATAGGCTCGGGGAACAGCTCCCCGATGGTGGCTTGTACAAGGGATTGATTGATACAACAAGATAAACCTTATCATGTACAGCTTGAGCTACAATCTAGGAACTACCTAGTGGTACAATGAACCTAGACTAATACCGAATGGTGTACATCTGTTAACACCCCCACTCAATCTCAACCACTAACAAGGTTGAGATTGCTCCTAAACTTTAGCAGCTACAATGGGTTTTATCAACCCATCCGCTAACTGATCCGTAGATGAAATAATCCGGACATCCAACAACTTCTGAGCTACTCTTTCCCTGACAAAATGGAAATCAATTTCAATATGCTTCGTACGCGCATGGAAAACTAGATTTGCTATCAAGTAGGCAGCTCCAATATTGTCACACCAAAGTCGTGCTGCCTGAGGGTGTTGAATTCCTAATTCATCAAGCACTTTTTGAATCCACATCACCACAACGGTAGCATTGGCCAAAGCTTTATATTCTGCTTCTATGCTAGACCTAGAGACCATGGCTTGTTTCTTAGCACACCATGACACTAGGCTTGATCCGAGGAACACCGAAAAACCACCAGTGGACCTCCGGTCATCAGGGCATCCTGCCCAATCTGCATTAGAGAATGCACTTATCAACATTGAAGGAGACCACCGGATCTTGAGATCAAAATTTACAAGTACCTTGCAGATACCGCAATATTCTTTTGACAGCGCCTAAGTGAGTAGTGGTAGGCTCATGAAGGAATTGACACACCTTGTTGACTGAGAAACAAATATCTGGTCTGGACAGAGTCAGATATTGCAATGCCCCCACTATAGTTCTATATTGAATAACATCTTTTGGTCCCAACTTTTCTCCTTCACCTGCGCTTAGCTTTTCTATACTTGAAAGAGGTGTATTGATAGCCTTGCAATTGCTCATACCTGCTCTCTTTATAACATCAGTAGCATATCTTTCTTGTGAGAGTTCCAGTCCATCTCTGAGCTGCTTGACTTCTATTCCCAAGAAGTAGTGAAGATCTCCTGAGGTCCTTCAGAGCAAAGTCACACTCCAGATCCTTTAACAAGGCACGGGTAGCATCCAATGATGAGTTGGCTACAATTATATCATCGACATATACCAACACAAACATTATATACTTTCCCTTTTGATAATAAAATAGTGAAGTATTTGCCTTTGATGGAACAAACCCTAGAGCTTGTAGCTTACCACATAGTCGTGCATACCACGCACTCGGTGCTTGTTTGAGCCCATAGATAGCTTTGCCCAATTTGCACACAAACTCAGGCCATGACTTGTCTGCATAGCTAGGTGGTTGTCGCATATAAACTTCTTCCTCAAGCACTCCATGAAGGAAGACATTCTATACATCGAGTTGTTCAAAGAGACCAACCTCTGGAGACAGCTATAGAAAGAATCAAACTGAATTGTAGATGCCTTGACCACTAGACTGAATGTATCCTCATAATTGATCGCATATCTTTGTTTGTATCCCTTCGCAACAAGTCTAGCTTTGTATCTGTCAATTGTGCCATCTGCCTTCCTTTTCACTTTGTACACCCATTTATAATCAATAATATTTTTGCCCTTTGGAGGACGTACTAAATGCCAAGTCTTGCCCGTAGAGGATCCGTAGGAGAGGATCTCACCGGACTCTGAGGTTGTTGGAGGAGACGGCGACACACCATCAGCCCCCTGTTGCTAGATCTAACTACGCAGCCACACGGAGAGCAGCTAGGGCGGAGTGAGTAGGCGACGCAGTGGCTGTCGCAGAAGATCCCATAGGGGCAGATGCACTGCGTGTAGGCGAGACCGCGAGGAAGACCGGTGGCGATCCTGAGCTAGATTTGATAGGGGTACGATAGTGCCAGACGCATCAACATCGGACACCATGCCTAGGATGTCTCCTCCTAGGATACACATAAAATGACGGCCTCCTGGACCTAAATTGACACCAGATTTTTGCAAATTTTCACCTGAATCATCAACAAAAACACTAGAGCTTGACAGCGCATTAGTAGGGGCAGAGTCAGTACACTATTGATCATGCAAAGTAGCATCCCCAAAAGTAGATGAGGAATTGAAAAGAGCATCAGGAAGTAAGGATAACTCTACCCTTAATCGAGCACCCGCATTAGGATGAAGCTGAGCAAATGGTAAAAACATGTTCATCAAACATAATGTCCCTGGATATATAGATGCGGCCTTTAGAAGGATCTAGACACTTGAACCCTTTTGTGGGAATTGCTATACCCAAGAAATACACAATGCTTAGAATGAAATTGGAGTTTTCTAGTATTATATGGACGAAGGTTGGGCCAACACGCACAACCGAAAGTTCTAAGGAATGTGTAATCAGGTTTTTGACCAAGGAGTCATTCATAAGGTGTGTCATTGTTGATGACTTTGGAGGGGAGGCGGTTAATAAGAAAAACAGTGGTAAGGAACGCTTCATCCCAAAATTTTAGAGGCATAGAGGCATGGGATAGTAATGATAGACCGACCTCTACTATATGGCAATGCTTGCATTCAGCAGAGCCATTTTGTTGGTGAGTGTGAGGATAGGAAATGTGATGAGTGTAACACCTCTGGTGTTTTGACCTAGCACTAAAACTTGACATGTCATCATATGCATTGCAAAGCATTCATGCAGTAGAAAATTTTGAATGCATACACTAAATAAGATTTATTTCATAAGTTGTTATTTTATGTGTGATGTGATTCAAAACCCTAAATAAAGATCATGACCACAAGGGTCAAATTTCATGTGATCATGTGAGACCATGTGTCATTTGACTCAAATAACCCTAATAGGCCATGTTACTGGTCAAAAATCAAAGTTAAAGTAAAAAGGTAAACAAATCAAATTTGAATTCAAATTCAAATCATAAAGGTCCTTTTTGCCCCTTTTGGCTAATTCAAAATTCATTTGGAATTTGGGGTTGTGGCAAAAAGCAAAGTTGAAGATTATTTTATAAGGATCAACTTTGGTATTCAAAGTTTTTGAAGTTTACATATAAAATTTGGAGTAATTTTGAAATGATTCAAATGCTCAAATGCACCCCAAATTCAAATTTCAAAATGGAGGCAGAATTTGAAAATGTTCCTTGAAGCAAAGTTGTAGAGTTTGAAAAGTTGTGCAACTTTCATTTTTGGAGATTTTCAACTTCTTTAGAAAATTTGGGAGTAATTTGAAAAATGGACTCAGTGGCAGTTCTATAAATATTTCAAAAATCAAAATCGACATCGCCTGTTTGCCACCGGCGACATGCAGCTGTTCGCCGCCGACCTTCTTCGCCGCTTTCTCACGCGGTGACATGCAGCCGGCACCAGTGGCGAGCTCGTTCGTGCGCTTGTCGATGCCGGACGTCTCCTTCCCGTCTATAAATAGCAGCAACCGTCCGCCGTCGTCCTCCGTTTTTCCTCTTTGCTCTGCTCCGCCACCGATCAACTCCGCCGCTCGCCGTAGCCGCCATCGACCCCTTCTAGTCATGCCTAGCTATACCAGCATGATCGCCGTGACCTAGCGCTCCTCGTAGGCTTGCTCGCGTCGTTTGGGTTGGCCGGAATCGCCCAGCGCAGCGCGTCTTCCCCGTGATCGGCCGAAGCTCCGCCGCGACCGACCTCACCGTGGTCAGGCTGCTCTAGACCGTCTCTGCCTTCACCAAGCACATCGGCGTGATCGTGGTGAGCTCCTGAGCGTGTTGCTCGCTTCGTTTTAATCTCTACTGCACCATGGTCATGGTTGTGTCAGTGCGCCGTCGAGCCGAGCCGCCATGGCCGGCGTGGAGCTTTCTCCTGTGCGCCTGCTGCGGTTCTAAGGGCTGAGATAGTTTCGCGGAGTTGTGTAGATGGTTTTGGTGCTATCCATCTCGCCGGAGACTCGCCGTCGGCACGTTTTGGGCCGGCCAGTGATGGCAGCGCCGGCGTGTCCTGTTATCTGTCACTGACGAGTGGGGTCGGGTTGTCAGTGAGAAAGAAAGAGAAGAACAGTAAGGTTTTGATATTTTCTGAATTTTGAATAGTGCTGAATCTTTGGGAATTTGTAGGAAAATAATTATAGCTCCAAAAATTCTGAAAATTTGTGTGTAGCTTCTATACATGCTCTAGTATGGTTTAAAAATATGAAACTTGAAATTTGAATAAATTTTTAATGTTCAAATATTCAGTCCATTAATTGATAAATGCAATTTCCATGATTGTTGTAGGCCACTGTATACTTCCAAAAATTATGAAATTTATTTTGGTACACTAATTTGTCATGAGGAAGCTTACATAAAATTTTGAGGTCATTTAGAACAAGTTCATTTTTGAGCTTATTTCCAAATTAATTCAAAAAGAAATAAAAGCAAACCCTAAGTGTTAGATTAGAGTTTGATCTTGTTTTGGTCATGTTTTGTGACTAGTAGGGTTTCAAGATCAGTTTGGTCAAGTCACATGTGTGGTTCTTGCCAGTAGAATTGCAAGTTGGTTTTGTTGGCTTGCAACTGTACTATGAAAAACAGTTGTATTCGAGGTGTTGTTATATTTCATGTACCATGACAGCATCATGTTTATATTATCATCATGTTAAAGCATATGTTATCATTTCGTGTAGAATCCGAGAGTGAAATGATTTTAGTTGAGCAAGTTATGGAAGAATCCCCTATTGTCACGGGATTCGATAATTATGGTACTGATCCGGAACCTGAGATCGTCAATGAAGGCAAGCCCCAGTTTATGCATTAAACCCTTACCTTGTTTACTTTGAAAATTGTATCACCTATGTTACTTATTGCATTAAGTTGATTAATTCAAATGTTACCTACTTGATGCATTGCCTACCTTGCTAATTGTTTACCATCCTTGAAGATGTTTTCATTTATAAAGGCGTAGAATGCTTAGTATGCTTTATGGTAGTATTTCAAAGTAAAAGTTTTCGATACAATCAAAGATGGCCAAAGAAAGAAAGAAGGTAGAATGAACTAGAGACTAGTTGGGTGACTTATCTTGAATTTTGGGTAATGTTGCCGACTATGTCGCTTAAAGGCCACTCATTGTGGATCTTCTGAACGAGACACTTTGTAGTACTGGTCACATACTCCGGTAAGCCTACTTTGGCTAATCCGATACTAAGATGAATGCCCACGCACTGGGAGTGGAGAGATGGCAGGGAGTAGCGTGTACCCTCAGTGGCTGGAATGTGGCCAGGATTTGAGGTGTGCTGTGCTCTCGGGTGGCGTGGAGACGGCTTAGTATAGGAGGATCCTGGTAGCGAGGTTGATATATGCAAGATTAAGTTCTACATATGTCGTGTGATAAGGAATCCCCAGCTAGGGACTTGAATCAATTCGAATTGCCGATGCTCCGTGGATATGGAGACTCGATTCATTACAGAAGCAATGCAGGACTGGTGAATTACTAAAATATGAGAAAAGAATGGAATGAGAAGGATTGGAATATGGGAAATGTATATTTAGTTGAGATAATGAACTAAAAGGACTTAGGGGTAAAACTTGAAAATAGGATAAGAATAGTAAGCTTTTGGCAAAGAACTTTGAATCTTGCTACATCCTTACCTTGCCCCAACCCCTCCATCTCTAAAAGTCTTACACCCCTTTACTGTCGAGTTAGTCTTGTTGAGTACTTTTGTACTCAGGGTTTGTTAACCCTTAGTTGTAGGTGAGTCGCATAGCGTATGCTTGTTTTGGTCCCTACTGCATGTCTGTGTTTGAAGTCAATGACGATGAGGAATGATGAATGGCCTTTGGACAAGGCACTAGTTTGTATGATAAATAAAGTTAATGTAATATTATCCTGCTACTATGGTTGTATGACACTTATGGTATTGTAAGTTTGAAAACAACTGGTTTATAAACTATGTCATCTTAAGACTTCTGCTATCTTTTACTCTGAATGTTATATATTAAATAAACTGTTGTAATCTGCAATGTCTGTGATTGGGATCCTAGTTCGAAAAAGAATCATGGATGATTCGAGTTTCCCGAGGACACCCGACAGACCTGTTAAGTTATTGGAAACTCGTGTACGCTATCAAAGGTCTGTTGAGACGACAATAGGTGCACGTGGGCCCGATTTCTTAGGAGGTTCTGCCATAGCTGGTATCAGAGCAGTTCCCATCTAAGATCATTATAGATTACTTTGGAAAACCTTCAAATTGATTTGGATCAAAGAAAGTAAACTTGATATTTTAAAGTTCAAATTTCTTTCTTCTTACCTTGGATCTAGACTCAATCCTATCTTATTTGAAAGTTCATGGCGGATAATATGATTAGGTTTGTCCTATGTATTAAAAATCTAGTACTTATGATTATATAAATCTTTTGTACCTAGATTCGTAAGATCGATTCATGCATCATGCTTGAGCACCTTGCATAATAATTCCCCTTAATAGTGGTTGGGTAAGTAATGTCAATCCCTATTCTTGCTAACCTCCATTATCCTCAAGCTATTCTTATAGTCCTACCCTAAATTCTACAGGCTATGGCAAAGACCAAGGTAACCGCATGCAAGTCCACCGGACCTCATGGAGTCCCTCGTCACCAGTTGGCACCACGAAACTATGAGCTTGGTGAAGGAAGTTCCAGGAACCTAGGAGATGAAGGATCTTCAAGCAACCCCACCAACATTGAGAACCTTACCAAGGAGCTCAACACTCTTCAGTCGAGCTCATGCCAAAGATCAAGAAGAGCTGGCAGAAATGCAAAGGGGCATCACCATGACCATGGAGCTATGGAATGATGCCTGGACATGAGAGGATGCAGCCAATGAACACATCCATGAGTTGGAGTTCTACGTAGAAGATCTGGAGATGGACAATGCCATTCTTCATGAGAATGTCCACATGTTGTACGCTCAACTTCATCCACCTCATGGGGATGGTGAAGTTACAGATGAAGAAATGATTGTAGATCTAGGAGAAGTCAAGAATGAAGAAGAGGAGGATCCTGAGGAGTTAGTGTACTTCTCAGATGAAGATGAGGTTTCGTCCGGTATGGGCACGGACGCCGATGACTGAGAGCTTGGAGTAGTAATAGTTCCTTTACTGCTTTCCTAGTAAACCTAGGGCTTGTCTTGTGGGATACAAGACATGTAATTTAAATAAGTAACCCGTTGTAGCATGAAACCTTTTAAATGCTTTCAATAAAGAATAATGTAAGTAAACGTGTTTCTCTAACAGATGCCTCGTCCTATCACCCGAGCTGGTGCTAGTGGCTCGCATGACGATGATGAGTACCCAAATCCTCCACCAATGCCTTCAACTATGGCAGATGCCATAGCAGCACTCATCAATGCAACGACAGAGAATGCTAGGCTGTTAAGGGAATTGGCGTAGAACCAATAGGCACCATACCCTAATCGTGGCCATCGTAATAATGGAAATGACGAGTCAACCTATGTGGATTTTACTGACACACGTCTGCCTGTGTTCTCTAAGGTAGAAGAGCCTTTAGAGGCTAACGATTGGCTTAGGACAATAGAGCAAAAGTTTGAGCTAATTCACTGTACTAAGATTCAGAAACCAAGGTTTGCGGCATAGCAACTCAGAGGAGTTGCTGGTGCCTGGTGGGCAAATTTGGTAGCTATACAGCCCGTTGGTCACCAAATCATCTGGAGAGAGTTTAAGGATGCCTTCAGGGCACACTATATTCTAGATGGTGTAATGACCAGTGAAGTTAGAAGAGTTCTTGGCTCTTAAGCAAGGGGAGCACCTGATGATGCACTATGTTGGGCGCTTCAATCACCTATCGTAGTATGCTACAGAGTATGTGAATACTGACAGTAAGAAGAAGAATCATTTTTTAGAGGCCTGAACACTAAACTTCAGACCATGATGGCAACTTGTGGTAACGCAACTTATCATGAGACAATCAACATTGCTATCGCTTTGAAGGAGAATTACTGCCGACACAAGGAGGCGAAGAAAAAGAAAATATCTGCTTCCGGATCATCGAGTGGAAAGTGTCAAAAGATAGTCTACCATCCTCAGAATCATGGCCATGCACCATTCTGCCCACAACAAGGCCAAGGCAGGCAGCAAATCTTTATTCACCCTGCAACTAATACGCCTTATTCTCATCAGGCACCGCAGTAGCAAAATAATACAAATAATGCAAACCGTAATGCTACTCCCCAGAATCACAATTATCCATGTTATAATTGTGGTAAACCCAGACACTTTTCCCGAGAATGTCCATATCCTAGGAAGAACAATCCTGATGCACCCAAAGCCCCTGTTACTCTAGCTCAGAATTAGTACAAGGGCAATGCTTAGAATAGTCAGAAGGGTTAGGTTGAGAAGAAAACTAGAAGGGTCTTCTATACTCAGGTGGAATCTATTCTAGAAGGAGAACCAGTAATGATGGGTATGTTTCCCATTGCTAAGCATCCTGCGATTACCTTATTTGATTCTGGTGCATCCCATACATTCATCAATCGTACATTTGTTATGAAGCATAGGATAGCTTTTGGGGAAACAAAAGAACCATATCATATACAGTCACTCGGGGGATGAATCTATACAAGGGAGGTAGTTCAGCATGTACCTATTGATTTGGAAGGTTATGTGTTCCCTACCAATATGCTGATATTAAAGGATCAAGATATAGATGTGATCCTTGGTATGAACTGGTTAACTCAACACGGGGCTATCATAGATGTCCTGCATAGAACCATAAGGGTAAATGCACCTGATAGCAAAACCCAACTTCCCTTTCCTAAGAGTACAGTGGAAACAGTCTGTACAACTATTATTGAAGAAGCCAAAAAAAATTTAGTGGTATGTGAATTTACGGATGTCTTTCCTGATGATCTGCCTAGTCTGCCACCAGACTAAGACGTAGAGTTTAGAATTGATCTGAAACTAGGAACAACACTAGTGTCTAGAAGAGCATATAGGATGCCACCCAAAGAATTAGCAGAATTAAAGATCCAATTACAAGAGTTGTTATACAAGGGTTTCATTCAACCTAATTCATCACCTTGGGGATGCCCTGCTATCTTCGTGAAGAAAAAGGACCAAACCTTAAGGTTATGTGTTGACTATCGGCAGTTAAATGAAGTCACCATAAAGAACAAATACCCCTTACCCCGAATTGATTTGCTTTTTGACCAATCTTGCGGGAGCTAAGGTGTTCTCAAAGATAGACTTGAGATTAGGCTATCACCAGATTAAGATCAGACTGAGAAGATGTGCCGAAGATAGCGTTTACTACCCGATATGGTTTATATGAGTATCTAGTCATGTCTTTTGGGCTGACCAACGCCCCGGCTCATTTCATGTATCTGATGAACTCAGTTTTCATGCTCGAGTTGGATAAGTTTGTCGTGGTGTTCATTGATGACATTCTTATCTATTCTAAGATCAAAGAGGAACATGCGGAACATCTCCATATTGTTCTACAAAGATTAAGAGATCACCAACTATATGCCAAATTCTGTAAATGTGCATTTTGGTTGGAGGAAGTATAATTTCTGGGTCATGTGCTATCTGCTGGTGGTATAGCTGTTGATCCGAGCAAGGTAGAAGAAGTCCTTAACTGGAAAGCACCTACCACTGTTCATCAAGTTCATAGTTTTCTAGGGTTGGCAGGGTATTATCGTCGGTTCATCCCTGACTTCTCCAGAATTGCAAAGCCAATTACTGGACTACTAAAAATCAAACTAAGTTTGTATGGTCAACAGAATGTGAGAAGGCCTTTTAGACATTGAAGAAATTGCTAACAACTACACCAGTATTAGCACAACCTGATATCGAGAGGTCATTTGATATATATTGTGATGCATCTAGAATTGGTATTGGCTGTGTTCTAATGCAAGAAGGCAGAGTCATAGCATACGCTTCCAGACAACTCAAGAAGCATGAAGAACATTATCCCATCCATGACCTTGAATTAGCTGCTGTTGTTCATGCACTCAAGGTTTGGTGACATTATTTATTGGGCAATATATGTCATATCTATATGGATCATAAGAGTTTGAAATGCATCTTCACTCAGTCAGAGTTGAATATAAGGCAAAGAAGATGGTTAGAACTTATCAAAGATTATGACTTAGAAGTACATTATCATCCGGGCAAGGCTAATGTGGTTGTCGATGCCTTGAGTCACAAAAGTCATTGCCATTGTCTGACTGTGAAACCTATGCAATGAACATTGTGTCAAGAGATGGAACATCTGAATTTACAAATCATAGAACAAGGTTCCCTGTCTAATATTGCAGTTGAGTCCACTATCAAAGATCAGATCATTGCTGCTCAACAGAAAAGTAAGGGCATAGCCCATATCAAAGAAAAAGTCAGATCTGGAAAACCAACATGTTTCAAGATTGATGAATCTGATGTTGTATGGTTCAAGGATAGATTGGTAGTACCCAAAAATCCAGAGCTGCGAAAGCAGATTCTTGATGAAGCTCATTCTACAAGATACTCCATTCATCCAGATAGCAACAAAATGTATCATGATCTGAGAAAGAGATATTGGTGGACTAAAATGAAAATAGAAATAGCTCAATATGTATCCAAGTGTGATATTTGTCAGAGAGTCAAAGCGGTTCATATGAAGACTGCAGGTCCATTACATTCATTACCAGTTCCATCTTGGAAGTGGGAAGATATCTGTATGGACTTCATCGTAGGATTGCCTAGGACATCCGCAAGCTACGATTCTATATGGGTTATTGTTGATCGCCTAACCAAGATAGCTCACTTCCTACCAGTCAGAGATAAATATCGAGCTGGAATAGTATGCAAAGCTTTATCTTGATAGAATCTTCAGTTTGCATGGGGCACCCAAGACCATTGTCTCTGATAGAGGGTCATTGTTCGTATCCAAGTTTTGGAAAAGTCTACATGAGTCTTTGGGAACTAAACTTATTCCGTAGTTCTGCTTATCATCCGCAAACAGATGGACAGACTGAGAGGGTAAATCAAATTCTTGAAGATATGTTAAGAGCATGTGTCCTTTCCTATGGTGCTAAATGGGATGAATGCCTTCCCTTAGCTGAATTCTCATATAACAATAGCCATCAAGAGAGCATTAAAATGGCACCATTCGAAGCACTGTATGGCCGTAGGTGCCAGACACCTTTAAATTGGTCAGAAGCTGGAGAACGTTGGTTCTTTGGACCGGATGTGGTCAAGGAAGTTGAAGAGAAAGTTAAACTCATACAAGCTAATATGAAGGTAGCTCAATCCTGATAGAAAAGCTATGCTGATAAGAGGAGACGACCGCTAGAATTCAAAGTGGGAGATCATGTCTACCTCAAGGTATCACCGATGAAGGGAGTTCATCGTTTTGGGATTCGGGGAAAGTTAGCGCCCCATTATGTAGGTCCTTTTCAAATCCAACAACGATGTGGACCAGTCGCCTATCGTGTCAAGCTACCAGATCACATGTCAGCTAGTGCATGATATCTTTCATGTATCTCAGTTAAAGAATGTGTCTTCAAGTACCTAACCAAGTGATCGACTTTGGTAATGTAGAACTAGAACCTGATTTGACTTATGTTGAGTACCCCATTAGAGTCTTAGATCAGAAAGATCGAGTCACTCGAAGACAGTACAATCAAGTTCTACAAAGTACAAAGGAATCAACACACTAAAGATGAAGCTACTTGGGAGTCCGAGGATTATTAGAAGAAAACTTTCCTGGCTTCTTCGCTTCTATCTAGTTGCAATACCTTGTCTATATTGTAACTTGTCTTAGTTTGTTAACAGAATGGAAAACCCCCTCACTAGCCTTTTGAATAAAGTTATGACGTGTTAGCTTGACACATTTCCTTTTCCATTACTTAGCCTTAGGTTTTAAATCTCGGGATGAGATTTCTTTAAGGGGAAAGGTTGTAACACCTCTGGTGTTTTGACCTAGCACTAAAACTTGACATGTCATCATATGCATTGCAAAGCATTCATGAAGTAGAAAATTTTGAATGCATACACTAAATAAGATTTATTTCATAAGTTGTTATTTTATGTGTGATGTGATTCAAAACCCTAAATAAAGATCATGACCACAAGGGTCAAATTTCATGTGATCATGTGAGACCATGTGTCATTTGACTCAAATAACCCTAATGGGCCATGTTACTGGTCAAAAATCAAAGTTAAAGTAAAAAGGTAAATAAATCAAATTTGAATTCAAATTCAAATCATAAAGGTCCTTTTTGGCCCTTTTAGCTAATTCAAAATCCATTTGGAATTTGGGGTTGTGGCAAAAAGCAAAGTTGAAGATTATTTTATAAGGATCAACTTTGGTATTCAAAGTTTTTCAACTTTACATATAAAATTTGGAGTAATTTTGAAATGATTCAAATGCTCAAATGCACCCCAAATTCAAATTTCAAAATGGAGGCAGAATTTGAAAATATTCCTTGAAGCAAAGTTGTAGAGTTTGAAAAGTTGTGCAACTTTCATTTTTGGAGATTTTCAACTTCTTTAGAAAATTTGAGAGTAATTTGAAAAATGGACTCAGTGGCAGTTCTGTTAATATTTCAAAAATCAAAATCGACATCGCCTGTTTGCCACCGGCGACACGAAGCTGTTCGCCGCCGACCATCTTCGCCGCTTTCTTGCAGCAGTGACACGCAGCCGGCACCATGGCGAGCTCGTTCGTGCGCTGTCGACGCCAGACGTCTCCTTCCTGTCTATAAATAGCAGCAACCGCCGCCGTCGTCCTCCGTTTTTCCTCTTTGCTCTCCTCCACCACCGATCAACTCCGCCGCTCGTCGTAGCCACCGTCGACCCCTTCCAGTCGTTCCTAGCTACACCAGCATGATCGCCGTGACCTAGCGCTCCTCGTAGGCTTGCTCACATCGTTTGGGTTGGCCGAAATTGATCGGTGGCGTCTTCCCCGTGACCGGCCGGAGCTCCGCCGCGACCGACCTCACCGTGGTCAGGCTGCTCCAGACCGTCTCCGCCTTCACCAAGCACACCGGCGTGATCGTGGTGAGCTCCTGAGTGTGTTGCTCGTTTTGTTTTAATCTCTACTGCACTGTGGTCATGATTGTGCCGTGCGCCGTCGAGCCGAGCCGCCATGGCCGGCGTGGAGCTTTCTCCTGTGCGCCTACTGCAGTTTTGAGGGCTGAGATAGTTTCGCGGAGTTGTGTAGATGGTTTTGGTGCTATCCATCTCGCCGGAGACTCACCGTCGGCGCGTTTTGGGCTGGCCAGTGATGGCAGTGCCGCCATGTCCTGTTATGTGTCACTTACGAGTGGGGTCGGGTTGTCAGTGAGAAAGAAAGAGAAGAATAGTAAGGTTTTGATATTTTCTGAATTTTGAATAGTGCTGAATCTTTGGGAATTTGTAGGAAAATAATCATAGCTCCAAAAATTCTGAAAATTTGTGTGTAGCTTCTATACATGCTCTAGTATGGTTTAAAAATATGAAACTTGAAATTTGAATAAATTTTTAATGTTCAAATATTTAGTCCATTAATTGATAAATGCAATTTCCATGATTGTTGTAGGCCACTGTATACTTCCAAAAATTATGAAATTTGTTTTGGTATACTAATTTGTCATGAGGAAGCTTACATAAAATTTTGAGGTCATTTGGAACAAGTTCATTTTTGAGCTTATTTCCAAATTAATTCAAAAAGAAATAAAAGCAAACCCTAAGTGTTAGATTAGAGTTTGATCTTGTTTTGGTCATGTTTTGTGACTAGTAGGGTTTCAAGATCAGTTTGGTCAAGTCACATGTGTGGTTCTTGCCGGTAGAATTGCAAGTTGGTTTTGTTGGCTTGCAACTGTACCGTGAAAAATAGTTGTATTCGAGGTGTTGTTATATTTCATGTACCATGACAGCATCATGTTTACATTATCATCATGTTAAAGCATATGTTATCATTTCGTGTAGAATCCGAGAGTGAAATGATTCTAGTTGGGCAACTTCTAGAAGAATCCCCGATTGTCACGGGATTTGATAATTGTGGTACTGATCTAGAACCTAAGATCGTCAACGAAGGCAAGCCCCGGTTTATGCATTAAACCCATACCTTGTTTACTTTGAAAATTTTATCACCTATGTTACTTATTGCATTAAGTTGATTAATTCAAATGTTACCTACTTGATGTATTGCCTACCTTGCTAATTGTTTACCATCCTTGAAGATGTTTTCATTTACAAAGGCGTAGAATGCTTAGTATGCTTTATGGTAGGATTTCAAAGTAAAAGTTTCGATACAATCAAAGATGACCAAAGAAAGAAAGAAGGTAGAATGAACTAGAGACTAGTTGGGTGACTTATCTTGAATTTTGGGTACTGTTGCCGACTATGTCGCTTAAAGGCCACTCATTGTGGATCTTCTGAACGAGACACTTTGTAGTACTGGTCACATATTCCGGTAAGCCTACTTCGGCTAATCCGATACTAAGACGAATGCCCACGCACTGGGAGTGGAGAGATGGCGAGAGTAGCATGTACCCTCATGGTTGGAATGTGGCTGGATTTGAGGTGTGCTGTGCTCTCGGGTGGCGTGGAGACGGCTTAGTATAGGAGGATCTGGTAGCGAGGTTGATATATGCAAGATTAAGTTCTACATATGTTGTGTGATAAGGAATCCCCAGCTGGGACTTGAATCAATTCGAATTGCCGATGCTCCACGGATATGGAGATTCGATTCATTACAGAAGCAATGCAGGACTGGTGAATTACTAAAATATGAGAAAAGAATGGAATGAGAAGGCTTGGAATATGGGAAATGTACATTTAGTTGAGATAATGAACTAAAAGGACTTAGGGGTAAAACTTAAAAATAGGATAAGAATAGTAAGCTTTTGGCAAAGAACTTTGAATCTTGCTACATCCTTACCTTGCCCCAACCCCTGCATCTCTAAAAGTCTTACACCCCTTTACGTCGGGTTAGTCTTGTTGAGTACTTTTGTACTCAGGGTTTGTTAACCCTTGTTGTAGGTGAGTCACATGCGTAGGCTTGTTTTGGTCCCTGCTGCATGTCTATATTTGAAGTCAATGACGATGAAGAATGATGAATGGCCTTTGGACAAGGCACTAGTTTGTATGATAAATAAAGTTAATGTAATATTATCCTGCTACTATGGTTGTATGACACTTATGGTATTGTAAGTTTGAAAATAACTAGTTTGTAAACTATGTTATCTTAAGACTTCCGCTATCTTTTACTCTGATGTATATATTTGAATAAACTGTTGTAATCTGCAATGTCTGTGATTGGGATCCTGTTTGAAAAAGAATCATGGATGATTCGGGTTTCCCGAGGACACCCGACAGACCTGTTAAGTTGTTGGGAACTCGTATACGCTATCAAAGGTCTGTTGAGACAATGTTAGGTGCATGTGGGCTCGATTTCTCAGGAGGTTCTTCCATAATGAGCAATTCCTATGCGCTTGAAAAAAGAATTCAATGTTTGATATTCACCCCCCAATCGGTTTGGACTGCTAAAATCTTGCGACCAAATTGTCCGTTCGACAAGATTTTGGAAGTCACAAAAACATGAAAACACTTCATATTTATGCCGCAATAAATAGATCCATGTAAACTTTCTATAATCATAAATAAAGCTCGCATAAAAATTGTTTCTCCCGACCGAAGTAGGTGCGGGTCCCCATACATCAAAAAATGAGATCCATCGGACTAGCAGACACGCTAGTGGATCATGGGTTGGGCAGCTGATGACTCTTGTAGTGTTGACATGCATCACAAACAGCATGCTTATTCAAATCTCTAATGAAAGGAAGATCGTGGTGAGTTAGAACTTGCTGAACTATCGAAGTAGACGCATGTTCTAGTCTAGAGCACCACAGAGACACAAAAGGCTTGAACACACCAAGCCCTTGTTTATTGGATGATGACCTAGACTTGAGGGGGTAAAGTCCTCTTTCACATCGACCTCTAAGGAGAGTCCTCTTGGTCCCCTGTTCCTTGAAAGAAAAATGGGTTGGATGAAACTCGAGAAAAGCATTGTTATCACATGCTAACCGATTAACAGATATGAGACTTTTGCTAGCTTGTGGGACATGAAGAATATTATTGAGATGAATTCTACTATTTGGGGAATGCAAAATGTTGTGACCAACGTGACCGATCTCCATACCTGCCCCATTGGGGGCATGAACTTGCTTGTTGTTGGTGTACTTGTCCCAGAACAGTCAGCTTCTTCGAGATCCCTGATGATATGGTCAGGTGGCGCTGGTATCCATATACTAGTTGGTGTTGACAGCCGTACGACGAAGTAGCAGATGCCGCACTCTTTCTATGGTGGACCTGATGAACGAACACATCAAAGAGCTTGAAGTAGCAGCATGAAGTGTGGCCCTCCTTCCCAGTAGAGCTGGCAAATGGCACCAGTAGATAGGCGCTACCCTACGGTCATGCACCGCCATGTCCATCGTGTCCACGCCCAAAGCCATCGCGACCGCCACCGCCGTTGTCGCCGCTGCCGCCACCATGAGAGTTGGTGTTTGCACCACCGTGGCCCCCTTGGCCGCCATGTGTGGTAGAACCACCCAAAATAATATGCTTTTGGAGGCACTCGTCTTCCACTAGACACTAAGTACCTTGAAAGTGAGCTACATTAGGTTAGTTCCATCGAGCACACCCCAAGGGAGAACTCAAAACAATCCACATTTTACATCTAGATTTTAATAATGAGTACGAGCTTATAATACTTAGTCCATTTCATACAACAAGAGTTCTTAGAAATTATTTATTACAATACCAGAGTTCAGAGTGCGATAATTAAACAGTGGAATAAAAATAAACACCTAGTAGAAACGATACAAGGATCTGTCTGTGCCCACCAGAAGAATCCTCCACACCAGAGCTACTGCTCAAGCTGCACCTACAACAGGGGTAAATATACCCTGAGTACACAATGTACTCACAAGACTTACCCGACTAGTGGGAATAGTTTCCCGACTCTCAAGGATATGATAGGCAATATGGGTTTGCTGTTTTCTATGGTTGCGAAAAGTATTACTAATAGTTCATCCTTACAGTCAAGTTTTATTAGCAATCATGATTATTTCATTAGCTAACCATTCTAAGTAAGCATTTGTTCTACTTTCAAGCAAGGGTTGAGCAATCAGAACCATTTCACCATCTTTCATCTTTTAGTTCTTACTATGGTGCTAGACCATAGCCAAGTCATATCGTCTTGCGAAAATGGCAATTCGTGAACCAATGTATCCTAGCTAGGTACCCCAAAACATATGCCCTGTTTGTACCCTAGGCACAAACAAGACCAACCCATTCCACTCCTATCATGGGGTCCTAGATCCCCGTCCAAACTTAGGACTCCAAGCCCCCACACTTGAGACCCGGTCTCAATATGGTGCTTAGACCTCCACCTTTCCACGCCGTCGAGAGGCGGAGCTTTTGGCCTACTATACCGTGGTGGTCTCGAGGAGGTCTCAGAGCTTGCCGTGGAGCCATCGCCCCTCCGTGGTAGAGGGCTCGGGCATAGCCCGGAGTAGCATCACCGCTGCTGCGATGTTCTGGCTAGCGCGATTGAAGATAGGGGGTTGCTCGCCCCCTTCGTCGTTGTTGATGCGGTGGTTGACGTCACGAGCCCTGCGCCAGGGCTGCTCCGCCATCACCGCGACCCCACTACTCTTGCTCGAGAGTGTCTTGGAGCAATTGTAGAAGGAGTTGGTCTTGTTTGACCTTGGCCTGAAGCTCATGGAGCTGCTCCAAGTCAAGATGTCGAAGTTCCTCGTGGGTGAGGTTCTCGTTTCATGCCGCCGAGGCTCGACGCATGGAGGTGTGGCATTGCCTGCCCCCTCGCAGGGCGGGGAGCGATTGCCTGCCCCTTTGTCCTCATTGCCCGCTCTCGGCATCCTGAGCTCGACATAGAAGCACTCACGAGTGGGATCGTAAGTGCCTTCATCATCAGAGTCGGAGTAGCCGAAGTAGTAGTCGCTCGTGGCTGTGAAGCAGCGCATGGCTTTAGGGTCGCGAAGCCTAGAGAAGTCTGCTCTGGGCCACACCTCATCCTCCTCCGAGGAGTCAGTGTGGGTGTGGGTTGAGGTCGTGGCGAAGAGGTCGAGGGCAAAGCATTATGGTGTCCTAGGGGCTCCGCGTGAGCGGAAGCGTAGGCGGAAGCGTAGGTAGCGGCGGCATTGCTCAACCCAAAGGGGTACAGGGATGGTGCTATCGGCGGGTGCTACTCCACCGAAGTCGATTCCTCAGGAGGTAGCGGGGCAGGGCTTGATGATGGGGCAGTCGCTGCATGCCACTGGCGTCTTTCCCTTGCCCAGGCTTAAGCTGGACAGGTCCCCAACCAGGGACCCTATACCAATAGCTAGGCATGGGGTACTGGCGGAGCACAGTGCATCACCCTGAGCTTATGTGGTGTCGAGGTGGTCTCGCCCGCGTCGTGCCTGATGAGCGTGACGAGAGCGGTGGCCCAGGCACCACCTACGCCTGGGCTGCTGGGGCAGTGATGTCGTCGTCAGTCGGTGGGGCTCTGGGTGTGAGGAGTACCATATCATACTCGCATCCTAGAGACATGAACTCTAGGCTCCCGAACTAGATCACCATGCTGAGACGCAGTGGTCGCATGGGGTCTGCCATCCGGAACTTGTTGGAATGACGAAGCTGACACGCAGTAGTACCCCTACCTGGCACGCCAACTTTCGGTGTTTTGGATTGGTGGATCCTCAACCAACTAGTGAAAGTGTGTTGCGTGCCCCTAATCACGGATGGTGATGCAAAGAGACACAAGGTTTATACTGGTTCGGGCAATAAGTGCCCTACGTCCAGTCTAAGAGAGCGATCTTGTATTCCTTACACCGAGGTGCTTGTAGTAGGGGTTTACAAGCTAGGCGAGAGAGGGAGCTTGTCCTAGGTCTCTATGTGGAATGGCGTGGGTTGCTTGAGACGTTGATCTTAGGCAGTGGGGGAGCATGTGTGTCTGAGTCTATGTGAGTCTGTCTGTGCGTGAGCGTTTGCCCCCTCTAGAAACGGCCCCGGTCACTCCCTTTAATAGTTAAAGGGGGGGATAGGGGTGATACACGTGTTCGCTATGTGGTGTTTTGTTAGCGGAGGCGGTATGTCTGAGCCCTGTACTTGTCACTGTGGTGGCATGGTCGATGGAGTGGTCTTGTCCTTCGGTGCACTAGAGCGACGCGCCGGTCACGCCCGATCTTGTGCGATGTGTGGGCTCCTATGATGGCTTGATGTAGGGCATGGCGCAGACTGTGGATGATGTGTCGGTCGCTGTATGTCGACAGCGTAGAGAGCCGAGGCCCCATCGGTGCATGAGGCTGAACCATCATGGGGGGGCTCGGTGGGCACTGAGTCCTGAGGCTATAGGGGTGCGGAGGCAGGTAGCTGAGGCTCGGAGGGAGCAGTTGGTCTTTTATGCTGATTTCAAGGCTACAGGGACCCGACATGACTCTCCACGCTGCACTATACTCAGAGCAGGTGGAGTTAGGTAGCACAGTGCCACATGGGCATTAGTCGTGGGCACAGTGCCGAGCACAGCGGCCGGTAACCCATGCCCTGTCCTATCCCGGGCGGCATGGAGTTGATGCGACTCCTATCTCATTGGTCACTCCGCTATGTTGAGCCATCATTCGGCTGATGTCGTAGGGAGTGGTTGGTCATGTTAGTTGGACATGACATCCCTAGTCGAGGCGGTGGTGATGGGGTAGCTGCCGAGCCAGCCTCGAGCGAGGCGGAGAATCGGCACCTCGTTCGAGGCCTTACGGGTGGGGCCTCGAGCGAGGCGGAGAATCGGCACCTCGTCCGAGGCCTTATGGGTGGGGCCTCAAGCGAGGTAGAGAAGCAGCACCTCATCCGAGGCCTTATGACATGGGCCTCGGGCGAATCGGAGAATCGGCCGAGGCCTCATGGTTGTCTCTTGGCTTCGATATTTACAAGGTCTAAGCAATTTTTTCGGTTCTTGCTTAGGGTACCCCTTTTTATGGTATCCGTTAGTAGCCCCCGAGCCTCAGGGGGAGTGCGAGCACTCTTCCTGAGGTTTTGATGAGACTTGGCTCGCATCAGCTCCCATCGGGATTGTGTTTAATGCTCGAGGCCTCGGTGGGTGCGCGTGAGCGCACCCGCCGGGTGTAGCCCCCGAGGCCCTAGAGGAGTGGATTTACTCCTCTAGGGGCTTTTTCCCTATTGAGTGAGGGGTTTTATCGTGTTTGCCGAGCCCCAGAGTGCAAGTTTGGGTCACTGGGTCTTGGCTTGGTTGCTGGAAGAGCCCCCGAGCCTCTATGCGGAGCAAGAGGGCGATCAGGAGTTTCCCTATCATTTTTGGGCAGCCCTTGCGCATCCTTTTCGTTCAGAAGGAGGGGTGGAGTGTGCTAGGCTACCCTCAGTGGGCATGAGTAGTGACACCTCCAGTGAGCTGTTATTGGGTAAGTCCGAGTGGAGACCCATGCCCCATTCGATAGGGGTCGGCTAGCAGTCCAGAGACATGCTCCAAAGGTACCAGAGGGCTTCTCTAGTGGGTCCTAGGGCCATTCAATTGGTCCTAGGGGCTCGATACCTCCCTACGGTGGGATCTCATTTAGAACCTCCCTGCCGGTCTTGGACATGACTTAGGGCATCCCAAGCAATTGCTTGCTTGGGCCTCGGCTATGTACGGGCTCGCCCATAGTCATCCTTGACTCTGTTTGTCCTAGGGCGGCTGTCGAGACCTTCGGGGGCCCAACCTTCGAACCCCTAGACCATAATGGGCTCGGTGCCTAGTTCCTTAGTCTGAAAGGAATCGGGTGGGTTGTAGGAAGAGCCCCCGAGCCTTTGCCTAGAGCAAGAGGGCGATCAGGAGCTTCCCTATCTTTTTCGTGCAGCCCTCGTGCATCCTTTTCATTCGGAAGGAGGGGTTTTGCCGAGCCCTCGAGTGTGAGTTTGGGTCGCTGGGCTTCGGCTTGGTTGCAGGAAGAGCCCCCGAGCCTCTGCTCAGAGCAAGAGGGTGATCAGGAGTTTCCCTGTCTTTTTTGTGCGGCCCTCATGCATCCTTTTCATTCGGAAGGAGGGGTGGAGAATGCCAGGTGTCGGGGACCTAATACCAGGGTACCCCAGGGGATGGAACCGATAACCACCAAATGTAAAAAACTTCTGGACGCATAAGGGCGCCATGTCATCCCTTGTTCGAATGACAGGAGTTCGGTTCCGCCTCGCCCGACACCTTTGGGACGGGCTCGGTCTTGCCCGAGGGCCGAGGGATAAACTCCGTCTCGCCCGACGCCTTGAGGACGGGCTCGGTCCCACCCGAGGGCTGAGGGATGAGTTCCATCTCGCCCGATCCCGGAGGGGTGGGGTCAGCCTCACCCGACGCCTTTGTGGGATAACCCTGCCTCGCCCCAAAGGCTCAAGGCTAATCTCCGTCTCGCCCGACGCCTATAGGGCGGGCTCGGTCTCGCCCGAAGGCTAAGGGATAGATTCCGCCTCGCCCGATCCCGGAGGGATAGGGTTAGTCTCACCCAAGAGATATGGACTGGCCTCCGTCTCACCCGACAGCCTAGAACGAGCCTCGCCCTGATCGATATCTATCCCTCATAACGATGGGTACAGGACGAGACAAGACGTTCGGGTCAACCATGGCTCCAACGACCATACCCTGTGCCCTGACAGGAAAAGAACTGCCAGGGAACGACAGGACTGATGCTTTAGACCCTTCTGGGCGCCGCAGAGCCCAAAAGGTATTATAGGTGCATGCACCTCACTCTGTAGAGTTGTAGGCGCCGCCTTCAGCTCTAGGACACGGAACCCAACGAAGATATACGACAACCGCTACACTCCAAGAACGGATTTGCTATCTCCACGAACGATGGATACTCCGTCACCGCGCTGTGGACCCGAGGGAGCGGGGGGGGCCCTCTTCCCGACCCCTCAGGTCCTCCAAGTTAGAGAGCCTTGGCCACGGCGCTACACCAGACCCCGACCCTGAATTCTCCCAACAGGAATCATGGGAACCAGAAGGCGTGTGGAGCAAGGCTGGGGGGAGGCCCCTAAGTCAAAACCACTGTACTACAGCCCATACCCTGGGGGCAGCATGCTGTGACTGATCTGACATCCTACAGAGATATTGACAACATCGTAAGCACTTATCTTCCTTCGCACTCATCAGAATGGGGGACCTGACCGGGTAGACATGAGCCACAAGGCTAAGTAGAGTACGCATCCTGGAGCCCTCACCCTTGTAAAGCTAGCCCCTTCATCTATAAAAGGGGAAGCACATCCTCCATCAAAGGGACGGAAAAAATAGGACCGAACAATAGAACACATTCACACACATTCAAGCAGCTATGAAGCTCTTGACCACCTTTCAATCCTTCGATCAGAGACTTGGGACCAGTCCCTCTCTCGGCAGTTTGTATCCCTTACTACAAATCATTTACAGTGCTAATAACACAAGCAGCAACAAACTAGACGTAGGGACGTTTCGCCTGAACCAGTATAAATTCTGTGTCCTTTAGCGCATCATCCGAGCCTAACGCGCATTACTATAAATTTACTTGCCGGTGCTTGTACGAAACACCGATAGTTGGCGCGCCAGGTAGGGGCTATGCGCGTTCCAAATCAGGTCTCGGATGGCCACCCACGCAATCACCTGGGCCCTGGGCGCACACGTGCGTTTCGGCGACCTGGATTTCATCATCACACTAGGAGGAGAGCTAGCGCTGACTCACTCAGCCGCCCCATCTCCCCCTTCGATCAACTTCAGCCGTCTCAGGCTTAAGGGCCCACCGGGCAACTCCCGGGGAATCTCGTCACCCAAGGAGACCTCTCACAACACCACCATGTGTTTGGAAGGGTCCGGATGGAGCGCCCCGACAGCGTTTCTGTTCGGTCTCCGCAACGTTGTGGCGACCGCTGGCCGCCTTCTGGCGCTGCGTGTGGTTCAACCACCCACGGACATCAAGTTCGTGGGGGCGATTGAGCGGGATATGGAGACCCTCTATGAGCTCCTCAACAAGGAGCCTATATCGCTCTCCAGCTCAGATTCCAGTAGGGGGAGCCACCACCCTTCCCGGGAATGCTACATGACGCAGACCCCCGAGGGTCACGTCGAAAGCGCCTCCAGGGAAGAGGCCACCCCTACAAACAATCCTGACGGCAGATCCGGGGAGGATGGGACAGCCCCATCTCACCTGAGGATGGAGCAGCTAAGGGCTCATCAGCAAGAGATCAATGAGGCCGGGCAAGGGCTCGCACGGGAATACGCGGACATCAATCGCGAGATTGAACGTCGCAAAGACAGGGGGCGCGCGCGCCACAGCCCGCACCGTACATCAAAGGATCCTCACTGATGATGGGGCCTTTCCTCACTTCACTCGAGCCAGCCAGAACATCGCCGCAGCAACCGCCTTGCTGCATGGCCTCCCGGAGGCAGGCGGAAAGTTCGTTGTCTCGACGACGCGAACCCGACACCAGTCAGCGCGCACCCTCAGTGCGTCCCACCAAGGACGCATCCGTACACCAAACACCGCCAGCCGGCGGGCAGCCCTCCGTCGTCCCTGTACATCAGCGCCTCGGCCGTGGCCGCGACGTACGCAACATCATCGACGCCCGGAGGCGTGCCCACGGCGACGAGGGAGAAGCAGTGCGCCACGGCTATCATCCCCGACGTGGTGGGCGCTACGACAGCAACGAGGACCGAAGCCCTAGCCCTGTCCTGCCAGGCCCTCAGGCCTTTGGTCGGCACATCCTCAACGCTGCATTCCCTCTAAGGTATCGACCGCCTACGAACATTCCCAAATATTCTGGCGAGACAAATCCCGGGCTTTGGCTCGAAGACTATCGGCTTGCATGTCAGGCCGGTGGTGCGAGTGATGATAACTTCATTATTCGCAATCTCCCGCTGTTCTTGGCCGACTCGGCATGAGCATGGCTGGAGCACCTACCGTCCGATGCTATTTAGAGTTGGGCGGATCTGACTGAGATCTTCGTGGGTAATTTCTAGGGCACGTACAAACGCCCTGGAAACCCATGGGACCTCAAGAACTGCCGTTAGAAGGCTGATGAAACCCTCCGCAGGTACATCTAGCGCTTCTCCCGACAGTGCAACGAGCTCCCGAACATCGCCGACGCCGACGTGATAGGAGCCTTTCTGTCCGGAACGACCTGCGAATCCCTGGTCCACAAGCTGGGACGCAGGGGCCCGCGAACTACCAAGGAACTTCTGGACATCGCCACTAGTCACGCCTCTGGAGAGGAGGCGGTCGGAGCCATCTTTGATCGCTCCGACGGAAAGACAAGGCGGGACGAGGACGCTAGCGAAGGCGCCTCCAACTGTCCCGCCAAAGGGAAAAATAAGAAGCAACGGCGCGACAGCTCACTCGCGGCCGCTGCCGACCGCAAAGGTGGCCGGAAGCCCGCGGAGGGCACCCCGAACCACTTCGAGAAAATGCTCGAGGGGCCATGCCCAAATCACGCCTTCCCGGCCAAGCACCTATACAAGGAATGCGGCCTTATGCGCAAATACTTGGCCGGGGGTCTGAACAAGGAGGAGCAGGGGAAGGAGCCTGTTCCCACCACTAACGACACAGAGGAGAAGGACGACACCTTCCCAACACCGACCGGTGCCCTCATGATCTTCGGAGGATCAACGGCCTACGACTCCAGGCGCCGCTAGAAGGTCGCACGTCGAGAGGTCTATACCGCAGGACCGGCTATGCCAGCATATCTCCGGTGGTCGGAATCCGCCATAACCTTCGACCGGACCGATCATCCGGATGCCATCCCACACCCGGGAAGGTATCCGCTTGTCATCGACCTGATCGTCGGTCCAAAGCGGCTCACCAAGGTACTGATGGATGGGGGCAGCGGCCTCAACATCATGTACGCCAAGACGCTCAACGAGATGGGCGTCGACCGAACGCGCCTCCGCCCCGTCCGAGCACCTTTCCATGGCGTCGTGCCAGGAAGGCAAGCTGTGCCACTAGGGCAGATTGACCTGCCCGTCACTTTTGGGGATCGATCGAATTACCAGACTGAGACCCTCACCTTCGATGTAGTGGGATTCCTGGGGACTTTCCACGCCATTCTGGGGCGACCATGTTACGCGAAGTTTATGGCCGTACCCAATTACACATACCTGAAGCTGAAGATGCCGGGCCCCCGTGGGGTCATCACCATTGGCACCTCCTTCCAGCGTGCTTACGAGTGCGAGGTCGAATGCTGCGGACACGCATCCGCGGTCATCGCATCCGAAGAGCTCGCCACCCTCAGGGAGGAGGTCATTGAAGAGACACCCAACGCAAAGAAGTCATCCGGATCGTTCGAATCGGCAGAGGGCTCCAGGGACGTGCTTTTGGATCCCAGTAGCTCCGAGGGCAAAAAAGTCCGAATCGGGACCGCGCTCTCCTCTGCATAGGAAAGCGCGCTCGTTGACTTCCTCCACGCCAACAAGGACATCTTTGCGTGGAAACCCTCGGATATGCCGGGCATCCCGAGGGAGGTCACCGAGCATACTCTCCAAATCCTCCCGGGCTCCAAGCCGGTGAAACAATGCCTGCGCCGCTTCGACGAGGAGAAACGCAGGGCCATCGGCGAGGAGATAGCCAAACTACTGGCCGTAGGATTCATTAAGGAAGTATACCACCCAGAGTGGTTAGCAAATCCTGTTCTTGTTCGGAAAAAGAGCAGGAAATGGAGAATGTGTGTTGATTATACTGGCCTCAACAAAGCGTGTCCAAAGGATCCATTTCCTTTACCACGAATAGACCAAATAGCCGATTCCACCTCGGGGTGCGAAACCCTCTGTTTCCTGGACACATACTCAGGCTACCATCAGATCGCGATGAAAGAGTCCGACCAGCTCGCGACATCTTTTATCACGCCCTTCGGATCATTTTGCTACGTTTCAATGCCGTTTGGTTTGAAAAACGCTGGGGCAACGTACCAGCGCTGTATGCTTAGTTGCTTCGGAGATCTCATCGGGCGAACCGTTGAGGCCTATGTCGACGACATCGTAGTCAAATCCAAGCGGGCTGACCACCTTGTCGCCGACCTTGAACGTACCTTTGCGAAACTCCGGGCGAACGGCATCAAGCTCAATCCCAAAAAATGTGTTTTCAGGGTCCCGAGGGGCATGTTGCTCGGCTTTATCGTCTCCGAGCGTGGCATCGAAGCCAACCCAGAGAAGATATCAGCCATCACGAGGATGGGCCCGATCCAAAACATAAAGGGGGTTCAGCGGATCACCGGGTGCCTTGCCGCTCTCAGTCGATTCATTTCACGCCTCGGCGAACGAGGACTCCCCCTTTATCGACTCCTGAAGAAAACTGACCGCTTCGAGTGGACAGCCGAGGCTCAGGAAGCACTTGACATGGTTAAACGATTTTTAACTAAGCCGCCGGTCCTAGTTCCTCCATGCGATGGAGAATCTCTCCTACTATATATATCGGCCACCACCCAAGTGGTTAGCTCCGCCTTAATAGTAGAGCGAGAAGAAGAGGGGCACGCCTTCAAGGTGCAGCGCCCTGTATATTTCATCAGCGAGGTGTTATCCGACTCCAAAACCCGCTACTCCCAGATCCAGAAACTCCTCTACACCGTCCTCATCACCAAGAGGAAGCTACGCCACTACTTCAAATCACACCCTGTGATAGTAGTGACGTCGTTCCCCCTCGGCGAGGTCGTTCATAGCCATGACGCTACGGGAAGAACCGCAAAGTGGGCACTCGAGCTGATGGATCAGGGCATTTCTTATGTGCCCCGAACGGCGATCAAATCTCAGGCACTGGCTGATTTCATCGCGGAATGGACCGAGGTCTAGATGCCACCAGCAGCCGTCGACCAAGAGTACTGGGTAATGTACTTTGACGGATCGCTGATGAAGAAGGGTGCCGGAGCAGGACTAGTCCTTGTATCCCCCCTCGGGGTGCACATGAGGTACATGGTTCGGCTTCATTTTCCCTCATCAAACAATATTGCAGAATACGAAGCGCTCATCAACGGCCTATGAATCGCCATCGAACTGGGCATCCAACGCCTCGACGTCAGGGGCGACTCTCAGCTGGTCGTCAACCAGGTCATGAAAGAGTCAGGCTGCCACGATGTCAAGATGGAGGCATACTGTCAAGAGGTCCGACGTCTGGAGGACAAATTCGACGGCCTCGAACTCAATCATATCCCCAGGCCCCTCAACGAAGCGGCCGACACACTCGCAAAAGCAGCATCCAGCCGAGAGCCAGTTCCAACAGGCGTCTTCGCCACTGACCAACACAAACCCTCGGTACGCTACGCGGGGTCGGAACAAGCCGACGACGGCCCTTCTAGTCTGACCCCCAAGGCCGATCCACCAACTGTTCCTCCCGACCCCGAGGTCATGGAGCTTGAAGATGACCTAGCAATGGAGTCTGATCCTCCCAATGACTGGAGGACGCTTTACATCAACTATCTCCTCCACGACGTACTACCAACCGACAAGACAGAAGCCCGATGGCTCGCGCGACGCGCCAAATCCTTCGTTCTTGTAGAGGGCGAACTCTACAAACGAAGTCACATCAGAATTCTGCAACTTTGTATCCCGGACGAACAGGGAAAACTCCTACTAAGCGACATCCACGGAGGGGCATGCGGACACCATGCTGCACCAAGAACCTTGGTTGGGAAGGCATTCCGACAGGGTTTCTATTGGCCCACCGCAGTAGCCGATGCCGAGCAAATTGTACGCACCTGCGAAGGGTGCCAATACTACGCTCGGCAAACACACCTCCCGGCCCAGGCTCTCCAGATGATCCCCATCACGTGGCCCTTCGCGGTCTGGGGGCTTGACCTGGTTGGGCCACTTAAAAAAGCGCCCAGAGGCTTTACCCACCTGCTTGTCACCATAGACAAGTTCACAAAATGGATTGAAGCTCGGCCAATATCCACAATCAAATCCGAGCAAGCTATGCTGTTCTTTCTCGACATCATCCATCGCTTTGGAGTACCGAACTCCATCATCACAGACAATGGCACGCAGTTCACCGGTAGGAAATTCGTTCGTTTTTGTGATGAACAACACATCCGAATCGACTGGGCAGCCGTCGTGCACCCCCGGACGAACGGACAGGTCGAGCGCGCAAATGGCATGCTCCTTCAAGGCCTCAAACCCAGAATTTTCAACCGGTTGAACAAGTTCGGCGCGCATTGGCTCACTGAGCTCCCGGCTGTGCTCTGGAGCCTAAGGACGACTCCTAGCCGGGCCACCGGCTACACACCCTTTTTCATGATCTACGGCTCCGAGGCCGTTCTCCCGACGGACCTCGACTATGGAGCGCCAAGAATCAGAGCATATGACGAACAGGGAGCCGAGGCATCTCACCAAGACGCCATGGACCAGCTGGATGAGGCCCGCGACATCGCCCTCCTCCGTTCAGCCAAGTACCAGCAAGCGTTACGGCGGTACCACAGCCGACGGGTGTGGGGTCGAGCCTTCAACGTCGGAGACCTCGTCCTCCGCCTTGTGCAGAGCAACAAGGATTGCCACAAACTCTCCCCGCCCTGGGAAGGGCCCTACATCGTCGAGGAAATACTTCGCCCAGGCGCCTACCGGTTGAAAACCATTAAAGGCGAGGTCTTCACCAACGCCTGGAACATTGAGCAGCTACGTCGTTTCTATCCTTAAAATAAGCTTACACTTTTCCTTATCAGTTTTTGTCTTGACAGAACCCCGATCCTTAGTGACTACCGACCCCTGCAAATCGTGAGGGGTCAGACCTCACTCGGGGGCTGGCATGTGATCGTAACATATGTTATGTGTAATACAAGTATCGCGATTGCAAAAAATCCCTGCGTTATACTTACAAACATTCTATAAGTTTTCCATTCGCCTCGTAAATGAGTCTCGAGGGCTAAGACCTTGGGAACCAATTCTGAACACAACTGGTAGGACTACGAGACACCCACGCCCCAGCGGCTGCAACCTCTTTGCTCACCAGTTCAATCAGAATTAGTTTGCCCACGTTCCTAGCTTCCTATGACTTAGACCATGAGAAGAGTTGGAAAGCGCTAAAATGACTTGCCACAAGCAAAGGATGTAATTTTGTTCATTTTTTGCACGAATTCACCACTTACAAAGCGATGCCATTACAAAAAAGGAACAATATACTCCGAAGGCTGTTTACTCGGGGGCTTCCCCACAACGTTATTTCATTACAGTCCCGGCTTAGCTCTACCACAAGTGCTACTACGATCGCCGCGCCATGCTCTCCATCAGCGACGTCGAGGGCATGTACACAGGCCAGTTCGTCCACTGCGGCCGCCGTGCCACGCTCTCCATCGGCGACGTCAAGGGCATGTACATGGGCCAGCTCGTCTACTGCGGGCGCCGTGCCACGCTCTCCACCGGCGACATCTTCGCTGGATCCTCGAAGGTGCCACCATCTATGACGCCTCCGCCGGAGCGTCCGGGGACTACGCCATCGTCGTCAGCCGCAACCCCGGTAGCAACGCCACCGTCATGACGTCTGGGGACTACGCCATCATCCCCAGCCATAACCCTGACAACGGCGTAGGGGCAGGAAACGCCTCCCGCCAAGGGAGGAGCACAGCGAACGACGACGCAGTCAACGACGTACGACGCCCACCGGCGCCTCCTTTCCTTTGGCAGCAGCGACTCCTCAGCAAGGGCTGCGTGCACCATCTCATCTACATTGGATAACCTCCGGCTTGACATCACGCACCAGAATCACGAGCAAGTTTGTAAGTTCTCTATCTCTCTCTCTGGCATTACTCTTCATCACTCAGGAACCACCGCGACGCACGGACGCGTTTGGCAGAAAGGAAGAAGAAGGAGAGATAGCGGCTCGGAGGCAGAAGGGGAGGTGGGATGAGAGCTCCTCTCCCCCTCCCTATTTAAAGAGGAGGCGCAGTAACTAAGGAAAGGCGAAAGGTCGGACGAAAAACCCTCTCCCTTCCCCTTTTTTAATACGCAATCAATGCTGATTGATATCTGAGGGGACACGCCAGAGGTGACGGGACGAACCCCGGTCTACGAAGCGTCCCTCTTTGGTCAAACTAAACACTGCCTGGGTATGGCCCGCCACTGACCCGCTCCGGACGCGGCAATTAAGGCGCCCACATAGGCAGACAACTTTTTCGCCTCCCCATGCAGGACCACGGACGACTCGATGACGGGACCCTTCAGATCTCCTGGGTCGACCATTCGGCCCAGAAGACACGACGAACAAACAACCAAAGAAAGATAAGCCTCTCAGCTTTCACATTTTATGCGTTAAAATTTGTTCGCAAGATTCCGACCCCGTCAAATAGCAGGGGCGCGAACATCACTCGGGGGCTGTCGAGGATGACTACCAATCTAGACATCCTCTTCACCCGACCCCTCCGTACGCTTGAAACTAAGGGCGCGATATACAGGCACAAAGCTTTGAGTAAAACTGGACGAACTAGCAAACCCTACGCCCCGATAGCTACGATGTTTCTGTTCACCAGAAAAATCATGCTCAAACGCCTCTCGCGTCTCTAGTTTCGACGTCCGCCTTTCTCAAAGAAGGGATTGGAGGGATCCGCCTACAGCTGTCAGGTTGCCCAAGCTAATCGAACAGCTCGGATCGTCACCGAGACACAAAAACGAAGAATGGCAATTCTTACGCAGGTTTTTCCAACCTCGTCTCAAATGTCAGGACCCGAACCCCTCTGATAGGAGCTTTTCCGCCACTCATACCACCAAGGTAACGTCACCACCTTTATTTTCAATTAAACCTTGCATTCGAAACATTTCATATGCAGAAAATTGCATCCCAATGATTCGTGTCGCATCACGAAACGGCTGTCGCCTTATCCGATATAGGCAACCACAGGATGAGGTTCGAAGGTCGGCCCGCGAAGGGCTCGAGGCCGCCTCATGCCGAACAGAGCTAGGGAGAGATAACCGAGACGAGCCCCAGCGGCCCTGCTCGACCCCGCTCAGAAGCAAACCGGGACGTCTCAACCTTCTCTCGTTCGATTCTAACCTCGAGCCAAACCCACAGAATCTCCATCGAGGAGAGGCCATCGGGCCCCCTAAGCTTATCGAACGACTCAGGCATCTGCCGGGAGGCGGGTTAAGAAGTTGTGGAGTGCCACCAGAGGGCTCTGCCGACCCCATCAGCAAATGATGGACCCGGATTCCACACGAACGTACCCGTTAGCGAGCTCATTGAGCACGGTACTCAAGCCATCGAGGCAAGTGTCGTTCACTCAGCCCCTCCGATTGCGAAAACCGAGGACGGGGTAACACGTAAATAACGACCGACCCCTATCAGACCCTAACAAGGCTCGGGGGCTCGGGCCAAACAATGCAGGGACAAAAGGCCCACCTTGCCGAGCCCATAGAGTCCCCAGTTGGGATTTCTGTTGGAAGACAGGGCGGGGATTATTGCGATGACATCCATTGACACCGAAACCACGATTCTGGTCTCCAGTAACACCCGACCCCAGGCAGGTGCAGGGGTCGGACCTTACTCGGGGGCTGTTAAGGTATAGCTACCTCCTCAATCCCCTCACATTATAATCAGCGGCATAATTCAGAGGAACATATTGGTAAGACCGTAAAAAATCAAATCGCAAAAAATCAAATGAAACGAAATTAAGACGCAAAAGCACGAAAGGCGTCCAGACTCGAAAAATACCGACACTTGTCCACATATTACATATAAGCTATTCTCAAAATTGTTCGACTAATTACTCCCGCGAAGGGAGAACCATTTCTTTCAGACTGTCTGCCAGGTTCTTCGCAAGGGGAGCGACCATCTTCTCCATTTCCTCCAGCTCTTCATCCTCGTAGGTGGACGGAAAGCCTTCGCTCATCACCCTCAGGTTTATTTCCTTCTCATAATGGGCGTGGGCGACGGTGAAGGCCTGGGTAATCCCGGCGTGAAAGGCACTCTCCTCAAGTTGGCCCACCCGAGCCGTGATACCTCCGACACGAGCCGCGAGCGGGCTGGTCTCCACAGGCTCTATCACATTCAGGGCATTAAGGACCACCCCGACCGCAGCTTGTAGAAGATCATGCTCATCGCTCTCCGCCTGAAGGGCCCTGCGCGTATAGGCAGCCTCTTTCTCTAGCTTGGCGGCGACGTTCTCGGCACTCAACTTTCCTTTCACCGCTGTCATCAAGCTCCGCTCGGAGAGAGCGGACCACCTCGACGTCCTCAGTCCACCTTCTGCTGGAGGGCTGTGGCCCTACTCTCGGCCTTCTGCCGGAGGTCCCGCTCCATCTCCAGCTCCTTCAGGATTTCGCCGGCCTTCTCATTGGCCGCGGCATTCCTCTGCAGCAGCTCGTCTCGCTCTTTTTGGAGTTTGGCAATCTCCTCTCCATCCAGTTTAGACCTCGCCGACAGGTCCTCGAACATCCCGTGCGCCTCCTCCGCATCCTGACGCGCCTGGGCCTCCCGCTCCTGGACGATGGCAAGCTGGGCGGCCATGTTTGCTCGCAGCCGGGCCTCCTCGGAGAGGCGATCCCGCTCCGCCTTCTGCTCGCGGAGGAATTGGGATTTTTTCCGGCTACGAGCAACAAGAATCTGAAGAAGAAGACTGATATCAGAAATGCGAGAACCCACAAACACACGAAGAAAGAAAAAAGAAAGTCCAGAAAATACCTGAGAGGTAGGGATAACGATCTCACGGAGGGCTCCTCTGGCCTGGTCCAGGGCGTTCAGCATGGTCGAAATCCCGATGTCAAGACCCTCTCGCTCCATACTCTCGAATGATCATCGAGCGAGAAAAGAGCCGACGTCGGGTCCTGAGCAGCCATCCACTGGAGCGGCGGCTCCCCTCGCGCAGGGGAGCGGCTTCCTCCCAACAAAGGGGCTGGTGGCGGCTCCCTCCTGACCCTATGCGGCACCACCGCCGCACTCAAGGACCCTCCGGCTAGACCCTCCTCCGTCTGGACCGCTTCGGGCGCCACAGGCGGATCCACATGGGCACCTGGCGGCGCGGATTGCACCACGCCCTCAGGTGCCACCATGACCGTGCCTGGCTGATCTTGGCTCGGCGCAGTCACGATCACCGGTGGCATACGGTCCTCGGCCGGCTCTTCCACGCCCGCCACGGAAGAAGCCGCTCGCTCAGTAGCCTCCGCGGGCGTGGGAGCCACCATGGACGCCGTCGGTTCGGCCAACGCGGCCCCAACGTCGGCACCACCCCTGCCCGAAACAGGGGTAACTCCAGGCGACGCCGCCTGTCCCACTTGAAGGGCGAGGCTCTTCTTGGGCGCCAGCCCCAGGGGGTGACCCGTCCGCAAGAACCTACACAAAGGTAATAACCGTTAAGTCAAAATAAAAATAGAAGAAAACAGAGGAGTCAAGAGCTTACGTTGACGTCCTCGGCCGGCGGAAGCGTTTTGGGGACGGATCCCTAGACCCCTGCCCTGACTCATCCGGGTGGGACCGTTTCATGCCTGCCCCCTGCTCCGGGGCAGGGCGGTTCGTCTCGTCGGGCGCGGCGCCGGAGTCGCTCCCCCCCATCGTCTTGTTGGGCGCGGCACCGGAGCCGTCCCCCTCCCTCGTCTCACGGGGCGCAGCACTGGAACTGCTCCCCTCCATCACATCACGAGGCGCGGCACCAAAGCCGAGCGCGGCTCTAGTACCACCCCCCTCCACGATCGCCTCAGGGTCGGCGACAGCAAGCCCGGCGTCCCCCATCCACCGATTCTCGGCCGGCACGCCGTGCGAAGCGGCGGACTCGCCGGCCTCCACTGACCTCATTGATTCACTTCCCTCTGCGTGAAAAGCGAAAGGCCCCTGCACTGGGTGGGTGGCCACTTGTCAGCGTTTCCTCATCCTGCCAGGACGCCCCAATCCACGTCGACGGCTACCTCGTCGTCGTCGTCATCATCATCATCATCGTCGTCATCCTCACTACTCACGTCCTCTCCCCGGTCCCGTGCCTCCTGCTTCAGCCGTTTCGCCTTCTTCATCTCCTCCTTTGCTTTCTTGTCCCGCTCGGCCGCGAGTCGATTCGCCGCCGCCACAGCCCTGTCCTTCGGCAGTGGAGCCGGACTATCCTTGAAGACTAGCCCCCTCGGCTAGCCCCAACATCACAAAAGCAAGTATTAAAAAAGGGAGATTCAGGAGAAAGAAAGGAGTGCAGGAGAAGAGGGCTTACGAATTCAAAGAACCCAGGCTCCGGCCGCATTGGGGGATGCCCGGGCACCGGATACACGATGTCAAGGACCATGCCGGCAGAATCCTTCGTCGGCTCCGTCGCCTCCTTGACACGCTGCGCCACTTCCGAATAAGGGAGCGCCTCGTCAACGAGCACCGTCCCCTCGAACGATATCCCTGGCATCATCCGATGCAGGGGAAGCACACGCGCCATCAGTGGCGCCACCCTCCTCGCGTGGTAGGCACCGATAATCCCCGACCCCTTTACACCCCGACCCTTCAGGGCATGGAGGGCGGAGAGAAGGTCGGAGATGTGCTTCTTGTCTTTAGCCTGGACGCCCCAGCCCCATGACGCCGGAGCATCCACAATAAGACGTCCGGTGTACTTCGGTAGGGGGGCACTCGCATCATCCCTAACATAAAACCATTGCGAATGCCATCCCTTGTTGGATGTGGCCAGACGCATGTACGGGTAACCCTTCGATCGGGTATGGCGCAGGTGAATGCTGGCACACCCCATCGGTGCGTCTACTTCTTTCCCCCCAATCTTCCTCTTCGACAGACTAACGCTAAAGAAATACCGCCACAGATCAAAATGGGGATCGATCCCTAGGAAACCCTCGCACAGGGCAACAAACGCTGCCATATGCTGTATCCCATTGGGAGTTAGATGCTGCAGCTCTACCTCATAGTAATCTAATAGCCCCCGAAGGAATCTATGCGCGGGTACCCCGAATCCCCGCTCATGGAAGAGGGCAAAAGAGACGACATACCCTTCAGGCGGCACCGGCTCACCCTCGTCGCCAGGAAGCAACCACTCCTGGATGGTAGATTGTGGGCGGAGAAGGCCACGACGAACGAGGCCCTCCAGACGCCGGGAAGAGATGCTTGATCTGCCCCACAACTCCATTGAGGCAGTAGGGGGGAAGGGCAGGCGCGAGCTTAACGGCGGCTAGAACACGAACGCAGGCCGGTCGACGGTGGCGATGCGGGCGTGAGGAGCTGGGAAGATTGGCGGCGGATGTCTCAGAACGCAAAGGAAGGGGAGCGAAATACGGGACCCTGGGGGCGAACCCCGCGGTTTTATAGGGGGCGACGGACACGAGAAGGGCAACCGTCCGCCTCGATCTCCGGGCCTGCCACGCGCGCCCCCGCGTCACGTCGCGGGACACGCGCCCGCAGTCCCTATCTTCTCATCCCAAAAATCTCGGCGGACGGTTCGCCTTCCCCAAGCGAATCCGGACTCTCTACCCACCGGGGAAGCGCAAGCCACAAAGGTCTGTTTCTTTTCTCTTTGGCCCACCTAGGGCCCAGCAACTCGCCGGCCGGCCCAACTAAGAAGGAATCCACGAACAATCCGCCATCAGGGGCAGAAGCACCAGTTAGGACAGCCACGAGTCAGTCCCCAGCGAACGGGACGCCACGGCCCACTCGGAAAAACACCCAGTTGATGTAAAACTAAGTCCTTCAGCCTTACCCACGAAGGGGCCGGTACAAACCCCCGGGCAACTCAACTCGAGTCACCCGGGGGCTCGGGGGCTACACCCATCGGGTGCGCTCGTGCGCACCCTCCGGCAAATTAGTTTCAACGAAATCAAAAAACACCCTCCAGGCGGTTCTACCTGAATCACCTAGAGTCACGGGGGCTACTGTCGGGGACCTAATACCAGGGTACCCCAGGGGATGGAACCGATAACCACCAAATGTAAAAAACTTCTGGACGCATAAGGGCGCCATGTCATCCCTTGTTCGAATGACAGGAGTTCGGTTCCGCCTCGCCCGACACCTTTGGGACGGGCTCGGTCTCGCCCGAGGGCCGAGGGATAAACTCCGTCTCGTCCAACGCCTTGAGGACGGGCTCGGTCCCGCCCGAGGGCTGAGGGATGAGTTCCGTCTCGCCCGATCCCGGAGGGGTGGGGTCAGCCTCACCCGACGCCTTTGTGGGATAACCCTGCCTCGCCCCAAAGGCTCAAGGCTAATCTCCGTCTCGCCCGACGCCTATAGGGCGGGCTCGGTCTCGCCCGAAGGCTAAGGGATAGATTCCGCCTCGCCCGATCCCGGAGGGATAGGGTTAGTCTCGCCCAAGAGATAGGGACTGGCCTCCGTCTCACCCGACGGCCCAGAACGAGCCTCGCCCTGATCGATATCTATCCCTCATAACGATGGGTACAGGACGAGACAAGACGTTCGGGTCAACCATGGCTCCAACGACCATACCCTGCGCCCTGACAGGAAAAGAACTGCCAGGGAACGACAGGACTGATGCTTTAGACCCTTCCGGGCGCCGCAGAGCCCAAAAGGTATTACAGGTGCGTGCACCTCACTCTGTAGAGTTGTAGGCGCCGCCTTCAGCTCTGGGACACGGAACCCAACGAAGATATACGACAACCGCTACACTCCAAGAACGGATTTGCTATCTCCACGAACGACGGATACTCCGTCACCGCGCTGTGGACCCGAGGGAGCGGGGGGGGCCCTCTTCCCGACCCCTCAGGTCCTCCAAGTCAGAGAGCCTTGGCCACGGCGCTACACCGGACCCCGACCCCGAATTCTCCCAACAGGAATCATGGGAACCAGAAGGCATGTGGAGCAAGGCTGGGGGGAGGCCCCTAAGTCAAAACCACTGTACTACAGCCCATACCCTGGGGGCAGCATGCTATGACTAATCTGACATCCTACAGAGATATTGACAACATCGTAAGCACTTATCTTCCTTCGCACTCATCAGAATGGGGGACCTGACCAGGTAGACATGAGCCACAAGGCTAAGTAGAGTACGCATCCTGGAGCCCTCACCCTTGTAAAGCCAGCCCCTTCATCTATAAAAGGGGAAGCACATCCTCCATCAAAGGGACGGAAAAAATAGGACTGAACAATAGAACACATTCACACACATTTAAGCAGCTACGAAGCTCTTGACCACCTTTCAATCCTTCGATCAGAGACTTGGGACCAGTCCCTCTCTCGGCAGTTTGTATCCCTTACTACAGATCGTTTACGGTGCTAATAACACAAGCAGCAACAAACTGGACGTAGGGACGTTCCGCTCGAACCAGTATAAATTCTGTGTCCTTTAGCGTACCATCCGAGCCTAACGCGCATTACTATAAATTTACTTGCTGGTGCTTGTACAAAACACCGACACCAGGCCACCCTCGGTGGGCGCGAGCAGTGACACCTCCGGTGAGCTATTATTGGGTAAGTCCAAGTGGAGGCCCATGCCCCATTCGATAGGGGTCAGCTGGTGGTCCAGAGACGCACTCCAAAAGTACCAGAGGGCTTCTCTAGTGGGTCCTAGGGCCATTCGATTGGCCCCAGGGGCTTGGTGCCTCCCTACGGTGGGATCCCATTCAGAGACTTCCCTGCTGGTCTCGGACATGACTTAGGGCATCCCAAGCAGTCGCTTGCTTGGGCCTCAGCCATGTACGGGCTTGCCCATAGTCATCCCTGACTCTATTTATCCTAGGGTGGCTATCGAGACCTTTGGGGGCCCAGCCTTCGAACCCCTGGACCGTAATGGGCTTGGTGCCCAGTTCCTTAGCCTAAAAGGAATTAGGTGGGGGATATTCCCCTCCCATCGACTGACAATGGCGGGTGCGCCTTTTGAGGTGGTTTCTTGGGGAGACAGAATGGCGCTTGCCATCGCTGCGGTCAGATGCGACGCGATGTCTATGGATGGGACATTACTGTGCGTGCGTGGTTAATGAGGAAAAGATGGACGCGTGGGCATTTTAATTGGATCCGGATTAACTGCGCCAGATCTGAGGGAAACTTCCCCGGTTTTGTCGCCCGTCCATTTTGCCCCCTTCCCTCATAAATACGTGACGAGCCTCACCCCTCCCTTCCTTACTTTGCCTGCATATGTTCGACCTTTCTGCCCTCGAGCGGTTTGCTAAGAACAGAGAGCGCCGGGGAGAAGAAGGGAGAAGGGGGAGGAAGAGAGAGAGAGATAGCGAGAGCTCGCCTTACCACCGTAGCCACATTCTTCATCGCTCCCGTGGCCAGCAGTGCTGTCATCCTCTAGGTGGATCCTTGGGGTACGTCCAATGTGTCCGTGGTGACGCTACAGTCACTTGTCGACGATGGCCTCCTCCGCTCGGTTACTGACCCAACTAGACCAGAGTGGATTGCTCCAGGGGCCAAGCCAGAGCTAAGGCCATGCGATGGCTACATTGTGAGCTTTGTGGCCTTCCACGAGCGTGGTCTTGGCCTGCCAGTGGACCGGTTCATGCGGGCGCTCCTGCACTACTATGATGTGGAGCTCCACAACTTCAACCCCAACTCCATCGTGCAAGCTGCCATCTTCGTCACTATCTACGAGGGGTACCTGGGCATTGCTCCCCACTAGGAGCTGTGGCTCCACCTCTTTTGGGCAGGGCTCACCACCAAGCCGATGGGCACGATGGGCACACGGAAGGCGATGAGGGCCAGCGGCTGCACTCTCGAAGTGCGCCAAGACCGACAGCTCCTCTACATCCCGGCCTAGCTCGCGTCGTCCAACCGTTGCTGGTACAACAACTAGTTCTACCTCTGCAACGATGATGGCAGGCTTCCCCCCTATACCGAGCGGGTCATGGAGAGCTAGCCAGAGAAGTGGAGGTATGGTGTCCTAGTGGTTGATCAGCCCAAGTTGTGGCCGCTCCTAGAGGCGCTGGAGAGGCCGCGTAGCCATGACCTTATGGTGGCTATGGTTGTGGTAGCCTTCCACCACCGGAGGGTGCTACCGCTGATGGCTCGGTGGTAGTGCCTATTCGAGATGACACTGGACGAGCCGATCGAAGGTGTCCAAATGTCCATCGTCACCCTCTTCGACGAGGAGATTCTACATCGGGTGAGAGAGATGGTGGGGGGGTGGCTGAGGAGTAGTGGACTGTCCTCATTCCTGATGTGCCCATCGTGGGGGTACCTCTCTCTAGTAAGTCACGCGCCGCTATGGCCCCTGAGGCCTCCTTGCTCCTTGCGTTTTCCTTTTCCCTTATTGGCGTTCGCTGTTCCTATAGGGATGAGGGATGTGCGAGCCTCCATGCCACCCATTCCTAAGGACATAGAGCAGCGGGCGGTGAACAGGGCACATGCTGAGGCACTGAAGAAGCGAAAGGACAACAAGGAGGCAAGGCACAAGAGGAAGAACCTTGAGCACGAAGAGCTAAAGAAACGTCACTGGCAGTAGAGGCATGATGGTTTCCCGGTGGAGCCATCTCCGTCACCGTCGTTGTCGGATTCTTCAAGCGATGATGATGAGAGCGAGGTGGGGCAGGGCACCTTGGACCATCTCCCTGACATCAGGGGGATAGTGCCTGGGGCATTGGCGAGTAGCCCAGCATTCCCAGGAGGTGGAGGATAGGACGCCTCGGGGCCAGCGATCGCCCGCCCTAGGGCTGAGGCCGACATGCCTGAGGCACAGGCACTAGGGAAGCGCACCGTCAGCCCGGTGGGCTCAATGGTGGGGGTGGAGTAGGTGATGGTGGAGGTGACTCAACCACCTCCACAAAGGGTCGAGGGGGCATCGGAGTCCAGTGAGGGCCGGCCAGCACCAGCGGATACAGAGGCTGTGCCACCGCCGCCGCCACCGCTGTTGTAGAGGACGAGGGACACAGTGTAGAAGTGGTTGTGTCCCCATTCGAGGTAAGTGTTTTGTCAGTGGAGTTGCAGCATTTCCCGCTCCTTCTTTGGCCGTATGCTAACCCTATGAGCGCTTTGTCTTCAGCCGAAAGCGTCAGGCGGAAGTGCTTGCTTTGGCGCCACGTAAGGTGCTCAAGGTGAGCACCAGCTCCCCCACCCAATGGGGTGGTGGAGGCACAAGCTGCCATAGAGCGTGGCGCGGTGTCGGCCAGGGCCGACCTGAAGGAGCCGGCCACCCAAGGAGAGGCTATCGAGGTGGCCAGAATGCAAGCGGGGGAGGAGGCTCCTATGCCCCCGCGAGGCCGAGGCCTACGCGTCAGATGAAGCCAAGGCACCCCCAGTCACTGAGGCCATCGAGGGCGAGGCTGAGGCCCCTAGAACCTCTGAGGTTGGGGCTCCTAGGACCACCGAGGCCGAGGTGGCGGTGGCTGGCGTGGGCGCGGCGAAGCCGGCGGCCCAGGATATGGAGACTGTGGGGGTATTAACCCCTATACCCTTATGGCTAGGCTTGGGTCAGCCCAGACCAAGGGGTCTGGCCCACTAGAAGACGACGCATGGCCTGGCCAATCTGTTCGGAGTCCCATGCAAGGAATCAAGACAGATTTGGAGATCAAGCAAGATCCTAGTCGGTTAGAATAGGAATCCTTATCCGGCCACCTATAGCAATTGTAACTGGTTAGGATTTGTTTCCAGATCTGTAACCCTACCCCCCAGACTATATAAGGTGGGCAGGGGACCCCTCTAAAAAACATCTCTCATTGACATATAGCAATACAATCAGACGCAAGACGTAGGTATTATGCCTTCATGGCGGCCGAACCTGGATAAAACCTCATGTCTGTCTTGTGTCACCCTCTTGTTTGTAGCTTGCGCATCTATCTGCTGACAATCTACTACCTTGGGCATACCCCTAGGTAGACTGCCGACCATATTTCATCGATAGAGATAGAGGCAGGGCAAGCTATAGTACCGCCCTTGGTCCAAGACCTGCCGCTGTCGTAGGGAAGCGCCTGAGAGGTGGAGGTCCATTCGATCTCCTCTGATGATACTTCTTGGGGAAAGGAGGTGGCAGACGCTAAGGCGGCCAGTACCGTGGAGTAGCTAGCTCTGACCTTGGGCGAGGGGAGCTCAGCTCTTGTTCGGGTACAACCCGAGCCCTGCGGGTGGGATAGCCCGCGTGTCTTGTGGTAGAGCCAGGATGACCCTGAGGGGGAGCCTCTGTTCGCCCTCAAGGACGCAGCCAAGGGGGGCGCTAGGGCTCCTTCGAGCAATTCCGCTAGCTGGCGGAGCGATCGCTGTGGACAGTGTTGTCCGTCATGGCTGATGATCTATCCGGCGTCGCCTAGGTGCGCTCTTTCTTTTTTCGTGCTATGTCATCTTTTCTCGAGTTTTCTCGTAGTGCTTGATGTTTGTTCTACCTATCCAGGAGCTTATGGCCCGGTCCCTTAGGAAGTCATTGTTCCTCTAGTGGGAGAGGGGCGTCTAGGACCAGCTTCGATAGCAGAAGGACCTGCTCGCCAATGCCAACAAGCTTCTATCGGCGTGGAGCGCAGAGGTGGAGGACCTCCACCATCACTATGCTGACATGAAGGCCGAGGTAGCCATGGCTCGGGAGCAGGCCACCCCTTTGGTGGCACGGATCAAGGAGCTGGAGGAGGAGTTGACCTGGGTGGTCGGCGAGCGGGACACCTTCAGGTCCTAGGCCGAACAAGCGGAGGTCTCTGCCAAGGCCATCGCCGGGCAGCTGGGGGTGGAGCAGGGCGCGCACCTACTGATGAAAGGTGCCTTGGCGGAGGCCCTCAAGGTGGTCAAGGCCTCTTGGGTTGAGGTCCAAAGCTAGAAAGAGAAAGCCGAGGGTGAGTCCCATAGGCCTTTGCCCTTGTTTGGTTTATTTCCTTTTGTGCTTTACCCCATCCCATTTGTCTTGGCATAGGGTTGGAGAAGGAGGTCTCCCGAGCAGCTAAGGCCTCCATTGAAGTGCAGGCAGTGCTCGAGGCCAAGATCCGGGAGCACAACGCGCTGCAAAGCATTGCCCATACCACCTGCGAGGCCCTGGAGGTTGGGGGGTTGAGCCAAGCAGCTCCCTCAAGAGCCATTTGATCACGTTGAGCGGCTGAGTCCACGAGTGGCTCCAGGGGGGCACTACACATGGGCATCAAGCGCGCCCTGGCCATTGTCTCCTCGCACTACGCTGGCATCGACCTCAAGGTCATCAGCGACGGTTATGTCTTGGCTAAGGATGACGAGGAGGCTGTGGACGAGGTCATGAAGCTGACAGAGGCGGCTAAGGCCCCAGGCATGGTGCTGGCCAAGCTGTTCAAAGAGGAGATGGTTCCTCCTACGCCGACCGCCGATGCTGGTGACCCTGAGTTCTAACCTGGGCTAAAGGGGCCATGTAAATGGAATAGGATTATTATTGTACTGTAACGCTTGTGGTCATTGAGGCCTTTTTTTAAAGTACTTATGCGTCTATGCTTTTTAATTGTTTTTTATTGTATTTCCGAGCCTCTGCCCTCTGTCTCGTCTTTGAACATATCAGTTGCAAGAAACTTCCTCGGAGCCTAAGCTGCCCCTCAGGCAAAAGGTGGTGAGGGAGTTGCCATAGCCTAGAGGCGTAGGCCGTCTCGCGGCTCGGCCAGCCTTTTGGCCCTGAGACAGACTTTCGGTCCTTAGGTTTTTTACAATCGATTTGTCAGAGCATGCTAGAGAGTTTGGCATAGAAATTATTTTGAAAAACTACTAAAATGGTGCCTGGGACTTAGGGGGGGTTCCCCCCTTCTAGCCCCCAAGGGAGGCTCGGTTCTGTAGAGGTAGAGCTGAGTCTTGTTCGAGCCCCGCGGTGGGCACCTCTGCAGATGCAGAGCCGAGTCTCCCTTGTAGTGTTATCGTAATGCTGATCCCCCATTGATAGGTTCGGGGGGTTTCTCGAAAAATTAGGATAACTAAAGAACACTTCTTTATTGTATTTTGAGAAAGAATGTATACAATGCTTGGAAATTTAAGGGTAGAAGCAACGTAGCTGTTCTATGTTCCAAGCGTTGGTGAGGATTTTGCCCTTCTCGTTGGCTAGCTTGTAGGTCCTGGGCTTTAGCACTTGGGCAACGATGTACGACCCTTCCCATGGTGGGGTTAGCTTGTGGCGGCCCTTGTTGCTTTGCCTCAGTCTTAGCACCAGGTCGCCCCCCTTTAGGTCTCGGCCTCGAATGCGCTGGGCTTGATAGCATCGTAGGGCTTGCTAGTACTTGTTCGAGTGTAGCAGCGCAATGTCTTGGGCTTCCTCTAGTTGGTCGAGGGCGTCCTCGTGAGCAGTGTGGTTGCTTTGCTCGTTGTAGGTTTGTAGCCTCGGGGAACCATACTCTAAGTCAGTGGGGAGGATGGCCTCGGCTCCATAGACCAGGAAGAACGGTGTGAACCTTATGGCTCGGCTCGGAGTGTTCCTTAGGCTCCAGATGACCAATGGAAGTTTGGCAAGCCATTTCTTGCAAAATTTCTTCAACTGGTCATATATTCTTGGCTTGGGGCCTTGTAGGATCATGTCGTTGGCATGTTCTACTTGGCCGTTTGTCCTAGGGTGTCCTATAGCCGACCAGGCCACACAGATGTGGTGGTTGTCGCAGAACGTTAGGAACTTGTGGCCGGTGAATTGTGTCTCATTGTCAGTGATGATGGTGTTTGGAACCTCAAACCTGTGGATGATATCAGTGAAGAACATCACCACTTGCTCGGATTTGATTCGATTGATTGGATGAGCCTTGATCCACTTAGAGAACTTATCGATCGCTACCAGCAAATGAGTATAGCCCCCGAGGGCCTTCTGTAGAGGCCCAACCATGTCGAGCCTGCACATGGCTAATGGCCATGTAATGGGGATGGTTTGGAGGTCTTGGGCCAGGAGGTGCGTCTACCGCGCATAGTACTGACATCCCTCGTAGGAGCATACCAGCTTGGTGGCGTCAGCAACTGCCATCGGCCAGTAGAACCCTTGGCGGAAGGCATTTCCGATGAGCATCTGAGGCGCTGCATGGTGCTTGTAGGCTCCTACGTGCAAGTCCCAAAGTAGGGCTTGGCCTGCCTCGGTGGTGATGCATCATTGGAGGACGCCAGATGGGCTTCACTTGTACAACTCATTGTCACTAAGGACGTAAGTTTTGGCTCATCACACAAGTCGTCAGGCTTTGGTCCTGTCTGTAGGAAGCTCTCCTTGAACAAGGTAATCAAGGAACAGGACTCGCCAGTCCATGCCCTGGTTGGCCTCAGGAGGCTCCACGTTGATTTCCATGACCTTGGGCTCGGTCGAAGGGGTCTCGGTGACAGAGGGGGCCTCGGGCCCTGCAGTGGGCTTGACCGGTGGGCCCTCTACCACCGCCGAGGCGTAGTCGATGGAAGGCTTGTGGAGGTCTCTAGCGAAGATGTTCGGGGGGACCAGGGCCTGTGCCAATGCCATCTTGGCTAGTTCGTTCGTGGCCTCATTGAATTTTCGTGGAATGTGGTTGAGTTTGAGACCGTCGAACTTGTCTTCTAGGCGACGCACCAACTTGCAGTACGCCTCCATTTTGGGGTCATGGCAGTTTGACTCCTTCATCACTTGATCAATGATGAGCTACGAATCGCCCCATATGTCGAGATGTCATACTCCAAGTTCGATGGCGATCTGCAAGCCGTTGACGAGGGCTTCGTACTCAGCTACGTTGTTGGAGGCGGCAAAGTGGAGCCGAATCATGTAGCGCATGTGTACTCCAAGGGGTGAGATGAAGAGCAGACCCATGCATGCCCCGGTCTTCATCAGAGACATGTCAAAGTACATGGTTCAGCATTCCGCCTAGATTTGAGCAGGTGGCAGTTGGGTGTCGGTCCACTCAGCCACAAAATCGGCCAAGACCTGGGATTTAATTGCTTTCCAAGGTGCAAAAGATAGGGCTTTCCCCCATGAGTTCCACAGCCCACTTGGCTATTCTACCCGAGGCCTCTCGGTTCTGGATTATCCCCCCTAGGGGGAAAGACGACACCATAGTCACCAGGTGGGACTCGAAGTAGTGACACAGCTTGCATCGAGCCAAGACTATGGCGTAGATCAACTTCTGGATGTGGGGGTAGCGTGTCTTAGTCTCGGAGAGTACCTCGCTGATGAAGTAAATAGGTCATTGGATGGGCAAGGCATGCCTGTAACACCCAAAATTCTACTACAAATTAGCAATTAAATTCTTGCCCTTTTAATACATTATCTAGGTATTTCTAACTTAGGCTAAATAATAAATATTGTATAAATAAAATAAACTACAAGATTAGAAACGTTCTTTGTTGCATTCATGCCAGGAGCATATTGTTTTTGGTTGAGTGTAGGGCCTAGTGGATTTGAAGTTGAATTCAAATTCCATTTGAATTTGGCTTAGAGTTGAAAAATATATTTGGAAAAAGGATTTGGTTTTGAAAATTTACCTTCTTCCTTATTTAGCCCAGCACAGGCCTAGCTTTTCTTTTTTTTTCTTACCTTCCTGCATGGCCCACTAGTGGCCTAGCCACGCCCATCCTCCCTCCTTCCTCTTTCCTTCTGCGCCGGCCTGTTGCTCTAGCCCACTCGGTGGCTAGCTTCGCGGCACAGCCCACCAGCGCGGCAGCATCGGCACTGCAGCCCGCAACACCCACGCCCGCCGCTCTCTCCCTTCTCTCTCTCACTGCGTAGCTGGTCCCACCCGTCAGAACCGCATCCCTCCACTTTCCTTCTTCCTTGATGCCCCTTTCCTTTCTCTGCCTGTCGATGGCGTAGCCCCGAACGGCAAGCCGCCCACGCCCGTATGGAAGGCCACCGGCACCGACGCAAGGAAAGCGACCAATCTTTCCCAGCGCCCCGCTCCCCCTTCCTAATTCTGCTCGCTGTCCGACCTATAAAAGCCCAACCAGAGCTGCGCCTTCTTCCCCATTCTCTGCTCATAGCCGTGAGCCACTGCCGCCATAGTACCCTTCACCCGCGCCTTGAACCTTGTCTCCGACGTCTCCTAGAGCTCCGCCGTTGTCCTCCGTGCCTATAGGTACCGCTGTCTCTCGATTTTTGTCATGGTTTGCTTGGATTTCATCTCACCCGTGCTCTCTCTCTCTCTCTCCAGCCGTCACCGCCGCCATCAACCAGTGCCTTCGAAGCCTCCCCGTACGCTGCAACCACCTCCATACGCATCGTGGTGAGCTCCTCCACCTACCCATGCTCTCCATTCATCGATTCACGCACTGGAATGCCGTATCGTCGAACTACAGCCACCGCCGGCCATGGCGCCCTTGCCGGTGATACCGTGCCGCCGCTGAAGTTTCTTCCGTGCACCTCTCACCATCAGATCTCACACGAATGGTCACGATTAGAGTATACCTATTCGCTGTGTAACCGGTCCACCGGGACTCGTGGACTCGATCCACCCCGCTAAGTCAGCAGCGTCCACCGCACGCGTGGCACACCGCACCAATAGCGTGCTACCATGTGGCTGCCTGGTCAGCAGCCGAGTCAACATCCAGTCAAAGCCACGCCATTTTATAGTTTAGCCCCCAGATTTCCATGTAATCAACCCGTAGTCCGATTTAGTTCAAAATAATTTCTTTTAAGCCCTGTTTTTATTCGGTTAGGCCCCTGTATATTCCAGATTTAATGCCCGCAGTCCTGTAACCGTGATAATTTATATTTTTAATTGTTTTAATCCAAAAATAGGTTTAGTTTATTTATAGAATTGCCATTACATCTTATTTCGTGCATAACTTTCACGTTTTAAGTCCAATTTGAGTGATTCTTTCGCTCATGTGTTCGTAGCAATGCATAGAATAGATTTGTAAGCTTTTCAACTTATGTTTTCACTATTTGGTGTACTGTTCTAATGGAAGTCTATCTTGTGTGCATGTAATGATTGGTATGATGCTTGATTGATGATTGGATCACGATTAGAGGGTGAGCCATTTGAGGTGACTGAGGACCCCCAGTAGGATCAGCAGTACTCCTAGGATGACTTTGAGGAAGGCAAGTGTACCAAAGGCCCCTTGTTACCTATGAACTACTACCACTTACATTCATGCATGTGTTCGATTTGAATTGCTTTTAAGGACTTTACCTAGATGATTCTTGTACCACATATCCTTGATACCTGGTTTTTTTTTGGGTAGGCATTTTGGATAGATGCTGCAGCGCTTAACATGAAGTAATTGTTAAACATGATTAAAGACTATATGCAATGTGATAAAGTGAAGCTTTTAGCAACAGATAGGGGGCTAGAGTATGGGGTTGAGTACTCTAGTGTCTCTCCATAAGGACTTAATCCTGAAGCGGCAACCCAGGAGGGACCGTACAACCCCGAGTGTCACATGGCTCTGAACTTTAACCTATTAACTAGATTGTACTAGCTCAGTCTGTAGCTCCAGTAAGGGGTAAGAGGGTATCTTTCCTTTTTCTGTTAGGGTGTGCACCGTGCTGCGATGCCCACGCGTGTCATTCCTTTGTAGCTACGATCTATTAGTGCAACTAGCTAAGGGTTTCATAGTGAAACTCTGCCACACTTCCTAGGAAGAGGTGTAGTGGGTCTCGCGAACCCTAGCATTGGGAATCATGGCTCAGTGGGTAAAGATGTACAATTTCTACAGAAATAATTAACCTATTATAACAGTCATGCTCACGGATATGAGCGGTCTAGATCCTTCGAGATTAGTGGTTACTGTGGATGATGGATGGTTGGGAATTGAGATAAAACTTGATGATACTTTAATACCACTTGGGAATTGGGGCTGTTCATTAAAGTAGTAATTCAGGATGCTAAAATTTGATCAACTAAAATTGCGAACCGCAGTCAAACAGTGTTAAGCCTTTTTTAGCCTCATAGATCCCTTTGATATACTTGCTAAGTATGGTGAGCTTACACTTGCTTTACATCCAATGAAAATCCCAGATGGCTAACAGATAATGGATATGAAGAGTTTCCGGAGGATGTCCAGGACTACTAGGGAGACGTTCACCAGTTGGAGTCCCTGTGGTAGTTGGGTTAGTTATTCCACTGTGATTGTAATAATATTGCCTTCGAGCAAACTTTGTATTAACTTTATGATGAGATATGCGATGTAATAAGTACTTTACTTTGATATTATTGCAATTTGTGATATATGTGTGTGTTTGGACATCCTGGGCGCACATATATGAGTACTTGGTTTTGCTTTGCAAAATTGGGTGTGACAATGCCCCTCTTCCTGTCTCCCGACCACTACAGCCGCGCTGACCACTTGGGTTGTTGCGGCGACGTAGAGCAAGAGGGCCTCACCCTTGGTCGGTGGCACCAGGATGGGAGGATTGGAGAGTAGTGCCTTGATCTTGGTGAGGGCTTCTTCGGCCTCGGGAGTCCAGGAAAAGCGTTTAGATTTTCTCAAGAGGCATACAGAGGCAAGCCTTTTTTGCCAAGGCATGAGATAAAAGTGGCTTAGGGCCGCAAGGCATCCCATAACCCTCTGCACTCCCTTAAGGTCTCGAATTGGTCCCATGTTGGTCACGGCTGAGACCTTCTCTGGGTTGGCCTCGATGCCACATTCCAAGACTATGAATCCCAAGAACATGCCTCGGGGGATCCTGAAGACACACTTCTCAGGGTTGAGCTTGATGCCCTTCTCTCTGAGGCATCTAAAGGCGATCTCTAGGTCATCGATGAGATCACTGGCCTTTCTAGACTTGACCATGATGTCGTCCACATAGGCCTCGATAGTTTGCCCAATGTGCTCGCTAAAGACCTAGGTCATGCACCGCTGGTATGTGGCCCCTATGTTTCTGAGGCCGAATGGCATAGTCACATAGCAGTACATGCTGAATGGGGTGATGAAAGAAGTCGCGAGCTGGTCGGATTCTTTCATCTTGATTTGATGGTAACCGGAATACACATCAAGGAAAGATAGGGTTTCACATCCCGTAGTGGAGTCAATGATTTGGTCAATTTGAGGTAATGGGAAGGGGACTCTTGGACATGATTTATTCAAAACGGTGTAGTCTACACACATTCTCCACTTCTCATTTTTCTTCTTAACTAATATAGGATTAGCTAACCACTCTGGATAGGACACTTCCTTGATGAATCCGGCCGCCAAAAGCTTCTGCACCTCCTCACCAATGGCCCTGCGCTTTTCCTCATCGAATTGGTGTAGGCGTTGCTTCACCGGTCTGGAGCCAGCCTAGATGTCCAAGGCGTGCTCGGCGACCTCCCTCGGTATGCCCGACATGTTCGAGGGACTCCACACGAATACATCGGCATTTGCATGGAGAAAGTCGATGAGCATGACTTCCTATTTGATGTCAAGGGTGGCGCTAATCCTCAGCGCCCGGTCATCAGAGCAGATGGGGTCGACCGGGATGAGCTTGATGGCCTCTGTGGGCTCGAAAGTCCCAGCACGACACTTGGAGTCAGGCGCCTCACTACCAAGTCGGTCAAGGTTGAGAATGAGGGCCTTGGCCTCCATGAGAGCCTCGGTGTACTCGATGCATTCGACGTCGTAGTCGTATGCATGCTCGTATGTGGACTCGACAGTGATGATGCCGTTAGGGCCAGGCATCTTGAGCTTGAGGTAGGCGTAGTTGGGGATCGCCATGAACTTGGCATAGCACGGGTGCCCTAGGATGGCATGATAGGTCCCCTTGAATCCAACCACCTCGAAGGTGAGGACCTCCTTGTGGTAGTTGGAGGGAGTGCCAAAGCAAATGGGCAAGTCGATGCGCCTGAGGGGTCGCGTGTGTTTCTGAGGCACAATGCCATGGAAGGGTGCGGCATCACCTCAGAGCTATGACTGGTCAAGCCCCAGGAGTTCTAGGGTGTTGGCGTCGAGGATGTTGAGGCCGCTGCCTCCGTCCATCAACACCTTGGAGAGCCGGGCATTGTCGATGATCGGGTCGACGATGAGTGGGTACTGCCTGGGGTTTGGGACGTAATTGGGGTGGTCATCCCGATCAAAGGTGATCGCCTCCTGAGACTAGTCGAGGTATTGGGGAGTGGCTACCTTAATTGAGAAGACCTCCTAGCGCTCCTTCTTTCACTGACGTGCCGTGAGGCACGCCGAAGGCGTTGTAACCTCGGGGAACCCGTCGTCCTTGTCGTTGTCCCTATCGCCGGCGTCCCTCTTCTTGGCCTTGTCATTAGGGAGCCCAAGCCTAGCGTAGTAATGCTGAAGCATGGTGAACTCTTCGAGGGTGTGCTTCACCGGGCCCTGGTGGTAAGGGCAGGGCTTCTTAAGCATGTTGTCAAAGAGCTCGGGGCCTCTGGCGGAGCCTCAGGGATTCTTGCATTTTGCGGCTGCGACTAGACCGGCCTCGAGGACCTCCTGCTTCCCCTAGTGACCCTTTTTCTTTTTCTTGGGGAGATGGGGGCCGAGGCCCCGGGGGCCTCGTCCCTCCACATCCCCTTGGTGTCATTGTCAGGGAAGATGGCCCCGATAGCCTCTTCGCCCGAGGCAAAGTTGGTGGCGATGTCGAGGAGTGCGGCCACCATGGTCGATACATTCTGGCCTAACTCCTAGACCATGTCTCGGCAGGAGGTGCCAGAGAGGAATGCCTGGACAATTTTTGAGTCACCAACATGGGGCAACTCGCTGCATTGCTTGGAGAAGCGTCGGATGAAGTCTCGAAGAGACTCATCTAGCATCTGGTGACAACTCTTGAGGTCCTAGGAGTTCTCGGGGCACACGTACATGCCCTGGAAATTCCCAATGAAGACCTTTACTAAGTCACGCCAGTCGTGGATCTACGAGGGAGGGAGATGTTCGAGTCAGGCTCATGCCGAGTCTGACAGGAACAAGGGGAGGTTGCGGATGATGAGCAGGTCATCGTCCGTGCCACCTAGCTGACAAGCCAGGCGGTAATCGGCGAGCCATAGTTCAGGGTTGGTCTCGCCACTGTACTTTGCGAGGTTGGTTGGTTGCCAAAATTGGGCTGTGAAGTGAGCGCCGCGGATGGCCTTGCTAAAGACTCGAGGGCCAGGTGGCCCTAGAGAAGGACTACGGTCCTCCCCACTATCATAGCAACCGCCTCGATGCGAGTGGTAGCCTCAGGTGGCCCCCTCATTGTCGTGGCGCCATCACTTGCTGACCACATCATGGTTGCCTTATGCCTCACATTAGTCGCCAAGGCGATCATGCACCGAGGGGGCCTTGTTGGCCGTCGGTGCCCAAGCAAGCTTGGGATGAACCAAGGCCTCTCTATCCTGCCGAGGCAATGCCGTGGGCAGTTCCGAGGCACGCCCACGCCGTCGAGAGGCAGAGCTTTCGGCCTACTATACCGCGGCGGTCTCGAGGTCTCAGAGCTCACCGTGGACCCATCGCCCCTCCGTGGTAGAGGGCTCAGGCATAGCCCGGAGTAGCATCACCACTGCCGCGACGTTCTGGCTAGCGCGATTGAAGATAGGGGGTTGCTCGCCCCCTTCGTCGTTGTTGATGCGGGGGTTGACAGTCGCAAGCCCTGCGCCGGGCTGCTCTACCATCACCATGACCCCGCTGCTCTTGCTCAAGAGTGTCTTAGAGCTGCCATAGAAGGAGTCGGTCTTGTTCGACCTTAGCCTAAAGCTCACGGAGCTGCTCCAAGTCAAGACGTCGAAGTTCCTCATGGGCGGGGTTCTCGTTTCGTGCCGTCGGGGCTTGACGCATGGAGGTGTGGCGTAACCTGCCCCTTCATGGGGTGGGGAGTGATTGCCTGTCCCTTCGTCCTCATCACCCGCTCTTGGCATCCCGAGCTTGATGTAGAAGCACTCACGAGTGGGATCAGTAAGTGCCTTCATCATCGGAGTTGGAGTAGCCGAAGCAGTAGTCACTCACGGCCATGAAGTGGTGCATGGCTTTAGGGTCACAAAGCCTAGAGAAGTCTGCTCTAGCCCATGCCTCATCCTCCTCTGAGGAGTTAGCATGGGTGTGGGTTGAGGTCGTGGCGAAGAGGTCAAGGATGAAGCATTTGTGGTGTCCTAGGGGCTCCGCATGAGCGGAAGCGTAGGTAGCGGCGGCATTGCTCAACACAAAGGGGTACAGGGATGGTGTCGTTGCCGGGCGCTGCTCTATCAGAGTTGATTCCTTAGGAGGTAGCAGGGCAGGGCTTGATGATGGGGCATCACTGCATGCCACTAGCGTCTTTCCCTTGCCTAGGCTTAAGCTGGACAGGTCCCCAACCAGGGACCCTGTACCAATAGCCGGGCATGGGGTACCGATGGAGCGTAGTGCATCACCCTGAGCTTGTGCGGTGTCGAGGTGGTCCCGCCCGCGTCGTGCCTGGCGAGAGCGACAGCTCGGGCACCGCCTGTGCCTAGGCTACTAGGGCATGATGTCGTCGATGGTCGGTGGGGTTCTATGTGTGAGGAGTACCATATCATACTCGCATCCTAGAGACATGAACTCTAGGCTCCTGAACCAGATCACCATGCTGAGACACAGTGGTCGCATGGGGTCTGCCATCCAGAACTTGTTGGGATGATGAAGCTGACACGTAGTAGTTCCCCTACTTGGCGTGCCAACTGTCAGTGTTTTGGACCGGCGGATCCTCAACCAACTAGTGAAAGTGTGTTACATGCCCCTAATCCTAGATGGTGATGCAAAGAGACACAAGGTTTATACTGGTTTGGGCAATAAGTGCCCTTCGTCTAGTCTGAGAGAGCGATCTTGTATTCCTTGCACCGATGTGCTTGTAGTAGGGGTTTACAAGCTAGGCGAGAGAGGGAGCTTGTCCTAGGTCTCTACGTGGAATGGCGTGGGTTGCTTAAGACGTTGATCTCAGGCAGTGGGGGAGCGTGTGTGTCTGAGTCTATGTGAGTCTATCTATGCGTGAGCGTTTGCCCCCTCTAGAAACGGCCCCGGTCACTCCTTTTTATAGTTAAAGGGGGGATAGGGGTGATACACGTGTTCGCTACATGGTGTTTTGTGAGCGGAGGCGGTATGTCTGAGCCCTATACTTGTCACTGTGGTGGCATGGTCGACAGAGTGGTCTTGTCCTCGATGCACTAGAGCGACACGCCTATCACGCCCGATCTTGTGCGACGTGAGGGCTCCTATGATGGCTTGACACGGGAAATGGCACAGACTGTGGATGACATGCCGGTCGCTGTATGTCAACAGCGTAGAGAGCCAAGGCCCCATCGGTGCAGAGGCTGAACCATCATGGGGGGGGCTCGGCGGGCATGAGTCCCGAAGCTACAGGGGTGCGGAGGCAGGTAGCCGAGGCTTGAAGGGAGCAGTTGGTCTTTTATGCTGATTCTGAGGCTACAAGGACCCGGACATGACTCTCCATGCCACACTGTCCTCAGAGCAGGCAGAGTTAGGTAGCACAGTGCTGCATGGGCATTAGTCGTGGGCACAGTGCCGAGCACAGTGGCCGGTAACCCCTACCCTATCCTGTCCCGGGCGACATGGAGTTGATGCGACTCCCATCTCGTTGGTCACTCTGCTATGTCGAGCCGTCGTTCGACTGATGTCGCGGGAGTGGTTGCTCATGTTAGTTGGACATGACGTCCTGGTCGAGGCGGTGGTGATGGGGTAGGTGCTGAGCTGGCCTCGAGCGAGGTGAAGAATCGGCACCTCATCCGAGGCCTTACGGGCGGGGCCTCGAGCGAGGCAGAGAATCGGCACCTCGTCCGAGGCCTTACGGGAGGGCCTCGAGCGAGGTAGAGAAGCGACACCTCATCCAAGGCCTTGTAGCGTGGGCCTTGGGCAAATCAGAGAATCAGCCGAGGCCTCGTGGTTGTCTCTTGGCTTCGATATTTATAAGGTCTAAGCAATTTTTTTCGGTTCTTGCTTGCTTTATGGTATTCGATAGTAGCCCCCGAGCCTCGGGGGGAGTGCGATCACTCTTCCTGAGGTTTTGATGAGACTCCCATCGGGATTGTGTTTTGTGCTCGAGGCCTCGGTGGGTGCACGCGAGTGCACCCACTGGGTGTAGCCTCTGAGGCCCTGGAGGAGTGGATTTACTCCTCCAGGGGCTTTTTTCCTGTTGAGTGAGGGGTTTTATCATGTTTGCCAAGCCCATAAGTGCGAGTTTGGGTCACTAGGTCTTGGCTTGGTTGCAGGAAGAGCCCCCTAAGCCTCTACGCAGAGCAAGAGGGCGATCAGAAGTTTCCCTGTCTTTTTTGGGCGGCCCTCGCACATCCTTTTTGTTCGAAAGGAGGGGTGGAGTGTGCCAAGCTACCCTCGGTGGGCGCGAGCAGTGACACCTCCAGTGAGCTGTTATCGGGTAAGTCCGAGTGGAGGCCCATGCCTCATTCGATAGGGGTCGGCTAGCGGTCTAGAGACGCGCTCCAAAGGTACTAGAGGGCTTCTCTAGTGGGTCCTAGGGCCATTTGATTGGTCCCAGGGGCTCGATGCCTCCCTACAGTGGGATCCCATTCAGAGACCTCCCTACCGGTCTCAGACACGACTTAGGGCATCCCAAGTAATTGCTTGCTTGGGCCTCGGCCATGTACGGGCTCGCCCATAGTCATCCCTGACTCTGTTTGTCCTAGGGCAGCTGTTGAGACCTTCGGGGGCCCAGCCTTCGAACCCCTGGACCATAACAGGCTCGGTGCACAGTTCCTTAGTTTGAAAGGAATCGGGTGGGTTGCAGGAACAGCCCCCAAGCCTCTGCCCTGGAGCAAGAGGGTGATCAGGAACTTCCCTGTCTTTTTCAGTGCGGCCCTACCAAAATACACTATCATATATGAACTAAATACACTAACAGATAGAGCACAATTTTAGGAACCTACCAAAATTTATTTCATAATTTTTGGACACCTACATGATTTTATATGACTTACCAAAGATCAGCTCAAAAATTAAATTAGAAATTTATTTCTAATTCCTTAGGAAAAGAAAAACAAAATGTCCCGCGCGGCCCACATGCGGGCCCACGCGACACAGCGCGCGTGCATGCGGGGCCCACAGGCGCGGCCCGCGCCAGACAATCCCACGTGCGTCGAGGACTTTGTAAAAGAGACATCGAACTTCTTCCAATTTAAAATTAAGTACTAACACTATTTTCTCCTCTCTCAGAACTTCTCACTTAACACCCTGGCCTTTCCCTAATTCACCTGCGTGCACCCCCGGTGACCCAGCACATGACGACTGGTGACACAGCGCGGCTGCGCCGACCACCAAGGACCTACGATCGACCACCTAATGGGTCAGTCGCCATCTCCGACCTAAGTGGCTACGCTAAGCGGCGGTGCGGGGTGACACGACTAATTGGGGAAGGCTGCAGGGACACACGGCCATCAGACGAGTCAGCCCAAAAACGTGTCGTGCATGAATTTTAAAGCGTCGATAGCAACTAAATAGTTGAGGTTGACACTAAACCTGCCTTCACTATGCTAAAGAGGGCCTATTAGGCTACCAATCCGAGCTAAAACACGACACCACCTCTTAACCCAATTTCTCAAAATAATTTGCTAAACATAGCCATGTCTAGCTGTTGACAAACTTAGAATTTTTCTAAGTTTTTGAGCTGAACTTGAATTCAATTTGCAGTTCCTAGGCTAGTAGAAATATTAGTTAGTAATATCATTTTTCAATAGCAAGTATTTTACTGTCATCTACAAAGTTCAAATTCCAAACTTTATTTAAGCGCCACATATATGTTCAATAACATTTTTGTTCAATAAAAATTAGTTTTAAACCCTACTTGATATACTTGAGCTATTGAATCAACTTTCGTTTAACATTTTTATTAGTCATTTTAGGTTACAAAAAATTGATCGACATACTTTATCACATGCACTAACACATAAACATGATGCCCTATGATATGTTTTAGTAAATAATTTAGGGTGTAACATCAATGGTAGTTACAACTCTCCCCCCTTAAACAAAATCTCATCCGAGATTTTATGTGTGTGCTTAGTGTAGGAAAATGGGATAAGAAATAAACTTTTACTTAACCCATTACCTCGATAGTTTGAGAAGAAGATGGGGATAATGCTCTAGAATATAACTCCCCTACTTCCTAGTTGCTTCGTCCTACGAATGATTTTGTCACTGGACTTTATAAAATTTCACCACTTTGTTTCTAGTAACTCTCTCTTTTTCATCCAAGATTTTGACAGGATGCTCAATATAAGAAAGATCAGGTTGGAGAGGGAGCCTTTTAATTTCCACCACTTCATCAGGAACTCGTAAACACTTTTTTAGCTAGGAGACATGAAAGACATTATGTACTACTGACAAAATATCCAGAAGTTGGAGACGATAAGCAATAGAACCACACCGCTCCAAAATTTTATAAGGTCCAACATAACGAGGAGCTAACTTTCCATGGACTCCGAACCGATGCACACCTCTCATCAGGGATACCTTTAGGTACACATGGTCACCAACTTCAAACTACAAGGGTCTTCTTCGCTTGTCTGCATAAGTTTTCTGATGATTCTGAGCTGCCTTCAAATGACTCTAAATAACATTAACCTATTCTCTTGCTTCTTTGATAAAATTAGGTCCAAAGTAACCACGGTCACCCACTTCAACCCAGTTAAGAGGTGCTCTATATTTCTTACCATATTGGGCCTCGAACGGTGCCATTCGAATGCTCTCTTGATAGCTATTGTTATAGGAAAACTCAGCTAAGGTCAAGCATTCGACCCATTTTTCTAGATAAGAGATGGCACAAGCTCTCAACATGTCTTCAAGTACTTGATTGACCCTTTCTATCTATTCATCAGTTTGCGGATGATAAGCTAAACTTTTGAGGAGACGAGTACCAAGACATTTCTGGAGTTGATCCCTAGAAATGAGACAAAAACTGATCCTCTATCCGAAATAATGGTAAGAGGAACCCCATGTAGAATCACAACCCGATCAAAATACAACTTGGCATACTTCTTGGTTGAATACCTTATATCCACCTGGGAAGAAATGAGCGGACTTAGTAAGGCGATCCACAATGACCCAAATAGAGTCATACCCCTTTGTCGTGTGGGGCAAACCCATAACAAAGTCTATGGAAATATCCTCCCATTTCTAAATAGGGATAGGCAAAGGCTGTAGAAATCCAGGCGTACACATATGGTCCGCCTTAACCCTTCCGCAAATATCACATTCTGAGATGTATTTGGCAATATCTTGTTTCATATTTGGCCACCAATACAAGTGACGCAAATCATGATATATCTTGTTACTTCCTAGATGAATGGTTAATTTGGAGTTGTGGGCTTCATCCAAAATTTTTCTCCTAAGCTCATCACTTGAGGGAACCACCAATCAGTTCTTAAACTTCACCACACCTCGATCATCAATACTGAAATGAGGACCACGCCCTTCGGCAATTAACTTCTTGATATGCGGAATTTATGAAGCATCTTGCCTTTGCTCTATAATAATTTGCTTAAGTAAATCTAAGACTACAGCAATATGGGCTAACACCTTAGAATGGTTGAGACACAAAGATTCTTCTTCAACTTGATGCGAACTTCCGACTTAAGGCATCAGCCACCACATTAGTTTTTCTAGGGTGATGATGAACTTCTAAGTTATAATCTTTGATTAACTCAAGCCACCTCCATTGCCTCATATTCAACTCGGATTGAGTGAAAAATATATTTGAGGCTCTTGTGATCCGTAAAAATGTGTACTTTATTTCCCAATAGGTAATGTCTCCAAATTTTTAGAGCGTGCACCACTGCAGCCAGCTCTAAATCATGGGTGGGATAATTCAACTCATGCTTTTTCAGCTGACGTGAAGCATAAGCGATCACACGTCCACCTTGCATAAGCACACATCACAGTCCAGTCCTAGAGGCATCACAATACACATCAAACGGCCTATCAATATCTGGTTGGGCAAGAATAGGAGTAAAGGTAAGAAATTTCTTCAGGGCTTGAAAAGCCTCTTCACAAGCCGGACTCCATATAAACATCACATCCTTCTAGAGTAACTTGGTCATTGGTTGAGCTATTTTAGAAAAATTAGAGATGAAGCATCGATAATACCTAGCAAGACCAAGGAACTGACAAATCTGATGCACTGACTTTGGAGATTTCCAATTTAACATGTCCTGCACCTTGTCAGGATCCACTAGATATGCCTTCAGGTGTCAGGACATGTCCCAAAAACTGCACTCGAATCCAACCAAAACTCACACTTGCTAAATTTGGCATATAGCTTATGTTCCCTTAACCGAGCCAGTACTATCCGAAGATGTTATGCATGCTCTTCATTGTTCTTAGAATATATCAATATGTCATCAATGAACACCACTACAAACTTGTCCAACTCCGGCATAAAGACTGAGTTCATGAGGTACATGAAGAATGCAGGAGCATTGGTGAGACCAAAAGACATGACTAGGTATTCATAAAGCCTATACCTTATAGAGAAAGCTGTCTTTGGTATATCTTGTGGCCAGATCTTAATTTGGTGATACCCAGAATGAAGATCAATCTTTGAAAACATCTTGGCACTAGCCAACTGATCAAACAAAGTATCAATACAAAGTAAATGATACTTGTTCTTGATTGTTATCGCATTGAGAGGGTGATAATCCACACACATTCGAAGAGTGTTGTCCTTCTTCACAAAAATAGCTGGACAACCCCATGGTGAAGAACTAGGATGGATGAATCCCTTCTTCAATAATCCTTCTAACTATTTCTTCATCTCAGCTAGTTTCTTTGGAGCCATGCGGTAGGGATGCTACAAAATAGGAGCTAGTACCAGGTTCTAACTCAATGGAAAACTCCACATCCCTATCCGGTGGTAACCCAGGTAAATCCTCGGGGAAGACATCTGGAAACTCAGACCATAGGAATAGAGGTAAGATCAGAGAGGCTTCAGTATGAGCAATAACTGACAAGGTGGGGACTGAAGGCATAAGGAGAGACATTCTATCCTCAGAAGAAGGAAGCTTCAACTTAACAATTATTTGTCTAAGGTTTAGGACTACCCCATAACTTCTCAACCAGTTCATTCCCAGAATTGCATCTATGCCATGCCCAGGCAATAACATGAAATGGAGACGATAAGAGTGAGTTGCTAGCACTAGTCTTACTAGTGTCCATCTGAGTTTTAACATGCAACTGCACACCTAGGGGTTCTGATTCTATAGGCAATAGGAATAGCCATAATAGATATATTGTGCCTTTGTGCAAACCCCATACTCATGAATGAATGTGATGCACCAGAATCAAATAATACATATGCTGGGTAGGAATCAATGGTGAACATACCAGCCATCATAGGCTCTCCCTATGGGATCTCCTCAGCCTCAATGAAGTTAACCTATCTCGAGCGGCTCACGGGCACCTTTTTCCTGATGATAGTCCTCTTAACTAGATGAGAGTTGGCTGAAGGCTAAGAAGACTAAGTAGCTAGTCCTGGGGGCACTCATGAGCATAGTGGCCTTCATTGCCATACTTGAAATAAGCACTCGGCTTGTTCCCCTATCCTTGATGAGGCAGAACCTGTTGTCCCTAAGGCTGCTGCACCTATTGACTAGGTGCACGGTACTGAGTGGGAGGTGCCTAGTGAGTCTATTGAGTCCAACAAGACGACTGTCCACCTAGAGAGGGATAGGACACCCTCCTCACAACCTATACCTTCTGAGATTGTGGGTAACTAGAAAACCCAGTGATCACCCTCTTGCGCTTCCACTCAGCCTGTGAGTCATGCTAAAATCCCTTCATAGCAATGGCAGCATTCATCAAAGCACCAAAGGTCTAATAGCCCCCTGTATACAACTTCTCTTGCAAGATGCAAAAGAGACCACGATTGAAATGGTCCATCTTTTTCTCATTAGTATCCACATGAGTCCTAGCATACTATGCAAGATGGTTGAACTTGTTCACATACTCCATGACAGACATATTTCCTTGCTTCAGCTCTAGAAACTCGGACAACTTCCTGTTCAACAAACCAGTAGGAATACAGTACTGACGAAAAGTAGTGGTAAACACCTGCCAAGTCACATGGTGGTCCATAGGCTACATGGCATTGAAAGTGTCCCACCAAGCACTGGCAGATCCTAGAAGCTACTATGTGGCAAAGCGCACCTTCTGCTCGTCAGTCACATTGAGCAGCTAAAACTTTTACTCTAGAATACGAAGTCAATGCTTCGCTTCTAGAGGCTCAGCAGTCGGCGTGAACGTGGGCTGGGTGTGTCCCCAAGAAGTCCTGATAGGAACAGGGACTCTTGAGACCGTGGGCACCACCCCCGTTCCTACCATTACCACCGGGGCCTCCATGGGCGAAGCCACCAATAGCCTGTGCCAGCATCTCTAGGGCACTGAGCTGACTCGCAACCAGCAGCCATCATCTTGGCATAGGTCATCAAAGGTGGTGGTGGATGGCAGAGGAGGAGAAAGGAGTGGGGCCTCATGGCTCTCCCCGTAGGCATTGCCTATTATCATCGCCATGACCATTTTTGCCTTAGTCTTCACCAAGACCATGGCATGTCCCAACATTGGTGCTCCTGCAACTAGATCTTAGGTTCATCTGTAAACAGATAGGAACCCACCGTTAGGGACAAAGCCCCCATATTTAGAAACAAAAGGCTATAGAGATGATAAGGCCTAATAAATGGTTACAAGCAAGAACTTTTCCTTAAAAGTTAAAGCATTTCTCTTTATTGGTTATCCTATCAATTTACTACCTAAAATTATATGTGTGGGGGAATTTAGTTTAAGCAAGATTCTCTTTTCATGATGTAGGGATCGACCTATTTGTTCGCTCAAGCCAGAATATAGTGGCATTCATATAAAATTTTTGGCACATCGTACTCTCACATTCCGTAAGCTAATGATTCTTAAGCAGCGCGAGTTAGTGTACCTGCAAAAGATTGATTAGATAAAACTAGTGCCACTATCCTAGATAGATCATATTACTAGGGCTTATACTTATTTACATAATTTATCACATCCTACTTTGTGCAAAGCTTTTGTTTGTCAAATTTTAGGTTTTAAAAAGAGTTTTTTAACTCATAGACTCATTATTGGGCTCTGATACCACTGTGGTAGAACCACCTAAAATAACACGCTTTTGGAGGCACTCGTCTTCCACTAGACACTAAGCACCTCGAAAGTGAGCTACATCGGGCAGTTCCATCGAGCACACCCCAAGAGAGAACTCAAAATAATCCATGTTTTATATCTAGAATCCAATAATGAGTACGAACTTACAATACTTAGTCCATTTCATACAACAAGAGTTCTTAGAAATTATTTATTACAATACCACAGTTTAGAGTGTGATAATTAAACAGCGGAATGAAAATAAACATCTAGCGGAAATGGTATAAGGATCTATCTGTGCCCACCAGAAGAATCCTCCACACAAGAGCTACTCCTCAAGCTGCACCTGTAATAGGGGTAAACAAACCCTAAGTACACAATGTACTCGCAAGACTTACCCGACTCATAGGAATAGTTTCCTGACTCTCAAGGATATGATAGGCAATATGGATTTGCTATTTTCTTTTGTTTGCGAAAAGCATTACTAATAGTTCATACTTACAGTCAAGTTTTATTAGCAGTCATGATATTTCATTAGCTAACCATTCTAAGTAAGCACCTATTCTACTTTCAAGCAAGGGTTGAACAATCAGAACCATTTCACCATCTTTCATCTTCTAGTTCTTACTATGGTGCTAGACCATAGCCAAGTCATACCATCTCACAAAAATGGTGATTTGCAAACCAATATATCCCAGTTGGGTACCTCGAAACACATGTCCTATTTGTACCCCAGGCACAAATAAGACCAACCCATTCCACTCCTATCACGGGGTCCAGGTCCCTGTCCAAACTTGAACTCCAAGCCCCCACACTTGAGACTCAGTCTCAATATGGTGCTTAGACCTCCACCTTTCCCCACCTCCAATCAGTTGGTCCAAAAAGAGCTAGCACCCATGACAAGAGCATAATAAGCCTTCCCGCTCCCATAAGAAAGTATATGCTCAGGATATTAAGTTTGTGACCTGATTACCATCCACAGCAACGGACGCTCCTTAATCGACACGAATAGAGAAAATAGTGTAATCAAGCTAAGCCCCATTGGTCGCGGGACATAACCTGCTACACCTACCAATACCTATACCATATCCCTACCCTATCTCCATTTTTTCTTTCATCAGTTTTATTATGAGAGTAATAATAATCACCTTTTGTGAGTAACGGCAGGTTACTCATGCTACCAAAAACCTAAGCATAGCAGCTACTCGAACCTGTACTAGTAGGACTCATAGGACAGTTATATCTATGCAGGTGGTTTTCATAAAATTCCTGTAACGTAAATGCACATAACATATATAAACAGTGATTATAAAAAATAAGGGGTTATGCACCGGGGCTTGCCTTGGGCAGGCGCGGTGTCAGCTGAGTCAGTCGGTGGTGGCTCCAAGACCTACTCTTGCATGAAAATCTCCTCATACTCCTCAATGATCTCCTTGAACTTATGATCACCGGTGGTCACGATCTCCGCCAACTCGTTCTCTACATGCATGCAATGATGATGCAACACTTAGCTTTTAAGCAATAGCAACTCCTAAACTAAGAATACGCATACTAAGCTACTAAGCTAGCTCTAATGACTAAGGTACTAAGCTAACTATCATCTTTACCAAGAAAAGTGTTGGGTTCAACTAACAAACAGCTAGCTTTACAAATGAAGGATATATCTTTATTTCTACTAATGATTAAATGTATATTTGAAATAAAAAGCATTTAACTACCCTAATGCTTAGTCTATTCTAAAGCTACAAAAATTACAATGAACACATAATAATTCAATGAAGCTACTATAAAAATTTCAAGACTAAAGCTATCACCAATTTACCACAAAAATTCCTACAATAATTCTCCTAACAATATTAAACATTTTCAAATGATTTAATGGCTCCTGGTATCAACATGTTCATGTATGAACTAAATACACTAACTAGATAGAGCACAATTTTAGGAATCTACCAAAATTTGTTTCATAATTTTTGGACACTTACATGATTTTATATGATATACCAAAGATCAGCTCAAAAATTAAATTAGAAAATTATTTCTAATTCCTTAGGAAAAGAAAAATGAAATCCCCCGCGTTGCCCACACGTGGTCCCACACAACATAGCGCGCATGGTGGCCCTGTAGGCGCGGCCCACGCGAGACAACCCGCACCGAGGGAATCCCGTGCGCGTCGACGACTTTGCAAAAGCGACCTCAAACTCCTCCCAATTTACAATTAAGTACTTACACTATTTTCTCCTCTCCTAGAACTTCTCATGTAACACCCTAGCCTTTCCCTAATTCACCAACGTGCACCCCAGTGACCCGGCACTAGGCGGTGCGGTGGCCGGTGACACAGCGCGGCTACTGTGGCAGAAGCGCCTAATCTAACGCCTCCTAGGAGTACTTATCTTCCATTAGATACTAAGTACTCAAGGGAGGACACTAAATTACGTAGTTCGGTCGAGCACACCCAGGGGAGAACCCAAAAATCTATATTTTTCCATCTGGATCACAAATAAGAGAATAAAGCTTACATCATTATTAACCATTTCTTATGTCACTTTTAATATAACATCAGAGTATAGCATTTATTGATTTTAATAGCAGAATATGATCATGTTATCAGAGTTTTTAACAATTTAATTTAACAACAGGAATATAAACATATGAATAGAGTTACAGCAGAAATAAACATCTATTCATGTCACTGATGAAACATTGAAATATAAACTATGACAATAGATTATAAAACTTTTGTTTATAAAAACAATATTTAGTGAGAGCTATAAATAAGACTATGATCGTAGCATAAAGGAATCCCTCGCTGAACCCACCTAGGAGGAATCCACACATAAGGGTCAGCTCTAGCATCCACCTATCACCTGCAATAGAGGGAAATAAAACCCTGAGTACTCAATTGTACTCAGCAAGACTTACCCTATAGGAGAAAAGAAAAGACTCCAAGGATATGCAATGCTATCTGGCTTGTGGGTTTATTACATCTACAGGAGCATTACTAAATGTGCGTCCTTATATTAATTTTATCAGCAGTCATCATTGGTTCATTAACTAACCATTCTATGTAAGCACCTATGCTACTTTCAAGTAGGTGCTGAGCAATCAGATTTCCTTTAACCATCTTTTATCTTCCAGTTCTTACTATGATGCTAGAGTTTAGACAAGCCGTACCAATTTGCCCAGCGATTCACGAATCAATGTGCCCAGCTGGGTACCCCAAAACACACACCCCATTTGTACCCTAGGCACAAGCAGGATCAACCCACCACCCTCCTATCATAGGGCCCAGGTCCTCGTCCAAACTAGAACTCCAAGCCCCCGCCCTGAGTCCCAGACTCAGTGTGGTGCAAGGACCTCCACCCAAAAAGCACCCTGACAGTTGGTCCAAAAAGAGCCGGAACCCATGACAAGAGAGAAATAAGTCTTTCCTACACCCATACCCAAGTATATGCTTGGGATAATAAATCTATGACTTACCTAGCGTCCATTACAACGGCCGATCCTTAACCGACACAGATAGGGAAGCAGTGTAACCAAGCTATGCCCCATTAGCCATAGAACAAAAACCTCTTACACCCACCAATACTCATACCATATCCCTGCCTGGTCTCCATTTTTTTCTTTCCACCATTTATATTTTCCAAGTGATAATAATACAGTAATATATTTCCTATCTCTCACGAGTGATAGGCAATCACTCGACTTCTATCAGAGTCCTATAGCATAGCAATCTACACAAATCCTATCATACTAGTAAACTCATAGAATAAAGATATATATATGCAAGTGGGTTTCATTCAACTCCTTAAACTTAATACACAATTATTATTAAAAGTGTAGAAAAGTAGGGGTTATGCATCGGGGCTTGCCATGGGTAAGATTTAATCAGAAGTTAGCTTTCCATCATGGCGATACGATCTCCAAAAGCACCATTTCTCTAGAACCTCCCGATGACTCCGCGATCCATCAACGTCCCTATTATGATATGCAATATGATGCAATGCAAAGACATAATTAATTGACTGCAACCGTAACTCGTAAAATACAATTTACTGCCTCAAAAGTTAACGAGCTAGTTCTAATGATGACTGTACTTAGGACTACATATCCATGTTGTCGAATAAGGCATTATTTTCCCAACAAATGTTTTAGTTATACAAACCCAAGTTGTTTCTTTATTCCATTCAATCAATTTAATCTTTATTCAAAATAGGGTATCATTATCTATCTAGCAACTAATTATTCTAGAGCTACAAAAATTATAGTAAGTAACTAATATTATTAGGAGTTTATTGTAATATTTTTAGAGTCAATACTATCACTAATTTATCATGGAAATTTCTACAAGTTCACATTTTAACACTATTAAACATTTTAAAATAATTAGAGCAATCTTGGAAACATTTTAAAATTAGATGAACCAATATGCTAATGGATAGATCATGATTTTAGGAACTCAACGAAATTTGTTCCACAATTTTTGGACTCCCAAATGATTTTATATTTAAATAACAAATTTAGCGTAGAATTTATTTTAGGAAATCTTCACTAATTCATGGGAAAAGAAAAGAGCACCGCGGCCCAAATTGCCCACTGTGAGCGCGGCCTCAATGCGGTCCACGACCGATGAGCCGGCTCAGCCCACAGGCACGCACGCGGCCCAGGCGCGGGCAGGCAGCCCATGAGGTAGGCAGGCCATAGCCCAGCAGCCCCAACACGGCCCGTGGTGTGGCGGCGATAGGGCGGCCCAGCTATGCGCGCACACGGCAGCGGCCCATGTGGCCAAGCCCAAATGTGATGGAAGTTTCACAAAAACATCCCTACGCTTCTACCTATTTAGTATTCTACTGTTCATGTGAGACACAATTTTCACACCTAACCCCCTGAAAAACTTCTAATTACATGTTCTTACCTTCTCCTTCCTACAGTGAAGCAGCGGAGGGGAACTGAACTGGCTATCGATTTGGGCCATCGGGCTACTAGCCAGTAGTGAGGGTGAGCTACACGACTGCATAGCAAGGCAGCGTCTGGCTGCACCCATGCTGGTGGCTGCCGATGGACACGGCAGGCAGCAGTGACACAATAGTTGGCTCCCAGCCATCGAAGACAGGTGGGGCGGCGGCGTACTAGTGCGATGGCAGTGGCGGTGGCCAAGCTCCAACGATGGTGGGCTTGGCCTTAGGCAGGTGCTACGGGGTAGCAGGCAATGGAGGCGGAGCAGCGCCGCAACATGGGCCTAGACGCACTCGCGCGCACGGCGGCAAGCGAAGGAAGTGGCCGCGTAGTGAAGCCGCAAGTCCAACGCGGAACCATGTGGACTCAGCGCACTCACACGCTCGCGTGAAGGGGGGAAGGGCCGACAACGGGCGAGCAGGAGGCGCAGCTACAGTGGGTGCGCTTGCTTGTGCAGTGGCCGAGCAGCGGGGCAATGACATGCGAGGCATGGGAGGAACCACGGGGTGCGAGGAGGAGCAGTACTGTGGGGCTGAGGGGATTTGTGTGCGCCCACGAGGGAGGACCAACGATGGCGGCATAGCCATGGCTGAAGCCCAGCTCGGAAAAGCAATGCAGAAATACAGGCAATCAGAGGCAGACAGGGGCATTCATGGTGCTGCAAGGATGATGTGATGAAGCTGGCAGTTGGATGGTGGCACTTAGCGAGGTGTGGGCACGACAGATCCATGTGCTCCCATTAAAATTTAGACTAGACGCTAGTGAGGGAAAGAAAGAGTGAAAAGCAGTGGCGCAGGTAAACGGTCGTAGCGCGACAAGATAGCAAAGGCAGTCAGCTCTTCGATGGTTAGTTGGGCCATGCGGTGGGCAGAGCACCACATCGGCCAGACGGCTGGTAGGCGGTGCCCACAATGACCGCAGGCCAAGCCATACGACAGTAAGTAGTGATGCGCACGAATTTTAAAGAGACGCAAAAACCATGGATTAGCTTGCTAAGTTCCAACCAAAATACACTACCCTAGAGTTGACACTACCATCTCCCCCAACGAAGCAACCCATATGACCAGAAGATGACCATCGAGAAGGAAAGAGAGATGCCAAGATCGACTGGTCACAAAGAAAGCCTGTTCATGGACAGAGCACCAACGACATGCCCTCAACTGCGTTCTACCGAAGTTTGGTCAATATTTGCATGGCCATCGTAACTCTAACGTAACCACGACATGCACCACGTCCCAGTATACACCTAACTACAACCGATCATGCGAAAACATAGATGTAGTGCTTAACCATTTTGTTGGAAATCGAATGCCAAAATGGCATTGTCTACTATCGTTTCTGACTTAGAGAGAATAATAACTTAGCTAGAACTAACAGCCTTTAGCACTTTTGCCGTAATTTTTAATATGCCTAAACCAAATTAATTCCAACCACTACGCATTTCATACACTAGTCCCTACATCATCCTAACTCGTAAAAACAAAACATCTAGGAACTAATCAACCCGTTGTTCAATATAATTCACCAAAATGACACATTCAAACATAAGTTAAATTTTAAAATCCAAGAAAATCATTTCAATAAATCCTCTTAGCTCTAAATCTTGGCTGCTAAGCAAGCTCGTAACACCAAAGGTGTTACAACCAACCCCCCTAATAAGAATCTCGTCCTGAGATTCGAAGCAAGACTCGGAAGAGGGGAAAACACGATCACATTTCATAGATTAGGGATTACACGAAAGATTACATGACTTTGAATACTAAACCACACAGGGATTTAGGGATACATGGTTAAGAGTAGCCTAGTACAACCAAAGCTTAATCCAAAAGTCGAGATAGACGAGGGCAATGGAGAAACAAGACAATGATTATCCAAAACATGGCGTATGACCAACAGATCTAGAAATAGGAGACTAAGAAGTCAAACATCGTGAACCCTAAGACTGAACTAGCCAATGGAAGACTTGAACTTCTTCGAAAAACTAGATCCTTCTTCTTCTCAGATTACACAATCACCTTAGACTGACGAACCTAGTTCCACAAATGATGACTAGATCTCGTAGCTCTGCTCTAAATGCGAGGGGAATGGGGATCAAGAAGAAGAGCAAGGACCAAGGGCATCTTATAGTGGTGAATGGAGGTGGAACACAACACACCAAAAATAGAGGTGGTGTGAATGGGATGCACAGATGGTTCATGCTATGGGGATAAGATTGGCCATGGTGCGCTTCCTGCGTGAGCGGCAAAGGAGGGAAGAGAGGGGGTTCGCTTGATGAGGCAGGTATGCGAGCGGTCATGTCCCCCAAAAGAAGAAAGAAGGGAGAGGAAAAGGGGAGGTCTAGTACGGGGATGAGAGCATGGGGGTCAAGAGCCGACCGACTGCCGAGAAAAAGGGGAAACGCAAAGTGCAAGAAGATGGCGAGTGTAGCACAATGTCATGGCCACACAAAAATGAGGTACTAATGGATCCGACATAGACGACATCTATAGGGCACACAGCAAAATAACCCAGCATGCGTAGCACTGATCAAGCTAGACATAGGACTTGGGACATGACGTCCACTCAGGCTTTTCCAAGCACTCCCTACCACTCTTCTTTTTCCTTTCCCTTCCTCGACCACATCTATCTTTCATGTAAACTAAGACCATGTCATACATTCTTCCTCCAAGACCATGTTCTCTTGTGTACCTTGAGAGAACACTATTTCATCAACCCGTTGTGGATTTCCCATTCGAACAGCCGAACATTTCCAAGGAGAATATTTTGTAGCAAAAGCGGTACGGTGGTGTAACCTGGTAAAGGTACTTGGTCAACAACCTCGATATCAGCGCGTGCCGAGCAACGTCACCATGTGGCAGCTATTCCACAGGGGCCCTCGGTTTCGTTGTGGCACCATAAGCTATTAACCAGGCAACTGTTATCAACTTACACGCCATGAAGGCAATGGGGTCATAGACCATAGAGTAAGGGGAGTATTGCAAGGGAAGATTCAAACAAGGGTTCCCTTCACAACAAGGGACAAGGAATTCAAATCTAATGATGGATTTGATTTAATGAGATTTAAGTGTTCTACTGGGACATCCACAATTAGTCAATACTGGTGTCCTATGTTCTCCAATCACGACAGGGTCTGCTGGCATCCAAATGGTAACTTCTCTTGTAACCCTCTTAACATCGCCCTTGAAAACTCTAAGCATGTCTCATGAACTTAAGGGTAGATGGATGCAATAAACACCTGCAAAATAAACAAAATATAGATTCCAACGGTCTTATATAGGTACTTCATACAGGCATCTAGTCTCCCATTCATGACACATCATTCACCTTCCCTATAGTCAGGACTACCTCAACAACTATGGATGAAATATAATGGAAAGATTACAATACTAGGAGAACATCGATGAAAGGCTCTACTACTATGGGTACAACATCCCAAGGCAACTAATCTACTCTGTCAGACCATGCATCTTCATTCCTAGGCTCGGCGGATTCTTCTACTGCCCTAGCTATGGATCTGCCTCTTCTCTTGGCAATGGCTGAATGAGAGGAATCAAGAGTTCTACTTCTAACACTTCTAAAGGTGGAGGTGCTGGCGGTACTGCGACACCGGTTCTCCTTCTTTCTAGTGGGTGGACAGGGATTCCCTCCACAATTAAGGGATCCTGCCTTTTAGTAGCCAGCGTCCTCTGCTTGGCACTAGTGACAAGGTAGGCCTCACCCAGCTGATGGACATGCCAATCTTTAGCCTCCTTTAAGGCTTCTAACATGGCAGTCTCCCGACTCTCAGCGGCTGCCACACTGGCATGTGCTTCGGACAAGTTACACCTAGAGCATCCTAGGGGAAGATCTCAGCTTCCTCGGCTCACCAGACGCACTTCCTTAGCTCCGAGGCTTACCTGATCATACTGCTCATCTAGAGCAAGCAGGTATGTGGTCAAGTGCACCATAGTTGGACTATATTCTTGTGCATCCCACCCTTGCAAAGCCTCCATGCGAGCCCTCCATGCCTGCCGATTCTTGTTCAAAGATGGAAAGAATCTTACAGGGGTACGGGCAATGGGCTCTTCATAGATCTGGCAAAGGTACCATAAGGCTTTGCGGTCCACAACCTGGTAGGTGCCAACGAAACAAAACCCGGTTGTGGTCACATTCCTAGGCTTTAGTGAGGTCGGGGAACTCTTCACTCTTCCCAATGTAGACAGGTAACCTCACATCGCTCAGTGCCATGCTTCTCATACTCATGGCCCTCATACTCTGGACGGTCTTTAACTCTGAGTTTTTGTAGGGTGGCATGTAGGGATTCTGGGAAAACCCTCAATGTTTAGGCAATAACTACTAACCTAGCCTCCTTCCATCCCTAGCATTGGTGGTGAGGAAGGACTGAGCGAAAATCTTGCTCAAAGGAAACGCTAGGCGAGCTAAAGTGCACCGAGTGGTAGTACCAATGGCTAATCTAGGCCCTGCATTATAAAGGCAGAGCGGTCAGTGATCCTGGCACGGTCCACTAGGGTTCCTGTGCGGGATCACTACGAATGAATCGACCAAAATTCCATGCATTCAAGGCGAGCGATGTCCGAGGCCATTGCTAACTAGTACGACTACAGGGTAAGTGTCCGACAAGAGCACAGAAAAGGGTATGGGGAGACATGGGTCATGATCAACGTGAACCATGGGTGACACGGAGCATGAAGCCACAGTGCATAAATAACTCCAGAACAGGAACGAGTCAGTCGTGCACAATACAACATTGCATGACACCTATGAAGGGCATATCTACAAGCAATACAACACTACAATGCACAAACAGGATATGCATGAATGCACATCCTATACGTCCTCCCACTGTTGCCAACATATAGGGCAACCATTCTCAGATGTTTGGCACATCATTCTCTCCCTATAGCTAGTCGGTACTATCGGACTATGCTCGGGGTTAGTGTACCTACAGAAAAATTGATTAAGCCTACGTAAGTCAGCAGAGTGTCATCTATCTTAGATACATAACCATAGTAATAGGGCTACTTATACAATTTTGCATAAAGACTTCCTATTCTTTGAAAAGAATTGGTTGGCAAATTTTATTTTAGAAAAGGTTTTCAAAGCTTTATTTCCGCATTTATGCTCTGATACCACCTGTGGTAGAAGCGCCTATTCTAATGCCTCCTTAGGAGTACTTGCCTTCCATTAGACACTAAGTACTCAAGGGAGGACACTAAATTATGCAGTTCCATCAAGCACACCCTAGGGGAGAACCCGAAAATCCACATTTTCCATCAGGATCACAAATGAGAGAATAAAGCTTACATAATTATTAACCATTTCTTATGTCACTTTTAATAAAACATCAGAGTATAGTATTTATTTATTTTAATAGCGAAATATGATCATGTTATCAGAGTTTTTAATAATTTAATTTAATAGCGGAATATAAACATGTGAATAGAGTTACAGTGGAACTAAACATCTATTCATGTCATGATAAAACATTGATATATAAACTATGACAATAGATTATAAAACTATCCTTTATAAAAACAACATTTAGTGAGAGCTATAAATAAGACTATGATCGTAGCGTAAAGGAATCCTCGCTGAGCCCACTAGGAGGAATCCACACACAAGGGTCAGCTCTAGCATCCACCTATCACCTACAACAGAGGGAAATAAAACCCTGAGTACTCAATTGTAATCAGCAAGACTTACTCGATAGGAGGAAAGAAAAGACTCCAAGGATATACAAGGCTATCTAGGCTTATGGGTTTATTACATCTGTAGGAGCATTACTAAATGTGGGTCCTTATATTAATTTTATTAGCAGACATCATTGGTTCATTAACTAACTATTCTATGTAAGCACATGTGCTACTTTCAAGCTTGGTGGTGAGCAATTAGATTTCCTTTAACCATTTTTCATCTTCCAGTTCTTACTACGATGCTAGAGTTTAGACAAGCCATACTAGATTGCCCAAACTAGGACTCCAAACCCTCGCCCCTGAGTCTCGGACTCAGTGCGGTGCAAGGACCTCCTACCCAAAAACCACCCTGACAGTTCGGTCTGAAAAGAGTCGAAACCCTATGACAAGAGAGTAACAAGTCTTCCCTGCGCCCATACCCTAAGTATGTGCTCGAGATAATAAATCTATGACTTACCTAGCAGTCCATTACAACGGTCGGTCCTTAACCGACACAGACAGGGAAGCAGTGTAACCAAGCTATGCCCCATTGGCCGTAGAACACAACCTCTTACACCCACCAATACCCATACCATATCCCTGCCCTGGTCTCCATTTTTCCTTTCCACTATTTATATTTTTTAAGTGATAATAATACAGTAATATATTTCCTATCTCTCATGAGTGACAGGCAATCACTCGACTTCTATCGGAGTCCTATAGCATAGCAATCTACACGATCATGTCATACTAGTAAGACTCATAGGATATATATATACTATATATATATATATATATGCATGTGGGTTTCATTCAAGTCCTTAAATTTAATGCACAATTATAATTGAAAGTGTAGAAAAGTAGGGGTTATGCACTAGGGCTTACCTGGGTAAGATTTAATCAGAAGTTAGCTTTTCATCATGGCGACACTGATCTCCAAAAGCACCATTTCTCTAGCAACTCCCAATGACCCCGCGATGCATCGACTGTCCCTATTATGATATGCAACGCGATGCAACGCAAAGACGTAATTAATCGACTGCAACCGTGACTCATAAAATACGATTTATGCCTCTCAAGTTAACAAGCTAGTTCTAATGATGACCGTACTTAGGCTACATATCTATGTTATCGAATAAGACTGTTATTTTCCCAACAAATGTTTTAGTTATACAAACCCAAGTTGTTTCTTTATTCCATTCTATCAATTTAATCTTTATTCGAAATAGGGTATCATTATCTATCTAGCAACTAATTAATCTAGAGCTACAAAAATTACAGTGAGTAACTAATATTATTAGGAGTTTACTATAAAAGTTTCAGAGTCAATATTGTCACCGATTTATCAGGAAAATTCCTACAAGTTCACATTTTAACACTATTAAACATTTTAAAATAATTAGAGCAATCCTAGAAACATTTTAAAACTAGATGAACCAATATGCTAATGGATAGATCATGATTTTAGGAACTCAACTGAAATTTGTTCCACAATTTTTGGACTCCTAAATGATTTTATATTTAAATGACAAAATTAGCATAGAATTTATTTTAGGAAATCTTCACTAATTCATGGGAAACGAAAAGAACACCGTGGCCCAAATGGGCCCACGGAGAGCACGGCCTCAACGTGACCCATGATCGACAAGTCGCCTCAGCCCGTAGGCACGCGCGCTGCCCAGGCAGTGGGCAGGTGGCAGTGGACGGCCCATGAGGCAGGCAGCCCGTAGCCCAGCAGGCCCAACATGGCCCGTGGCATGTCGGCGACAGGCCTGACCCAGCAGAGGCCGGCGGCCCACCAGGCGCGCATGCGGCAGCGGCCCACGCAGCCAAGCCCAAATGCAATGGAAGTTTCAGCAAAAACATCCCTATGATTCTACCTATTTAGTATTCTACTATTCATATGAGTCACAATTTTCACACCTAACCCCTCGAAAAACTTCTAATTACATGTTCTCACCTTCTCCTTCCTGCGGTGAAGCAGCGGAGGGGAACTGAACCGGCTATCGATTCCGGCCATCAGGCTACTAGCCGGCAGTGAGGGCGAGTTGCATGGCCCCATGGCAAGGCGGTGTCTGGTTGCACCCATGCTAGGCCCTAGCCTAGCCCGCAGTAGTCCATGGCGACCCAGCCACTGGTAGCTGGCGGTTGTCGACGGACATGGCAGGCGGCAGCAACATAATAGATGGCTCCCAACCGATGAAGACAGTAGGGCGGCGGTGGACAGGTGCGATGGTAGTGGCGGTGGCCGAGCTCGGGTGACGGCGGGTGTGGCCTTGGCAGGTGCTGCGGGGCATCGGGCAATCAAGGCGGAGCGACGCAGCAACACAGGCCTAGACGCGCTCGCACGCATGGTGGCATGCAAAGGAAGCGGCCGCATAGTGAAGCCACAAGTCCAGCGTGGAACCATGCGGACTCAGCGCACTCACGCGGTCGCACGAATGGGGGGAAGGGCCGGCAATGGGCGGGCAGGAGGCGTAGCTACAGCGGGTGCACTTGTGCGTACGGTGGTCGGGTAGTGAGGCACCAGCGCGCGGGGCATGGGAGAAACCATAGGGTGCAAGGAGGAGGAGTGCTGTGGGGCCGAGGGGATTCATGTGCGCCCACGAGAGAGGACCGATAGCAGTGACGCAGCCATGGCTGAAGCTTGGCTCGGAAGAGCAAGCAGAAATAGAGTCAATCAGAGGCAGACAGGGGCATTCATGGTGCTGTAGGGATGATGTGATGAAGCTGGTAGTTGGACGGTGTACTTAGCGGGGCGTGGGCACGATAGAGCCATGTGCTCCCATTAAAATTTAGACTAGACGCTAGCGAGGGAAAGAAAGAGTGAAAGACAGTGGCACAGGCAAACAGCCGCAACGCAACGGGAAGCGAAGGCAGCCAGCTCCTCCATGGTTAGGTGGGCCGTGTGGTGGGTGGAGCACCATGTTCGGCCAGATACCTAGCAGGCAGTGCCTGTGGTGACCTGTAGGCTGAGTCGTACGACGGTAAGTACTGATGCGCATGAATTTTAAAGAGACACAAAAAGTGCGGATTAGCTTGCTAAGTTCCAACCAAAATACACTACCCTAGAGTTGACACTACCATCTCCCCAATGAAGCAACCCATAAGACCAAAAGATGACCAGCGAGAAGGAAAGAGAGACAGCCAAGATAGACTGGTCATGAAGAACGCCGTTCACGGATAGAGCACCAACGACATGCCCTCAACGCGTTTCTAGCGAAGTTTAGTCAATATTTGCATGGGCATCGTAACTCTAACGTAACCATGACCTACACCACGTCCTAGTATACACCTAACTGCAACCAATCATGTGAAAACATAGATGTAGTGCTTAACCATTTTGTTGGAAATCGAATGCCAAAATGGCATTGTCTACTATCGTTTCCGACTTAGAGAGAATAATAACTTAGCTAGAACTAACAACCTTTAGCGCTTTTGCCGTAATTTTTAATATGCCTAAATCTAATTAATTCCAACCACTACACATTTCATACACTAGTCCCTACATCATACTAACTCATAAAAACAAAACATCTAGGAACTAATCAACCCGTTGTTCAATATAATTTGCCAAAATAACACTTTCAAACATAAGTTAAATTTTAAAATCCAAGAAAATTGTTTCGATAAATCCTCTTAGGTCTAAATCTTGGTGCTAAGCAAGCTCAGTAACACCAGAGGTATTACAGCTACGTCGGCCAATAGGGACCTATGACCGACCACCTAATGGGCCGGTCACCATCTCCGACCCTGAGAGGCTATGCTAAGCGGCTAGTGCGGGGTGACAAGACTGACTGGGGAAGGCTGCAGCGGTGCATGGCTATCCAGCGATGGTGGCGCAGCTGCCCCGGTGATCTAGAGCACCTAAGAACCTAACTGGCTAGCGAGGGAGCATCAGTAGACTACTATGGACCTAGCTAAGGTAATAGTTGGGGCAGAGGATGGTGAAGGAGGGCTAGCCACATGCGGCCGAGCCATGGGGCGGTGCACCACAGTGGCATGGTCGCATCAAGCGATGATAGGGAGGTGGTAGTAGTTCGGCTAAGGCACAGTAGGGTGAAGAGGGAGTCAAGGCTATGCTAGTGGTGTAGGTGAATTGGTTCAGGATGGATGGTAGGAGGGCTACCCACATCCATGGCCGAACACGGCCTTATCGACACGGCGGTGGGCAAAACTCAGTATTGGAGCTTCGTCGTGCTCGCTTCAAGGCTGGATGGGGATCGGGGGTCAGGTGGCTTAATGGAGAATCCAAGGACGTGATGAATCGAGCGATGGTGACTTAACCATGCTGAATTAAGCGAGTAAGGTCAGCTGGTCAGCAGTGGCAGAGAGGGAGGGCAGGTCTGGCTCAGCTCGTCCTTGCCTTGGTGGCAAGCGGCTGGCTAGACCCAAGGCGATGTCTATGCACCCACTACACTGATAACGTGGCTAGACCACGTGCACACAGGTGGAGGTAGGTGGGGGCATGGCATGCATGGCCGTAGTGCCTTTAAGGTGAGGCGACATCGTGAGGCTGCCAGGATAGCCCACGTGTGTGCGAGGACAAGGCGAGCGGCAGCGTAGCACAGCAGTCACAATGGCGTCGGCAGCGGCAACGTGAGGTAGGGCAGCAGTGCAGACGTGACAGCGAGGTGATGGCACCGGCAGCGGCTCCGCGCTGGTAGGGCCAGCAGCGGCCAGGTCGTAGCCAGGCCTAAAGGCAGCCATGGCCGACCATGAGTAGCAGCGCTCGAATGCACAACTAGTGCGGTGACGCTGAGTGCCCGAGCCTAGTGATCGCGTCCACCCGGCGAGCCAGCCCGAGAACGTGTTGTGCATGAATTTTAAAGTGTCGATAGCAACTAAACGGTTGAGGCTTACACTAAACCACCTTCACTATGCTAAAGAGCGAATATTAGGCTACCAATCCAAGCTAAAACATGACACCACCTCGTAACCCAATCTCTCAAAATAATTTGCTAAACATAGCAATGTCTAGCTATTGACAAACTTGGAAATTTTCTAATTTTTGAGCTGAACTTGATTTCAATTTGTAATTCCTAGGCTAGTAGAAATATTAGTTAGTAATATCATTTTTCAACAGCAAGTATTTCACTGTCATCTATAAAGTTCAAATTCCAAACTTTCTTTAAGCGCCACATATATGTTTGATAGCATTTTTGTTCAATAAAAATTAGTTTTAAACCCAAGTTGATATACATGAGCTATTGAATCAACTTTCGTTTAACATTTTTATTAGTCATTTTAGGTTACAAGAAATTGAATCGACACACTTTATCACATGCACTAACACATAAACATAATGCCCATGACATGTTTTAGTAAATGATTTAGGGTGTAACACTGTGTTAGCGGAGGATTGGGATCCTCCACCGTGCATCTCCATGTGTTGCTCAAAACAAACAAGCTAGGTGTATTCTAGATCTAGGCAGCGATGGCAGAAACTGACGGGGTTGTATTCTAGATCGAGCCCGGTGAGGATGTACGAGATGAGCTCTTCATCCTCTAGCCTTCTTCTCGATCGATGCCATCTCATCAGCGAGGGACTTCATCTTCGTGAAAATATTCAACAATGGTCGATGTCTCCTTGGACACCCTTGCAAGAGCCATGAGTCCCCTCGATCAGTGGCCCAAAGCTCGGCCCACTGTTTGCGCAATTAAGACCTACGTGAAGATCTCTTTCCCAAGAGATGATAGCAGGAAGCTAAAGACTTGTTGGTCCTTCGCCACCCAATTCTCATTACTCCGGATTCGGCACTAGATCGATGACGCCTTTCTCCTTCTCGTCCTTCATCGGAGTGAGGAACTCCGCCGAAGGCTTTGCCACGGCCTTGATGTACCCGGCCATCTAGGCGCCCTTCAAGGTAGAAACGACTTGGGCGTGCCACATTTGGTAGTTGTGGCGCGTAAGCTTCTCTGTCATGGGAAAACCTAGCAAGGGAGAGGCAAACACAGCGGAAGAAGATTGGGCCATGGATTAGCTCCATGAGGAAGCCGACTCTGAATACTATGTGAAGTTTGGTGGAACGGGATGCCTTTCCCTAGCTCCTGATTTTGTGTTAAATAGGCTCAGGGAATAGCCCCTCGGCAGTGGCTTGTACAAGGGATTGATACAACAAGATAAACCTTATCATGTACAGCTTGAGCTACAATCTAGGAACTACCTAGTGGTACAATGAACCTAGACTAATAACAAATGATGTACATCTATTAATAGAGCCACTTAACATAATGGACCGCAAAACCAAACGAAACACGGAAGCAATTACTAACCCATTGATTCATTAAAAATACTACCGGTTGATAATGCACAATGTATGTAACAATAGACAAAAGATATCACTTTGATAAATGAAGAAAAAAAACCAAAAATATAGAACACTAGACTAGGACAAGTACATTGGTCTTGTCTCTGTGTTGTCTCGTATGGTGCCACATAATTTATGATGACTTAATAAACAACATGTATAATGGATGCTTTTTACGTTGTCTCAGAGTGACTCACAATTCCTTAATTTATGCATAGAATAAAAGTAAAAGTGTGAGTTGTATGGCAATGACAACTCATATAATGGTATAATAGTTGTCTCATAGTCCTAAATTTTAGCTCATGAGGTGGTTCTTTCGTGATCTCTCTCTCCTCTCTTTCCTCCTATCGACAGAATATCATCGAACAGTCCTCTGAGGGATATCCCACGAAGGTAGATTGATCGGCAGAGATGCGTGTAATAGAGAATAAGAAGGAAACAAAAACACACGAGTTAGATAGGTTCAGGCCGTCAGTATGACTGTAATACCCTACTCCTATGATCTATTGGATTGTATTGGCTATCGTATGATATTGCATGAGTTTAGAGGGGGTCCCTACCTGCCATATATAGTCTGGGGGGTAGGGTTACAAGTCGGTTAGTTCTAGGAGATAACCAGAAAGTAATAACAGATTACAGGAATCATGGGATCATACGTATCCTAACAGATCTCATAGTATCTTCAGGATATCTTCCTAGTATCTTATGGGAGGCGCCGAGCAGTGTCATGCCCCGTAAGGCTTCGTCTTGTGGGCTAGGACACCCTAGGGGGCGCAGCCCATGTGATCTACCATGGGTATCCGGGGTCGTACCCCCCATAGCTAGTCCCCAAGCGCCTTGTACCCGTTGTGCAACGCCGTCTTGAACTTGTCCTAAGCAGGTGCGAACAAAGCCAAGTAGTCAAATTCATGGTCTGACCACCATGATGAGTTGTCGAGCAGTTGTGAGCAGTCATCGAGCAGCGTGAACTATCACCGAGCAGTGTGAGCCATCACCGAGCAGTGTGAACCATCGCCGAGCAGCGTAATCGAAGTACAACATGCCATAAGGGTGTAAGGAGCTTCAAGTTCAGAAACGAAAATTTCTTCATAGTGGACCAAGTATGCCCACTTAGAGTCCGACCATGAGAAAGGGAGATAGTCTTCTTCAGCTTCAAGAGGCGTGGAGTCTTCCAGATTAAAGCAAACACACTCATCGCAAGGTGAAATGTGCCCACTTAGTCCCCGAGCCTGACAGTAGGTGACATAGTCACGTGGTGCTAGGGTCCAAAGTAGAAGAAAAGTAGAAGACCAGCCGAGCAGGTAGCCAGTCCCCGGGCTTAGCCTCAAAATGAGAAAAACACATTCACCGCAAGGTGAAGTGAGCCCACTTAGTCCCTGAGCCTAACAGTAGGTGACGTGGTCACGTGGTGCTAGGGTCAGAAACAACAGTCAATAGAAGAAAGTCCCTAATGCGGTGAGGAACTGAGATGTAGTGTTGACGCAGTCCCCGAGCCACAAGAGGAAATCTTGGAGAAAACAAATCATGAAGAAAATACCAAAGTAATGGTTATACAGTAGTAATTACTAAGCCGTAACAATTGGTGGAGAAGTCGGTGAATATTCGATGAGTAGTAACAAATTGTGGTGAGAAGTGAGCGATACAGGCTGTATTTACGCAAAGGTCCAGGTAACAGCCCACCACATGGTTGCGGAGAACTCGGAGAGGAGCAAATCTAGGAGCGGTTTCCCAAAAACCCTCGAATGCGAAAAGGTGGGGGAGTGCTTTATAACTGCGCCGCCGCACCCCATGCTCCCACCTTTGCCACTTTGCCATTTCATCTTCCTCCTTAGCCCTCGTGCTTCTAGATTCATAGCCACATGCGCTTCCACCACCAATCCCAAACCAGATCTAAGAAATGGCATCAAAGAAGGGAGCTAGTAACCCAAAGAAGGCGAGTGTCGGAGTCAGCCATGATAAAGAGTGGGTGCCGTTGCGCACAAGGGAGGCGAAGCTCGATAGATTGGTGGAGGCAGGTGTTCTTCTTGACCGCGTCACCGTCGGATGGTGGCTAGCCCTTGGTGAGCCCTACCCAATGCCTCATACTGATGAAGCCATAGTATTTGAGGACTACTTTTGGCGTGGATTAGAATTTCCTGTTCATCCATTCTTGAGGGATTTGTTGGAGTTCTAGAGAGTTAGTCTATGCAACCTCCACCCAAACACCATATTGCACATATCCATCTTCATCCATTTCTGTGAGGTGTATGTCAGAATCCTTCCCCACTTCAACCTCTTTTGTCACCTGTTCTGGCTAAAGAAGAAAGGTGGCGGTGGTTCCAAGGTGGTCGGTGGAGTGTATCTTTAGCTGCGCGATGGAATGGTGGGCGAGTACCTTACTGTGCTGCTAAACACATCACTGAAGGGGTGGAATGCCAGATGGTTCTACATAAAGTAGAGCCACCCTACCGTCCAAAGCGACGCCGACCACATCCCAGAAAGCCAGAAAAGCTAGTCAGAGAGGCCAAGCAGTGCAGATATGAAGCAAGTGAGGGAGCTCCTCCGCCTAATAAAGGGCATGAAGACCAACGGTGGACTCATTGCGGCGAGCTTCATAGTGCACGGCATCTAGCCCTACAAGGAGAGGGCCCACGTGGGCTATGACTTCAAGGGCGACACCGATGGCACCCGGGAGAGGACAGAGATGTTGTCGAGGGACGAGGTGCAAGAGCAGGTCGCAGAGCTATTCGCTCCATTTGCCTCATTCAATGTGTTAGGGCAAACAAGACCCTTTAACTGCAAGAATCCACCTCCTCAGGTAAACATCCCAATTGTTTTGTTCCTAATGCTTTTTACCCTTTATTGTTGCCGAGCAGTGTGAACTAATGTACTTATGGAAAGGTCCATTCACAAGAACGATCGATGTACTTCTTGGGCGTGCTGAGGGGTGATTGGCCATAGGCAGTAGACGCCCAGCCACCGACGTAGCCTGAGGAAGGTGCCATCAGTGCCTCATCAGAATCTGGAGGCACCGATGCTGGTTGGACGGAGAGTACCCCCCGGTGTTGGAGAAAGTCTAGGGGAAGAGGGCATCGGTAGATGGGCTGGCCCAGAAGAAAAGGAAGACATCAGGTGTTGTCCCCCACAAGCTGGGCGGCATCTCGCTTGGTGGTAACCAGACCACTTGGACGTAGAGCACGACGATATCTAAATGGTCGAATGATGATGAAGTGCCAGTGGCTCCTCCACCGAGCACTGAGGCGCCTCTACGCAACACGCGCGCAGAGGAACAATCGAAGGGAAAGGTGGGAGTCCCCGATCAACTAGGCGATGGGAGTCTTGGAGCGATAGGAGGAGGCGAAGTCGATGATGGAGGCTTGCTAGACCTATACCCCAGGGCATGGGAGTTGACCCCAAGGATGCACCTAGGGGCTCAGGTAGGTAGCGCCGGTTTAGGAAAGTGTATCGGTAGGCCGACACATAAGTATCCTTGCTTCGGAGTTATTGTGTTGTCATATCCTTATCTTTTTTTTAGCGATTGACGAGCTAATCTAATGCAGAGCAAGGGGTACAGAGGATCTGACCCCGCTCATCCAGACTGACGAGCAACCTAGGGCTGGTCCTGGGGCAGAAGCAATGCTGGCACACCCTGTCCTTGAGTCCCTAGGTGCTCGGTGGCCTGCAGAGAAATCAGCCACCGCTGTTGATGTACTTGGCGGTGGTGAATGGTTGGTAGTGACGGCAGATGGGTCGGTGGTGATGCCCAATGTAGCAGCGAAAACCACTAGGATCTTGAGAGCAAAGGCTGGAGTTGCCGATGCTGCGTCGAAGTCCGAAGCAGAGAAACCTACGGTGCCAGAGGGGCAGACGGTGCGCCCTAAAGCATCAAAGGGCGTGGTCGGACACACTGTTTGACCACGGAACCCCCTAGTGGTGCCTCCATCTGTGGAGGAGGAGGAAGAGGTGGAAGAAATCGAGCATGAGGAATCATGACCTCAAGCTGTCTGAATCCTTCATAAGCGAGGCGATGAAGTGGTGGTCGTTAAGGAGGAGGACACCACTAGGGAGCTTAGGAGACTGGAGTCCGCCCTTTCTGGAGTCATGAAGCAGATCAAAGTTAGTACTGGGCCTGGAATGCTTGTCTTTGATGTTGGAGATCAGATTTCTTCATAATCATTGTGCGTTTGTAGGGGATAACTCGGACTGCCGAGCAACGCTGCCAGCTGATCAAGAGGATGGAGCCCCTCACCAAGGAGAATGAAAAGCTCAAAGAGGCGATGAAGCTTATGGAGAAGAACATCCAGAGGGCCCAGCATGAGCGAGACCTTGCTGAGTCCAACATGTGGGGACCAAGAATACCAGAAAGGCATCCTAACCGAGCAGCTAGCGATGGCGTCCGAGCAGTTGCAGGGCAAGTTCGAGCAGCTAGCCACCGTCTCTGAGCGGCTAACAAGTGTGTTCGAGCAGCTAGAGTGAAAGTTTGAGCAGCTCCGAAATGTCTCCAAGCAGAGAAAAGGTATGGCGTATCGGCGATTTTCCTTTGCATTGCTAAAGTATTATTGTTGCTGACGATCGTTATGCTTGTAGAGCAAGATACAGAGCTCGGCTAGCTACGTCAAGCCATCGAGCAACTCTGAGAGGAGAAGGAGAAGGAGTCAGGGTGAGTAGAGAAGCTGGTCGAGGAGCTAAAAGGTGAATACTTCGTGGTCAGAGTTACTGCTGGAGTAATTTCTTGGCTTAATGGATCCTTGTGATGCCTACAGACTATCATCGGAAGGTTAAGGCATAGTTCAATGTGCTAGAGCAGGAGGCAAGGGCCTAGAGGAACAAGTTCGACGTCATAGTTGCTAGAGTCAAACCAGTGCTTGACTGCGTCGACCTAGAGGCGGCTCCTCAGCTCGATGGCAGGCCACCGTGTCTAGACACCATCATCAAAAGGTGCAAGGCGACATGGGAAAACTTCAAGAGCTTCAACCATGACGCCATCATCACTGCCATTACACATGCCTTGGCGGTGGTCCGGTCCCATTACCCTACCATTGACCTTCAAGCGATAGGGGCCAGATTCACCAGAGGAACGGGCGCGATGGAGCACCAGTAGCTGGAAGATGAGGTGGAAGACGCGACGAAGAAACTGGCCGGTGACATCGACCTATTTGGCGAGATGGACGGCGATGGCGAAACCCGATGATCTGCTCGGAGGAAAGTCTATAATAACCGGAGAGTAGTTAAAACATGCAAGGGTGCAAACAATCATTTATATATATGTATAAATGTTGACATGTGCATGTTTATGCAGTTTGCTAGTATTGCGGTGAAAAAATTATTGTAGTGTTAACCCTAACACAATTATACATAGTATAAGTAGTGTTCGAGCAGTTAGTTCATTACTGAACTCTTTGGCCTTAGCTAGCTCATAGTCCATAACGTCGAGCACGGAGCCCGTGCACATGGAGGAACAGGCAGTGACCAAGGAACCATAGCCGACCACCTATAACGCAGAGCGCGGAGCCCATAGCACATGTAGGGAGACATCGGAGACTAGGGTCTTCTCTATAGAGAACAGAGCGGAAGGTGTGCTGCTCAGTGGTTGGTGAATTAACTTGGAGATATACATAGTATAAGTGGCTGTCCGAGGAGTTAGTTCCTTACTATGCTCTTGGCCTTGGCTAGCCCATAGTCCATAACATCAAGCACGGAGCCTGTGCACGTGTATGAGGAATAGGTGTGACCAAGGAACCACAGCCGACCACCCATAACATAGAGCACTGGAGCCCAAAGCACGTGTAGGGAGAGATCAGAGACTGGGTCTTTTCCATAGAGCATAGAACAAAACGTGTGTTGCGCGGCGATTGGCGAAACATTTTAGAGATATGGAGCAACACGGCAGAGTGTTTATGGCATTCACATATTGGAGATATGGAGAAACGTGGCAGAGCATTTATGGTGATCTCATATTGGAGTTCGTTAAGGAGTAGCTTAGAGCTCGGCAACCGTAAGTGGCAGATTAAATCGTAATGGAGAAATAATGGAGACAAATTATGGTGACCAAAACTTTATTCATCATGGAGTAGGAGAATACATATCTGGAGCGTTTCAAGGAATAGAAACGTATAAGGTGCTTGATGTGCCATGAATTGGGGATATCGATTCTGTCCAAGTCACATAGCCAATAAGACCCAAGTCAGGGTAACCTCTTTGACGACGTAAGGCCCTTCCTAGAGGGAGGAGAGCTTGTGCATCCCTTCAGTTTTTTGCTTTCTATAGAGAACGAGGTCACCGACAGCAAATGAATGACTTTTGATGTTGTGGTTGTAGTATCTCCGCAAGCCTTCTAGGTATTTGGCTATGCAGACACAGGTGATCAGGCGTTCTTCCTCGGCCCTAGTCGATGTCCTCTATCCGAAAAGTTGTGGCTTGCTCTTCATCATAATGCTCCATCCTAGGTGCTCAGAAGGCAATGTTCACTGGTAGTATGGCTTCTGAGCCATAGACCAAGAAATATGGAGACACATCAGTGCTGTGACTAGCTTGAGTATGTAGTCCCCAGACCACAACCGGTAGCTCCTTAAGCCATCTGCCTAGATGCTTTTCTTCTTTCTGATATAGCCTCTTTTTGAGGGCATCAAGGATCATGCCATTCACCCTTTTGACCTGGTCGTTGGCTCTAGGATGGGCAATGGAAACATATTTGATGGAGATGCATCGATCTTCACAGAAGTCCCAAAATGATGACCAGTAAATGTAGTTCCGAGGTTAGTGATAATGCTGTTCGGGAGACCGAATCTGTGGATGATATCTTCGAAGAGCTCGACTGCTTTCTTTGCAGTAGCCAAAACAAGCAGTTTATATTCGATCCACTTGGAGAACTTATCGATGGCAATGTACATGTATAGAAAACCACCTGGTGCTAGCTTGAAGGGCCCGATCATATCCTAGTCACCAGCATGCTGAAGGGCTAGGAAGCTAGGATGGTTTGTAGTTCTTGTGCTGGCATGTGTATTTGCTTGGCAAAAAAGTGGACATCCTTCACAACGTCAGCGATGGCCGTGGGCCAGTAAAATCCAGCTCAGAAAGCTTTGCTGACCAGGTTTCTCGAGGCCGCGTGGTTGCCGTAGGAACCAGAGTGAATTTTGAGAAGTAGTTTCACTCCCTCTTCTTGGGTTATGCATTTCTACAGTATCCCTTCCTTGGCACTTTTCCTCACCAAGTTGCCATCCACCAGCATGTAATGCTTGCTTTGATGGATTAGGTGTTCGGTCTCAAGTCTTGTCGGTGGGTACTTCAGCACTGGTGAGGTACTTGATGAACTGAGTACCAGCTGCTCGGCGGGGGGAATTTCTTGAACTTCCTTCTCTTCTTAATGGATGGCGCCAAAAGGTCTTGAACGAAGACCCTAGGCCGAACCATGGCGTGAGAAGAGCCTATCTTGGATAGTTGATCGGCGAGCTGATTTTGATCTTGTACCACGTGGTGGTACTCGATACTGTAGAATTTTCCTTCAAGCTTCCTAATTTTGGTGCAATATGCATCCATCTTTTCACTAGAGTAGGACCAGTCTATGTTAAGCTGGTTGATGACCAGCGTGGAGTCCTCATATACCATGAGGCATTTGACGTCGAGCTCAATGGCTATACGGAGTCCGTGGAGACACGCTTCGTATTCGACAGCGTTGTTGGAGGCTAGAAAATATATTCGGAGAACGTATCAGAGCTTATCCTTGGTCGGTGTAATGAATAGAATGCTCGCACTAGCACCATTGATGTTGAGGGCGCCATCGAAGTACATTACCCAGTGCTCAGGGCAAGTAGCGGTGATGGACTCTTGGATCTCGGTCCACTCAGCGACGAAATCAGCAAGCGCCTGTGACTTGATGGTAGGCCTGCTTCTGAATTCGATGAAGTGCCGAGCTCAACAGCCCACTTGATTATGCAGCTATTGGCCTCTTTGTTGCAGAGAATGTCCCCTAGAGGGAACTCAGTAACCACAATGATCTTGTAATACTCGAAGCAATGGTGGAGCTTGTGTGACTGTGATCAGAATAGCATATAGCAGTTCTAAACTTAAGGATAATGAGTTTTGGGCTCGTTAAGGACCTTGCTTAATGAAGTAGACTAGACATTGCACCTTATAGGCGTGCTCGGCCTCCTCATGTTCGACGACGATAACTATGCTAATGACGCGAGAAGTGACGGTGATGTAGATCAGTAGAGTTTCGTCTGGTCGAGGCGCCATCAAGATTGGAGGCTTTGTTAAAAATAACTTGAGCTGCTCAAAAGTTGTATCTGCCTCCTCTAACTAGGAAAAGCGCTTAGAGGCCTTGAGGAGTTTGAAGAACTGGTAGGTCCTTTTCGCTGAGGCACTGATATGAAGCGACTGAGAGCAGCCATGCAACCCTGGAAGCTTCTGAATGTCCTTTACACAGGTCGGACGTTTCATGTTGATGATAGCGGAGACCTTGTTGGGATTGGGTTCAATGCCACGGGCACTAACGATGTAGCCCAGGAGTATTTTGGATGGAACCCCAAAGATGCACTTTGAAGGGTTGAGCTTCCATCGGTACCTTTTCAGGTTGGCGAAAGTTTCTTTGAGGTCGATGATGAGATTATCGATGGTCTTGGACTTGACGACCACATCGTCGATGTAAGCTTTGATGTTGAGGCCTATCTGTTGATCGAGGCACATCTAGATGGCCCTTTGGTAGGTCTCCCCAACATTCTTGAGTCCGAAGGGCATGGTGGTATAGCAATATGCACCGAAAGGCATGATGAATGATGTCTTGATCTGCTCTTCTTCCTTGAGGGAGATCTGGTGATAGCCGAAGTAATAGTCGAGGAAGGAGAGCAGTTCACAACTAGCGATAGAGTCTACAACCTCATCTATCCAAGGCAGACCGAAGGGGTCTTTAGGGCAGTGTTTGTTAAGATCAGTGTAATCAACGTACATTCTCCATTCTTTATTCTTTTTTTGAACGAGAACAGGGTTTGCTAACCACTCAGGATGATACACTTCTTTTATGAATCTAGCAGCTAGGAGCCATTTTATTTCTACCCTAATAGTCTCCTTGTCTGGTGCGAATCAGTCAGAGTTTTTGCTTGATCGGTTTGGCGGTCGATGAGACATTTAAGGAGTGCTCGATCTTCTCCCGTGGTACCCCCAGACATGTCTGTAGGTTTCTAAGCAAACATGTTGGCATTGGCACGTAGGAAGGAGACAAGCGCGCTTTCCTATTTGGGGTCAAGGTGAGCCCCAATCTTCACTATCTTGGAGGGGTTGTCGAGGTCGAGGCTGACTTCCTTGGTTTCTTTAGACTTGGCGGAGGCATGAGGAGGCTCCAGTGATGGGATCTCTAGGTCATCGGTGGGCACCGTCTTGGCATCGATGACCACACTGGCCATCTAGATGGAGAGGTCGGTGGCTTCGGTGAGGGCGAGACTCTCTGTCTCGTAGGCGTAGGTGATGGAGAGGTTGGTCCGCAGGGCTAGGACTCCTGTAGGAGAAGGCATCTTTAGCACCAGGTAAGCATAGTGTGGTACAACCATGAACTTGGCCAAAGCTGGTAGACCAAGTATGGCATGATAGGCGGTGTTGAAGTCAGCAACGTAGAAGTTGATGTGCTTGATGCGGTAGTTGCTTGCTGTGCCGAACTATACTGGTAGGGTGATCTCTCCAAGTAGTTTGGATACCCTACCAGGTACCACACCCCAGAAGGAGGAGTCAGAGGGTGTGAGATATGTTATCCCGAGGCCTAGCTCCTTTAGGGCTCTAGCGAAGAGGAGGTTCAGAGCGCTCCCACCATAGACGAGAACTTTTCTGAAAAGCACTTTCTGGATGGTTGCATCAAGGACGAGTGGGAAACACCCGGTGTAGGGGATGTCCGCCCATTGGTTGGCCCTACTGAAGGTGATAGGGACCTCGGACCAAGGACGATAGCTGGGGTTCGTGGCGGTGTCTTCCGTAGTGACGGTGAGCACCCGGCGAGCGGCGAGCTTCCGTTCTCTTCTGCTCTCAGTGGAGGTGAGGCCCCAAAAGATGGTGATGACCACCTTGTCATGATCCTGGAAGGCATTGTTATTGCCCCCAGGTGGTCGGCAGCCTTTGGCGCCAGTCGTTGTTGTCGTCGTACGGCTTTTTGGCCTGGAATTCTTTAGCCAAGCTAAGGTAGTCTTTCATATTATGCTTGGCATTCTTGTGGAGAGGGCACGGGCCATCGAGGATCTTCTTATATTGCTCATCGTAGTTGCGCTTGGCGTGGGGTTCATCAACGACGGCGATGATGTGGTCTGGCCGACGGACGACGATATTGACCAGACTTGAATCCTTCTTGTCGAATCACTGGCCGTTGTCCCGATGATGACTACGGTCATCGTAGCGGCAGTCGCTGTGGCGCCGGTCGTCGGGGCGATCATCGCTGAGGCGAGTTGGGCGATGAGTGCCCGCATTCTTGTTGAAGCGCACCTCGGCTTCCTCAGCGTCGGTGTACTAGGTTGGCGGTCATAATCATCTCGTCGATCCCTATGGGCAGCTTGCGATTGAACTTGGAGCAGGAGATCGCGATGATAGAGTCCTCGGACTGAAGGCAGGTGATGACCTCAGCTTCCGTGATGTTAGGAATATAATTCCTCATCTCGGAAAAGCATCTGATGTAGCTACGGAGGAGCTCGAATGACTTCTGATAGATGTGGTTCAAATCATGCTTGGTGCCTAGCCGAGTACATGTAGCCATGTAGTTGTCGGTGAAGACTTTTTTCAGCTCTTCCCAGGATCTGATGGAATCCTGAGGCATGACGGGAAGATAGTTCGCCATGACACTAGGTGTCTCCTCCGGCAGGCACGCACAGTAGTGGTGTAAGCCTGTAGCCACTATGTGGGGTTCATTCTTCCCTCATAGGGCTCGACCCTAGTGATTTTGAAACCATGAGGCCACTGGAGTGTTCGGAGTGCCCTCGTGAAAGCTGGGGGGCCTTTAGGGTTGTTGGTGCCGTGATCTGCAGTGTTGCCGGCATTGAGTGGCTCGAGAGCTGAGTCTAGGTTACTGTACTCTTGCTCGTACTCTTGACAGCGCCGTACTTCTTCTTCATGGCGACAAAAGCGGCGCTCGTCGATACGTCGTCGTGTGTCTCGGAGATTATTGAGGTGCACTCAGATATCCTAGGTCGTGTTGGCGAAGGTGTTCGACGCGGTTGCCCCTAGCTCCCCCTGAGGGGTTGCCTGTCATCGTGGTGCTAGTCAGCGAAGCGACTTGGGCGGTGATCGGATCTTGGCGCGGCTGATCGGTGAATCGAGCTTGTGGAGTATGAAGGTCTCTGATCCTAGAGGATCTCGTTGACCTGGCAGTGCGCCGCTTTAAGCATGGCGGCGACCTTGGCGACCTCTGATGTCTGTGGGAGCCGGGACGAGCTCGTTGGCTGCCATGGCTAGGTTGGCGCTTAGGGTCTTGTAGACGTCGTGGCCATCAACACTGGACAAATTCATCGTCGATGTTGCAATGGAGTTGGTGTGGCCTTTCTTGTGAGTCAAGCTAAGCCTCGACCATCGCAAGGGTAGCCTCGTTTGCTCGGCGCTACACATGGTTGACGTTCCTGTCAATGCGGGCGGCAGTGGTCCTCCTCAGTTTCCCCTTCTTGCTGGGGGGCTATCGACTGCTGACGTTGAAAATTGTGCCACCACGGAAAGGAGGGAGAGGAAGTTGTTTGGCGGTGGTCTCAGCGACAGTCTCCATAGAGCCCTAGGACTCGGAGTATGGATTTTCCTCCAAGATGGTTTGGAGGGATGCTCTAGGGCATCGGCTGACATGTAGCATGTTGACAGCCGACAGGAGCTGGTCAGGCGATCTGGTCGGCGAGAGGGTGGACATCTCCAACCTGGTCGACTGAATTTGCCCCGTAGGGCCTCTTGATAAGTGGCGGCGACGTTGGTGAGCCCGAAGGGCAGAGCCACAACCCCTAGAGTTTCCTGAGCAGCCTCGGACAGACCTAGATCGGAGGGTGGTCGGCGCTGAACCAGAGTGTCCAGAGCCGATTCTGCGATGAAGAGACAATCTGTGAGCTTTTGACCAACCTGATCAATGGATGCGATCAGATCGTCGTTGTTGATTTGTCTCCTCTGGTAGCGAGGAAGCGGGCGGTGAGTTGTCGATGAAGGCGACCTCGGAGGCGGTTCCGAGATCGGATCTGCAGTCGTAGGTGTTGGGGTGATCAACGCAGAATCGATCTGTATCGGCTCGATGAGCTCTTCGACTCTGTCAGCGTTGATGATCTACGAGATCGATCCGACCGTGAAGATCTGGCCGAGCTGTGGGAGGGACGAAGAGCCTGCGGAACGTACCATCTTGTTCGATATAGAAACAACACGCACACCCCTACCTGGTGCGCCAACTGTCGACAGAATATCATCGACAGTCCTCTGAGGGATATCCTACAAAGGTAGATTGATCGGCAGATATGCGTGTAATCGAGAATAAGAAGGCAACAGAGACACACGAGTTAGACAGATTCAAGCCGTCAGTATGACGTAATACCCTACTCATGTGGTCTGTTGGATTGTATTGTCTATCGTATGATATTGCGTGAGTTTGGAGGGGTCCCTGCCCGCCTTATATAGTCCGGGGGCAGGATTACAAGTCGGTTAGATCTAGAAGATAACCGGAAAGTAATAACAGATTATAGAAATCATAGGATCATACGTATCATGACAGATATCGTAGTATCTTAAGGATATTTTCCCGGTGTCTTACGGGAGGCGCCGAGCGGTGTCGTGCCCTGTAAGGCTTCGTCTCGTGGGCTGGGCCGCCCCAGGGGACGTAGACTATATGGTCTGTCGTGGGTATCTGGGGTCGTATCCCACATCTCCATATCAGAAAAATCCTACATGGCACTGCATGAGACGGGAATCTACATGGCGCTGCATGAGTTTCTTGGTGTGGCCCATCCAACGATGCTCAATTTGCCCAAAACCTCACATGAGGCGTCACATGCAGGAGGCAACGACAGTTTCCGTTTCCGCAGACGGACGGGCCAGTGCCCAGAGAGGGAGGAATTGCATGGAAACTGTATCCACCGTGGCGCCGTGTATACACCTGGCTCGGATGGAGGACGCGTGTGCACGGAACGCATTAAACGGCCCAGTAGAAGCAGCTCCTCTGAAAGATTATTTCCCATGCGCTCGGCTCTAGTAGCACCCACGACGTCTAGGATAGTTGATGCGTTCCGTGCACACGCATCCTCCATCCGACTAGGTATGCACTGGATACGGTTTTTATGTAATTTTTTTCCCAGGGAAGCTGGGCTCAGACTTGGAATCGGATGCGGAAGCCAATATAGAGCCGTGGTTGGACTGTTGAGCTGAAAAGAATGGACTGGACAAAAGTAAAAGGTCATCAATCTAAAATTTCGCATGCTATCGCCGCTCCCACGTGGAGCCCATCTCTAATCGATCCAACAATTCTCTTTCTCGGATTGGATTTGATCGAACACCATGCGCGACGCCGCTGCGGAACAATTCTCCTTCTCCGATTGGATCTTGGTGGATCCATCGAACGCCATGGCCGCCGCCGCCGCCGACAACGACGCGGCTAGCCCCGAAGGCAGCGGCGACGAGAACGCCCGCAGCGTCCTTCTCGACGTCAAAGCCTACAGCGGCGCCAGCAAGAACGCCTCCACCGCCAGATCAAAGACGAGCACCGGCCATACCATCGAGGTGACTTTCTGCACCGTGCCCCCGCGGCCCCGCCTGCCCTCTCCCACATCTCCGTGCACTGCCCCGGTCTACAGCTACCACCAGACGATCTGAGCCTGTCGCCCTGCGCTGTCGCTGTCGCCGACGACGACGACCTCGTCGTCCTCCGGGTCCCCGTTAACACTCTGGGCAAGGATTACTTCCAGTACAACGACTACTTCGTCTACAGGGCGCACCGTCAGGACCCGAGACTGGATCTGCTCCCGAACCCGTGGCCCTATTGCTTCGGAGACCAAGAGATCGCCATACTTAGCCGCGGCGCGGTAACCGCCGACGGCGACGACAATCAGTACGTCGTTGCCGCCCTCAAGATCATCCCTTCTTTCACGCTGCACCTGTACCGCTCCAAACCTTGCGGCGAGACGGGGAGCTGGACGGTCCAGCCAGTTTCCGTGGAGACGCCGCTGCGTGACAGCGTGTGCCCCATCCCAGACACGGCGAAGAGGCACTTCTACCACGCGACGAGCAACGTGATCACGCTTGGAGGCGCGAACGGCACGGTGGGCTGGGTCGATCTCTGGCGCGGCATCCTCCTCTGCGACGTCCTCGAGGAGCGTCCCAAGCTGCGTGACGTGCCGCTGCCGCTGCCGCTGCCGGCCAAGGGCAACTAGGAAGGTTCCTCAATGACGGCGAGCGCTTTGTCCGGGACATCACCGTCAGCCAGCACAAGGACTGCATCAAGTTACGTCGAGATGGAGATCGTTCCGCCGAGAGTGGTGAAGAACACCGTGTCCTCCCCTGAACCTGCCACGTATCTTGAATGGGTGCGCCGCAAGGACTGCCTGCCTCCGCCGACGCGCTCCGTGGTCCCTGGTTGGTGGAAGGCCATGCCTATCCCGGACTCCCGGTCACTTCATGGGAGGACTGGCACACTGAATGCACCGCCGAATCGCATGAATTCGACGTCGGTGACGGTGACCCAAGGAACTGTGAGCTGCTGCAAGAGCATATGAGCAGCAGCGGTGGTGACTGTGATGAGGAGGAGGCCAAAGAAGCAGCTTTGTCCCCCCTGGGAGTCCTGCATATGGGTTACCCCGCCTTGAGCATCGACGACGATGGTACAGTTCGGCTGCTCATATAAGCCGACTTATCAACCATGATACAGTATTTTTCTCTCCCAACAAATCAGCCGTATAAATCAGCACAAGCAGCTTATAGATCAGCTGAACAAGACGATCCGATGTTGTTTACCTGTCGTGCAAGGCTGCCAGCAGGGGTCTGATGGGGTTAGTGGCTGCTGTTGAGGTGAGGAAGAAGGAGCTGCGAGTGGCCAAGCTTGACATCGAAAGGAACACCTGCTTCATGCGTACCTACATTGCCACTTGAGATCTCCAAGTATCTCTGAGACTAGAGGTACTTTGTGGCAGCACCATTCTGATCCTTGCCCTGATGATGATGAGTGCTCCGGGGTGTCAATTATGTTTAGGGCATATAGATCATAATACCACCTATTCTTAGGTCCCTGTGAGGCAAGGCAAATAACCATATATATATAGTTGGCTAGTTAAACTTGAACTTTGTTGAAATGAATTATTGCATTCTCAACTACAGTATCGTTTTTTTTTTATCTCTTCTCAACTATCGATTAGTCACCCAACAACTGCTTTTATGTGGAACTGTCTAGTATATATATATAGGCTCATCATGTGAAAAAAAATTCAGGCCTGACGACAGTTGTATAATTACAAGTAAGGACGACGATGTGTACACGAACTTCCTGAAGGCAGCCCCATCTCATAAAGATTGAAATGTTCATACATACGAGGCACCAATTAATACTAAACAGTTCCCAGATACCTGGATCGCCATCTCTTGTCGCACAAAATAAACAAAATATATATTATCCTGAAAAGTAATCGAGCATGTGTATATGATCACGTTCTAGATATCTCAAATAATGTCAACGAGGGTTGAAACGACAACGGAAACATGATTGCACGATCGAGCTATACATCAGTTACTCCCTCCGGTCCCAAATTATACATTTCAATTTTATTGGGGAGTCAAAGCATCTCAAATTTGACCAAATTTATATAATAAAATAATAATATTTATGATATCAAATAAATATTATTAGATTCTTCATTATTTATATATTTTTATAGTATACCTATGTGATGTCATAAATCTTTATAATCCTCTCTATAATTTTAATCAAACTGGTTATGATTTGACTCTCCAAAAAAGTTAGAATGACTTATAATTTGAAATAGAATGAGTACTAAGCAACACATGCAGCATTACCGGCCGGCCAGAAAAGAAAGAGACATGCAACACTTCCTCGTCAAAAATTAAAAAGAAAAAACATGCAACCATATATGATGACCATATTGTTGATCAATGATTTAACTCCCTCCAATAAAGTATGCGATGGCTGACACCATTCGACACAACATATACACAGTTGTGTAAGAGATGCACAACATAAACACACAGCATATACATGACTAGACAGAAAGCATGAACAAAATTTCATACTACCGTTTAGAACAGAGGTTTAGCATCGGTGTTTTCTCAATGTGTTACTTGTTCTTCCTGTGTGTTCCTTCCTTTGTCTTCTTTTAGCAGCTCTTCGCTTGATTCATTTAAAAAAAAAAGGTGTCCTTTTCTCTTCTTTGGCTTACATCTAAAAACTTGATCGAAGTTATATTGTTTGGGAAGTTTGGCTTAGAACAAGCCTAAAATAACGTAGTTACAGAGGGAGCATACATCAATGTCCCCATGCTTGTACTTTGTTGGTCATTCATATTCCTTTTGTGTTTGCTCAATTTTTCCTCTGTTTTACATAGTGGGTCGACCTCTAGTTTCCTTGCATGTCACCCAGAGGTCTCACTCCACAATCTAAAATCTAAACCCCACTGATACACACAGAGGGAGAGCACGGTGTTCATCAGCACCCATGGTGTTCAAAAAGAGAGAATGGCGCGAGTCGCTTCGAGGCTTGCTTGACGTAGGTGGTGTTCAGACCTTGCCGTTGTTGTGTTCGTCGATGTTCCTGACGGGGCCCTTGAACCACTTGCGCGCGTCGAGCAGCCACCAGAGCATGATGAGGCCGAGGACGACGCCGAGCGCGATGGGCGCGTAGTTGAAGGTGTTCCATCTTGATGGGGTACACGGTGGGGAGCAGGAACACGGAGCAGGTGTAGCAGATCCAGAGGAAGGCGACGAGGCAGACGGGCCTGCTGGCGCGGCCGAGGTAGAAGGGGCCGGGGCAGAAGTCGTCCTCCCGCATCACCATGCGCGCGAAGATGGGCACCGCGTAGCCGCCCACCCACCCGATGGTGGCGATGGAGGTGATGGCCTGTGAACACCACGTTGATGCGCAGGATGGGCAGGCCCAGCAGCGTGCACACCTGCCGCGCACAGCCACACCGCGTTCGCCGGGCACCTTGTGCCGCGGGTGGATGCGGCGCCACACCGACGACAGCGGCACGCCCCGGTCCCGCGACAGCGCGTACACCACCCGCGCCGCGCTCGTCGTGATGGACAGCCCGCCGAAGAAGAAGGAGCCCCAGATGACGAACAGCAGCACGATGGCGCCGACCGAGCTGTTGTACCGCCCGTGGAACGCGTCGTACAGGATCTGCGCCGGCACGAACGTGCCGGCGGTCTCGTTGTTCGGGTTGTACAGGTAGCTGAAGTCCTGGATGCTGAAGGTGAGAGCCAGGATGTACGCCCAACCGAACACGGAGATGATGCCGATGCTGGAGAGGATGGCGATGGGGCCGTTCTTGTCGGCGCCTTTGGTCTCCTCCGTCAGGTGCGCCGCCGCAGTCGTACCCGTACAGCGAGTACTGGCTCACCAGGAAGGACAGGACGACGGCGTAGGCGCTGCTACTGATCCCGGTCACATCAGGCGCCGTCTGGAAATGGGTGAACACGTACGACGCCGGCTGCGTGGTCTTGGCCACCAGCGGGAGCATCACCACGATGACGGTGCCGCCGATCACCTGCAATGCAAGCACCAAACAGCAGCTGAAGCCGGGCAAGAAACAGGCGCATGGCGTGCCACGAGATGAGAAGAATGGCTTCTCCAAATCTGGTAGCGGTTAGGTTACCTGCCACCACATGGAGATCACGTCGAGGAAGGCAATGACTTCAAGAGCAAAAGTGTTGAGCACGGCCCAGATCAGTGTCAACCCGATGTACATGACCAGAAACAGCCAGCGAGGGGCCAGGTAGCCACCGCCCGTGTTGGTGCCGGTGCAGAGTAGGATGATGCTCTGCAATACTTGGGATCCTGCATATGCCTGGAATTGCAACACAGAGGCAGGCAAGTTGAGTTGGCATGGTAGGTTGTGTGATTGGTTGAGTTCATGTGAGTACTGAAGTGCACAGTAAGTTTCCATTGTTTAGATCAAGTTGAAATTTTTGAAAGACCTGATCAAATAGGAGATTACAGAGTAGAATAGAACATCTAATTTGGTACACTACGAGTTATTATGAGTTGTCTAGACAGCGTGTATGATTTATTATCTATGAGTAGTGAAATTGACAGTTGTTAGTTTCCATTGTTTGCGCGTAAGGATTAAATGGAAATTGCACACCAGAGCAGAGGTAGATTACTGCAGAAAACTGGAGCATGTGAGAGATTTGCTATAAACAGGGAGTAATAATGAAATGGACAGCTAGCAATTTCCATTTTGCCATGTAAGGATCAAATGAAATTGTACAGAAGAATAGAGGAAGATCACTACGGTCATAGACAGTTTCAGCATGTGGCAAGATTAGTAACTACTAATAAACAGAGGAGGGTACCTGCGTGCCGATTCCGGCAATGAGGCCGATGGCCTCCAGCCAAGCACAGAACCAAGATGCCAACGGACCCCAGACTGGACCAGCCAAATGAGCAGCCCAGAAATAGAGAGAACCAGTGGTCTGCTCTCAAAAAAGAAAAACTGTGTCAGTTTTCAGTTGCAAATATATGTGATCAGAAACAAGCCTTTCTCACAAGAACGAGCACAAGTATATCAGAACAATGCATTGCAGTTGCAACCATGCCGTTGAAAAGTCATGACAGTAAAACTTCATATTGCAACATTGCTAGGATGGTTGGGCAGATTGAAGAAAATTAGCAATACAAATTAGCTGTATGATTTTTTTTAAAGAGAAGCGACCGGGTAACGTCGGTCTATGTACAAATTGAAGTAGCTGTATGATTTGGTGCGTTACAGTTTTCAGTCTTCTTCTGGGATCCGTAAGAAACGTATGTTTCAAGAAAAAACAAAGGTTCAGTATGCAGAGCGTTGACAGACTCAGAACAGAAGATAGGTAGGGAATTAAATAAGGCCTTGTTTAGATCCCATCAAAGTTCTAAGTTTTTTCACTCTCTCTCCATCACATCAATTTTTAGCCGCTTGCATGGAGTATTAAATGTAGGTAAAAAAATAACTAATTACACAGTTTAGTTGGAAATCACGAGATGAATCTTTTGAGCCTAGTTGGTCCACGATTGGACAATATTTACCAAATAAGACGAAAGTGGTACTATTCATCAGGTTGAAAAAAGTTTCAATCTAAACGAGGCCTAAGTAACCTCGCGTAACATATGCCAAAAGTAAATAAAAAAAACCACGCAAGCGATAACAGATGATTTCTATGGTACCATTTGAACCAAACATAGCTGGCAAAATCTGCATATGAACGCGAAAATCTGACCATGCAAGGCAACTAGCATCAATCAAGAGGTAAGCCCTTTCAAAAAAAAAAGGCACGAGTGGCCGAATCACGAATCAAAGAAGATGGTAATCAGAGAGAGAGAGGGAAAGTGCAGCACGAAGTACCGGGAATGAGGAGCAGATCTCGGCCATGGCGATGCCGACGAACCAGGTGAAGAAGGAGACGACGACCCAGCCCCAGACGAGTGGCGCCGGCCCCGCGTACTGCAGACTGCTCCCGTACAGCGGTGTGATCCCCGTGAAGAGCGTCATCGTGGAGAAGGAGATGGCCAGCGTCTTGAACAGCGTCTGCAGGCACACGGCAAACAGACGTACATCAGAATCTTGAGAACCGAGAAGAAAGAAACTCAATTCAGTCGCAAAGAAAGACGATCAAGATCACATTTTTGTACCGATGGTTTTTTTTTCTCTTCAAACAAAAAGAACAGGCTTCTACTACGGCGCGATTTTTATCCGTAGTAAACAGGTTTATTCAAACCTGATCGCACCGTGTGCCTCCGAAAACTCCAGAAACAAACCCATACTAGGAAGAACATGTGAGAAGAGAAAGGAAGGGGGGGAGGAGGAAATGGCGTAGGAACCGAAAATACCATCTCCCTGCGGAGCTCCTGCTTGTAGCCGAGCTCGTTGAGGCGCTTCTCGCCGGAGTCCATCACCAGCGCGTCCTCCCTCTCCCCGCCGGCCATGGCGAACGATCGAAGCCGCGCCGACCGAACCCCGCCGCCTCGCCTCGCCGTACACGTTGCCTTGAGTGGGGTCCTGTCCTCCTTCACGCCTCGGGGAACGATGCGTCTCGAGGAGTGCGCACGGAGGAAAGCCTAGGTGGCTCGTGGTTCGTGGGTGGCTGGGCGCAGTGGGCACGGCGGCCAGCCGCAGGGGAGGGAGAAGGAATGGGAATGGGAGGAGAGGACTCCTGCGGTGTTGGGTTGCGGCGCCGGACCGCCGGTTGCGCCTCTGTTTGTTTGTTGGCGTTCGTTACGTGCAGCGAGCGATCTGGAATTTTATATATATCCTGAGTCTGATTTTTCTCCGCGTGTACTTGCGCGCATCCCCTGGGTTGACTAACGGATTCTTTTATCCGAGACAGCTCGTCTAGCGCAGCTAGCAAGGACTCTACTACCATACATGCATGGCAAATGATCGTACTGTTTATTTGGGCTAGTTTGACTTATAAATCATGGTTAAAAGTATCGTTAGCTGATTTAGTGTGAGAGAAAAATATTATTCGTTGACTGATAAGTCATGGCTTATAAGCCAAATACGACTAAACGAACGTGCTAGATATGCGCACCTTAGTGTAAGAAGCAGTGTTGTAGTGCTGCTCGCATTGAAATTTTGAAAGTACAGTTTCTTAGCATGTTCGTTTGGCTTGTGCTTATCGTATACGATCGTAAATTTTTAGCCGAAACAGTATTTTTCTCTCACACAAACCAGCCAGCAGTAATTCTTCACGAACCAACAATGATACGAACCAGCCAACCGAGGCTGCTTGTTTTGCTCATTTTTTCAGTTTTTGCACCTGTCCAATCCGCACCATGAATTTGTGTGTGTTTTCCACGGAGAGGTTAATCAACCAGAAAAAATACACGGCATGCTACGAAATTGAAGCAATAAAATCGATTATATCACTTTAAACTTCGACCCTGGATACAATAATCACAGCGATGTTTTTAGGAGCAACTAAATACCCCGTACCATTTCCCAGTGCAGAACCTATAAAAGCTCCGTGAGATGTGTATAGTTCGAAGTGTCTGACGCATGAATTTGTAACGAACATGCCCATGGGCTATGCGCAATAATGGTCACAGACTTCTAGTGACGAGTTTGTGTGCTTTTACACACTATCACGTGTCATGCACGCCTCGTGAATGACTATGTTTTCTTCCCTCTTTCGTTTCCATGTATGAGTATATGACGGACCACGAGTGTCATGGCGGTGATGCCATCTTCCTATAGCAAGCTTTTGGTATATCCGTGAAACATCATATCTTTGTACACACAAAAAACAAATATATTGTGTTCATGCGTGATGCTTTTCAACGTAGTAATATTTATTTTTTCATTACATATTTTTGTAAAATAAAATATATTCAGTGGTTCAACTGATGATACTAATTATGCACCATAAATATTAATATTTTATTATATATATTTGGTTACGTTGAAAATAGTTGACTTCTCGGTAAGTGACAATTAACAGTTCAAATTCTTAAAATAAGTCAAAGGAAAATAAAGAAATAATCAGTCAAATGAAATTGGGTGCTAGAATGTGAAGGTATGCGATCTCAGGATCAGAATATAATACGTGTGAGTCGGATCAGTATTCGGCTTGGTTTCATCTCGAGGCGCCGCGCGAAGTTATAGCCATCCCACGTTCGGAGGAGAGAACCCGCGGTCTCCTTCGCTGCACGTAACTAACTCTACGATTGCAAACAAAAGGCTCACGTCCAGTCCAGAAAACCTTGATCCATTCACACACGTGACATGTTGCCTTGTTGCCTGTCGTCGGCCTGTTATGCATGAGAAAGAAGCAGCTGAGACATGCGACCCCGTGCTGTCGACTCGAGAGAGCCAGAAGAGCAAGGAATCGACACAAAAGGTTTGCTGATGCCAAGTTGCATCCAAAAATGGATCAACTTATAATTCCAGCCTCCAGCTGACAACAGTGTGTAAAAGCATGGAGCGTGACGATTCAGAATTGATGGTGCAACTTGTACCAACAAAAACAAACAGAGTGGTGCTGTTGTGAAACGGCCATCAACAGCAAGATTTCATGACAACTTAGCACCTGCCAATACAATCTTTTCGGACACCATCATCAGTCAGGTTTTTCTCAAGTAACAGCGAAGTAAAGATTCTTAAAACCAAAAGGGACGAGGACAAGTCTTGCTCCTTTGACCAGCTCCCAACTTTGAGGCTGGGATAGTGGATGATATTCCCATGCAACTATCTCGCTGGACTGAATCACTGAAAGATTACGGCTTCTGACCAGTTCATCAAGATCCCAAGTACAATTGTAGTGCGAAAGCCCAATTCCAGGGCATATGGTTGACAATTTTGGATGCATTTGCCAGAAAAGCGTTTCTTGATGAGTACCGTTTCTCCATCTAAAAACAACACCACAGCTCATCTCGCACAACCACAATAATCTAGTGTACCTTTCTACAGAGTATTAACATTAAATAGCACTATCCCTTTTCTAACACTTGTATAAGAATAGGACACTAAATAGCTCAAGCCACTGACAACATGGCACCTGTGTTACCATCATATGCTATCCACTTCCCAACAGGGTGGGACCAGACACCGGAGAGCGGAGAGTCTCAGTTGCCTGAATCAAAAGTCTCAACTTCAGCGAATATTCTCTCATATGTCATCTGAAGGAGAAAGTCGAGGAAATGGTCCAAAAGAACCCTATTTCAGAATGTCCAAAAGAGCCCTTTGAAAGGTACAATGCTTCTTTCAATGGAGAAACTTTATGTTGTCTTTTTTGGAGAATCATGAGATGGCTAAACATTCAAGTCTGATAATATACTTTATCCATATGAAAGAAATTTATGTGTGCGTGTGCCTTGTTCTAGATTTCTCTACAGAGTTTGACTGTTAAAGGATGGGGAATGTGCTAATTCCTATATGACAATACCATTAGATTACTAATTTCTTCTAATCTTTATCTTCAATGTGAATTCTACTGTACTTCACATGATTAACATGTTAACGTGAATGCTGTAGTTGCTATGATTAGACAGGTTCTCACTTGCTCCTTATTTTCATCTAACCGTAAGCTCGCCGGCCTTCGGCCATGGCACCATAGGCCCACACGTAGTTTATGTTGATCCCAATGGATCCCAAGGTTGTCATAGTCAAAATGTAGCCCCTTTGTGGTAACTTCTGGGCCAAGAATGGTCTCTCTTGTATTTTAAAAATTCTATCTTCTTAATACAATAATATGCAATGTTCTTGCCTATTCGAGTTTTTTTTTTTTTGGCTCAAGTTAGCAGTCAGCACAGGCCAGCATTTAAGTGAACTGAGCCTGTATTTCAGAAACTTTTGGCATTTAATACTACTTGGCCTTTTCTTTGTTCCTCTAACTCTTCCCATCCTGTATCCTATTTAATGATCAAATGATTGTATTTTAGGACATGAGGCGTTACAGATTTTCAAGGAGTAATACTGTCACTGCCCAACACTTTGTCCAAGATATTACAAATGCAGTAATGCCAGGCTAGGAATTAAGATCACAACATTTTACTGCCTATGACACAAATAATGTTACCAATCTGTGGAAGATGAAGTTCATTATCTAAACTGAAATTAGTTATAGCCTGACATCACTGATAAAGGTGCAACAGTATTGGACAAAAGGACACTCCAACCATTTGATTAGCACTCTTTTTACAAACAAACAAATACTTGCGACTGTTTTTCAAGTGAAAGAAATTCCGAAAATAAGAAAAAGTGTCATACCTCTGCATAAAAAATATCAACTATACAGAATCAAAAGAATGTAGAACTTTTTCCAGAACAATTCTTGTCTCGCTGTCCAAGGGCTTCTCCTGGGTGTCTAAATAGGCTATGTTGAGCAGATATAGCTTCCTTGAAGCAACAAATGCACCCGAGAAGATCCGTTTCATCCCTCCCCTAGTGCTATCCAGTGTGTACTCGATTTCATACACTGTCAGGCCACCATGGCCTGATCTCTCTCCCACTGAGATCACCTCGGCAGACTTGGTACTTTCCTGTTTTAAGCAAAATGATTCAGTCAGCTGCTAGGAAGCTACCAGTACCAAAGATCTCGCCAATTGTACATAGAATACAGGTATCAATGAGAAGCTCCTGAATCATGATCAGCACATTAGTGGTCCATTCAAATAGTGTACTTCAAATGTCAAGCGTTCATAAGTGGCCCTGACCAGAATACTTGCAATGCCAAGAAAACATTGTTCAGGCATTTCTACCTTTTTCTTCTCTGCTTGCAGAAGTCTGTCCGCGACGAACTGCGGCGTCCCGAACTCCGTCAGCGAATTGAGCCGAACGGGGTTGACGACAACCCCGATGTTGTTACTCCCTTTTCCCTCCTGCTGAAACAGCGCCGTCGCGCCTGCCTTCTCCACCTTCGCCAACCACGCGACTTCAGCACAGCAAATTCACAAGTGCAATCCACAATCCCAAAGTACAAAAAATATCGAGTTCCAAAGTATCCTACGCTCCTACGGCTACATTACGTTGTCACGCAGTATTGACGTCGTTCATGTTCAAATTGACCCTTACCTTGGGCCAGGAGGTCGGCTTGAGGAGGGTGAAGCCCTGCTCCTGGTCGGTGTACCTCTCCAATTCTAGCCCCTCGGAAGCTCCGCGTTCTCCTTCCGCCGCCTCCGCCTCCAACGCGGAGGCGACGGGGAGTTGCGGCGACGACGCGGGGATGGGGAGGACAGCGAGAAGCAGCGAGGCAGCGGACACTCTCCGGGTCAGGAGCGGAGGAGAGGAGGAGGCCTCGCATTTGGGCGCGACGGCTCGGGCCCGATACAAGCTGCGGCGGCGGCGGCAGGCGAGCGAAAGCGGCGGACCGCGGCGGGGACAGCCGACGAGTGGCATGGGTTGTTTCTGTCGCCGGCTATGCCGCTAGCGCTGTGGCCTCTGCCTGACCCGCCGCTCGTTATCGCGCCTTGGCACTGGGCCACTGGCTGGTAGGCCCACTACTTGCGCGTCAATGGGCTGAGGATGTGGAACCAGTTGGGCTGGAAACCTATGATACCAGTTGGGCAGGTGGGCTGTGGGCACCAGTTGGGCTTAAGGCAAAACCCCAAGTCACCACCTGCCGGGGACGCCGACGCATCCGTCACCGTCACCAGTCACCACCGAACACCGCAAGTCTCCGCCGGAGTCCCCAAACGCGCCCGGCGCTCATTGGCCGCCGCGTGATAAACTGACTAGCGACAACAAAAGAAAAAAAAAAAACGAGCACCAACCAAACGAACCAACCCCAGTAGCCCACGCGGCAGGCCGCACAGGCCCGAGAAGCCGAGAGCAGGAGCAGAGCACGCTCCGCGCACCAAACACCAAAACCCCTCGAAACCCAGGCGAGGCGCCGTGGTGGCATCACCTAAAGTCAATCACCACTTGTCTCGCAAGCAGCCGCAGCCCCTCCTCTCTCCAAGGGCTGCCGCGCTGCTCCCACCAACACCAACCAAACCAAACCCGCCATGGCCGAGCGCCTCGCCGCATCCGCCGCCACCCTCCGCCCCTCGGCCGCCGGCACCCCGTCCGCCCGCCGCGCGGCGCGGGCCAGTCGCGCCTTCTTCCCGCCCTCGCCGGCGTCGTCGGCTCGCGCGCGCGTCGGCCTCCGCGCCGCGCCGTCTCCGCTCCCGCAGCCGCAGGTCCGTGTCCGTATACCGCCTCTGTTGGGTTATCAGGGCGGCTGCGGCTTGGTCCCTAGAATCGAAATGGTGCAGCAGCAGCAGCAGCTGCAGATCGGCTGTTGACTCGTGTTTACGTGTGTGATCGCAGAACGCGAGGGCAGTGAGGTGCGCGGCTGTGGCGGCGGCGTCTGACGTGGCTCAGGTGAAGGCCGCGCGCGAGGACATCAGGGAGCTTCTCAGGACGACTCACTGCCACCCCATCCTGGTGCGTACGGTGACCCTTGCCGTTCGCTTAAATTACGTTATTCATAAACTTCATCAATTGTATGAATTCATGATGGTGATTTAGGATTTGACTAAACTCTTTGCTAGCTTACCATCACACTGCTAAAATAGAAGATGCGAGGCTTTAAATTACGACCTTACTATGCTAAGATCACTGTTGGCGAACATAGTGGTAGTGATAACTTTTAATAACTTTGTTAGTGATGTCCGTTCATATACGCCTCTGCAGCATACAGTTTGTGAGCAGAGCACTGAGCAGGGTGCCCGTTTTGTGCCTCTTGCTATGTAATCCAGTATTCACTGTTGAGCAGGGCTGGATCCAGAAAAAATGTTACTAGGGCCATTCCTACTAGACCATGGGTTATTTCTCGCTTATAAATGTTTTCCCTAATTATGCTTAGAGATTTAATTAGTGCTTGCAACAAAGTGAATGGTTTCACTTGACACCAATGAGTGTATGCTGGAGCTGGCCCTTTTGTAGCCCATATAGGCAGGCAAATAAGATTCAACATGAGTGGTTTGTTTGTTGTGAAATAGCATGAAGTGTGTGAGATAAAATTACCAGTTTGAATATCAAAACAGTGAGTGGTATGCTAGAGAAGTTTGATTGCTCATAAGATGGTATTAAGTAATTCAAAGGGAATTGGCCAGTTCAAAAGAGTGAGTGGGGTATGCTAGGGAAGTTTGAATATCCAATGCACGCTTCAGGATTATGTCAGAGTCTATTCATTAGTTATGCTGCATTTGTAATCATTTTACATTTGCATGATCATATGACTTTTTGTCTTAAGTTTTAGAGGTTAAAGATACAACAGGACTGCCATTTGTTGAGATAAGAGCATCTCCAGGAGTTTGGTAAAACTAATAGATCTAGCAAGTTAACAGAAGAAATAGCAATCTTAAATTTTATCCTTCTCCAACAGTCTCCTATAATAGCTTCCTAAATGTTTTTTACATTGGAAACCCAAACTATTTCTAACTAACCAAACCTTTTTTTTTGTGTGTGTCTTACGGCTTTCTCATCTGGAATCCTTTATCCTTTATTTTCTTAATTTACGCATGCGTCCGATGTACTCCGATGTCCGATCTCAAGGAAAAAGCTGGGTGGGGAGCGGATACGGAATTCCTCTCGACTGTGGAAACTTATGAGTTCGAGAGGATATTTGGCAACTTTTTATTTTTAAGGAGCTCTTTTACCAAACTGTTGGAGGACACTTTTTCCCTTTTTGCTAAAATATTAAAATAAGGAGTTGTTTTACAAAACTCCTGGCGATGCTCTAAGCTCCGTTGAATGAATTTCTGTGTATTTCGATCGGGCCTGGTGCAAGCGGTAGAGTCTTACCGCCTGTGACCAGAAGGTCCCGGGTTTGAGTCGCGGTCTCCTCGCATTGTACAGACGAGGGTAAGGCTTGCCACTGACACCCTTCCCCAGACCCCGCACGTAGCGGGAGCTCTCTGCACTGGGTACGCCCTTTTTTCGATTTCTAGCTATCAAATGCAATGCAATTTTTGGTGGTCTATTGTCTAGTATTTTCTAAGACATATATGTATGGAGTCAGGTTACCTTTGGGCTTCATTTTCTGTATGCAAGATGACTTATTGTTACGTGTTTGATTGGATGAAGGTCCGTCTAGGATGGCATGATGCTGGTACGTATGACAAGAATATTGAGGAGTGGCCACAACGAGGTGGAGCTAACGGAAGCTTAAGATTTGATGTTGAGTTGAAACATGGAGCCAATGCTGGTACTGTTACTCAACTTCTCTCAGTACCATTGTTTTATTCTTCTAAAGTGTACTATTAGTAACTGCAACCTCTGATTGGAATTTATAAGGTCTGATAAATGCTCTAAAGCTTATCCAACCAATTAAGGACAAGTACCCGAGTATCACTTATGCAGATTTATTTCAGTTGGCAAGTGCTACAGCAATTGAGGTCTGACCTTTCCCTCATTGAAGTATCTGGCTATGTTATTTTTAATCATATGCTACCATGTTAAATACGAGTCAATTTCACTCCAGGAAGCTGGTGGCCCAAAGATTCCAATGAAATACGGACGAGTTGATGTTACAGGATCTGAGCAGTGCCCACCTGAGGGGAAGCTTCCCGGTTAGTAGATCTCCATGGGCTTTGCAGTGCTCTTCATCCAGTACCAATGCTCTTTGTTAGTTTGCAGGGAACAGTTCAGATACCAAAGATATACTTAGAGATTTCTCTTATCTGCTGGGAATATCAACTAATCGTATTTCACATTTTCAGAAATCATGGGAATACCCCCACTGCCACATTGATGTCAAAAAATTGTTGTTATGTAGAGGGGAATAGATGCACCAGCATATAAACTAGTTCCACTAATCTGATGCCTGCCAACTCTTAAGTTTTTCTTTATCTTGTGTTTCACAGATGCTGGCCCAAGTTCACCTGCTGACCACTTGAGGGAGGTATTCTACAGAATGGGCCTTGATGACAAGGTGTGCAGATCGCGACACTTAACCCATTTCAGTATGTGTGTCTAATTGACTTTGTTGAGCTGTTTGGAATTCTAATCATGTGTTTGTAGGAAATTGTTGCCTTGTCTGGAGCACATACACTTGGAAGGTCCAGGCCTGAACGAAGTGGCTGGGGGAAACCAGAAACAAAATATACTGTATGTTCTTATCTTCTTTATGTGAGGTGCAAAGCAGGAACATCAGTTATTCTTTTCTGTAGGAAGTCTGTTTTGAGCATGATTTGTTCCATCAAGTGTGTCTTGATCAAGGATTGCATTGCATTTATAATTTTGCAATAAGAGGAACATTGCAATTTCTTAATGCTTTGGTACATTGCCGCATAGCTCCAAGAATTGTCTTTAACCTTTCTGGGATGCTTTTGTGCAATATTTAATATTTATGTACAGACTAAGCTCTGCATCATGTATTGCCTCTTCGTCTTCTTAATTCGCTGACTTGACTTATATATAAATCCTCTCCAGACCATTGATGTTACCTTGGGACATGAAAGTCAAATGTGCTGCATTGTGTATGTGAATAAATTGGGCTTGTCTTGTTAATCTTGTGAGTTCATCTACCATGTCTTGTTACTCTTTACAGAAAAATGGTCCTGGTGCACCTGGTGGGCAATCATGGACAGTTGAGTGGCTGAGATTTGATAACAGTTACTTCAAGGTACGTGCCTTTTGCCACATATTACATGCTGAAAAATTGATCCGAGTTCATCATCTCTCATCTGGTAGCAATACTTCAGGATATCAAAGAGAAACGAGATCAAGATCTTCTGGTCTTACCTACAGATGCTGCTTTATTTGAGGACCCAAAGTTCAAGGTGATCTCTGATGATCAACTGTATGATGTTTGTATCCTATGAAATTAATTGTTGAGCTTACTGTATGAGAATCCACAACACAACCAGGTCTATGCGGAGAAATATGCAGAGGACCAAGACACATTCTTCAGAGACTATGCTGAGGCTCATGCTAAACTGAGCAATCTGGGTGCGAAGTTCCAACCCCCGCAGGTTAGTGTTAACATTTTTGTACTCAGTTTTCCTACAAGTACACTTTGCTCTTCATTAAAATGGCAATTTAATTGGTTCTGGGTAGGAAACTAGCTGCTCAAAAACCATTGTTGATTTTCTTTTCCTAACAAATTGGGCCAACCTTATGGTCCTTTTTAATATTGATTCTGCAGGGATTCTCTTTGGATGATTAGTGCAGCACCAGAGCCACAGTCCGTGAAACAGGAAAATGCTGTCCTTGAAAAGGTGTATATTCCTCCTGCTCCCACCTCTAAACTCACTTCAGTTCCATATGGGACTTGACAAAAATAGTGAAATAAAGCAGTCAATTTAGCTTTCTACAAAGATAAATCACCCCACTACTGCCCCTTGCAGGATCAAGAGGAAACATACATACAATTCATTGCTCTTCTCGTACCATCGTACAAGATTTTCATGGACTGGTCCCCGGCTTTTCATGATGCTATATGGAGCCTACCAATTTAGCTAGATTTTTGAACCGAGCTTGCAAATAAAAGAACTGACAAAGTGACACTACATAAATTTCAGAGCCATTGTGAGAACTGAGAAAAAAGATAGTGCTATCAGGTTTGGTTTTATCCCATGACGCCCTGCGCTGCTGTCAATTTTCTACTATTAGCACCATGGTTTGGTTCCTCTTTGGTTGCTAGTTTGTAGCCTCCCTCCTGCTGCGCTTAGGCTTATCCATAGGCCATACCGGATCTGCAGCACTTAAAAACTCTCTGGGGTCTCGACCCTACCTCTGGGGTTAGCTGGTCAGTGCTTCCCAGCACAACACAGCAAGGGGTGTCTGGATTCTTTTCCTAAACTTTAGTCGCTGTCTCATCAAATGTTTAGACACATGTATGAAGTATTAAATATAGATTAATTATGAAACTAATTTTATAGTTTACGACTAATTTACGAGACGGATCTTTTAAGGCTAATTAGTCCATGATTTGACAATGTGGTGCTATAGTAAACATGTGCTAATGATGGATTAATTAAGCTTTATAAATTCATCTCGTGGAGTACCGATGGATTTTGTAATTTGTTTTTTTATTAGTATCCGAACATCTCATGCGACATCCTCGTGAGTGACCGGATCTAAACCACGCATAATTTCATCTGGCCATGCTCCCGGATTTGTCGTCACAGGCAGAGGGGGGATCTTTAAAGCAGTAATGGCCGATGGGCCACTTGGCCATGGACCCCCGGTCCACCAACTCGTGCCGCGACCTGGATTCGTAATTTTTGTATCGCCCGTTTGGACCGACTGGGTGGTGGGAGCCCACCACTTTAGGAGAGAACAGGGCTGGACAATGAGACATCATTAGGACAGCTGCGCAGCGAGACACATCGGACATAGATGTTGCTGATAGGCCACGGCGACGAGCGCGGCATTAACCCTCATCAGCGTCACGTGCACGCCACGTGCCGGGCACCAGCGGCCCGTTCTGTGGCGCAAGCGCAACTAGACAAATTACAAACTTCAAAGAGCCCGCAGAGGTCTGCGTCTGGTCACTTTACCGGTGACCGTAGTGTTAATTACCCTGACTTCCCGCCCAAACGCACCACAACTTTTCTCATTTTCTTTCTTATTCCTTCGGCATTTGCGTTCTTGTGTGCATGTTCCGTGTACTAGGGCAGTCCCGATCTAAAGTTTAAAAAGGCTTCTATGTCTATTAATTAAGATGTTAACTAAACAAATAGTGATATGGTATTGGAATTAAGAAAGAGAGATAAGTAAATATATTTTTATACAAAATAAAGATAGAAAGAGATGTGATAGGTTGATGATAGGAAAGAGAAGACATGTGATTAGAGAAAATGTATTTTCAAGAAACCATCCATTGGAAATATGATATACTTGTGCAGTATATATATGACTTGGCAAGTATAAAAACTATCTCATAGTTTTTCTACACAATTAGATATACGTTATGTTTAGATACATAATAAAAATTATGTATCTAGAAAAAATCAAAATGACTTACTATTTGGAATGGAGCAATAATCACGGGCTCAATGCAACATATATGTCAATACAACAACACACAACCCTTAGTTATAAACCATACGACAATGGTTGGTTGATAACTAAGTTTGACTCGTATTCTTGTCTAAGGTTATGAACATCATCTTGCCTTGCTAGGACAGGCTAAGCTAGGCCGTCAAGACAAGGCAAGAAAGGCCCCAAGCTGTTGGTTTGCATGCTTGGTACAATAGCTTAGAGGTTGCTACCTTTGGTTCGGCGTTAATCTTTGATTCTTTTTTTAAAGCATTGAGTTGGCAGAGATTCTTGACGAGTGTGGAAGAGCTGAGTTTACTCGCCCCACTTAGCAACGAAAACCTTGCTGAGACAAGCGAGATTGCTGAGCAAAGCGAGGTTATTGCTTGCAACCAAACGAATAGCCATGCCAAGCCAGGCTATACAATAGTAAGAAAAGATACTAAACAAACCCTAAGATTAATCTTGCAACACTTTTGCAGCGAGGGAAATTGATAACCTAGCCTTAGACAAAATTAGACAAGAAAGTGTATTTTATTTATGATAGATGGGGCAATTGGCAAAGTTGACTCAGGATAACCAAAATTTACAACTCTGCCTAGGGAACTGTGGCTGCCAAATTAGTTTTGGTAACTTAGGATCTGTTTGGTTCTATTAGCACTAAAAATTAGCTACATAATAGCTAGTAGCTGCCATTTTTTAGCAACCTAATTTTTAGCAGGGGTTGTTTGGATTCACCTGCTGATAAAGTGGTTTGATAGTGAGTTGAAGGTGTTCATTCACTAATGGTTAGGAGCCCTCCAACTAATATTAGTAGGTCCGTTTGGATCTACTAGTACTAATTTTAGATGATAATTTTTAGTGCTAATAAATTCAAACAAGCCCTTAGACTGCAATCCAAATTGGCTCTAAATTCCAATTGCATGTGTTCATTCACCTGATTTTAGTTGATGAACAACCTTTTCTTCTACCCTTACCTTCCATTTTCTTCCTCCTTTTGCTATTTGCTTTTGTTTTGCTCTCCGCGTCACTTTCCCGTGCAGTTCAAACTTCAAACCAGTTTTGCCCAAGTACGGAATAGAGTACTCGCCTTGCATACCCGAACCGGCGAACCCGATCACATTCACAAAACAGTGCTCAGCAAGTCACTGACAGAAAGGCCGCGGTGAGCTCACCACCGGTGTTCCAAAAACCCAGAAAATTTCAGAGCTTTTGCCCCAAAACACCAAAAAGGCGGCACCGGGCGCCTCGGAGGAAGACGACGACAACCCTCCAAAGCAAGCAGACGAGCTCCCCCCTCCCCCACGAGCTCGTGCTCGCTTCCTCCCCCAAAACCCTAGTCCCCCGCCCCAAGTCCGGCTGCGCTCCCAATCTTCACCGCCGCGGCGCGGCAATGTCGTCGTCGAAGCCGACGCGCTCCAGTATCTCCCCATTCCGATCCCGCCGCTCGGCTCCGGCGGCGTCGGCAGCGGGACCTCCTCCGGCGGCGAGGACCTCATCTGGAGGGCGCCCGTCCACCCCCTCCTCTACCGCCTCTGCGCGACCCACCACCCCCTCGTCCTCCGGTGGCCGCCCCGCTAACCCGTCCGCCGCGTTCGCGCGCCCCACCACCCCTTCGTCGTCCTCGGCGCGACCCGCCACGCCGTCCTCTACCGCCTCCGCGCGGCCCACCACGCCCTCGTCGATCTCCTCGCGCGCCTCGGGGAGGGCGCCGCTCGTGGACGCGGCCAATGCCAAGGAGAACATCATGGTCACCGTCCGCTTCCGGCCCCTCAGGTGTGCTTCTACTCTTATTTGCGCGCTTTGTGCCGTGGTTGGAGGGGACAAGGCGTTGGATTTTCGTGGGCTTTGTGCTGGATGTTTGTCTCATGCGTTTTGTGTTTCGTTTTGCAGTCCTAGAGAGATCAACAAGGGGGACGAGGTGGCGTGGTACGCGGACGGTGACAACATGGTGCGCAACGAGTATAACCTCAGCATTGCCTATGCTTTCGGTGAGTGCTCTTGAGCCCATTTCAGTGCAATACTACATTGTGGAACAGGTGATGATACGAAGGAGTTATGCCTGTTTGTTCAAAAAAGGGGATAAAATTGGTTGACTTGAGTCCTACCGGGTTGTTGAGGAAAAAGGGTGCTGGTTATGGCATATTTGGCAATGGAGTGGCATTAGAAAGTTGCATTCCTTTCCTATGGTATACCTGTGCTGCTGGGCATGAGAATGTTGGCAAGTTGTCAGAATAGAGCATAGAGGCTTAAGAGTAACTACTACCTAACATAGGGTCAGCTTCCTAATGAATGTAGAAAATCAGATTTCTGCTTTGTACTATTTGCCACTTTTTGATCAAGCAAGCTGTATAGCATGCATTATGCAAAAGATTGAAAGAGCATGGTGAGGTCTTCATCCTTTTCAGTAAAAGCTGCAGGAAATGGTAAAGAATTATTGTCGTTAATCCTGTTACGGATGGTTAGTTCTGGTCTTATTTTGAATCTGAATTAATGTTCAAGTCAAAGAACCTTATCTCAGAGATAAGCTATACATTATAGTTCCAGAGGTACTCACCATATTCATCGAGTTTACTAAACCATATGCATCCTTTTTGTTTGTGTTTTCCTTTTAACTTTTAGATAAAGTGTTTGGCCCTGCCACTACAACTCGCCATGTATATGATGTTGCTGCTCAGCATGTTGTGAGTGGTGCCATGCAAGGAATCAATGGTATGGCAGCTCTCTTACTTATTTTAATATAAGTGCTGTTAACTAATTATGAGACTGGGAATTGTTGCTGCATGCCTATTAGAAGTTTGAGCGGGACAGAATTCTAGTAACCTATTACTAATTGGTAGTCAGTTCCTATGCTAGTCACATGTCCGATGAGCTTTGTAAACAACAGATGTGGACTATGGACAATGCGGAAAAAGTCTGTTACAGAATGCAGATTGGTAGGGTCAGTTGCCCTTCTCATTGCACCTTTTGGGGGGAAAGCCCATTAATTGATTTATATCCTCTGAATCACGACCTGTTCTTTTGATCATAAAATTTGAGACATGCTTCTTGTTACTTTGATCTCTGATTTTGATTAGGACTTCACTGTTGGTTTCTGGTAATCTGGTGCAATGGTGCTGCATGCTTTCTTTTAATCTGGTCCAAGATAGTTGTGTGCTAGAATGCTTAGGTTCAACCTTTAAAAACATTTACCATGATGACATATAAAGCAATTAACTTCGGTACATCGAAAATGGCGCTGATTCACCATCAGAACTTCTATGTCATCATAAATTTGTTAGACACGTACTTAGAAAGAGTAACGATCGAACATGTGTGTTAGAGACAATAACAATCCCCTAAATGACAAGTAAACCTGACTGGAGATAGAATGTGTACTCTCAGATTTATTCAGTTTGCTGAAATTTCTCTGTTCCTGCAGGAACTGTTTTTGCATATGGTGTAACTAGCAGTGGGAAAACTCACACCATGCATGTATGTTTCTGCTTCAGTGTTACGCCTATGCATCTAATGTTTTCAATGACTCTAGCTATGTGCTGGTGCGGACTTGTTTGTTCAGCACAACACAAGACATGCCTTTATTGTTTAGTCTATGTCTATCATCATCGCTGTCGTCGTATGATATCAAGCTATAGAAACGAAGATTTCACACCCTCAAAGCACGAGCACGAAGTTTTTATTAATTTTCATCATTGAATTTCCTTTCATGTTACACTTGGGCTATTGTTGCAGGGAGAACAAAAGTCACCTGGAATCATTCCATTGGCAGTGAAGGATGTATTCAGCATTATTCAAGATGTAATTATCTCATTTCCTATACACTGCGCCCCCCCCCCCCCCCCCCCCCCCCACACACACACACACACACACACACAAAAAAAAAAAAGAAAGAAAGACAGGCGGCATGACATTCTCATCTCTTTTGTTGACAACAGACCCCTGGACGAGAGTTTCTTCTGCGGGTTTCGTATCTTGAAATTTACAACGAGGTGACTTCTCATTTCACCATGCATTTGCTTGCTGCATCTTAGCAACACCAAGACTAATTACAATGTTATCTCCATATTGGATCTTTGATTGCATACACAGAGTTCCTTCTAGATGCCTGTTTATTTACTACTCATATACATATATTGCCACTTGATCAGATTCCATGCTACCCTTATTATGATGCAACTGATATGAAAGGATTTTTGATGTTATTATTCAACTTGAACGCTTACTGGTAATGAAATGTAGACCAATTCAAAGTGGTAAAAGATGTATTTCAGTGAACTTACTCAGAACTCAATGGTGAAACTGTTTAGTATTGTTCACATGCTTCTTTTTTTATCTTACCCGCTTTGCAGGTTATCAACGACTTACTTGATCCAACAGGGCAGAATCTCAGAATTCGAGAAGATGCACAGGTTGGTGTAGTGTTATTTATTAAAATCTATTTTGTGATTACTCACTCATGCCCATTCAGTTTTGCACAGCTCAAAAAGTTAAACTGCATGAGATTTGTTTTATTTATTTGTTATGAATTTCCATATCCATTACTTATCTTGGTTCAGGTTTGTCTATTGTCTGGATCCTTTTTCTCATTATTCTAGAGAAAGATAATCTTGTCCATTAGTCGATCATTTCTTTCTTTCTTAACCGATAAAATTATTGTACCCTTATTTGTTCTATCGATTCAATCATTCAGGGAACTTATGTGGAAGGGATTAAAGAAGAGGTTGTTTTATCACCTGCACATGCTCTCTCTCTAATAGCATCTGGAGAAGGTATTTGTTTCTATCTAGAGAAGACCCTTTATCTTTATTTTGAGATATATTGGCCACCTTTCTTCAGTAGCTTTAACCATTGGTTCAATTAACCATTCAAAAAAAATTTAGCCCCCCCCCCCCCCCCCCCCCCCCCCCCTGTTTCGTCTGCATGGCCTGCCACTATATGTGAGGCCATGTGTTTTTCGGCAGTTCTTTTATTACTTTTTCCATGGTGGAATCAAAGTAGTCTTGGTTCTGAAGACCTCATTGCTTTCTTACAGAGCACAGGCATGTTGGATCAAACAACTTCAATCTTGTCAGCAGTAGGAGTCACACTATCTTCACGCTGGTACGCCCCTCCCTCTTGTTAGGGTTCAAGTATGATAGTCATGTAAACAAGTTTATGGGCATACTTGAATTGACCATGCAAGTTTTATGACATGTTATTTGCTCCAGATATACTTGAATTCACCATGCAAGTTTTATGACATGTTATTTGCTCCAGATAACAAGTATGGGAACTAATGCCTGTTAAGTCTGTATCACTGTTAGTTATCTCACATAATACTTTATTGGATCTCAGAACTCAGTTGTTATTTTCCAAACAGAATCTTGTTTGATAAAAGCTTTTAAGAAACTCATAACAATAGTTAGACTTGTTAAGCTTACTCTTCCATAACAATACTGCAGACCATCGAGAGCAGCCCCTCTGGTGAAAATGAAGCAGAAGAAGTCAAGTTGTCTCAGTTGGTAAGTCCTCTCCCCCAGCATACTCAATTTTAATTCTCATTCAACTATTGTATCTTTGATTCTTTGGGCATTTAGCATAGAGGAGTACATGGATATTGGGTAGCGTTTCTTGACCTATAACTTATGGTATTCTTTTATCAGAACTTGATTGACCTTGCTGGGTCTGAGAGTTCCAAAACTGAAACAACTGGTTTACGACGCAAAGAAGGTTCATACATAAACAAGAGTTTGCTCACCCTTGGAACTGTAAGTATCCTATATTGCTAAGTGCTAATGATTTCTCTTATTATTATGACTTATTAATAAATATAGAAAATATTAACCGTAGCCCATTTCATAGATTTGTGCCGACCAGTCTTCTCTGGTCTCTAGGAGCTAATTGGGCAACAGATCAACTCCTTGCTCCTAATCGGTGATTAGGCAGATAATAGACGAGAAGTCCTTAATAAAGAAGGATCAAAAGATTTAGTTGCTAGCCATCAAATATGACTGGCCAGTAGGAAGGAATACTGGGAAAATGGTCATATTCTTTGTTAATTTGTTTGGTTGTTCCTCTCTTGTTAAATTGTCAGCAACATTCTCCATGCAGGTAATTGCTAAACTTACAGATGGTAAGGCGACACATATTCCCTATAGAGACTCAAAGCTCACACGCTTACTTCAGTTTTCTCTGAGTGGACACGGACGCATATCTGTGAGTAGCTCTTATAAGTTATATGATATACTTTGTGCTTTCAATCTTGCTTAAAAAACTATGGTTATCTTTATATTTCGCTTGTTTTGAGGAAAATATTCCCACGTATAAATGTCTTACTAAATGCATATGGCAGACTATAGGGCTATGTTCTAAATCCTAACATTTTTGCAGCTCATTTGCACAGTTACACCTGCATCCAGCAACAGTGAGGAGACACATAATACATTAAAATTTGCTCACAGGAGCAAGCATATTGAGATAAAAGCTTCCCAAAACAAGGTAATAACCAATAAGTTTGTAATCCATATTGTTCTGTGCTTGTCACTAGTGTTGACGGATTTTCTTTTCAGATAATAGACGAGAAGTCCTTAATAAAGAAGTATCAAAAGGAGATATCCAGCCTGAAAGAAGAGCTACAGCAACTCAGGCGTGGTATGATGGGAAATGGTGGTATTCTCCCTACGGATCAAGAGGATCTTGTTAATTTAAAACTTCAGGTTCGCTATACATCTTACACAACAGTTGGTTAATTATTCTTTCTTGATTTCTGGATAATACTTTTACAACTGTAAGAACCTGCCAAAGAGAACACTGTATGACTAATTTTCATTTTCATCTGGCATGCTTTTATGCTATGAAATATCGACATAATCTTTTCTGATTAACATCCTCATCCTGGTAGATTAAATGAACCTTTCCCCTTTGGACAATACTTATTAGTCATATTTTGATACAAATAGATTAAACATTTAAACTGTTCATTTTGTATGATAGCTTGAAGCTGGGCAAGTCAAACTTCAATCAAGGCTAGAACAGGAAGAGGAAGCAAAAGCAGCACTGATGAGCAGGATTCAGAGGCTAACAAAATTAATATTGGTATCAACCAAAAGTTCGATATCCTCAAATGTTTCTGGAAAGACTAACCTTCGTCGACGTCATTCATTTGGGGAAGATGAGGTTTTCACCTTCTTTGTTTCGTTTGTTTGGTTGCAGCATTTTGTTCTATTAGTCCAACTAAGAACAGTAGACTAAATTCCCAATAGCGTGTTCTTTTTTCTTGAACACGTAGAAGAACTGTGCATCATTGTATTAAAGAAAGAAAACAGTCCGAATACATGTCAAATCCATGGCTTTGGTTAGCTTTTTAGATCGATACACCAATAGCAGGTTCTAGAAAGTGAAATATAATGCCAATGTGCAAGAGCAGCGTAGGATCAGCTTTCCTTCGTCGTTTTTTGTGGACGCTAAATATGTTGCTTTTCTTGTTCACTGATGAATTCCTAGCTTGTTGAGGATATCTTTCTGACTAATATGTTCATTGTGAAACAACTACCTGATATTACACGTCTGCCGCACAATACACAACAGAAGTTAAAAAAACTTGTGCCCCATGTTTCATGTTTGGAATAAACTACACTTGTAAATACCGATTCGGGTCCATTCCATTTTTTTTCTCTTGTAATGGATCATTCCGGTACTCGCCTACACCGGGTACCGGTTTGGACTAATAACATAGTAAGATATAAAAATATACCTACATATAAAACATCATATACGATATATGCACATCAAAGGAGGTGTTACTCGAGTTTTTGTCGATACTTGATATAGCTGGAATGACCGGTATTGGCTGGTATTGAAGGCTCGAGGCTGGTAACACAGGTTGGAGGGTCTTCTATATTTGGTACTTGGATTTGCGACGTACTGATGCGCTATGGTGCTTTTGGGCCACCTTATGAATCCTTTGTGGAAGGTGCTTATGATGATGCAGTGCCTAAGATACTCACATTATGATTGTTTCACCTGAAATGGTTGTAAAACAAATTGGATTGAAGATGAAAAATTACTACACTGTGATGTTTCATTTTTTTAAGCACTTAGTAACATGGCTATTCTGATTTTAGTACATAATGAAGCAGTAATTCTTCTGTATTATTTATTTTGTTGCAGCATACCTATTGTTCACATTCTGTTTTCAATTGCAGCTTGTGTATTTGCCTGATCGAAAGCGGGAATACTTTGTAGATGATGATGATGTTAGTCTTGATTCAGAGCTTTCGCTTGAAGGGAAATTTGATCTGAACAATCCAGATGAGTCAGCCAGGTTTGGCAGAAGGAACCGCAAACGCGGAATGCTTGGCTGGTTTAAACTAAAGGTATTTTTATTGTACAACAGATTGTGGATATCGAAGACAGTAGCCATATGTGGAATATCTGATTAAATCATATATGTTAACCTTGTGCAGAAGTCCGACCAATTATCAGGGCTATCATCCAGTGTGGACGGTGATAGTACTGCTAGCGGCTCACCTTCATGCTCTAAATCGTCACAACAAAAACACTTGCTGCTTGACCTAAAGGACGGTCGAAGGAAATCTATGACTAGGAAAGGAGATGACCCAGCACTTGCTGATTCTTTTCTTGAAAGGACTCAAGCTGGTGATTTATTTAGTGCTGCGCCCAGAGCACGGCACCCTCTGCCGGTGAGTTGTATTTCTTATTTCTATTGACTGCACTTCTTTCTCTCTTTTCCGTTTTCCTCCCTGTGCATGTATTCCTTCTATCCCAACACACAACTTAGCATTAACAAACTTGTGTGTGCTTGTGGTGGTGGTGGTGGTGGTGGTGGTGGGGGGGGGGGGGGGGGGCACAGATCTAGACTAGTCCAAAGTTACAATGAACAATGAATTCATTTCATTTTTTCCTCTGAAATTTGGATGGTATTCCCTGCTCCTTATTTTTCTTTCCCTGGCTGCCTCCTCTGGCCAAGAACTGTATGGCCATGCCTTCCTTGCCATGAACATCCAGTCATGTTAGTTTGTTGGTCTCATCTTGTTCTGCCTGTGTATTATTTTGGTGGGTATTTGCCACATCCATTGACACCAACAGCCTTGTTGCATTTGCAGAGTGGAACAACCATTGTGGATCAAATAGATCTTCTACAAGAGCAAGTAAAAATGCTGGCAGGGGAAGTTGCACTTTGTACAAGTTCACTCAAAAGACTGACAGAGCAAGCAACCAACAACCCTGATGATTTGCAAATTCAGGTAAATTTTCTGATTGTCCTGTAACCAAGTACACACTTTTCATGTTCTTTATGAAGTTTTTGCTTCCTTTTATTTCTTCTGCAGGAGCAAATTGAGAAGTTGAAAGATGAAATCACAGAAAAGAAATCACATATACATATGCTAGAGCAGCGGATGGTGCAATCACTGGAAACTACAGAAGACCCAACAATTAGGACAGAGTTGTCCCAGGTAATAAGGCTATGAAATGATGAGCTGAAGCGTAACTTCATCTTAGCTTGGTTTACTTGTAACGTTCAACCAATTATCATTGGGAATATTGTAGTTATGTTTTCACCGATTTATTGTAATATCATATACCTTTTCCATTGTTTTACATGTTAATGCGTGCTAGATGCTGTCTTTTGATGTCCATTTTTACAAATAAATGATCTGAAGATTTCATGAACCTGATATTCTCACAGACCTTTTCAAAGTTGAGCACACAGCTGAGCGAGAAGACATTTGAACTGGAGGTTGATCCATAGTCATGTAACCTGAAATTCACACTATTCTTTTTTTTATGCTGGACTAATTGCTGGTTTCTCTCTGATTGTGTCACTTGTCTAGATTATGTCTGCGGATAATAGAATTCTTCAAGACCAGCTACAAGCAAAGGTGAGCAAAGGGCGGGGCATGAATCTTTTGATGCTCAACAGATCAATTTGATTTCCATTTTTTTTGTTCAAATAGGTAACCGAAAATGCAGAACTCCAAGAAACAGTTGCACGCTTGAGGCAAGAAATCAGTAATTTGTCGAAGGCTGCCAAAAGCGAGGATAGTTTTGCTAGTGTGCAGTCTAGTGAACCATCAACGGCAAGCACTGATACTAGGGATCAAGCAAATGAAGTCTCAAGCCATGCAAATATGCCCTCTAGAACAACTGACTTAAATGAGTCAGGATTTATATCTCAAGTGCTCAAGCAGGTAAAGATATTATGCCCCTAATCGTCACTTTCCTATTTAGTTCGTCTTCTTTTTGTGATATACCAATTGAAACATAAAAGCGGTGCTCCAGGCTTCAGAAATTGAAAGTTTGAAGCAAGAAAATCTGAGGTTGGTGGAAGAGAAGGATGGACTGGAAGTTCATACTCAAAAGCTGGCGGAGGAATCATCCTATGCTAAAGAATTGGCATCTGCTGCTGCAGTTGAACTAAAGAATTTGGCAGAAGAAGTCACTAGGCTTTCTTATGAAAACGCAAAGCTGAATGCAGACTTAGCTGCAGCAAAAGAGCTAAATGCATCAATGTCAAGAAGTAACATTCACGCTGACCCAAAGCGACGTGATCATGAGAGTGGAATTTTAGTTGAGGAGTTGCAGAAAGAGTTGGTTGCTAGTTGTCAAAGGGAGGCTGTGTTAGAGGACACACTGTCTCAAAAAGACCGAAGGGAGAGTGAGCTTCTAAAGATTATTGATGATGCAAAATGCCGAGAGCATGAGTTGGAAAACGAACTGGCAAGCCTGTGGGCCCTCATTTCGAAGATAAAGAAAGAAAACTCTCAACAGGACGTATTTGAATTCAAAGCAAAGCAAAACGGCTTTCACTCATCCAAGACTGATAGTGGCAGACTGGTAAGTGAAATGCCAGCTCCAGATAATGGGAGCTGGGATGGCCTCAGTACTTTTGAAGAAGCAAGAGCTGCATACAATTATGAAAGAATGCGCTGCAAAGAATTGGAAAGCGTCGTGTCCAGATTGAAGGTGATTATAATCTGTTTATCGTTGCATTAGCTTTTTCCAGCTTGAGAAAGCAGAATGAAAAACAATCGAATAAGCAGAATAAAAAAAAATTGAGTAAAAAGAAGGAAAAAGAATAATGAAGAGCTCTATGTGATAGGTGTTAGATGTACTCTAACAATAGGGTATACCAACTCTAACAATAGGGTATACCATATTTAGCTGTTAAAATCCACTTTGTGGGCTAATTTTCTCTGTGGCCCAGAATGTGCTGAATTTCAGCTATTAGCTTGTGTTTCTATGCTTCTGATACAGATTTTGCTTTTTAGGGTGAGGACCTCAGGGGCCTAGATGTTAAAGTCCTTGAAGAGCTACAAAATTTCCATGTAGAAGCACTGTCAAGGATCTGCCAAGAAAAGGTATGCCATTCCACCTGGGATGCCCCAAGGGCCACGGCCCTTGTGCACATGCGCACGGGCATGCTCCCATGTGTTTAAGCAAAGCTGCCATTTTTTGAACGGGAAAATATTCAGTGCAAACCACCTCTTTGGTGGAATCATGAAACCCCTCTAGAAAAACATACTTAGGAGTTTTCAAAAGAATTTGAACAAAGCACATTCATAGTCCATCTAAAAATGTACATTATCATATAATTTGAGATTTAAATTCCATCTAGAAAAATTCATATGAAAAGAACAAATTCCAAGTGCATATGCACTACAAGACACAATTTCTGGGAATTTGTCGACATAAGCACATGGAATCTGTTGCTTTTGTATGAATTTTTACAAAATAGGTTTGAATCTCAAATTTGGTGGCAATGTAAGCATCATTTAAAGTTTTTTTATGGAAACTCTTAAGTATGTTTCTCTGTGGTTTTCAGGATCCACCGAATAGGTGGTTGTATCGAAAATATTTTTCCCTTTTCAACGTAATCAACATGATTTGACTCTTTCACGCGTGCTACATGTTTCCCTTAACACGCCTATGTCGTGCTCTGCAGATGGCAAGTCAGGCGCTATAGCAGAAGCCTGCCATGAGATGAGAAGCCGCTTTCATGCAGGCCAGAGCTTTGTTTCTCAGATGTCCCTTCAACTCCATGCCCGTCGCTCTGAAGTTTCACTCACAATTTCACATGGTTGCTGCTACTGCAACCGGGCAACCTTTGATTAACCCGCATTTGGACACTGATTCCTGCGTTTAACCGGCAGAAAACGAAGCAAAAGTGCAAAACACGGTTAGATAGCAGGCGCTGATGGTCACTAGTTAGCATGCAGATACTCCCCTCCTGTACAGCTTATTAAAGATAGTAGCGGTAGGACTGTAGGAGTACCGGATTGTATTTATAATATAATACTGGTAGCTGGGAAAACCCGAAGATGGTGTTTCTGTTGTACCTGGGCCGTGCTCCGCCCTTAAAAAAAAACTGTAGCAAACCCGAACGGACGCTGATGTAGCTTTGGCAACTTGCTTTTGATGTGATGCATGACTGACGTGCACCTGGCGCCGTGCGTGGCCTTCGCAAGGTTACTGCGAATGTCCCACGGGATTGCGTTCCCGTCCTCCGAATCTCCGCCACTACAAACTGCTCCTAGCTGTGGATCCTGACCAGGGTACAGTACAGAGCAGGTCGTCCTCGCCGGCAAGCTTTTTCTCTGGCCAATCCTGCGGCTGGAGGACGACGTCGTGCATCGTGGTTTAGCGTTGGCCCGGACATCTTCTGTGCAGTGTTCCGTGCTATACGCCTGTATCTCCTTACATGGAAGTACTCATGTCCTCATGTAACTGCAGTGGTTCCTTGACTTTGAGCGTCCATGGTCCCGGCCATTGCTGGAGCCTGGAAGCGCTTGGTACACCGTTACTGGTTGGATGAAACCAGGTTAGTTGGAGTTTAGAGTGACTGAATGTAGGTACAGCATGGAAATGCAGGCAAGTCGAAACTACATGAACAATCCGTTCAAAGAAAAGGAGAACGAAAGGCTGAGCGGATTATAATTCTGTCCCAGACTACTCGCCAAGAACGGACAAGCTGAAAAAGGGCTCCACAATTTGCAACACGGGCTGCCGATTGGGAATCCGCTTCAGTGCAGCTGTTAATCATGGCTGCCGTGACTCCTAGTGGCTGGTAACCTTTGACCCTTGTCAGATACAAGGGCCAAATAACAAGTTTCGATTTTAGGAGCTGCCCGTCCTGTCATTGTTGGCTACAGTGCAACGTCCCTTTTCCAGGTCCATGTGCTTTTGGCCTTTGGAATGGTGCGTTATTGCGTTAATAAATCCAATGCTTTTGTTATAAAAAGGCCATTAATAAATCCATGACTTCCTCGTATAAACGATCGTGGATTTTCAGATTATAAGCTGGAATAATATTTTTCTCTCATACCAAACCGGCCAGCAGTAAATAATTCATGATCGTTTACGACGAAACGAACATGCTCTTGTGTCTTTCTCTGATTTGCTCTTTCGAGCCAGGCAACCGACGTGCCTGCGCCAGCACGTCTGCCTCTATCGTTCAGTCACGCCGCGCCAAGACAAGGCCAGGACGGGTCACCTCCGTGTCGCTGCTGCTGCTCCCGCTTTGCGCCGGCGCCATCCTTTTTCCTCCTTGCGAGCGCGCCCGAGCCTGGAGCACCGCCGCTGCGGCCACGCAGTCCGTCGTTTCCCCTTTTCCCTTCGCGTGCGCGCACGGCTCTGCCTCGCCTCCTCTCCTCTGTGCACAGCGGCGCCCCTCCTTCTTCCTTCCGCGCGGGAGTCCCCATGCCCTCGTTGGACCGCAGTCCTAGCTTCGGCTCACCCTCCCCGCTCCCTCTCGGCTTGCCTGCTCAGCCGGACCGCCGTCACTGCGTCTCCCAGAGCCGTCACCCCCGCGCGCGGCTTCGCCTCGCACTCGCTCCTCCGCACCCGCAGTGCCCCACCGTCGCCCGGTTTCCCTCGCGTGCGCGTGTGAAGCCCATGGCCGCACTGGACCGAACCCCTCGCGCACCTCCCTTTCGCTATCGTTTCTTATTCGCGTGCGCGCGAGCCCGCACGGACCCACGCTGGGAGCCGTCCGTCCCATCGATGCCATTGCCGCGCCTCTCGCCGCCGTCACGCGTGTGCGCGAGTGCCCACGGCCGCGCCGGACCTCTGACTCCATGGCGTTGCCCCTTCCGTGCGCCGTCTCCGCTGTCCGTGGACCACGACCGTGCCGACGCTCCGTCGTTCGTGCCGCAGCGCCATCCCTTCCTTCCCCGCTGCTCGGCCACCGCGCGCACAGGCGCAACCGAGCGCCATGGAAGCGCTGCTGTCTTGCGCATGCACCCGCCATGGCTGCGTCTTCCACCACCACGACGCTACTAGCGCACCCCGTTGTTGCGCCGCTCCACCTCCGAGGCTGCCCCTGTGTCGTATGGTTGCTGTTCCACTGACGGGATTCGGCTTTGCTCTGCTCCTGGGAAAGGAAGGAAGGTGAGAAGGGTATGAAACCATGTAGAAACTTTGTACAGGGTCCTCGGTGCAAAATACGTGACCTAGGTGAATAGTGCGTATATCCTACGGATTGATTTAAGAAACGTGCAGGGACCGCAACGCAAAAGTACCGCCGCGTTGGGCTGCCTTGCGCCTAGGCCGCTCGCCCCGCCTGGACCAGCATGCTCCCGCCTGTTTGGGCCGCCGGCCTCCTTTGTGGGCCACGCGCACTAGCTGGGCCACGTCTGGTCGGTGAGCTGCCCCGCGATGCTGGGCCACTGCCGCGTCGCGTCTGCTGGGCCACCGCCTTGCCGCATTATTGGGCCGAATTGGCCGCAAGTGAAAGGTCCTAATGGCTAGAGGGGGGGTGAATAGCCTAATAAAATTTCTACAACAACACTTAACAAAAGGTTAGACAATTATGAGACGAAGCAAGTATTACGCTAGCCTACTCAAAATGCAAGCCACCTACCACAATTCTAGTTTAGATAGTGTCGATTCACACAAGAGGTATGACACTACCCTATGTTAGTGTGCTCTCAAAAACTAACTAAAGAGCCACATCAACCAAGCAAGCAAGCTCTCACAACTAGCTACACTAAAGAGCTTGTCAACTAGTTTGCGATAATGTAAAGAGAGTGATTAGGATAGTTATACCGCCGTGTAGATGAAGAACCAATCAATCACAAAGATGAATAACAATGAAGACCAATCACCTCGGAATCAATGATGAACACAATGATTTTTACCGAGGTTTACTTGCTTGCCGGTAAGCTAGTCCTCGTTGTGGTGATTCACTCACTTGGAGGTTCACATGCCAAACCCTCAATAGGGTGCCGCACAACCAACACAAGATGAGGATCACACAAGCCACGAGCAATCCACTAGAGTACCTTTTGTCTCTCCGCCGGAGAAAGATCAAGAACCCCTCATAATCACCATAATCGGAGCTGGAGACAATCACCACCTCCGCTCGACGATCCTCGCTGCTCCAAGCCATCTAGGTGGCGGCAACCACCAAGAGTAATAAGCAAAATCCACAGCGAAACACGATCACCAAGTGCCTCTAGATGCAATCACTCAAGCAATGCACTTGGATCACTCCCAATCTCACAATGATGATGAATCAATGATGGAGATGAGTGGGAGGACTTTGGCTTAGCGCACAAGGTAGCTATGTCAATGAAAATGGCCAAAGATATGAGCTACAGCCGGCCATAGGGCTTAAATAGAAGCCCCCACGAAATAGAGCCGTTGTACCCCTTCACTGGGTACACTGCGCTCTGACCGGACGCTCCGGTCTTACTGACCGGACCCTGGACTCAACGTTCGGTCCACTGATGAACGCCACGCGTCATTAGCTTCAAACGTTGTTCGTCAGATTCCAATGGCTACGAAGTTGACCGGACACTCCGGTAAAACTGACCGGACGCTGGAGCCTCAGTGTCGGTCAAGTACAGTAAGGGTCTAAATCTGTTTTTCTTTGACCGGACGTGTCCGGTCCACCTTGACTGAACACAGCCCAGCGTTCGGTGGTAAACCCTAGCCTCTGTACCGCCAGTCAACGTGACCGGACGCAGGCGTCAGCGTCCGGTGCTTTTAGATCCAGCGTCCGGTCACTTGACCGACGCTGGCATCTCCTCTGTTTTCACTTCTAACTTCTCCACCCTTGCTCCAATGTGCCAACCACCAAGTGTATCACCTTATGCACATGTGTTAGCATATTTTCACAAATATTCTCAAGGGTGTTAGCATTCCACTAGATCCTAAATGCATATGCAATAAGTTAGAGCATCTAGTGGCACTTTGATAACCGTATTCCGATACGAGTTTCACCCATCTTAATAGTACGGCTATCAAACCTAAATGTGATCACACTCTCTAAGTGTCTTGATCACCAAAACAAAATAGCTCCTACAAGTTATACCTTTGCCTTGAGCTTTTTGTTTTTCTCTTTCTTCTTTTCAAGTTTAAGCCCATTGATCATCGCCATGCCAACACCATTGTCATGCTATGATCTTCATTAGCTTCTCCACTTGAAGTGTGCTACCTATCTCATGATCACTTGATAAACTAGGTTAGTACTTAGGGTTTCATCAATTCACCAAAACCAAACTAGAGCTTTCAGCAAGCCTCGGTGCATAACCCCTACTTTTCTGCAGTTTAAATTATATTTGTGCATTAAGTTTGAAGGACTTGAATGAAACCCACTTGTATGTATATATCTTTATCCTATGAGTCTTACTAGTATTACAGGATCATGTAGATTGCTATGCTACAGGATTCCGGCAGAAGTCAAGTGATTGGCTGTCACTCGCGAGAGATAGGAAATATATTACTGAATTATTATCACTTGGAAAATATAAATAGTGGAAAGAAAAATGGTGACCGGGTAGGGATATGGCTTGGGTATTGGTGGGTGTAAGAGGTTGTGTCACCATGGACGCGGGGCATGGCTTGGTTACACTGTTTTCCCTGTCTGTGTCGGTTAAGGACCGGTCGTTGCATAAGGCTCTAGGCAAGTCACAGACTTATTATCCCGAGCACATACTTAGGTATAGGCACTTGGAAGACTTGTTGCTCTCTTATCGTGGATTTGGCTCTTTTCGGACCGACTGTCTTGGTGGTTTGTTTCTTTTGGGTTAGGAGGTCCTTGCACTACACTGAGTCTGGGACTCAGGGGTGGGGGCTTAGAGTCCCAGTTTGGATGGGGATCTGGACACCCAGGACAGAAGGGTGATGGGTTGGTCCTGCTTGTGCCTTGGGTATAAGCGGAGTATGTGTTTTTGGGGTACCTAGCTGGGGGCATTGATTCATGAATCGTCGGCGTTTCGGTACGGCTTGTCTATGGTTTAGCATCGTAGTAAGAACTAAAAGATGAAAGATGAAAGATGAAAAAAGAAAATCTGATTGCTTACCACTTACTTGAAAGTAGCATAGGTGCTTACATAGAATGGTTAGTTAATGAACCAATGCGGCTATTAATAAAAATCGAATATAAGGACGCACGCTTAGTAATGCTTCCTGAAAATACAATAAACCCACAAGCCAGATAGACTTGCATATCCTTGAAGTTTTTTCTTTCCTCCTGTCGGGTAAGTCTTGCTGAGTACAATTGATTACTTAGGGTATTATTCCCTCTGTTGTAGTTGACAGGTGGATGCTAAAGTTGACCATGGTGTGTGGATTCCTCCTGGTGGGCTCAGAGAGGATTTCCTTTATGCTGCGATCATAGTTTTTATTTATAACTCTCACCAAATGTTTTTATAAATGAAAGTTGTATAATCTGTTGTCATAGTTTATATATTAATGCTTTATCATGCCATGAATAGATAATTATTTCCGCTGTAATTCTGATCACATGTTTATATTCCGCTATTAAATTAAATTGTTCATATCTCTCATAATATGAGTACATTTCGCTGTTATAGTAATAAATATTATACTATGATGTTGTATTAAAAGTGATGTAAGAAATGGTTAAGAATGATATAAGCTTTATTCTCTCATTTGTGATCCTGATGGCAAAAATATAGATTTTTGGGTTCTCCCCTGGGGTGTGCCCGACGGAACCGAGTAATTTAGTGTTCTCCCCTAAGTGCTTAGTGTCTAATGGAAGACAAGCACTCCTAGGAGGCATTAGATTAGGCAGTTCTGCCACACAACCTAAAATGATCAATGAAAATGTTAAATGAGAAGCTATTGCACAACTCATGTATATCAAGTAGGGTTTAAAACCAATTTTTATTGAACAAAAATACTATAGAACATATATGTGGCACTTAAATAGAATTTGGAATATGAACTTTGTAGATGACAATGAAATACTTGTTGTGAAAAAATAACATTACTAGCCAACATTTCTAATAGCCTAAAAATAGAACTTGAAATCAAATTCAGCTCAAGGACTTAGAAGATTTTAAGTGTATATAAGCAGCAAGACAGTGCAATGTTTGGTGATTTATTTTGTGAAATCAAGTTAGGCGGTGGTGTCGTGTTTTAGCTCGGGTTGGTAGCCTCATATGCCATCTTGAGCATTGTGAAGATGGTTTAGGTCTAGAAGCAACCGTTTAGTTGTTATAGGTGCTTTAAAATGCGTGCACAACATGTTCTCGGCCTAACTCGCCGGGTGGACGCGGGCACCTAGCTTGGGCGCTCGGTGTCGCCGCGCTAGTCGCGTGTGTGCGTGCTACCGCGTGTGGCCGACCAAGGCTGCCTCTGGCCTGGCTGTGGCCCGGCTGTCGCTGGCCCCGCCGTGTAGAGCTGCTGCTACTGCCTACCCTGCCCCGTGCCGTGATGAAGCCACTGCCGGCGCCATCACCTCATCGTCACATCCGCACACTGCTACCCTACCTCGTGTTGCCGCTACTGATGCCACCGCGACGCCGTGTTGCGATGCTGCCGCTCGCTCTGCCACCACGGGCATGTGGGCTGTCCTATCGACCCGCCCTGTGCCGCTACATAGTTGTTGCAGGTGCCGTCGCCTCACTATCATATATGTGCCTTCCTCTACACCCCTACCCCACTGCTGGCCCAGTTTGGTGCTCGCCGCAACCACACGCATGTGGTAGAGCTCGATGTTGCCTTGCCATTTATGGCACTGCGGTCGCGTGGGCCATGCCGGCCATGGACGCGCGCGCATGTCCTCAGCGCCTACACGTGGGCCTCCATGATCATGCCGACCGCATCCTGCCAAGGCTAGGCCAAGCCGAGCCTACCTACCGCACCTTGTCTCTCTCTTTCTCCCTCTGTTGCCGCCGTCGAGTAGCGCCATCAAATTACCCAGCGAACGATCACCTCCATTCAATTCAGTGCATCCACAGTTTCAACATCACATCCTCTCATTGCTCGACCCCACCCAGCCTTGAACCATGCAAGGCCAAGCTCCATTTGGAGTTTTTCCCACCACCGTGCCATTAAGGTGATGCTCGGCCATGGTCGAGGGCATCCCTCCAACCGTCATCCCGAACCAATTCACCTACACCACTAGCATCGCCTTGACTCCCTCTTCTCCCTATGCACCTTAGCCAAACTGCTACCGCCTCCCCATCATCGCTGACACGACCATGTCACCACGGTGCACCGCCGCACATGGATAGCCCTTCTCTATCACCCTCTTCTCCAACCATCACCTCAACTAGGTCCATGGTAGTCTACTGATGCTCACTCGCTAGCCGATTAGGTTCTTTGGTGCCCTGGTTCACCGAAGCAGTCATGTCACCATCATGGATGGTCGTGCGTCGCCGCAGCTTGCTCTAGTGTGTTTCGTCGCCCCGCGTTGCTGCTCGGTGTAGGTGGTTAGACTATAGTTGAGTGTTGACCTAACCGATGAGACAGTGCGGGTCTCTGGTGGCCTACGTGGCCACCCCATGCCACTGCTCACCGCACTGCCGGGCATGGGTTAGCCGGGGGTGCACGCGGGGGAATTCTAGGAAAGCCAGGGGGTTAAGTGAGAAGTCTTGTGAGAAGGGGAAAGGCGTTAGGACTTAGTTGTAATTTGGGAGAAGTGTGAGGTCTATTTTGCAAAAGCACCAGATGTTATGCTTAGTGGAAATACCTGTCCTAAGAGTCTTACTAGTGTAGGTTCAAGTAGATGCTATGCTTAGGTCATCGGTAGCGTGAGTAACCTGTTGTTGCTCACAATTGGGGATTATTATTACTCTTATAATAAAATGATGAAAAGAAAAATGGAGATATGGTAGGGATATGGTATGGGTATTGGTGGGTGTAACAGGTTGTGTCCTACAGGCAACGAGGCTTAGCTTGGTTACATTGTTTTCCCTGCTCGTGTCGATTAAGGACCGTCCGTTGCTGTGGATGGTAGTCAGGTCGTAGACTTATTATCCTGAGCATATACTTGCTTATGGGAGCGGGAAGGCTCATTACGCTCTTGTCGTGGGTTCCAGCTCTTTTTGGAGGTGGGGATAGGTGGAGGTCTAAGCTCCATACTGAGACTAGGTCTCAAGAGTGGGGGCTTAGAGTCCAAGTTTGGACGAGAACCTAGACCCCGTGATAGGAGTGGAATGGGTTGGTCTTGTTTGTGCCTGGGGTACAAATGGAATGTGTGTTTTGGGGTACCTAGCTAGGATGCATTGGTCATGAATTGCCGTTTCCGTGAGATGGTATGACTTGGCTATGGTCTAGCACCGTAGTAAGAACTAGAAGATGAAAGATGGTGAAATTGTTCTAATTTCTTAACCCTTGCTTGAAAGTAGAATAGGTGCTTACATAGAATGGTTAGCTAATGAAGTAATCATGACTGCTAATAAAACTTGACTGTAAGGATGAACTAATAGTAATGCTTTCCACAAACAAAAAGAAAACAACAAACCCACATTGCCTATCATATCCTTTTGAGTCAGGAAACTATTCCTACTAGTCGGGTAAGTCTTATGAGTACATTGTGTACTCAGGGTTTATTTTACCCATGTTGCAGGTGCAACTTGAGGAGTAACTCTTATGTGGAGGATTCTTCTGGTGGGCACAAACGGATCCTTATATTGTTTTCGCTAGATGTTTATTTTTATTCTGCTGTTTAAGTATCGCAATCTGAACACTGGTATTGTAATAAATAATTTTCAAGAACTCTTGTTGTATAAAATGGACTAAGTATTGTAAGCTCATACTCATTATTGGATTCTGGATGTAAACGTGAATAATTTTGAGTTCTCCCTTGGGGTGTGCTCAATGGAACTGTCCGATGTAGCTCACTTTTGAGGTGCTTAGTGTCTAGTGGAAGACGAGCGCCTCCAAAAGCATGTTATTTTGAGTGGTTCTATCATAGGTGGTATTAGAGCTAATAATGAGTCTACGAGTTTAAAAACTCTTTTCAAAACCTAAAATTTGGCCAACAAAAGCTTTGCGAAAAGTAGGATGCGATAAATTACGTAAATAAGTATAAGCCCTAGTAATATGGTCTATATAGGATAGTGGCACTAGTTTTATCTAATCAATCTTCTACAGGTATACTAACTTACGCTGCGTAAGAATCATTTAGCGCACGGGAAGTGAGTGTGCACTGTGCCAAATATTATATACAAATGCCGCTATATTTTGGGTTGAGCGAATGAATAGGTTGATCCAGGCATCATGAAAAGAGAATCTTGTTTAAACTAAACTCCCCCACACGTATAATTTTGGATAATAAATAAAGAGAAATGCTTTAACTCTTAAGGAAAAGTTCTCGCTTGTAACCATTTATCGGGCCTTATCATCTCTCTAGCCTTTTGTTTCCAAGTATGGAGGCCTAGTCCCTAACGGTGGTTTCCTATCTGTTTATAGATGAACCTAAGGTCTGGTCATGGGAGCACTAGTGCTGGGATGTGCTATGGTCTTGGTGAAGACTAGGGCGAAAATGGTCATGGCAATGCTCATGGCAATGCCAACGGGGAGAGCCACGAGGCCCCACTCCTTGGTCCTCCTCCTCCTCCACCACCACCGCCTCTGATGACATATGCCGAGATGATGGCTGAGATATTGGCTGCTCATCATGAGTTAGCCCATGCCCTAGATATGATGGCACAAGCTATTGGTGGCTTCGCTCGTGGAGGCCCCAGTGGCAATGGTGGGAACGGGGGTGGTGCCCACAGTCCTGAGAGGCCCTGTTTCTATCAGGACTTTTTGGGGACACACCCACCCACATTCATGCCGACTGCTGAGCCTCTGGACGTGGAGCATTGGCTTTGTATTATGGAGTAGAAGTTTTAGCTGCTCAATGTGACTGACGAGCAGAAGGTGCATTTTACCGCATAGCAGCTTCTAGGATCTGCTAGTGCTTGGTGGGACACTTTCAAAGCCATGCAGCCTATGGACCACCATGTGACTTGGTGGGAGTTTACCACTACTTTCTATTAGTACTATATTCCTGCTAGTTTGCTGAACAAGAAGCTATGTGAGTTTCTAGAGCTGAAGCAAGAAAACATGACTATGATGGAGTATGTGAACAAGTTCAACCACCTTGCATAGTATGTAGGTACTCATGTGGATACTGATGAGAAGAAGATGGATCATTTCAACTATGGTCTCTCTTGCATCTTGTAAGAGAAGTTATATACAGGGGGCTATCAGACCTTTGATGCTTTGATGAATGTTGCCATTGCTATGGAGGGACTTCAGCATGACTCTTAGGCTGAGTGGAAGCGCAAGAGGGTTATCATTAGGTCTTCTAGTCACCTGTAGTCTTAGAAGGTACAGGTTGCGAGGAGGGTGTCCTATCACTCTCTAGGTGGGCAGTCGTCTCGCCAGACTCAGCAGACCTTTCAGGCACCTCCCACTCAGTACCATGCACCTACTCAACAGGTGCAACAACAGCCTCAGGGATAGTAGTTTATGATTCATCAGGGGTAGGGGAACAAGCCTGTGCTTGTTTCAAGTGTAGCAAGGAAAGCCACTATGCTCGGGAGTGTCCATAGAACCAGCCTGCACAGTCTTCCTAGCCTTCAGACAACTCCTATCTAGTCAAGAGGACGATTATCAAGAAGAAGGTTCCCATAAGCCGCTCTGGACAAGTCAACTTCACTGAGGCTGAGGAGATCCTACAGAATGAACCTATGATGGCTGATATGTTTACCATTGATTCCCACCCAGCATATGTGTTGTTTGATTCTGGTGCATCACATTCATTCATGAGCATGGGGTTCGCATAGAGGCACAATATATCTCTTATGGCTATTCCTATTGCCTATAGAATCAGTACTCCGGGTGTGCATTTGTGCGCTAATACTCAGACAAACATAGTTGGATTAGTGCTAGTCACTCACACTTACCACCTCCAAATCATGGTGCTGTCTGGGCAAGGCATAGATGCAATTCTGGGCATGAACTGGTTACAAGTTTATGGGGCAGTTTTGGACCTTAAGCAGAGAGTTGTTGAGTCATGACTTCCTTCTTCCAAGGATAGGATGCCTCTTCTTATGCCCTCAGATCTAGCCTTACCAGTTGTTGCTCATGTTGAAGCTTCTCCTAATCTTGCCTCTATTCCCATGGTCTATGTGTTTCCGGATATCTTTCCTGAAGATCTATCTAGGTTACCACTGGATAGAGATGTGGAGTTTTCCATTGAGTTAGAACCTAGCACTGCTCCTATTTCACAATATCCCTACCGCATGGCTCCTAAAGAACTAGCAGAGATGAAGAAGCAGTTAGAGGAATTGTTGGAGAAGGGATTCATCCATCCTAGTTCTTCTCCATGGGGTTGCCTAGCTATTTTTGTGAAGAAGAAGGACGATACTCTGTGGATGTGTGTGGATTATCGCCCTCTTAATGCGGTAACCACTAAGAACAAGTATCTTTTACCTTGTATTGATACTTTGTTTTATCAGTTGGCTGGTGCCAAGGTATTTTCAAAGATTGATATTCATTCTGGGTATCATCAAATTAAGATCTAGCCATAAGATATTCCAAAGACAACTTTCTCTACTAGGTATAGGTTGTATGAATACCTAGTCATGTCTTTTGGTCTCACCAATGCTCCTACATTCTTCATGTATCTCATGAATTCAGTCTTTATGCCAGAGTTGGATAAGTTTATAGTGGTGTTCATTGATGATATTTTGATATACTCCAAGAACAATGAAGAGCATGCACAACATCTTCGGATAGTACTGACTCGATTAAGGGAACACAAGCTATATGCCAAATTCAGTAAGTCTAAGTTTTGGTTAGATCGAGTGCAGTTTTTGGGACATGTTCTGACACCTGAAGGTATCTCTGTAGATCCAAGCAAGGTGCAAGATGTGTTAAATTAGAAGTCTCTAAAGTCATTGCATTAGATCCATCAGCTCCTTGGTCTTGCTGGTTATTATCGGCGCTTCATTCCTAACTTCTCTAAAATTGCTCAACCAATGACCAAGTTGCTCCAGAAAGATATCAAGTTTGTATGGAGTCTGGCTTATGAAGAAGCTTTCTAAGCCCTAAAGGAATTTCTTACATCTACTCCTATTTTTGCCCAACCAGATATTGACAAGCCATTTGATGTGTATTGTGATGCCTCAAGGACTGGATTGAGATGCATGCTTATGTAGGATGGATGTGTGATAGCTTATGCTTCATGCTAGCTAAAAAAGCATGAGGTGAATTATCCCACCCATGATTTAGAGCTGACTGTTGTGGTGCACGCTCTAAAAATTTGGAGGCATTATTTGTTTGAAAATAAAGTGCATATTTATACGGATCACAAGAGGCTCAAATATATTTTCACTCAGTCCGAGATGAACATAAGGCAACGGAGATGGTTGGAGCTAATCAAGGATTCTAATTTGGAGGTTCATTACCATCCTGGAAAAGCTAATGTGGTAGCTGATGCTTTGAGCCAGAAGTCATATCAAGTTGAAGAAGCACCTTTGTCTATCAACCATGCTGAGGTGCTAGCCCATATTGCTCTAGTCTTGGATTTACTTGAGCAAATTATTATAGAGCAAAGGAAAGATGTTTCGGAAATCCCGCATATCAAGAAGTTAATTGTCGAAGGGCATGGTACAATTTTGTGAGGTTCCTAAAATTGTGCTCTATCTATTAGTGTAATTAGTTCATAGATATATTTGTTGATACCAGCGGCTATTAAATCATTTGTGGGTGTTTAGTATTATTTAGATTAGTATTTATAGGAATTTTTGTGGCAAATTGGTAATAGCTTTGACCATGAAATTTTTATAGTAGATTCATTGTATTATTAGGTGCTCACTGTAATTTTTGTAGACTTAGAATCGGTTGAGAAATATGGTAGCTAAGTACTCCTTGTTGTAGTATATAGGAAATCATTAATAAGAGTAAGAATATATTTTAGTTGCTAAGTAGCACTTGTAGGTGAAACCCTGCTGGTTTGATGGGAATGATGATTAGCTCGGTATCTTAGTCATTAGAGCTAGCCTAGTGGCTTAGTAGATGTATTCTTATTTTAAGGACTATTGTTGCCTTAATATTGAGCGTTGCATCGTCATTGTATGCATGTAGAAAATGAGTTGGTGGAGTTTATGACCGAGGGCGAGCAGGAGTATGAGGAGGTGATTGAAGAGTATGAGGAGGAGATCCTCATGCAGGAGGAGGTCCTAGAGCCACCATGGATTGACTGAGCTGACACCGCGCCTGCCCAAGGCAAGCCCCGGTGCATAACCCTTATTTTGAATAATCACTGGAAATATATATGATGTGCATTTACATTATAGGAGTTATATTGAAACTACATGCATAGATATATGAACCTATGAGTCCTACTAGCTTAGGTCGAGTAGCTGCTATGCTTAGGTTTTTCAGTAGCGTGAGTAACCTACCGTTACTCACAATAGGTGATTATTATTATCACTCCTGATAAAATGGTGAAAGGAAATAGAGACTGGGCAGGGATATGGTATGGGTATTGATGGGTGTAAGGGGTTGTGTCCTGCGACCAATGGGGCATAGCTTGGTTACACTATTTTCCCTATCTATGTCGGTTAAGGACCGTCCGTTGCATTAGATTCTAGTCAAGTCATAGACTTATTATCCTGAGCACATACTTGCTTATAGGAGCGGGAAGGCTCATTGCTCTCTTGTTGTGGGTTCCGGCTCTTTCTAGACCGACTGATTGGAGGCGGGGATGGTGGAGGTTTAAGCACCACACTGAGTCTAGGACTCACGTGTAGGGGCTTGGAGTCCAAGTTTGGATGGGAACTAGACCCCTTGACAGGAGAGTGGTGGGTTGGTCTTGCTTGTGTCTGGGGTACAAGCGGGGCTTATGTTTCAGGGTACCCAGCTAGGCACATTGATTCATGAATCGTCGGATAATTCGGTATGGCTTGTCTACAATCTAGCATCATAGTAAGAACTAGAAGTTGAAAGATGGTGAAATGGATCTGTTTGCTCAACTCTTGCTTGAAAGTATAACAGGTGCTTACCTAGAATGGTTAGATATTGAACTAATTATGACTGCTAATAAGAACCATACATAAGGATCCACTACTAGTATTGCTTTCCGCAAAAAGGAAACCCAACAACCCAAAAAGCTTATCATATCCTTTGGAGTCGGAAAATTATTCCCACTAGTCGGGTAAGTCTTGCGAGTACATTGTGTACTTAGGGTTTATTTACCCTGTTGCAGGTGCAGCTTGAAGAGTAACTGTTGTGTGGAGGATTCTTCTGGTGGGCACAGACGGATCCTTGTATTCTATCGTAAGATGTTTATTGTAATTCCACTATTTAAATTCTGCACTCTGAACTTGGTAATGTAATAATATATTTCTAAGAACTCTGGTTGTATAAAATCGACTAAGTATTGTAAACTCGTTCTTATTATTGGATCATGGAGGAAAACGTGGATTATTCGAGTTCTCCCTTGGGGCGTGCTCAACGGAATCCGTCCGATGTAGCTTGCTTTCGATGTGCTTAGTGTCTGGTGGAAGACGAGTGCCTCCGAAGGTATGTTATTTCTGACGGTTCTACCACAACAAGTCCATATCAGCTACATGGATATTTTATCCAAAGTCGCATTGCCATTGTCACGTTGACTATATCTAGCCCTCACACATCTTGCCTTCTTTCCTCCTCATCTCTCTCCTCTCTTTGACAATGTTACGTCAAATAAAATATTCATGTGACTGTTATGGATCTATGGTGCACCACTTAACATGTTTAGTAACTTAGAAATATATGTTCGAAGTTCGTAGATTTAAATGATATTCCTTGACAAGTTTAGATACTGCTCATGCATTTAACTAAGTATAATATTTTTTATCAAAAAAACTAAGTATAATATTTTCGTCTAAAAAGATAATTATGGTACAGTACCAAGTCAAATCATTTTAAATTTAACCCAATTTATAAAAAACATAAATATGTGTCATATCATATAATTATTATTACATTTTTATAGAATATAATTTTATAGTATGCTTGTTTGTGTGATAACTATAAATATTTATATTTTTTATATAAATTTGGTAAACTGTACTAGACAGTTAGACGATGAATATAAACTACGGGCTACGGCTACGGGGCTCCTCTTTCTAGTTTTCGCTTTGGTTTGCGAAACATTTTCTTGCTACAGCAGTGAAACAATGTTGCTATATAGTTCTGCCAGGACTTGCCACAGTGTTTTGCTGAGAGGTCAGAGGAGCTGAAGCTGTCTTGAGCCGTATCAAACGGAGTCTAGATTTACATTTTGCGAGCTTAGTAGGATGGAAGTAATTATATTATCTAAAATAGAAGTGCTCCGTATTGAGAACTGTTCGCTTGAACTTACTCACGATAAATTTCAGTGAGCCGAACAGGACCGATGATCCGCGCGATCGAGCCCCATGACACCCAGCGAGAGATGATCGTGGTCACAAGTTCCAAGACGTACCCAACGAGTACTGAGGTATTGTTTAAATCTTTTTTCATCACATGTGTCATATGGGTGGATATTAATAAAAAAATAAATTACAGAATTCGTTAGTAATTCGTGAGACGAATTTATTAAACCTAATTAATCCGTCATTGACACATGTGTTAACGTAGCACTACATTATCAAATTATGGACTAATTAGGATTAAAAGATTCATCTCACAAATTAGCCATAAACTGTGCAATTAATTATTTTTTAGTCTATATTTAATACTCCATGCATATGTTAAACATTCGATGAGATAGGGAGTAAACTTCAGAAGGAACTAAATCAGGCCTAAAGGCTATCTCCAACAGGAGACCCATCAGGAGACATGTCAACAGAATATCGTCGACAGTCCTCCGAGGGGTATCCCATGAAGATAGATTGATCGGTAGAGATGTGTGTAATCGAGAACAAGAAGGCAACAGAGACACACGAGTTAGACAAGTTCAGGCCATCAGTATGATGTAATACCCTACTCCTGTGGTATGTTGGATTGTATTGGCTATCATATGATATTGCGTGAGTTTGGAGGGGGTTCCTACCCGCCTTATATAGTCCAGGGGCAGGGTTACAAGTCGGTTAGATCTAGGAGATAACCGAAAAGTAATAACATATTACATGAATCATGGGATCATACGTATCCTAACAGATCTCGTAGTATCTTTAGAATATATTTCTGGTGTCTTGCGGGAGGCGCCGAGCAGCATCATGCCCCGTAAGGCTTCGTCTTGTGGGCCAGGCCGTCCCTAGGGGCGCAGCCCATGTGGTCTGTCATGGGTATCCGGGGTCATGTCCCCCATAGCTAGTCCCCGAGCGCCTTGTATCTGTTATGCAATCTCGTCTTGAGCTTGTCTAAGCAGGTGCGAACAAAGTCGAGTAGTCAAACTCATGGTCTGACCACCGTGATGAGTTATCGAGCAATTGTGAGCCATCGCCGAGCAGCGTGAATCATCGCCGAGCAGCATGAACCATCGCCGAGCAACATGAACCGTCGCCGAGCAACGTGAACCATCGCCGAGCAGCGTGACCCAAGTATGGCTTGCCATAAGGATGTAAGGAGCTCAAGATCAGAATCGAAAATTTCTTCGCAGTGGACCAAGTGTGCCCACTTAGAGTCCGACTACGAGAAAGGGAGATAATCTTCTTCAGCTTCAAGAGGCGCGAAGTCTTCTAGATTAAAGCAAATACACTCACTGCAAGGTGAAGTGTGCCCACTTAGTCCCCGAGCCTAACAGTAGATGATGTAGTCATGTGGTGGCCAGGGGTCCAAAGGAGGAGAAAAGTAGAAGACCAGCCGAGCAGGCAACCAGTGTGCGGGCATAGCCTCGAGATGAGAAAAGCACATTCACCGCAAGGTGAAGTGTGCCCACTTAGTCCCCGAGTTTGATAGTAGGTGACGTGGTCACATGGTGCTAGGGTCAGAAATAGCAGTCAACAGAAGAAAGTCCCTAGTGTGGTGAGGAACCAAGATGTAGTGCTGATGCATTCCCCTAGCCACAAGAGGAAATCTTAGAGAAAACAAATCCTGGAGAAAAAATTAGAGTAATGGCTGTACACTAGTAATTACTGAGCCATAACAGATGGTGGAGAAGTCGGTGAATATTCAGTGAGCAGTAACAAATTACGACGATAAATGGGTGATTCGGGCTATAGTTACGTGAAAGCCTAGTTAACGGCCCACCACGCTGTTGCGGAGAATTCGGAGTGGCACAATCACGGAGCTGTTTCCCAAACCCTCAA